>NC_089984.1:21967569-22631069 GCF_036417845.1 Apteryx mantelli
CTGACAAAAAAATAAAAATAAAATAAAATATTGTACATGAGCCGTGGCATCTGAGAGTGCACATATTCAACAAGCCCTCAGTTGAGCACTCCTTCTCTACACTACAGGTAACAGCATCTTTACAGGATGACAGAAGCTCACATAAAAGTCTTCCACTGCATGAACTACTTATTTTCCCAGCACTGCAAAAGTGGCATTTTCCCCAGGCACCATCAACAGATGCATTTTGCTGGGCACCCTACCTGCCCAAGCATATGCTCGGCAAGCACTAGCTACTTGCATGCAAGAGGCACAAGACCACATGTAACTGGGCACAGCAGTATTTGAAGACAGCTAAGAGCAAAGGGATAGAGGAACATCAAGAGCACAATAGCACCCACCTACTACTGCTTCTGTGACTCTAGCAGCTCTAACTCAGGACTTTCAGGGCAGGGCTCTCTTTCTCATCCTCCTTTGTCCTTAGGAGGTTTTGTGGTATGCTCTACTGAAGAAAGACAGCATTTCCCCCCCACCCCAAAGAAAAGAGTCCCGAGTCCCATTACAAAGGTAAGGAGAATGGAGCACTACAGTTATTAACACATACCTTTAGCAACAATGAAAATAAGCTTCAGTAAAGGAGAGATGACTAATTTAAAGCCACACCGTTATACAAGAGCTGAATGAAATCTCTTCCTTGTCAGGGCCCTGAGTGCACTAATAGGCCTTAATTGCCCTGACCAACCTCACCCGGGACTTCCACCCATATCCTGCTCATAGGCCAAGGAGTTCCATTTAAGCTCAGGCCTGAGCTTTCTGTGTTTGCCTGACCTATTTTGTGGCTGTGTCTGTTTCAAGTCCTGCCTCCAGCCCTACTTCCTGGACTTTCCCTGAACTTATATCACAGGCTGCCTTATCCCCAGTCATTTCTCTAGCTCCATCTCATGGATGGTGTCTTTGAACACACATTGTAGCTTTTGCTCCAGATCTGCCTCTGGTCCCACCTCCTTTTGCTCCTGAAGGGACTCCTTGGATAAGTCTTGGACCTGGTTCATTGCTCACCTTGCTTGGGACTGATGGTGGATCCTGTTGCCAGCACCCTGCTTGGCCTGCTGTGTTCAGATCCTGTGGAATTGTGCCCTGTTGGTGAGGGTTTTGCCTGTGCTGGGGTCTCCCTCAGCTCCTGGCTTATCCTCCTTTGTGGAGTGACTCTGCTCTTTCTTCTCTGTGATATTCACCTTGAAGTGATCATGTTTAAACTGGATTATAACCAGGAGCAGACTGACATGTGGGAGAGGGGGAAGGAAGGGAATGGGTTTAAGTTGATTGAAATATTCCCTCTTCTAGTGTCGTATGCACACTCCCAAGTTTCTGTCAGGCTTGTCCTGGGTTCCTATGTCGTCTTCCTCTCTGCTGCGGACCACAGATTGGATCTGGCTTCCAGAGTAGTTCAGCCAGCACACGGCCTATTCCCTGCTATCTTCCTCCTTAGGATATCATCTGGCAGGTCGTTCCCTGCCCTTTTCTCTCTCCAAGGGCTCACAGCCTTGCAGACTGTATGAGAGAAAAGGGGCACTGTTCTAGCTAAAGGTGAACCCTTATCTCTGAGTGCTCTAACTCACTGGTCCAAACTAATCACTATCTCTAAAGTCCTGCTTGTCTTGCACCTCCTATCCAGCCAAAAATTATTGCCTGTCTTGCTGCCTTTACTTATGGGCATCACCCTGAACAGCTGATAGCAGAAAGCCAGCTCTTTCTGCCTTCCCAGCTCCTCAGCCCAAGCCTGGCTTTGCACCGCAAACAGCACCCGCATCCTGCTTGTCACCCACGCTCGGGCCTGAGCGTGATCCCCCATCCCAGACCGGGGCCTTCCCGCAGCTCCTCGCGCCCAGGGGACGGCCATGGCTGGCAGCACCTCCGCGAGCCCTTCCCGCCCATCCCCGCAAGCAGATCGCTCCTCCGGGCTCTGGTCAGCGCGCACCGATCCCCGCGCGCCCGCGGGCGCAGGGCCGCCTGCCCTTCCCTCGCCCGCCTCCCCAGCTACGTCCCAGCCGCTGCTCTCGCAGCCTGCCGCCCTCCCCCGGGCGGGCTCAGCGGCGGGGCGGCCTCCGCCACCCGCCAAGATGGCGCCGGAGCGTCCCCGCCCTTCCGGGGGCGGCCGCGGAGGGGGAGGCGGGCCGCGCGCCTGCGCGGGCGGACGCGCGTGCGCGCTGGCGGCACGTGGCGGCGGTGCAGCATGGCGGGGTGGCGCGCGGTGCCCAGCGACCTGTTCCCCTTCGTGCTCGCCTTCCTGCGCGAGAACCGCTTCGAGGGGGCGGCGCGCGCCTTCGCCAGGGAGGCGGGAGTGGTGAGGGGCGCGCGGCGCGCGGGCTGCCGGCCGTTGCGGCCGTTGGGGCGGGGCGCCGGGCCGGGTCCCCCGCGCCGCCCGCGTGCTCAGCCGCGGGCGCTCGCCCACTCACTCGCTCGCCCCCCGGGGGGGGGGGGGGCGTCCAGCGGCGCGGGGCCCCGGTTTGTTTCTTGGCTTCTGATATTAGTGAGCGCGTTTTACGAACAGTGCTGTCTCCGGGTTGAGTTTGCCGTAGGAGGCAGCTGTTCATTCGCAAGCAGGTCGCCAGCAGTGCAGGAGTTGCTCTCAGCTATCATCCTGAAGTGTGTTAACAGCTGACAAACTTTCTGTTTGTATTCTTACAGAAGGACCAGGATCCCAATGCTGCTTCTCTCTTAGACGTCTTTAGTTACTGGCTGAAGTAAGTTTGCTGCCTCCTGAAAGACTTGCTGAAGGGTGCTTTGCTTACCTGTTCTGGGGGCACATCACTTGCAAAGCTGAGCTTTCTTCAGCGCTGGTCTGCAGTCCTGCTGCTAGCTTGTTTGGGGAAAAAGCTCTGAAGCCTGTGAATTAAGTGCTTCTGTGAAAGGACATGCAGTGATGCAGTTGTAGGGCAGAAGGGCTTGGATGGTGGTGACGGTGCAGGGGAGTCATAATGTCAAAGAATACTGGCTAAGATTAGTGTATGGGGTTTAATATTTTAATAGTAACTTTGATACCGTGATTTATTCTTTTAGACTTGTCCCTAACTGTAGGTTTGGCGCTGTAATGCAAAGAATAAGACAAAATCCTGGGGAAGTGATTGTTCCCAAGGATAACATTTTACTTTCTCAAGGCTGGGAGGACATAGGGTTAGCAGAAACTTTGTTTGAAGCTAAGTCTTTCTCTTTGTAGGTCTCCTGCTGCCAAAAAAAGAAAGATTGTTCCCAATGGACCTCATGCAAAGAGGAAATCTTCCTCAAGCAGCGATGACAGCTCCAGTGAGGAAGATGAGACACCCCCAGCCAAGAAACCAGGTAAGGTTTGTAAAAGTTCTTAGGGCAGACATACATTATGTTTGAAAACTTGTTCGTGGCCTGGATATAGAGCTCGGTTTCTGCGGCTCATCTGAAGTCTTTAAGACGCTCTCAAGGTTTAGGTTTATATTAAGCGATCTTGGTTCTGGTAGATCTTCTACCCATGATTCCCATCTATGTCTGTAGCCTGTGTTCATCCTACTTGTGGGTGATTTCTCAATCCAGTTATAACTGGATTAGATCAGGTTTTGAATCTGCCAGAAGCCTTTAGTGATTTGATTTGTCTCTGTTGGCTGAGACTGGTGGAGGCATTAGGCTGTAATGAGTTCTGAAGGTGCTACTGAAGTAGGAAATTCATTACGTTATCTACACTGAGATTCTGCTGTCCAAACACTCATTGCTGTGGTATCTAGGCAGAGCTACTCTTACCTACTTCAGTGCTTTCAAAGTCTGTGTCAATTTAAATATTGAATGAAATTGTTTGAATGCATATAAATTGGGCTGATACTTGGAAAAGGAGGTACTCCATGATTTTTTCTTCATGCTATTTTCCTGGGACTCACAGTTCCACTGGAATCCTTAAAGAATTGTTTCTTGTCCTGCTGTTGTAGGAAAACTGATTCAGGATATATTCAAGGTTTATGTGCTTGGACATTTATTAAAATACACATAATTTGACAGAACTCATGCTTGGCTTTGCTTTATCAGGGTTCTTTGTGTGTTGATGGGCATCGTGACCTGTTTGAGGCAGGGCAGTCATGCAAGAGATCCTCAGGCTCCAGAGAAGTGCCAAGCATTGTTATTCACCTGCAGGCTTACTCTACTGCTTGTGTGAGGTTCCTGCCCTCCTTTCTCTCAAGCCTGTGTCCTAGTGCTGTCTAGAGATAAGTTCCTCTGCTGCATGTTGGCAGGTGGTGAGCTGTTTCCCCTTTTTATCTAGAATTGCTCTTTTGCCCTGCCTGAACCACTGTGTACTCAACTTCGTGTGCATCTAGCAGCAGATTTGTGGGAAAGGAGTAGTAGGCAGGAAGAGGGAGACGCCCAGAAATAAAACTGGTCTTTAATTCAACCTAACCTAAGGCTGCTTTTGAACTTAGACCTGATTTTGCTTTGATAAGGGAGGTCAGAAATATACTTTGAAGTGAAATGGTTTATTAATAATGTGGAGCAAAAGAAGCAATCAGTAACCAGAAAAGAGTAGACTTGGCTAAAACAAGTTAAGCCACGAGTCTGGAAGCTCAAAACAGCACTGCACTGGTTCTCTTTGGAAGTCTGCACAAGCTGAAAACTGTGCAGACCCAGTTAATGTTCTCTTTGTGGGGACACTCTCCACTTGGGGTGAAAGTTTTGGCCATAAAGTCTGCAATTAAATGTGTGTGTGACCAAGACTGAATGATGCTGGATTTTTTTTTATTCATTTTGGAGTCTTCTACCATGCTCTGCTTGAGAAACTAAGACCTGAAGGCCAGTGTCTTGAACTTCAGCTGTGATTTAATAACCTTAATTTAACTTTTTGCCCTGATACACAGGAGTCCAGGATATATGTATGTGAAAGCTGTGAATTCATTTATCATCAATGTGTGCTGTCCCTTATTTGCAGCTAAAATAACAGCTGTGCCCAAGGTGAAAGCAGCTCCTCCTGCCAAGAAGGCAGAGAGCAGCAGTGAGGATTCCAGTGATGATTCAGACTCAGAGGAGGAGAAGAAGCCAGCAAAGGTCAGCTTTTCTTTCCGGCCTCTTTAATGCATGTTTGACAGTGATGGATAAAAGTAGATTTGACCAGCAGAATTCTCTCTGAAATTGGGCCCACTTTTCCTGAACTGTGAAATACCTAGACTGGTGCAGGTACAGTCTAATAAGACAGGTCTATAATGCACAGTCTGCCATTTGCAGTGGTCCCAGTGAAAGGTTCATGTCATGTCCAGCACCCACTTTGTTTCGCATTCAAAAGCTCCTTGCTTTTGTCCTAAGACTGCCATTGCTTCCTTTCACTGCAGAGAAGGAGATTTATTTAAAATTGCTAAAATAAATTTGAGAAGTATTGAGAAATGGGAGAGTATACTTGAGATGAACCAGAGTTGATCAATCAGTGTTTTGAGCCTTCAAACTAATTTTGTCCCCAGAGAAAAGAGAACACAGTACCAGCCTCAGAGCTACCCCATTTTGAGGAGGTAGAACTGGGGACTGAAGTGCAAGGGAAGTCCCCCCCATTCTCCCACCTTCTGGGAGATTTCCCTGAGCAAAATCATTGTTCTGGGATGTTCAGGCCTTAACCTTTAGGCAGAGTGAAGTTTCCAAGTAAAAATAGCAACATCTGTAAAAGATAGCTGTTTATACTCCCTGTATGTGTGTCATGCTTATTAGCCTCTTTTCCGGTTTTGGCTACAAGGATTGATCGGTTTTCCCTCTTTTTGTTTAGAAAGGAACAAAAACAGCGGTGAAGCCAGCTGGAACCAAAATCCAGCCTCAGAAGAAAGCAGAGAGCTCCAGCTCTGACTCGAGCAGCTCAGATGAGGAAGCACCAAAGAAACAGCCACCAAAACCAGTGACACCTAAATCAGGTGGTACTTTATTGTGTGTCATGAGTCAGAGTGCATAAATAAAAAAGCCAGGGGAAGAGGGATGGGGGCTGTACCTGTGTGCCAGGGCATGTGTATTAGTGTAGCAGTTTGAAAATCTGCTGTCACAACCATTCATACTCCAGTCCAGCCTGCTCCTGACATGGATTATGTGTAGAACTGATTGCAGGTGAAACATCTGGTCCCAAGTCCTACATTTTTTGCAGGAATAGCTGCATTCAGCAACCCTAACTGCAGAAGCTGTGCTTTTGCCAGTGTCTTCTGCTCAATGAGCAGCACTGGGCTGCAGCAAGTTAAAAACGATAAAAACAGCCTTTGGTCCTGGAGCTTCTGATTGGCTGGAATAGACCATTTTCTGAAAACCTTCTCTAAACTTGCAGTTGGGTAGAACAACAGCTTCACAATACTGCCTTAATCTCCCCTGTTAGCTTCCCATGGTTCTTTCCTCTCTCTGATACTTTATGCTGAATAGAATTACCCATCACCTTCCATAGCATATTTTCTGATATCTCTTTTGCCTTGTCTTAAAAGGAAGTAAAGCTGCCCAGGTAACTACCAAGCTGGTCAATGGAAAAGCAGCAAGCAGCAGTGGCAGTAGCAGCAGTAGTGAAGATTCTGATGAGGAAAAGGCCGCCCCAAAGAAGGTACATGAGACAAAGAAAGACTTCACAAGGACTGTAGAAATCTAGTCAGAGTGGGTGTATCTCTGCTTTGCAGGGACTGTGAAATGTGTAGACCAGTGCATAGACTGCCTGGCAGCTGAGTGCAGCCATTATGGCTCTCCTGCTGACTTTTTGCTTTGTATGGTGGGTTTATGTGTCTTCTCTCCATGCACTGGCTTTCTTTCCTAATGCCTATATACCCCTTCCTCTGCTCCTTCTACCTCAAAAATCTTCTTTATCTTAACCATGTTGTAGTCTCCCTTATGGGTTCACTTTTGTGCGACTCCTCTTAACTACCTGTAGCTTTGGATTTTCCATTATGGAGCATTAAAAATGTTTTCTGCAACACAGAAAATTCCCAGATATGTTTAATCAAGTGACAATTGCAACCATTTCACAGTCATTTCAATCAGTCAGTGTTCTGTGCCATTTTTTCATAGTCAGAGGGACTTCTGAGAAGGGATTCATGAAGCAGAAGATAATAGAAGGGCCAGAAGAATCATGATGCTTGTGTGTTTCCTGGAATTTGCTAATTTTCAGTAATCTTTATTTCTTTTTTTTTCAAAATCTGCTCTCTGACAAGTAGGCACAGAGTTAAAAAGGGATACACAAATCTTGGGCGGACAGTTGGATATGGAATTTAATTTTTTTATGTGCGTTTCCTTCCTTCTTGCAATAAGGCTGTTCCCAAGAAATCTCCTGTACCCAAACCTGCAGCCACTCAAGCATGTCCAGGCAAAACCAAACCTGCCAAGGAAAGTTCCAGTAGCGAGGACTCTTCTGACAGCTCAGAGGATGAAAAACCAGCTGCAAAGCAAAAGCCAAAGTCTGGCAAGTACTAAATACCATTGTTGCTGTGTGGGAGGATACTTTCTGCTAACCCTGCTATCCTGGGAGAAGTGTGTGCAGGCTGCAGACAAGTCTTGCTTCACACAAGGCTCCAAATGGTGCCTTATGCCAAATGTGGTAGAAATATAGCAGCTTAATTCCATGTACACTGATGGGACTAAACTTGAAATTCAGCCCCTCTTGGCAAAGGATGGGGAGAGGGAGGTTCTGACTTACCCTGCTTGCTTTGCTACCTGTCTTCTATTCAGAGAGCTTTTAAGGACATTCCTCTTGCCAGTTTCCTATTTGTCAGGATTTGGAAAGTAATTTGTCTCTGGTTTGATTATTCTGTAGTTACATGACTTTATGCATTTTCCTTTTTCTCTGAAGTATCCAGGGCTGCTCAATCTCAGTTCAGCTGATGGGCTAGATGGATCTCTGTTCAGTATAGTACAGTACTTCTAGGATTCCAGTAAAGAGTTGGTCTGAGTGGGGAATTGGACACTGAAACAGTCTGGAACTCTGGAACAGAGGATTCAAGAAAGGAGTACATGAAAAGAAGCAACAATAGAAATATCTGTTTCTTCTGAAACAGTTTGACAATGCAAGCTCCCATTTTCCAAAGTGCTGAGAGAACTTCCTCAGAGATGGTTGGGTCAGCTAAGCCCAGAAGAGGGGAGTTAAATTCACGATAGAAACAGGAGGGAGCAGTGGAGTGGGCTGAAGTAACCCTTCAAATTATAAGCTAACGTTTTTATAGCTACAGAGGGGAATAAATTGAACCAAATAGCAGAAGTGCTTTATTCTAGTTGAAACAAAGATCTCAAATGTGCTACTTGTGTTACCGTGCTGGCATCTGAATGCTGTATTATGATTGAGCCTGTCTCTCTCTCTCTCTTTATAGGTCCATACAGTGCTGTACCACCTCCTCAAGCTACACAGCCAAAGAAGGGCCTTGCCAAGGCTCCTGCAAAAAAGGCTGAGAGCAGTGACTCCTCAGACAGCAGTGATGAGGCAGAGCAGGTGCCCACAAAGGGAGGAGCAGGTGTGTTGTGAGGAGGCTACAAAGGAAGCGCTACATGGTGCAGTCAGTATTTGGCCATCTCTTGGTTTCCTTTAAAAGAAGTATGACTTTGGCCTATGTTGATACTTGCTTCTCTGGAAGTTTCTGAGAAATATGAAACTGTCCCAAACAGAACACTTGTGTTCTGGATCCAAATTGTGTGCAGTGCAGAATGGATAAGTTTACACACGTTAGTTTGAAAAGCCACTGGGATTTACTTTAGCAGGGATGAAATAGGCCCGTTACTGCAGTTGGCCAGGTCCTTGCTTGGCTTCTGATGGGCTGGCTGAATGACTGGTGCACTGAATAGGGAGCTTTTTCACGTCTGGAAAAATTTGGACCTTGGGACAAAGGGTTGGTATGAATGTGGCCTGTTAATTTTAGACTTGCTTTTGTAGGCAAAGCAGTGGTGGCTAAAACAATTCCTGGTGCCAAAACCAAAGCTGTGACTGCCAAGAAGGCCGAATCCAGTTCAGACAGTGACTCAGGTATTTCAAGAAATACGGACTTGATTTCTATTAATGTTCCTATTGGCCAAGTCACTCTATAGTGGCATATTTGCTGAGATCCATAGAGTATGACCTTGAAAGCTTCAGTCTCCATAGCAAACAAATTTTGAACTAGGAGAACAGCAGCTTGCTGTGCAGAATGGAGCCTGGCCACGGGACACAGATGAGACCATTGACAAGCACAGAAAGGTCTGCGTGTTGCAGGCTGGAAAGGGTATGGCATCATGCATAAGAAGTTTCTCCAGGAAGGTTAGCGGTTACACTTTTTGAGGACCTGTGTCTAAGCTTTTCAGTTTCTTTAATCCTGTTATGCACTTCAGGCAAAGTTTCCCAAATGAAAAATGCTATCACCATACCAAGGTCAAACAGACTCAAAGGATGCTTTCTTCTAATATGGTCCTAGAAATAGGGGACAGTGTGCCTTGTGTCTTCTGTTGACCAGGTTTATGGCTTCTTGCAGCCCTGAATTTCATGCACAAACTCCCTGTATGCTACATTTCTGTCCCCACACATTTGAGGGGCTCATGATTTATGCGTCTCAATATCTCTGATGCCACAGCAGGGGCAGTGGGTGATAGCAGCCTGTCTGTCTGCAAATAGCTAGCACTAGAAGGTGGGACCCTTCAACAAGTGGCAGGAGTTCTGTGTGTTCTCTGTTTTTATTACCTAGTTTCTCAGAAACAGACAAAGTTTTGATTACACTTCTTAAGATGATGTTCAGAAATGTTGGAATAGATCAGGCTTAGCATTCCAGATTACTGTGACATGCAATACAAAGGGCATATTTGTACATAGAAATCTCCAGTCCCATCGTCAGACTGCTGCTAAACGTATCTGACATAAGAAAGAGAAAGCTAAAATGGGAAACTATCCTGATGTCTCCTCGCTTTTCCCCCCTTCATCAGGTTTGTCCCCTAGTTTCTTGTCTGTTCTTTATCTTGATCTTTATCACATAATTTTTTTCTTGTTTTTTTTCATGAATTTGTTGTTGTTGATACCTGTACTTTTTTTTTTCTCCAATCCCTTATTTCCTACCTCTTCTATCATTCTCCAAATATTTGCCCACTTTTTTGTGCATGCAGTAATGAAGAACTTATTCCTGCTTGTTTCCTCTTCTCCCATCAAAGATGAAATGTGGAAAGATGAATACTGCCCCCTGACCATTCAGGGAGGTTCATCAAACCCTTCTTGTTGCCAGTTCTCTAGTGTTTCAGATTTTGACCAAACCCTTTTGATTTTCTTTTCCCATGTGTTTTGTACGTGTTATGTTATCTCCCTTGATTGTGTTGCCTTAAGTAAAAGTTATTTGATAACTTTGATAACTTGTACCAGAAGCTTATTAACTTAAGGAGCATCCTTCTTTTGCTTAGATTCTAGCTCTGAGGAAGACAAGAAGGTAGGGGGTAAGCTCCCTGCTAAACAACCTCTGATAAAGAATCCTTCTAAACCAGCAAAGGTAGCTGCCAAGCCTGCACAAGCAAAGAAAGACTCCAGCTCCTCCTCGGACAGCTCAGGTATTGGTGTAGGAGAAAATGAGAATTACTGCTTGTGCTTGTCCAGCATTTTTCTAGCCAGGGTGTTGAGGGTGCAGTTGAACAGAGTGTAACCGTTGCAGTGCTGTTCCAAGCAGCTAATGGTGCGTCAACACTGATCTGAATGTTAGCTTTGTGTTGAAGGAATTGTGCTTAGCCTTGACTCTGCTTTGCCATTCCCTTCCAGATTCTGACAGCTCTGAAAATAAGGCCCCTGTGAAGCCTGCAGCTAAAGCAGCACCCCCTGCAACCAAGAAGTCACAAGCTACCACAAAGAAAGCACAAAGTAGTTCTGATTCAGATAGTAGTTCCAGCAGCTCTGAGGATGAGAAGAAGAAGAAAGCCCCTCCAGCTAAATTAACTGGCAAAATGGGTAAGCCAGTGTCCAAACCTTGCCCCCCAGCTCCCAAAGCAAGCTCATCAGACTCCGATAGCTCAAGCAGTGAGGAAGAAAAGAAGCCAGCAGTGAAACCTGTCAGCAAATCGACAAGGGCCACAAAAGCAACTGTGGGGAAGAAGGTGGCTGCTGCTAACAGTAGTAGCAGCTCATCTGATAGCTCCAGTGAAGCAGATGAAAAGCCCAAAAAGGCAGGGAAAGGGGCACAGAACAGTTCTCAGACCACTGCTTCCACAGAGAAAGCAAAAGCTTCATCCACATCAGCAGCAAATAATCTGAAGTCCAAACCAGCTGGTGGCAGCAGTAGCAGCAGTGAAAGCAGTTCTGAAGAAGAGACAGGAAAAGCAAATGGAGGTACTACCTACAGGTTGGGAAGCGGGTCTGTCAGCGTGTAACTGAGCTAAAACATGGATGGGACACTTGAGCGATATTCAGTGTAATCTGTATGTGCTACTAAATTATACTATCTGGTGCAGTACAGCTCCAGGATAGCTGTTAGTGGAATAAGTCTGTTTTCTTTGTAAGGTAATGCAGGAACTGATTCTCGCTTCTGTATTTCAACACTGGGTTTGCATTAATGGGACAGCAGTGCCATTACCTTTCCCAACATGGCAGTTACTCCCATTGAAGTTTTACTGCTGTGTATCTAACAGGCATGATCCAGAAGAAACGGAAGAGGGAAGATGTCCAGGAGCCAGAGACACCAGACAGTAAAAAGGCAAAGATCAAAGCCAAAACACCACACACGTTTCCCAAAGTGAAACAGGTGAGTGAGAATAGACCATGCTGACTGGTGGGAGGGGCATCTTTGCCTTCTGAACTAGTACTTTGTGTTGTTTTTCTTTGGGGTTGAGCCTGCAGAAATCGTTTGTATTTTTGCCCCCTCCTCAGCCACTTGAAGAACTCTGTCCATAGAACCCTAGAAAATGCCCATATGTGTGTAATGTTATTCCAACAAAGATCATTTGGATATACTTGCACAGGAGCATACCTGTACTGCTTGATGTGCAGAAGGGAAAGGGTTATGAATCTGGGAAATGATCAAGGATTGAGGTTTCCTGCACAGGGGTCCATATTTGCAGGGCTGGGAGAGAAGGTGGTTGTCACTAAAAGAAGACCATGTACATGTATTCACTTACTGTATCTAGTTTTCTTTCTCTTAATAGCCAGCCTCTCCATTCCGACGAGTAAGAGAAGAAGAGATTGAGCTGGATGCCCGTGTTGCTGATAACTCATTTGATGCAAAGGTAGGGCTAGGCAGCACCAGAGTAATAACACATACTTGGCCTCTGCAAATACAGGTCATCAGAGTGGCCTTGTTGTGCTGGTGGGTGGTCCACTGGTGGGAACTTCTTCCACCAGGAGGTGCTGTTAGGAGATGCATGAGCACTGGTAGGAGATACATGGACATGGAGTGCCGTAAGCTCCAGCCTTCCTCTTGTGGGATTTGCTGAGCAGGGTCAAGTGCAAAGCATTGTCTTTACTCTCTT
Source organism: Apteryx mantelli (assembly GCF_036417845.1). Classification (NCBI taxonomy): domain Eukaryota; kingdom Metazoa; phylum Chordata; class Aves; order Apterygiformes; family Apterygidae; genus Apteryx; species Apteryx mantelli. The sequence goes on from NC_089984.1 coordinate 21,979,948, forward strand.
GAGTGCTGACCTGAACCTCTTTTCTCCTCTCCCTCTTCATCCTTCACAGAAAGGAGCTGCTGGTGACTGGGGTGAGAAGGCTAACAATATCCTGAAATTCACCAAAGGCAAATCTTTTCGCCATGAGAAGACAAAGAAAAAACGGGGCAGCTACCGTGGGGGCACTATATCCACCCAAGTCAATTCCATAAAGTTTGAAAGTGACTGAGAATGTCTCCTTGGGAATTCATAAACCGTCCGCTCACCAGATTCACTTGGATGAGCATGTGAACGTTATGGACATCAATCCTGTCTGGAATGTTATCTCCCCCAGCCCCATGTGGGGCAGGCAGCTCCAACATGGGGATGTGGGAGAATGGTCGGACATTTCCCCCATTTATTTCTGACTAATTCTGGTTTAGACCCCTAATAGGGAACCATCCTAGAGCTGGTGTTATTGGACACTACTAGGGTGACCTCCAAGACATAAATTATGTACAGTCTTATTTTAAAAGACTGGCAGTGATTTTTCATTTCAGGTTTCTGCCTATCTAGTAAAGGAAAGAGAACTTATTTTCTGTAACATAACCTCCCATTTCTTTTTCAACTAGTTTAACTTCAGGTACCTGTGAAATTGCAAGTACAATAACTTGCCTTTGGCTGGTTACTGGAAGAGCAACAACTCCCTTGAACCTTTTGGCTGTAATCCCCACACCCATTTCACATTTGTAGTTCACAATTGCAGTATGACAGGGTTCTTTTTTTTTCTGTTTCCTCTTTTTATGGTTTCATCTTGCAGTAAATTCACACCTTCCTCTTCCTCCTGTTCCTGTTGAGGCTACTAAGTAGAGTAGTTAGAGAAGCAGAATGTTAACACACCAGGGTAGTTGAGGAATCATATTGCTTGGGGTTGCAGGTTGGTGACTATTGTCAGGCCAAGTTCTGTAGTGCTATGGCATTTTTGATAAGGTTTTTATTGTGAATGTAGCCAGGGCAGGGAGATGTACAGGAACTCCTGACTGTATGGAGGTTCTAACATTCAAAGAACAGTCTTTGGCCCAGTGGAAATGCTTAAAGAAGCAGAGAAAATGGTCTTTTTTTCTACTCGGCTGTGCTTTTTGTTGTGGCTTCATTTCAGAGGTTTTGACTGCAGTGTGGTACTGCTCCTTGTTCTCTCTGAGCATATACCATGCCAGCATATGCTTTTCTCCAGTGTGCAGTGCAGTTTATGAAGAGCTGAGATGAATGTAATATTGATGCCTTAAATTTCTTCCCCTGGCTGGAACACTTGCTCTCTTTGAGCTGTTTTCTGTCTGTAAAGTCCCTTGGAAGAAGTAAAATATCAGTTTCCTGTAGCACTGTGGTAAGTGAAGCCTGGTGCTGTAAGGTTTGAAGCATTAGCTTCAAGCACAAGTTCTGTATGGGGAGTAGGGTCTCAAGTTCAGCAACTTGCAGCCTGAACTGAGCTTTCATGGGCAATGGAGATGATCTAATGGCTTGCTGCTGTTCAAGTGAGGTCTTGCTCTCCCTCCAGTTGCTTAACTTTGCCTCCTTACCATTTCTGGTGCAACTCACAAATGTGGTAGAAAATGGTTCTTCCACCGCTGCTTTTTGCTGCTAGGTGAGTTATTAAGTTAAAGTTATTTTATAGAGCAGTCTGTTGAGCCCACAGCCAATATGAATTCAACAATGGTAGAGCATGTTAAGGAAAAGGGGCAGTAATGGGCTGTTAGATCTGCTCACCTCATCTCATGAAACTGCCAGCCACAAAGAGAGGTTATGCAGGGTCCGATTTCCATGTTTCCATTCGCTCCCAGCAGGGTGACACAGAAGAGAGCCACATATGTGTGCAATGTCACATAATTGAGGGTTGGATGAGACTGACGAGCCACCCCCATACACATTAGCTGCAACTTGTTTCGATGAGCATTTTTCAGTGCTTCCCCTCAGGCTTGCACAATCAGTCCGATTGTTGGATTCTATGCAGCAATGCAGAGGGGCCCAGGAGACCATGGTTATCACGGAGAGCTTAAGGTTAGAGGCCAAAGCAGGGCGGGAAGAAAGTATTGTCGGCCTCCAGTGGGGATTTGAACAGTCTTTATTGTGATTTGCCATTTGCCCTCTTTTGTCCTCTTTATTGGGAACTTTAATTTTGGAACTGTCAAGGTTAAACTTTTTAAAAACTTTTATGTTTTAGGGGTATTTTATGTGTGAGCACACAAGTGTCTCAGAAAATAAAGATAGCTGCCTTTGTAATCTGTTTGAATTTGACAGTTCCAAGGTATGGAATAAGAGGGTGGGAGAAGGGAGGGTATCAGTGTCGAGCAATGTATTGCTGTGTCTTAAGGTGAATCAGTAAGTCTATCTGTGTCTACAGCTGATCCTTCTGTCCCCATAGCTGTATGCTCATATGGATGTAATGGACCATCAAAAGTGAAAGGTGCCTGTGCAGCTGGAAGTCAAGTGACTCTGCGAGAGATTTGGAGAACATGAGTGTAGAAGAATATTTACTTTTACCAGAACAAACTGAGTTTTATCGAGTCTCTTCATGCCAGAATAAGTAGTTCTTCTCCAATATTACTGCCAAGTTAGCTTTATGGTATCTGTCAAGATAACTTATGCAGCACCAGCCTCTGCAGTAAAAAAAACAATAGACATAACTGAAAATTCTGTACGTACCTGGTTAAAGAAATGTGTCCTTTGATTCCTTCCTGCTCTGTGACCATATTTGCAGGATAAAGAAACCTGCTAATACTTTGGGCATGATGGAGGTCTTGCATACCTTAATGCTCATTTTTCCCAGTGTACTATGCCTCTAGGGAGAGGTTTGGGTGAACAGAATTGTCAGGGTAATTGGGACATCAGTCACTCCATAACTAAGGCTGTCTGCCTCTGGAGCCACAGTGTTCTGCCTCGAACATGATATAGGAACTGTGGTCTAACACTGAAGTCTCAGCAGCACATGCAAAGAAGAGTGTCATTAGTCTCACTGGAGATCAGTACCTGATGAAGCAAGTGCAATAAGTGCTGGGGGAAGGAGATGCTTTGTGAGACTGGTGTCAAAGCTATGTGCTCCACAGAGTGCTTTCCACACCTAGAGAAAACCTGCTCCCTTCACATGCATTTTGCAGCTGCTGGGCAGACTTATCTACAACTTGGTGCTCTGCTGCTGTCTTGGTGAAAAGAAGACATCTCTTAAAGCATTTAGGCCTAGTTTCCATGTGCATCATTAGTGTAATTTCAGCTTCAGAGGAGCTGTGATTAATTCTGGAACTGGACTAACAGGATGTCCCTCTCTGGGGAATGCACCTGTATGGGTGCTCTGGTACAATGTCCTACCATCCTGCTTCCCCATGTGCCATCATTTCCATTTTGCTGTCGTGAGAAACGTGTATGCAGCCTGAGAGCAGGACAGTCCCCCGTCTCCTCCTTGTCGCGGCTCCAGAGACAGCATCCAGTTCCTGTGGGTCTCTGAGCAAGGGCCAGCTGTGAGGTAACTCGAGAGCAGAAGTTTTAATACACTTAAAAGGAATCAGAAGTGGGGGCCGGGGTCTCCTCGGCCCCCCGGCGCCAGGCACGGCTCTGGCCAGCCGCCGCGCCGCCCTGTGGGGCTGGGCGAGCAGCCGGGCGCCAGGCGGGGGTGAGCGCGGCGAGAGGCCCCTCCCGGGCGGGCCCCGTTTCAGCGCGGCGGCGGCGGCGGGGCCCGGGGCCGGGGCCGGGGCCGGGCGCGGCGGCGGGGCCGCCCGTGGGCGCGGCGTGTGGGCCGGGGCTGCGCCGCCCGGTCCCGGTCCCGGCCCCGCCCGCCCGCGCCCGCCGCCGGCCGGCGTGAAAGGGGAAGGCGGCGGCGGCGGCGGGCGCGGAGGGCGCAGCGGGCGACGCGCGCTCCCCTCGCCTCTCTTCGGCGCCGCGCTCCCGGCGGGACGGGCTGCAGGTGGGTGCCGGGCGGGGGCCGGGCCGGGCCGGGCGGCGGCGGGGCAGCTCCGGCGGCGGGGCAGCTCCGGCCGCCGGCGCCCCGATGCCTCCCCGCCGCCGGGGCGGGCGGTCGCGAGCCCCGCGGTGCCGGCCCTGCCTTCCCCGCCGGCGCGCCGGGATGCGCGCCGGGGCCCGGCCGCTGCCAGCGCGGCGAGAGGCTGCGGCGAGCGGACGCGGCGCCGGGCGAGGGGAAGGCGCTCTGCGGCGCCGGGAGCTCTCGGCGGCGGTGGCCACGGCGGGCCTGTGCGCACGGCCCAGCTCCGCGAGGCCGGCTCGGCGCGCGCGGCGTGTGCCTGCGGCGGCGGCACCCGTGGGTGCTGCGGTGCTGGCTCTGCGCGCCTGCCAGCCACGCTCTCGGTGTGTGTCTGTGGACCGGACTGAACTTTTTGAGCTAATGGCAGGGGCACTCGAATGCTCGTGCATCAGCGGAAAGGAAGGAAGGGAACACCGGGAGTTCTCGGCTGTCAGTCCAGCCCTAGCTCTGCCAGGACGCGTGTGTAAATAGCTTCAGTAACTTTGAAAGGGGTATTGGAGGGCACGAGTTAAGCGTCTGCTTAACTATGCCGGATCAGAGCCTTGGAAACTGAACAAATGTTCAAAGCGCTTTTGTGTAACTTGCTTCACCTTCCTAGAGATTAGATCTGGGAGCGTCCTTCCCTCTCCCCTTCTGCCTCTTCTTCCTGCGCATCCCTCCTCAAGCTTTGTTTATGGCAGCTCAGCCAGGTTTCATTCCTGCTGCATGCTCAGATCCAAGGAGGCTTTTTTTTTTTTTTTTGAGGGCGTCAATTGTTTTATTGAAGGTGAGTCTTATCTCCAGCTTCTCTACTTCTGTAATTCTGTTAAATGCGATCAGACTCGTCTGACAGGACTTTATCAATCCTTAGTGCTTCCTACACAAGGTTTCACAATCTCCTGGGATGTTTAATGACTTTTTTCTTTTAATGTGGTGCTTCTCTGCAGAAAGAAGTTGAAATAACAGGGCAATAAATGGAAGAAACTTTTCCTCACCACCCCTCTTGACCACTTCTCTAAGGTTTGGTACCTTTGTATCTCTCCAGTTTTCTCTGCAGTCTCAGGAACCTGTTCAACTTGACTGTCATATGGCATAACCCATTCTTAAAGGCCAAAAGGTGCACTGAACTGCCATGTGTTCACACTTCAACATGGAAATTTGCAAATGGCCACAAGCCTTCCTGTCTCTAGCATCCAGGGATTACAAATAGTGCTCTTAAATGTTTCCATGATGCAGACCTGAGACAGGTGCGAGCAGTGAGGAATGGCTCACAAAGAGCACATCCTCACATCAGCTGCTTCTGCATCTTGCAGCCATGATGCAGGCAAGGGGAAAGACCATCCAGAATAACTTGTTGTTGTAGACACTCTAGCATATATACCATCTCTTTCCCTTCCAGAAGCCAATCGGGAAGCCTGTGGATATGAAGTGGGGGGAATCTCACCATCTGGACAGATTTAATGTATGATGAGAGGTCAGGTTGGGAAGCAGATCTGTGGTGTTTAACACCATCCCACAGCTCAAGTTCTTGAAGGTGTGTGTAACTTCAGATGTCTTGACAAGCTGAGAAACAGATTTTAATTCCTTTCTCAGCCATTATGGACCTGTATTTTCTTTCATACCGTGTTTCCCTGGCTATGATCTACAAATTGCCAACCTGCGTGCTGGCCCACAGATTCACCTTGCTGGAAGAACTTCCTCTGTTAAACTCTGATGATCCAGGCAGGACGCTGAAGATGGCCCAAGATCCCAAAAGTCTGGGAACTGTTTCAGGACTACATCGCTCTCTGTCCAAAACGGAAGAGGATGAACAGAGCGCTTCTGATGCTGCTGTGTGGAAGCTGTAGCACTGTGTGTAGTGCAGAGTAGGAGCTGTTCTGATGTGGACTTTCCAGTCACTGGTGTGGTTGCTCCCCGTGATCTTTTTGGGACCTGGGCATTGTTCTTTCTCTGTGTTTCTTACCACCATGGAAAGGTCAAATGAAAAATGTTAGAAAGGTTTTGAGCAGACCATCTGTGCACAATTAACTTTGTGTGCAAACAATATTTTAAAAAACTCAGTGCCACAAGCTGCCTGGAGAAGTTTATATTTGATGCTGTTGGAGGGGAAGTTTTGTTTTTGCTCAAGGTTTCTAGTATTAAAATACTAGTATTAGCATTTTAGTATGATTTACCCAGGTGATGCTGGTGAAGCAGGAGTCTGAGAAAATCCAAAAATCAGAGGAGAAGCCTACCAAGCACTGGGTCATATTTGATTTTGGGTTAGATTTCCCCTGCTTCAGCATTATTTAGTTTATGCAGCATTGCATCTTCTTGATTTTTTTACTAGAGATTACCCTGAGCAGCTCCTGCTTGTAGTGAGACATCTTCCTGCAGTGGCAGAATTGCTCTCACAGCTGCATACCTGCCAGCTTGCACTGAGCTTTGATTTCCTGAAGTTAGCCACAACTAGCTTGGTTGTCATCAGCTTAATGGTAGCAGATGGTGCCATTTTTTCCAGATCGTATTCAACAGATGAGGCAAACATTGGTTTCCTATTAAAGGAAGATTTTTTTTCTTTTCTTTTCTTTTTAAGCATCCAGGTGAAAATGTCTTTTTCATTTTGGCTTCAAATGAACTATGATGCTTTGTTAATTCTTAAGAAATTTAAAGAGAAAACATTTATTCTTACTTTGGGCAAGACCTGGGTAGAGACGGGATGCAGGAGAGGAAAATGATTCAGCCGCATGGATATGGGTTCCCAAGTCCTAGGCATAAATTAGGCAATACAAAATACTGGAGAATAGGGAGAAATGTAAAGGGCAGAGCCCTAATAATGGGGTCTCTAATCTCTGTGTGGGTTTCTCTGCCCAGATCGCTTGCTGTCAGAGGTCTTAGTACTTCACCCTAATAAAAGGCACCTGAACTGAAGAAATGTCTGTCTTTAGAGCTGTAGCTGTTCATGTACCTCACTTTAGTTAGACTGATGTAATCTTCCATTAATGGCAGAACCATACACTGTCAAACACATATTAAATATGGCAAAATCAAGGGGCAAATTTCAGCCCAGCAAGAGATCTCTTAGGAGATCTGAGGACTGACTGAGGGCTGATTTCTCTCTCTTTTCCCTAATACTCCCCTTCTGCTGCTGCCTCCCATTTCAATTTCAATGCTTTGGCTTTTAGTGCAGACTCCCAGCAGCTGATGGTACAATGCTTGTGCTGCACACAGGGATGACGCTGCCTGCTCGCGCGATGGCAGCCATGAGGGGGCTTCCCCCTGCACATCCCTCTTGCAGCAGGCTCTAGTCCTGGTTCTTCTGCCATCAGCAAATGCCTGCCTCAACCTGCAGCCCAGGGCTGGAGAACTTAAACCCTCCGTAGCATGTGCTTTCTTATTAGCTTTCTCAAGATCTCTGTCTTTTGGATGTTAGTGTTAGCTGAAGAGTTTCGGGATTCCTCTGTCTAAATTGGCAGATTTTCATGGCTTTATCAAGCATTTCTCATGAAAATAGGAAAGGGCCCATTCTGTCTCTTTACAAACCTTTTCTTTTCTTTTCAGTGGCAGTGTTATTTCTTGCAGTATCTGTAGGTAAATCTTGCAGATTTAGCCCCTGGGCCAGGACTTCTAGACCACAAACGAGGTAGTTCTGTCTGCTTGGCTCTTGGACCTAGTTTGTGATCTGTCATTGACTTGAATTTCACACCCTCGCTGAGGTACAGGCTGTGAATTCGCCTCCCAGCTGCAATGTGCGGTACTACCTGCTGCTGCCGCCGGAGGATCCTGCTGCGAAGCTTGTGAGTGGCTGTAGCTGCATGTCCAGTGTTGGCAAGAGATGTGAAGTGGGGAGGGGAGCAGGTGGAGCTTGAGCCTTCCTTCATCTAGACCACTTGATGACTCTCTCCCCTGGAAGCTGCCTGTGCTCTGGATCCGCTGTGCAAGGTCACAGCCAAACACTTTGCCTTCCCTGATGCTGAGCAGGAGAATTCCCCTTTGCGCCTCTCAAGTGAGCTGAGAACTAGACTGGCTTTTTGGGTTGTAACTATACAGGGACCCTCTGCTGCAGTGCCCAGGACCTGACCCTGCGGCCAGCACAGGACAGCCTGTCCCCACTGGCAGGGAGGCAGGATGCTGGGCAGATCCTTGCTTTCCTTGCAGAGCTTCTGTTCCCTTGACTCCAGTCTGTCGCCTTTGTCTCCATCCTCCTGGAGCTCTTGCTCTGTGAGTCCAAACACGCCCTCGGTATCCAGACAAGCGCTTTTTATCCCTCCTGCAGCCGCACCCAACCAGCTGGCCCTGGATGGGCCTGGTGGGGTCCAAATGCTAGTAGCTGTGTTTCTGGTACAGCACAGGGTAGGGTCACAGCCAGTGGCTTCTCGGGGTTTTTTTGACATGTCCCTGCTACATGGGACAGGAAGGCTATGGGGAGGGAGGAACCTGTTGCTTTTCATCTCCCACGTCTGTACTCCCACTAGCTATCTCTGGCTAGTGTACCCCTTACAACCCCTATCCAGCTGTTGAAGGGTCTCTGAAGATTGTATTTAGCAGGACCTTATTTTAGACTCTTTCTTTCTTGCCTTTTAATTGATCAAGTAATAGTGGAGAGGCTGGCAGTACATCTTGGACCAAATTCAGCTCCACCATATCTCCGCAGCCCCACTGGGGTAGCATTTGGGGCCATCCAGCGTCCATATGTAGTTGTTCCCATTGTAACTTCTTTCCCCCGCCCTTCCTAACGTGTCTGAACTGGGTCCTCAGGATACTGCTGTTTCTGACTATTCCCAAATAATTATCATGTAATTCTCTTCCCAAAATAATGCAAGGTGTGGGTGAGGCGCGTTCGCTTTCAGTGATGTAGCAACACCCCTTGCACAACAGAAATGTTGGGTGTTACACCAAACTGGGAACGGGATGACAGCTGTAGGAGTGTGACTAAGGGGTGTCAGGTTGCTGTGTATGTTGCAGGTTGTCTCTGCGCTCCTTTCTGCAGCCAGCTCATTTTCGCCTCTTCCAGTGCTTCAGTGGCCTGGCACCTGCTTTCCCTTCCCAGCCCTTTGCATTGAGCTTCCCCATTCTCCCACGGCCAGTCCATCGCCCGTGCAATGAGTGTAGCAGGGCAGCTTTCCTTCTAGACCCCTGCTGTTGTCTCTAAGATTAATGTCCCTCTCCAAGGGATCCTGCTGTGACATGGGCTTCCTCCTGCCCTGTTTTGGCTGAGCAAGGTGGCTTGCTAGCTGCCAGCCTTGCAAGAGCTAAAGCTGGAGAGTGCCTCTTGGCATCTTCTCTGGTAATAAAGGCTCTGTCGGCCTCACAGGGAGATTGCACAGGCATCAAGGGCTTGGAGCTAGTCAGCAATTCTGGCTAGGTAGAAATAGAAATAAAATCCAGCTGTTCTAGTTCTGTAGGGGTAAATGGGGATTGAGCAGTGAGTGTTGCAGCTCGCACTGGGACCCAGCAGGACTCCTCCAATAGCTTTCCTCCTCTAATGACATTGCAAGTCGGTCTGCTGGTTTCTGAGCCTTAGGAGCAGATCAGTGCAGACAGTGTGTTCTCAATTTCTAGAAGACCCTTCCCTGATACACCTAATATCCAGCTTTGGGATTTTCCTGCACTGATCAACTCCAGACTGCTCTCCTCTCCCAGCTCATGAGCTCCTGGCTTGCAGTTGCAATCCCAGTTGTTGGTTGCCCAAGTATGTGACTGAGCGTTTCATGCTATATTAATAGTATGTTTCTCTCCTTGCAGTTATGAAGATGAAGGTGCTACTGTGTCCTGCTGCTCTTCTCTTTCTAATGGCTGCTTTCAGTCTGGAGCTGTGTCATGGTGCCAAGGTGCTGATCATGCCTACCATAGTCTTTGACAGCCACTTGCGAGTCTTCATGCGAGTGGCAGAGGCACTGACTGACCGGGGCCACGACCCTGTGCTACTTCTTCATGAGGGTCGGGATGTAGAAGCCTACCTGCCAGGCTTCCGTATACAAAGGTACCAGGGCATCTTCAGCATGGAGAGTGCAGACGCCTGGGTGCAGGAGAAGATAAAGCGTGTCTTCCAAGGGAAGATGACCTCTCTGGAAGTGTTCTCCTTTCTGGAGAAGTACCTGGAAAACTGCGACCTGGTTCTGGGAAACTCTACCCTTCTGCAGAAACTCCAGCATGAGCATTTTGACCTGCTGTTGGTGGACCCCAATGAAATGTGTGGCTTTATCCTGGCCCACCTCCTCCATGTCAAATATGCTGTGATCTCCACTGGTTTCTGGTTCCCAGCAGAGATTGGTGCCACTTCCCCCATTGCCTATGTCCCTGAGTTCAACTCCCTGATGACAGACAAGATGGGCTTCTTTGGCAGGACTTGGAATCTCCTGGTCTACGTGATCACTCGCGTGGCCACAAAGCTGGTCATCCTGCCCAAGTTTGAACGCCTCATGGAGAAGCACAGTGTGGAGCCCAAGACATCCATGTTGGACCTTGTCCATGGAACCAGCCTCTTCTTCCTCTGTAATGATGTGGTGCTGGACTTTCCCCGGCCAACACTTCCCCATGTCATTTTCACGGGTGGCATCCTTGCTGAGCCTGCAAAGCCCCTTCCAGTGGTAAGTGCAGGAAAGCTTTGAGCTGTGACTGAGTATTCACCTGGGGAGCTATTTGGTGCGAATCTGCTGCTGAAAAGTCTCATAATTGCTGTGGAGCCTCAGGAAAGCTGCTGTGTTTTGGAGCCTGTGTGCAGCAGGGAGACAGGGAGCCCTGAGGATGGTGGGGATGTGGGGAGGATATAGAATTAAGCTGCCCACCCTGAAGTGGGAGCTGGCTGCACTCCCCATGTCAAATGGCTCACGGAAACCCTGTACTGGCAGTACTGCCTCTGGGACTGAATCAGTAGTATTTTGTTTGTTCGTTTCTGTGTACTTGAGGAGGAAACAGGAAGAGTAATTAGTCTGTATTGCTTCATCACTGGTTTAAGTTAATCCAGAATTTCCTCCTTAATCCTATTTCTTGTAGGGCATTTCTGCCCTGGAGCTTGTAGTCTTAACTCATGGGGGAGTGTTGTTTGTTGTTGTTTGTTGTATGATCAAATTCAATGTGTATAAATTCAAGTGTACAAGATCGAAAACTGTCCCATCCTCCTTTTCTTTAAGTGGTAGCCCTGAGAAAAACTCCCCAGGCATTCCAGAGGTTTTCTCTGACTGGTACCCTACTATCACCAGTAATAAATCCAGAGGGCCAAGCTCTTAAACTCTCCAAGTGAAGATGCCATGGGAAAGAGCAGGACCTGTCTGCCGTTCCTTCCATTGCGCTACCACTTTTACAAATGCTGAGGGGAAATTGAACAGGATAGTGAAGCTCAGGAAGTCAAGTTGTCCCTGTTCCCCAGGCAGGGGACTGAAATGGAGATAAGATACAACTTTCAAATTATTAGAGGTCTATTAAGAACTCTGGCAGCTTTAATTAAGGTTGTGGATGCCAATTTTTTTCCAGTTAAAAGGAAAAAGTGAGATTAGGTGCTTTAGAACAAAAGTTCTCCAGGTGCGTATAACTGCTGATCAACCTTCTCCATGTGGTATAGTATGTCGGTAATACAGTGCATGCAGGGTACTCCAAAAACTGTATCAGAGAGTGGCTGGCTCACAGGTCTTGCAAAATACTGGCTTAGTCCAATCTGGCCATGTATATGCCTTCCTTTTAAAGAAGGGAGTTGTTTGCCATGGCATTACTCACGCGCTTCACAGCTTCCAGAGCTGAGCCCAGAGTGCCTACGGGATGGAGATAAGCCCAGAGCCCTGCAATAGGCTGTGTCTGTAGTGCTAGCAGGTAGGCATGTCTGTACCTGGGTTACAGGATACCAAGGGGAAAGAAGGCCTTTGCAGACCTAGGTGTATCTTAAGGACTCTCCCATCTGAACAGGAGCTGAGTTATGTAATTAAGGTATTTATTTCCTCATATTTGAAACACAGTGGTTGAGAGTTTCTTTAATCAGGACACGGGATTACAGATGCATATTTGAGAGATGGTGAGAATTTCTGGTGGTCAACTGTGCTTCTCTTAGCAACTTTAATGCTGTTTCTGAAAGTCAAATGTTAATGCTTGATTATAATGGATAAGGTAGTTACCAGAGTCATCTTAGTTTTAACTATCAAAACAAAACTGGTACTTTCTCTTCTTTAACAATTTTAGCAGTTGTGTTGCTCAAAAGAAAGTATGAAAGTCAAGAGAATGGAGAAACCAAAACCCTTGGTTGAAGTCCTATTTTTTTTTTTTTTTTACAGGGTTGTTTTAGGGCTTTTTAAGCTCTTCTGCAAAGATAGGTTTGCATCCCCAAATCCCCAAAGCATCTAACAAAGGACAGATGTTCTCAGAGAAAAACACTAAAATGCATTTTGAAATTCTTCTGTATTGTGATCTTCAACCTTGTAGACTACTGACTATAAGATATTTTGGGTTAACCATCCTATTTTTCTCCTTTAACAGCCAGGAGAACTTTTTTTTTCATCCCCTTCATGTTATTGTACTGTGCCTTTCAATGAAGTGTTCAGATTCAAGAGATGGATTTTAGGAAACTTCCCTGAAATGCTCCTGACTGTGACATAATATATGGGAAACTTGAAGCAGGAAAGAATCCATAATGAGAGATGGGCTCAGCCCAACCCAGCATGGAAGGGAATACTTTGTGTTTGCTCCATAGCAGTCATACTGGCTGATTTCTTCTTTCCACTGGTCAAAGAAACCGAGGACTCTCTCCTAGATATGTACCTGTTTATGTAGCATCACAGATAAGCTCAAAACAAAGTATGACCAGCTGTGGTTTCTCATGGAGTTGTACTTGCCTCTCTACTGAAGAAATGGAGACTAAATCTGCTACCTGGAAGTAGCTATCAAAGAGAGGTAGGAGTATCCCAGCAAGATGACAAAACCTTCTGCCACTTCAGCAGTTTTGAAAGTCAGAGTGTTTGTGGGGGGTTTCAAACAAGATGTTGTTCCTGACTCTGCTTGGTTGACATTTCAGCTGTTATATTAGCCCATAGCTAGAGACCCTGACAGACCTCTTGTCTTGTAACAATGTTGGAAGATAGCCTTGGTTTCCTCATTTCACTCCTGTTTTCTTTGCTGCTCTGGTTGCTCCTGTGTGGGCCCCAGCCTGTGTTTTCAGAGCCCTCCTTCCCAAAGAGTAATTGCATTACCTGCTGCTGCTGAAAGCCATCCAAAGTAGTAGGAAATTTAGTTGTTAGACACCTCCCCGCAGAGCTCCCACGCCCAGCAGGTATTCAAGCAATTTCTGCCTGGCTGGGTGCAGAAATCGCAGCAGTTCTAGAGTTCGTTGCCTGGTCAGAAACATGTAGCTTTGTGCTCCAGCTGGATTTGGCTTCAGCCTCTCCATAGAGCATTTTCTACTGGCAGAGACAACAGTAGGAAGATCCTTTCTCCAGGAAAGTTTCAAGGCAGCTGTGTATGTTTTGCCTGCAGGGTCTGCGTCTCTGGGTGGAAGCAGCAGATGCAGGTGTTGTTGTTGTCTCCTTTGGCATTGGGATCCGAGCTCTCCCGAGTGACTTGGTGGAGAAGATGGCTGGTGCGTTTGCTCGCCTCCCGCAGAGGGTCGTGTGGAGGTGAGGGGGAAGTGGGATTCCTCTCAGCGCAAGTTGATGAAAATCATTATTGAGGGGTGATTCCAGCTCAAAACACATGTTTGTCTTCTATCTCTTGATTTGATTGAATTTATAATTGTTGTGTGTGTGTGTGTGGTGTTTTTTCTTTTTTCTTTTATCCTCCTCCCACAGATACTTTGGACAGAAGCCGAACAACCTGGGTGAGAATACGCTGATGATGGAGTGGCTGCCCCAGAACGATCTGCTAGGTGAGACAGAGAATGTGTGTGTACAGCTAGTGACACCCCTAGAGTTTAGTCCAAACCACAGCAAAGATGTACAAGGAAAACGGCACCCTTGTGGGTCTAAGTCTGTCACTTTTTGCGAGTCTGATCTGTAAATAACTTGGTCCTCACCTAATGCTTGTTTGAAGCTGTATCTTAGCTCCATTTCCCTCCTCCTCCAGAATCTACTCAGCAAGCTTTTGCCTGCCAAAAGCAGGGTACATTCCCAAAGGATAACATGAACATTCTTCCTCTCAGTACAGCACACCTGTTTATCCTTAAACACAAATCAATACTCTGAACAGAAAGTCAGGAGCAGTCCCATTTCTGTGAAGGATGCACTGACTTGCCTCTGTTTCTTTCCCTGCAGGCCATCCCAATGTAAAAGCCTTTGTCAGCCACTGCGGGATGAATGGTGTATTCGAGGCAATTTATCACGGTGTACCAGTGGTGGGGTTTCCTTTCTATGGGGACCAGTTTGACATCATGACCAGAGTGCAGGCAAAGGGCATGGGCATCCTCATGGACTGGAGCAGAGTAAGAGAAGAGGATCTTTACCAGGCCATCGTCGCTGTTATCTCTGACCCGAGGTGAGGCATTCAGAAGCACTGAGCTCTTCCTTGGCAAAGGCAGTAGGGACTGACATGTCTTTGCATCGTCCCTTACGCAGCCAGTAGTGGCTTCTGGATCAAGTAGTGTTGCAAACATTGCTCAGCAGGCCAGACATGTTAGCACCTTGTAATCCTGAGATGCTTGCACGAAGAGATACTCTAGCACTTGCTGTGAGAGAGCGTGATCCAGTCTTATTTGGCTCTGACTGTAGCTTTCTTAGAAAGCTTTGAGACACTGATGCATAAACCTCTTCTCCTTTTAATACCAGCCTGTGATCAGGGAAAGTGAGGTCGCGTCCTCACCTTGTGGTCTCCCTGTTCTTGTCCAAACAACTTTTGGCAAAAACAGCTAGTGCAGACAGTGGACTGCAGATAATGCTCCAATTGTTTCTTCTCAAAACCAGATTCTTTACTCTTTCCTAGATTTTTTACAGCACAGTGACACAGGGTGTCCACTGTCTAATAGGAAATATGCCACTGTTCATTTCTGAAATGCAGTCTGAGAGCTTGATTTTTGTTAGCTGTTAGGAGCTCTCAACTACTGACCTCAGTATAAATTGTCACCACCTGGTACCTTGAAGGATTAGACCAGTCATCAAATGTGTGACTGCTGGTAAGGTCTTCTGGTACAAACTCCCCTCAGAAAGCAACAATCCACATGAATCCACTGAGCATCTGTCACCATCTTACCAAGAGATTTGGGAACTGAACTGCCGGTCTTGCTAACAAAACACAAAGTAAAATGCAGTCTGACTTGTGCTGCCATGGCTAATGATTGCCATCGGAGTGGCTTTTGGAGGCAACTATGAAGCCGATTGTAGAAGAAATTTGCCAGTCTCCCAAGGTATCATTTGGGACTTGAAGGCACTGGTGGACATATCAGATCACTTCTCAGCTATGAAGCTGCTGTCACAAGGATAACTTCTTGTCCTCTTTCTCCCTTGCAGCTACAGAAAAGCAGCCAAGTTCATTTCAGCTCTGCACCTCGACACACCGATGCACGCTCTTAATAGGACAGTGTACTGGCTGGAATACCTCCTTCGTCATGATGGGGCACCGTATCTTCGCCCTGCTGTCTACGACCTGTCCTTATATGAGTACTTCTGCCTGGACATCTTGGCACTTCTCTTGCTGTGTCTGGCTGGCATTGGCTTCATCCTCTACAAAGCTGTGGTGTGGTGCAGAAGGAAGGGAGCCAGCCCTGTATATCAGAATGGCAATTGCATGAAAGGGCACTTCACAGAAGAGAAGAAATTGCAATAGTGCAATAGCTCAGCATGTTCTAGGACATGTTCCTTTGCTGTGAAATGAACTTCTGCAGCTCCAAGAAATGTACAGCATGCAGGCATAGAGTGAGGCAAGCGCTCAGCAGGTCTGGATGCTGTCCTCCTGGCTGAGAGGAGACGGGGGAGGGAAGAGCATTGCAAAGGCCTGTGTGCACACCTCTGTGTACAGCACCTGTGGGTGGGGACGCGAATTCAGGCATGGGTGGAAATACTTGGCCAGGATGCTGGGAATGGGGCATGGGTAGGTAGACTTCCAGGGAGGAAAGCAAGTTGCTCCCTTTATATTGCACGGGTTTTTTTAGATGCTGGTGTTGTTCTTCTGGCTCTTTGGATCTTCATGGAGGCACTGGAGGTAGGAATAGCATCTTGTGTTTAGCAGGTACTGTTTCTCCTCTGCCTCATTACCAAGAGCCCCAAGAGTTGGGATTCCTTTACGTGCTGGTGAAGACCTGAGGCAGAGCAGTGGACAGGGAAGGGCAACAAAAGTATCATATGAAAGAGAATGAAATTGGTCTGTTTTAAGTTCTGTGGGTAAACATTCTTCTTCCTGCTTCCATTAACCCTCTGCAATCTTGTTTGTGTTTGAGCTAAATTATTATTTTTTTTTAATAAAGTTATATTATTTCCCCCGTGTGGCAGTTCTCTGGTCTTGGTTTAATGTGAGACTTTGATCCTTGTAACAGGATGTTGCTAAAAGCAAGATTAGAGTTCTCTTCCCTTCTTGTCACTGCTGCTACTGTCTCTGCATACCTGTGGACCACTACAAACCTCTGCCAGGGACTCCTCTTGGTCCTTCCGCAGGGTTTCAGGCAGTGCCTTCCCTCCTCTGCCTGTGTGACACCCATGCCCATGGAGTCTCCAAACCTGTGATAAAAGAAGAATTTGGAACAGATGTAAGTGCCAGGATCACAGGAAGAGCAGCCAGTAGCTTGGAGTGATGGTCATACAATGCATCTGTAAAAGCGACAAGCTCTGCTCTTTCTAAAGAGAACCTCTGTCCGTTTTCAACTTGAGCAGGCATGCTGTCGCCCCCCTTGGAGGCGTGGTATGGCATGATGCCTGCATGTTTCTACTCATCCTAGGCTCCAAGGCAAACCCACGCTTTGCTGCTGTTACACAACCCACCCGCAGCGCTTACTGACAGTCCAACCGGCACGGCCGAGGGCTGGGGCTCCTCACTGCGCTGTTGGCTGGGGCTCTCTCCATGCCAGTGTCCACTGGAGAGTAACCTCATTGCTGGGATTTCCAGGCTCTGCTCTTGCTTGCTTGCTTTTTTTATTTATTTATTTTGCATGTGTTTCTCTTTGCAGATGAAAGGTGCGTCGCCACATGCAGCCTAATGAGCAGCATTTTGCCTGGGCTCCTGGGATGTTCTGGTTTGGGGCTGTGCCCAGCTCTGAGTCATGGGCTCCCGCGTGGCATGGCTAGCCAGCCCTCCTTCCCTCACACCAGCCTTCAGCCTGCAGAGGGACTATAGCAAAGGTTAGGGACAAGAATCCCGTTTGCTATCTAGGATGGATGAGAACAGCCTGCAGTTTTAAGTTTGGACCTTTAACTGTCTGGTGGCATAAGTTATTCTTCTTAGAGTTTCTTGCTGCCTCCTGAGACACCAAGCCTTGTTGTTATCAGTGGTGAGCTAGGCACCCCATCAGTCTTGCCCCGTAGCAGCCCTATGTGACTTCATACCTTCTGCGTTGAGGTGTCAAGTCTGTCCCTGGTGGGCAAAAAGAGAAGATGAGGGTGAGGTAAGCTGCTAACAAATGGCCAGTAAGAGAAAAGCAAGGATTGTAGATAGGTGGTAGAATGGTACCTTCCTGTCTGCAGGTTGAGTTTTAAAAGGTGATAGTTCCTGGGGGAAAAAAAGATACTGGCGCAAGTTTTGTAGTTTATCTACCCATTGCTGGTTGCCCCATGGTGGCTTTGTAATCATCTCCTGGCAGATGAGTGCAGACAAAGAGGGTGGAGGAGACTTTTGCTCAGTTCTTTGTTGTCTCTGGGTTGGCAGAGAGAAACGATTACTGCCACCTATGTGAGAACTTGGCTATTTAGATTAGGTTGAATTTAGTAAACAGGGAAGTCTGTGACTGGTGACAGAGTTGGATTGCTTTGAACGTAAAGAGAGGAAAAAAAGAGCAATGGGACAATGCTCCATTTGCACACTGATGACATGGCTGAGTGCCTTGTCTCCATCCCTGTACCCAGGCAGTACAGCAAGACACGGTGGAGGTAAGAGGCCGAATTGGCTTGGCTGTGCTCAGCAGTTTTCTAGAAAAACTTGGATACATTAAATATGAGGATTTCCTCTAAGCTTTCCATCTTTATTCCTATCCTCTTTATATTGTCTCTGTTCCTATTAAAAGTATAGCTTTCTCTCATTTTACTTTTTTCTTTATTATTTATTCTTTCAATATTGAATACAGAGGGAAAGTATAGCAAGACCTAAAGCTACTTATTAAGTTAAATTATTAATAATGAGTAGCCTGTCACATCTGGTTTAAAAATCTTGATGGGGGAAGGGCTGGAGGGGAGATTTATTCCTTAGGCAGCTCTGCCTTCAAGTTGGTACCTGGTCTGTGGGCAAGAAGCTGTTTGGTTACCTTGTGCACTCCCTTGTCAGGTACACTGAGACTGGCAGATAGGACTATGGTGTAACTTATAAAATTAAAATTGTGGTTTATGAGGCACCAAGATTTTTGCAAGGAAAAATAGGACATGACTCTCTGTCTTTTTCTGAGGGCTGAAGAAGCTGGGGGTAACCTCCCTGTCGAGCCCCACGCGGTGCAAGGCTGCTGTTCATCTTTCTCTTGAGAAGGCACAGGGGAGCCTGAGCGCAATGCTGAAATGCCAGCCGACTCGCTAATGGGTGCAAAATTCCCTGCGAGGGCCTTGGGCATCTCTGCGGGCAGGAGGCGCTGGGGGAGTGAATGAGCCGGCTTTTCAAGTTGGCCCTGCCCTGTCGGCTTGTTGAGAGCCTCCTCCGAGCATGAAGCAAGACGGCCCTGTGAGTGAAGACCGCGTCTCTGCTGCCTCTGAGGCAGTGCGAGAGTGAGCACGTTTTTCCCTGGGCCGTGTGGTGCCAGCCCCAGGCGGGTGCAGTGCCTCTGCTCCCAGCGCCTCCTCGCTGCTGACACAGAGGCGGGAAGCCACACGCCTGCCCTGCTCCTCTTGTGACCCCTCTCGTAGCCCGCCGTCAGTGGCCAGATTGCACTGGTGCATGCGGCAGGGCACAGCACTGCCTCCAAATGCTCCTCTCCTGTGGGATTTTGCAAGCAACTAATAAGCTACTGCCGCTCTCTCCCTGGTGCCTCACCTATCTCCCCTTCAGCATCGGCATGCAGACCCTGTTCTTTGGCTCACAGCAGGGCCATGTCAGCTCCACAGCTTGTTCTTCCAGCCTGGGAAGGTGGTGACACCAGACTGTGTCGACAAAATTTGGCTAATAAAGAGGAGCTGTCTCCCTCTGCAGGTGAGCGTGGTATCACTCTGGCTGCGAGAGGAAAGCGTCTGAAGGATGGGCTCCTTGAAGACTTGAGGCCTTTGACTCATTGCATCATTAAATGCCAGTGAGCAAAGAGCGCTGGATTAAGGAGCTTCCTTTCGCCTCTGTGCCAGGAAACTCTTCTCCATGGCTGATGCAATCGCCATGCCTAGCTCAGCCCTGGCCTGGGTCCCTGTGGCTCCCCGGGCCAGGCAAGGTAGGAGCCGAAGCCAGGGTCTGGTGCAGCGCTGCGGTGTGCCTTGGCCAGAGTTGCTGCGAGCCACTCGCCTCTGACGAACAGATCTGCCCCTGCACCAACCTCCTGTGCTCCCCACGCACCTCTGTGATTCTTCCGAGGGCATGGGCAATGCCTTCCTCTGATGCTTTCCCACTGCAAATGTTCACAGCCATCTCATTTGCCACAAGAAACCCTACTGTAGCCATGTGAGGCCTCCCCAGCCCTGGGAGGGAGAGCACTCCTCTCCTCAGTCCCAGGAGGGGATGGGGGAGTCACCAGGATTTTCTGCTCTTACCAGGTCTGTTTGGCTGGCCCCACGCAGGTCTAGGCAGTGGATCAGCTTTCAGTTTTTCCCTCCGTCTCTCATTTGCAGCCACATGCCAGCTCCCCTTTCCTTGCTTTTGACTTGTGGTCGGTGGCACTGGGTGGACCGTTGACTCTCCCCCGACACAGGCCGGGCATTGCAGCCTCCCTCCTGGCGAGCTTCGGGGCCTGACTGGCACTCAACAAAGGCAACACAGGCTGAGGATCAGCTCGACTCACCACAAGGGCCAAGGGACCTCACAGCCCCAGGAACACTGTGTCACCATGTGTTCCTGCAGTTGCTGTGGCTGCAAAGTGGTTTTGACCTCCAGCTGCCTAAGTTATACCCAAAGTTTCAGACCTTTGGCTTCTAGGTGCTGTCCAGAGAGTTTAATCATGCTGCATTTAATTAGTAAATTATTTTTGCCCAACACCAAGCAAGCCCATGTCTTCCTCAGTGAGGCGAAACTTGGTGGGAGCCCTGGGATGCCACCTGCCCTACATGCAGAGCTGGGGCACTGGCCTGGGGTGCACTGCCAGCTGGCACCGACCCCCCCTGAGCAGTGGGTGTGAGGTGGGCTGGGCTCACAGGAAGCTCTGGGGAAGAGCACCTTTAACCCACCCTCTGCCTGAGACTGCAGCAATGCTGAGTGTCCTAATCCCAGGGCTTCCCCAGCAGTGGGTAGGGATGCTGCTTGTCCTGGGCACCCCCGGCTGGGGCAGTACCACAGTGCAGCAAGGCTCCCTCGGATCCCTGGGGTTTCCCAAGTGTGTGAACGCACACAGGTATGACTGACTGTGCCTCCAGTTGTTCACGCAACTTGTGTGGCTTTGAGTTTCAGCAGAGCATTCAGCAGTAGCAGAAAAGATATCTGATGCAAGAATCCTTTTTTCCTTCATGCCTTGTGCTTGAGCAATAAACCAATTCTAGCAACTGCCTCTCCTGGTCGCTGCCAGGAGAGGTGCTGTGAGCAAGACAGTGGTGGTGAATCCCAATTCTAGCGTCTCCTGGCGGGAGCCCAGCAGACAGTGGAGAGACCTGCTCTTCCCGACCAGCCGCGGGAGCCTCATGGCGCCAGTGTAAAGCGTGAGCTGAGGAGGATGGTCCAGTAAGTTGCTAGAAGTGGGACACACAGAAGCACAGAGCTGCTTCCCGCAGTTGAGGGCAGCTGGAGGTCTGCTTTTGTTCCAGAATATGAGCCTGCACTGTAGCAAGTTCAAAACTTAAGTGGTCTTGTAGTTTGGGCAGAGCAGATCAAGTTTCTGCAGCCTCCTCCTTCACCACATCACACGTTGGGAAATAGCTTCTGTTTGGTGAATTCCAGAGAATATTCTGTGCCACAGGTTTTCAGTGTGCACAACTACTACAGAACAGGCAAAACCAATCTTGAGATGCTCACAGTGTTACCACGTACCTGAGTGTAGAGTCTGTGTAGAAAACAGGACTCAGCCGAAGTGGAGGCAGGAACGCATTGCCTGGAATGGGGGTGACCTGGTGATGGTGGCGGTCTTGGCTGAATGCCTGAAGAGGAACAGCCTCACTTGGGGCTCAGTGCTCTGAGCTCTGGCCAGGCAAACTGCTCTCCTGGCCCTACCTCGACATTTTGCCAGAAGGAAGAGCTGCATATTGACAGTGCTGGGCAAGTTGGCTGCTACCTGATGCTATTTGGCCTGCTGAGGAAGTTGTACCCTTCCACCACCTGGGCAGATTCACCCCACAGAGTATTAATATAAAATCTCTTTTTTCCCACAGTTTCCCAAGGCAGGAAGATATATTCTAAAATAAAGCACTGCTCTCCCCAGCTGCAAGCTGCAGATTGTTATTACTTGCTCCTGGCAGACAGAAGTCAGCTGCTAGACTTGGCACAAGCTCCCCACAAGGAAATTGAGGGAGAATCCAACTCAAACCACAAATGGTACCGGAGAGGAGTATTCCCACTTTCACGCCTAGGGAGCAGTGTCAGGCAAGGATCAGAGGCGGAGGACAGCTCCCAGGCAGTAGCAGGCATGGTGCCATGAGGGGCTCCTCTGCTGCTGGCTGGCAGCGAAAGCCAGCCCTCCAGACATGCTGCTTGGCCGCTCCATGCAGGGACCCTGCAGCAGCTCCTGGGGTGGTCTATGCCCTCTCCTGGTACTGGAAGCAGAAGTGAGAGAAATTTCACTTGGAAGTAGGGAAAAACTGTTGGTCAGTGAGGTGGTGAATTTTTGGAAGGCTTTAGAGGATTAGCTGACACTTTCAGGCTTTTAGATCAGATTAGGTGCCTTTGAGAGAGGAGAGGAGCATAAATTACAGATCATGACATGCATCATCCTGGAGGGCAAATGGGCTGCTCCTCATCAGGGTGCAGCAAGGCACAGCTGCTCGGCAGGGGTTGGGGAGCTGGAAGCCCAGCGGGACAGCAAGGCCGGTAGCACAGGCGTCTCTCCAGCCAGTCTCTGAGAAGAAGGGAGTGTGCTCAGGGCACTGGTACTCCTAACGGTGTCTGTGGACCTGGAGAGCAAAGGACACAAATCATGGGTGACAGTATTAGCGGAAGGAAGTTGCTCTCCCATCGTTCAGGAAATGAGTGAGATCAAACCGATGGAAAGATCTGTAGGGTCTTCCATGCTCTGCTTTGAAAGGGATTCCCAAAAGCTTGCAAAAGCCCAGAAGACGTTACGCATCCCACGGGGTGCTTGTTTATTGCCCAACCAGGAGTCAGGGACCATGCCTTTGAGGACAGCTAGGGCAGCCAATTGCTCCAAATATCTGATGTGCTTATTGAAGCATGGCAAGCACCCCCTTCCTCTCTCAGCCTCTTCATTCACACTCAGGGATGATGTCTGAATAAGAGCACTCAGCATGATTTAAAACTTTGTATGTTCAAAGCACTGTTGTCTCTTCTTGCAGCTCTCCTGGGCTTATTCTACAGTCTTTGTCTGGATTCTCCAAAACCATGGTTAGTGGCTATCTGTTGAAAAGTTGATAGTGGCTTTCACAGAAATACACTAGAAGTAGTTATATCATGCCATTCCAGCCAATGTTCCAGTAAAAGCCCTTAGAATCCCAGTAACTATTTTTACAATCCTCTCTGCACCTTCTTATATCTGCCACAGATGATGCACTGTCCTCGGCACAACCAACAGCCTTCTTCATTCACAGTCCTAACTCATTCCCATCCCAGATCCATTCTGGTCAGGGGTTCTGGGGAAAAAAAACAAACCAAAAAAACAAACCAAAACTAAACTAAATGACTAAACACCATCCTGCAATCCAGGAAAGAACCAAATTATGGTTGTCTGGGCAAGTTTAAATCTGTCAAGACCAACGGCTCATCTTGGAAGTCACGTTCTTTAAACGAGTTCTGTTTGATTTGGGGGTTTTCATAAAAGGCCATCTGGGAAAAAAAACAACAAACTATCATACGGCCTCTTGTTGACACTCATTCATCATCAACCATGCTGTTACCAGGAGATGAATTAATTTAGAGCACAATAAGCTTGTCATCTTCTGTGCCAATGCCCACTACACAAGGATGACACCTGACCTGGGCTGGGGAGCGATGGGGATGTGAGTTTCCAGAGGTGATTTAATACCACCAAGTGACAGTGAGATACAGAAATCTTATGTCCCCTTCTGGGCAGGGGAAGGGACCATGCTGTTATAGCTAGAAAGTGTTTTGCTCCTGTTCTTGCTAGCTTTATCCTTCCTCAGCTCCTCTTCCTCCGTTCCCAGTCATCCTCCCCTCAGTCTAGCTTCTGCAAGCCGATTGCCCACTCTGCCTGAGCTAACCAAAATTTCTGGAAGACTCCTAGTTATGGCTGCTCAATCACAGGCACAAACATTAATATGTTTGTGGATTTAACTCTTTAGTTATCCAGGTATTCAGTCTCAGAGTAGCAAGGAAGAGCAATTATAGCTTTTATTGCTCCTAAGCCATCAGAGGAAGTCTGTTCTCATGCTTCTCCCTCTGCAGCTGAGCCTGTTTACCCCCAGCTGGGCTGCTCTACATGCTGTTAGAAAAGATGCTAAGTTGGACACAGCTGGGTTTAGTTCTTTCTGCAGCTTCTTACAGGTAGCCTTGGTGGTATCAGTAGCAGTAAGGGCTATAGCAATCCTCTTGAAGAGAACTATTTTGTTATTACTTAAGAGGAGGTCTTTGTTACCAGTGTTATGACAGTGCTGCTGTTGATTAACCTAATCCCTGTCTCCCTTGAATTCAGTTATAAGTACCCCTGTAATGCAAGCTTTTTTGAGACTGAACCTTGTTCTGAAGTAAAACTTAGCAATCTCAGTACAAAGGTCTCCAGGGTAGAGTTTCCTTCTGCTGTTGGTAATGCTAGAAGACCAGAGCTATCCAGTTTGATTGCGAAGAGATGAGTGTGCTCCAAGCAACATGTAGGTTCATTTAGCAATAGTTTTAAGGAAACAAGATGACTTTTTGCTTTTATCAAATCAGAGAGAATGAGGAAGCTTAGATGAGTTATGAAAAATGGAATGGTAGTTTTCACAAGCACAGGGGCAGCCTTGTATATGTGACATCTGTTCTTAGAAAAGCAGATCAAGTAACAGAAGAAAATAGTTAATCCATTTTTTGAAAGCAACATAGATTAACCTGCATATCTTGTCAAAAAAAGGAAAGAAATAGAAACAACAAGACATGCTCTGCAAGCAGTAAATTCAGTGTTACAATCCAAATGACATAAGCTATTGATTTCAACACAGGCTTCAGCTGGAGGTAAACTTCAGTACCCTGTGTTTTGCAAGGCTGCAGGTGAGGTGATCTATTAATTCAAGAAGTGGTAAAGCAGGATTTTGGACTCTAGATGAGGAAATTTATCAATGGCTGTGTACTGTACCCATCTGTGCAGTACATGGATTGCTATTAAGACCAGCCTTTTTAACGTCTAAACTAGCTGGTAAGAAGAATGAAATGGGTAATTTTCATTAAAACCAAACTGGTAAGAAGCTGAGTGCATCAGCAAGAACCGAAGACAGACAAAAGGATTGGCACATGGTGTTCTTAAAGATGAAGTACTTTGTTTTCTTTCCTTTTGCACCTGCCACCTGGATTGGCAGAGTGAGTGACAGTACTGAAGACCTATGTTGGGAGGAGATGCGTGAACAACAAAACAGAGTAATTGCAGATAGCAAGAAGTCGAAGGAGTTAGGATCAGGGCTAGAGGCTTCTCAGAGGAAGTCTGATATCATTAATTGTAAACAGTGCAGCTGGGATGGGCATTTATAATAACAAAAGCCTGGATCTGGCAGGAAGGAGAGCAGCTTCCCACTCTGCCCTCAGCATGGGTACTCTGCTGCTGTCGGGGGTGGGAACCAGCTGCTGGTGCTGTCCTTGTCCACTGGCAAGAATTGCCTTAATAGTAAAATCATTCTCCTTTTTGTTCCAAATCTCGCTGAGGTGGTTTTTGCAATACCACTGTCTCTAGACTTCCATGAGGCCTGCATGCCTCATGTCTCAGCTCTGGATGCAATGTTGCTTTCTCATCCAGGCTTGATTCCTCTGAGTCAAGTGGCTCATTCTTTCTCTGCAGTTTGTTTGCTTAGGAACTGGGGAGCAGCTGGAAAGATGACTGCAGGCTTCTTGGGCAGCATGCCTATAGCTTGCACTGGCTCATGTTAGGATTAAAACTCATCCATGATTTGCCAGGACTGTCCAGTAGTGAATGAAGCACCTATATTTTAAATAAGGGTCAAGGCTGGTCAGGGAGATTTTATTACAGCAAGACTTGAACCAAATGGGTTGAAAAAACAAATGTTGAACAGAAGACCTGAAGACTGTCCCCCTTGCACATTGTGCCCTCCCAAGCAAAGAATCATCTGAATGTATCGGTCAAGAGCTGGATAAAGGAGAATGGGTTATCGCTAGCTAGACTTTAAAGACCCTTGATGAGGTGTTCTCCAAAAAACTACTGAAGAAGGTAAGTAGCTGGATGTGGCGAGCAAAACTTTACCAGGGATTGAAACAGTCCAGAAGACAGAAGCAAGTAGGAGGAATGGTGAATTTTTCAGGAAAAGGGTGAGGGTGGGACGCCTTGAGGTTATGAACTATGTTTGTTACTAATCTGGAAAGGAAAGGAAATAGCAAGGTTATATGTCAAAGCAAACAGGAGAATGGGCAGCAGAAGACAATGGAAACAATGCTAATGAATGCACATTAATGCAGATTGTGGTGGTGGGGACTCAGGCTGTACTGGTTTCTAATCAATGAGATCAGCTTGGGGCAAGGTCTGGAGAAAAATGATCAGAAGTCTCTGAAGAGCTCTCTATACCACCCAGCGCAATGTGAAGGAGCTGACTGCCAGAGAAAGGGAGCGTTATCAGGGCTCTGTAGGGGATGGATAGCCTGGATGACAGCTGTTTGGCTAGTCTGTACAGAAAGAAAAAGTGGAGGTGAGTACTGTTCACTTGCTTATGCAAGAGGATCTCTTAATAGCTTCCAGTGCGGTCTGATGTGTAAACCACCATTAACAATGGCAGGTGGTATGTATCTGCTTTGGCAAAAGAAGGGGTGCAGGCCTTGGCAGCCGCGCTGTCCCTCTCCCCCCACTGATTGTTTTGCCACTGCCCTGTTTAGTGTGGCTGATTTCATGTCTTCCCCTCATCATCCACCATGGTTAAGTCCTCTTACAGACTTGTCTGTACAATGTCTTTTGTGCTTTCAAGACAAGTAGTTGATCTGCAAGTCCCAGGAGCAATAGGTGCCTGTTGCTTTTTACCTTTCCCACAGATTAGTTTCTTTTCTTTGATTTATGACTGTGAGATTCTTAGGGAAGGGATTACCTATTATATCTTCTTGGAAACCGCTTATGACACTTTGGATACTACCAGAAATAGGCATGTTCTTACTGCTCCTGAATGGTACCAAAGTTCTTTCACAAACACCTACATGCTCTTCAAAGTTGGCAGAAGTCAAACTTGCAGTTTACCAGTAAAGTAGTTGGCTTGTTGCTTGCTATCGTGGTATTGGGAATTGTTGAAAATTTGGGGTGTGAAATGTGATGCTTGCGTAAAAATAATTTTTCTTATAATCTTGTCCACAGGGCAAATGAGGCTATAGATGATGCTCAGTCACCATATCAGAAACTACTCCCTCCCCCACATGCACTGGAGAAAACAGGTGAATATTTCCTTGAAAACTGAAACCCTTGCTGCAAATAGCAATTTGAGCTTCAAATGAGCATTTAGTTGATTTAGGGCTACCTCAAATAAGGCTGCTTCTATAGGATTCCAGGAATACATCTCACGGGAGACCTCATTTCCAGAAGTTTCCACAGCCTTATTTTATGGTTCTCGGGAAATCATTCTTTCCCTTTCAGTCCCCTCTTGCCATGAAGGACTTGGACTAAAGGAATGAGCCTTCTGCTCCATAGGGTCTCTGCCTCCTCCCCACTCATCTGGAGGCAAAAGGATAAAGTCTCTCTCAAGTTGCACTAGAGAAAATCCTTGTTGAGGACCAGTGCAAATGGACCACTACTTAGGTTTTAGCCACAGGAAAAGAGGGGTCTGACCTGGACGAATGAACCAGGACAGTGAAACAGGGAGGGTAGAAGAATGTGACTCAGAGCCTGAAGACGTTGCTGAGTCCTGCTGCGCCAGGGACCCTCCTTGGCTGGTGGAGAAGGGCCATGCAACTGCACGGGCTCTTGTGGCCCCTGGTACAAGGGCGTGGAGGAGGGCTTAGAGCAGGCACAGTTGTCCTCAAGGCCATCTGCTTGGTGAGTGGGTGGGGTGGCTGGGATAGAGCTACTGCAGCAAAGCCCAGTGGCAGTGCTGTGGGCCGTGTCTGATGCAAGCAGCGTAAGGAGGGTACAAAGGCGAAGAAAAGCCCTGACTCACAGGATGAACAGTGCTCATCCTCATCCCTTCCCACCCCAAGTGAGCTCAGTTTTTTCCAGAAGACTTGAAGTGATCTGAAAAACAGATACTTTTAAATGCATGAAGCTGTCTTCTGTACAATGTCTAGACATGAAGGTCTGATTCAGGATTGGGGTGCTGATGTTCCTCAACAAAAGACACTTACGTGTGTGTAAAGTGTTGTTAGGACTCTGCTTCCTTACCTACAGTAGCTGAGGCCTGTGCAACTTGCTGTGATATGTGAAAATAAGCTCATCTAAGATTATGAAATGTGTTTATTTACAAATCATGTTGAAATGTGATGTAGACACCAAAGCTGTTCTGTGCCCAAGCCGGCTGAGTCCCACACTACTGTCCAAACACAGGCCTCACAGCTGTCTGCACACTCACCCGCCTGGAGCTGTATGTGCAGATGGCTTTTTTGGTGTCTGGAGTGCCACGGCTGCGTCTGGATAGCTCAGATGAGCTTTCAGCCTGTCAAAGAGACAGTTTTGTCTCACTAGGTAAGTCAGGTATCTTGGAGGATGCTGAGGGCCTCTCACCTCCACTGCCTGCTCCCGTTCTCACACATTGCTGTTGTCTTTCCTCCTGCTGAGGAAGCTACCTGGGGAGAGCTGCTGGCTCCCTGCTCCGATGGCACCAGACAGCTGCAGTCACAGGCAGTTTCTGCATCTTAACTGAACGTGACACTCGGTCAAAGGGACAGGACAGGTGAAACTGCTCCAGGAGAGGTGTGATTCTTGCTCACATGGAGTGAAACCATTTCAAAATGGAAAATTTCACTATCGATCCCAAGAGTAGATTAAGAACTAGAAATTACAAAGTCAATATCAGCACCCTTTCTACTCAGCAGATCCATCAAACATCCTCCTCTTCCCTTTCCTGAAGGGTATTTAGAGAATTCTCTTCTTCCAACAGTTTTGTATAAAGAAGGTCTTATTTAACAACAGCTACACTGTAGGTTGAACAAGTAGATAGTTCATATTTGTAGTCCACGAAATAGCTAACCACTGAAGGTAGTAGCTAGTTAATCTCTCTAAAGCAATAAAAAGTCTTAACTCCTTTTCAGAAGGTGCCAATCCACAGGGAATATGCAGACAAAGGAATATTTTGGGATGTCTGCTAGTCACCCTTCTTGTGTACATATTTTATAAGCTGGCTGGTCCCTGTCACAAACTCTGTTCTGTAAAGTCTATTGCTGAAAAAAAGTTATGTTTTCTCTGATCATTTGTAGGTCATGACCATGCCGTTCTGCCTGTAGAATTGCTATACCTACAGCAGAGCCTTTCTAGGGGATGTTTCCTTATACTAGGGGATGAGTTTCCCTCTACCAACAATAATTCCCCTTTGAGAGTAGTTGACTGTGGTCAGAGTTAGATAGTAAGGGTATTAATAGTTCAGAACTACAGAAAGATTAGATAATGGGAAATAAATTAGAAAAGTGTCTGCTGATAAGCAGGAAAACACATTTTAACAGAGATCTCTACCAGTGACTGAGGATCTTGGAAATTATCTTCCTTAGACAACACTGTAAAGAAAGTTGCCATTTAGGGTTAAATGGCAGTAACACTACAATGAACAAATTCATCTTACTCTCTTTCCAAGTTTTAAGAAACTACAGGACACAGGCTCTCAGGTATACTTGATGGAATATCTCTAAGTGTAAGCTAAATAGGACAAAATAACGTAATACCATGAGTTGATAAGACTGCACTTTGAGTGGCTGGTATAGCTAAGGAACCAGACCCAAATGTTTCTCCAGAAATAGCTCCTTGTTTGCAATGGGACTGTGTGTGTGCAGTGCTGTGGAAACAGTTCCTCTCTAAGAGTCAGAGGGGCTGGATGAGATGTTTCCCTGAGCCATGTGAATGTCCCAGACCACTTGGACTTTCTTGGGGCTCTCTGCCTTGTTCTGCCCTCTTATGGTGTGTGCCCTGAATACACTTATCTCCCAGTTTATGTCCCTACTGGCTAAGGTCTCTGACTGCTGCTGCTGAGAAACTTCTACTGCAAAGTTAAATGGTGATGAGAAAGACATGGGGCTAATTGTCCTGAAGAATCCTATAAGGCAATGTGGTGTGTAAGACTAAACCACTCCTAAGGTGTTTTGTTGTTTTTGTTTTTGTTTTTTGTAGTCAGTGTTACAGGTATTGTATTTTGGTAGATTAAAAGATTAAAAACAAACGCACAGCACAGAATAAATTCTTCATGCTAGTGAGCATGATTCATATAAGCACAGCAATGCTCTTTTTGCTAGAAATGAAACTTCACCTATAAAGAGTGTTAATCAGGTGATTACAGTGGAGCCTGCCACACGAGCCTGTTAAAGGAGCATGGTTATAAAGCAAGCACAACTAAGCAGATGCCGCTCTAAACAAGGGCCCGCTCAAGGCTTTCCTTGGTTGTGGTCCCATGTGCTGCAAGCTTCCAAGCAGAAGGGTTTGTTCCCAGGGCCAGGACATGGCTGTGGTTGCAGCACTGATATTGTCTCAGCTGAGCAAGGTTTCATCACTGAAATGAGACTCTTACACGGCAGTTACCTGTCATACCTACTCCTGCATTTTTGCATGCTGTACCTGCTCTGAATGATTCTTCTAATACCTTAACTTGCCTGATACCTCAGCCCTAGCATGGCAATGACAGCAAGGATTTTGCCATTTTCTTTGCAAGAATATTTCATGGTTTGACTGGTCATAGCTTGATCCTCCAAAGCATATCTATTTGTCCCTTTCCCAATTTCATGCCTCTGTTTTGTGCTCACGCTCCTTCCCAGACCATTTCAAACATCCCTTCTGCCTCTTCGGTGCCATCAGGTATTAGAGGATGACAAGCTGCGTGAAGAAGTAGCACACCCTGGAAAGAGATGTGTGTGTCCTATCGTGTAAATTTTATGCTGGCACTTTCTTTCATATTTCCTTAATCCTAGGGAGTATTTGTTAATTCTGGCATACATGATATACGTTACAGGATAGTATCTGTATTGCTCCTCACAGGCTAGATAATGTTTTTAAAAGCTGACATAAGCCCCTGTGGGCTTTGCTTGGTTAGGCTGGGGCAACTTGTGCTCATTGATCAATCTCACAGGCCAAGCTTCAGCCTAGAATTGCCTTGTAAACATTTATTGCTCTCTACAGTCCAGGAACTTTTGTGTTTGCTTTTCAAAGTTTAGGGGAAAAGTATCTGGCAAAGCTTGCCCCCTTGTGCATTACATGCAGCAGCAAGATTAAAATAACTGTAAAAGTTCTAGCTGAAGCTTGCTGACTGGGGCTCTGCCCGGCTGGGTGGGTAACTAAGGTGCCTTCCCCTTCGTCTGAAAGGCTCCAGCCTTTTAAAAATATGTTGCCAGAGGTGCTGCCATCACTCTGACCACTGTGAGCCTTTCCTCCTTCTGTCCCTAAGCAGGAGCCCTGTGTCCAACTCACTGAGACACGGTGGGGAAAACATGCCGTCCAAAACTTTCTGCTTCACCTATGCAGCGTTCCCTTTGCCATTAGGACAAATAGCCTGTGGGTCTGTAGCATCCAAGATCCCAAAAGACTTATAACTGTGTTAGGTAGGTCTCCTTGTGCAAATGAGGCAAAAATATTATTATCTTGAGTTTAAAAGGCTTCAGCCCAAAGTCTAGAAGTGAGGTAAATGGCCCCATGTAGCAGAACTGAGAATGAGCCCATCAAATCTGTCTTCTTCCTCTGAAAACTGTAGTGTCACCCTGAAAAAAACAGTGGCTTTTGACCAGGGCGGCTGAAGAGCGGAGCGTGGGAAAACCGCGCAAAGGGTTGGAGTTTGGCTGTGTGCGGGAAGGCGGGGAGGAAAGCGCGCGGGGGAGACGGGCAGAGACCCCTGCAGCGACCGAGCCCTTGAACCGCAGCCCCCCGCTCCGGGCAGGCGCTCCTGCCCGCGGGAACAGCGCGCGCGGCGGGACCGGCGGCCGCCGGGGGCCGGGCCGGGGCCGGGGCCGGGGCCGGGGCGGCCCGCGATTGGCTGCGGCGCCCGCTTTATCCGCCGGCGCGGGAGCGGGGCGCGGCGCTGCCCTCTCCCCGCTCCGCTCTCCCCGCTCCGCTCTCCCCTCTCCCCGCTCCGCTCTCCCCGCTCCCCCCTCTCCCCGCTCCGCTCCCCCCTCTCCCCTCTCCCCGCTCCGCTCTCCCCGCTCCCCCCTCTCCCCGCTCCGCTCTCCCCTCTCCCCGCTCCGCTCCCCCCGCTCCCCCCGCTCCCCCCGCTCCCCGCTCCCCGCTCCCCCCGCTCTCCCCGCTCCCCGCTCCGCTCTCCCCTCTCCCCGCTCCGCTCTCCCCGCTCCCCCCTCTCCCCGCTCCGCTCCCCCCGCTCTCCGCTCCGCTCTCCCCTCTCCCCCCTCCGCTCCCCCCTCTTCCCTCTCCCCCCTCCGCTCTCCCCGCTCCGCTCCCCGCTCTCCCCGCTCCGCTCCCCGCTCTCCCCGCTCTCCCCGCTCTCCCCGCTCCGCTCTCCCCGCTCCCCGCTCCGCTCCCCCCGCTCCCCGCTCTCCGCTCCGCTCTCCCCTCTCCCCCCTCCGCTCTCCCCGCTCCGCTCCCCGCTCTCCCCGCTCCCCGCTCTCCCCGCTCTCCCCGCTCCCCGCTCTCCCCGCTCTCCCCGCTCCCCGCTCTCCCCGCTCCCCGCTCCGCTCTCCCCGCTCCCCGCTCCGCTCTCGGCGCTCCCCTCTCCCCGCTCCGCTCTCCCCGCTCCGCTCTCCGCGCTCCGCTCCCCGCCGGCGGCATGGAGCTGAGCTTCGACCTCTCGGCGCTGCTGCTGCTGCCGCTGCGGCAGCAGGACTTCGAGCAGCGCTTCGACGATGCGGTGGATGCGGGACAACTGGTGAGCGCCGCCCGCCCCGGCGCCGCGGGCTCCCTGCCGAGCGCCCTGGCCTGGGCGGCCCGGGGCCAGCGGCTCTGGAGCCGGCGGGGCACCCGGGGCGGCCGCGGCCCCCCGTCGGGGCCCGGCCCCTTTGGCGGTGCCGCGGCCGGGGCGGGGATGGGGCGCGACCCCCGGGAGGGGCGGCCGGGAAAGCCGCCCCGCCGCGCCGCGCCGCGCCGCGCCGGGGCCTCGGAGCCGCCGCGGCGGGGCGGCCCCGACACGTCGGGGTGGCGGCGTCGGGAGCGGCGGTGCGAGCGCCGTCGGCTGTGGGCACGGCTGTTAGCGGCAAGGGGGGCAGCAGGAGTGGGGAGCAGGACGCAATACACGGCCCTTGACATCTGGCTTTTCTGATGCAAGTCAAAAACATCGTTTATTTAAGAATAGGGGTGAGGAAGGTGCAAATCCGTTAGCGGATGTGCAAACATCACAGGACGTTAGGCACAGCTGTCCTTTGCCAGACGTGGTGCAGCCAGCATGCACAGACATCCTGCTGTGACTCTTACAGCCAGTCTTGCAGGAGAAACTAGACAGTGGGAAAGAAACAAAGCTAATGGAAAGGGGAGGGGGTGGTGGAGCAAGAGCACAGATTCTGATCTGCTTTGGAAGCTGTCCCAATCCAAGCTATAGTTTGAAAATGAAATATATTTTTAGCTTAAGCTCCTGTGTTTATTTTCAGTCTGGCTCCCCCAGAACCTATCGCAATTTGGTGCTGGCTAGAAGCTTGATTCTCATGCAACTGTCCTGAATAGCAGAGCGTGTTCTGCAAGAATAGCCCCAGTCGCTTAAGTTCATAAAGCGTTATTCAATGTGCAATGGTTCTCGCTATTTCAAATGAGGTGTTGGAGAGAAGCCTCCTGTCCATGTATCGAGCTTTTGTTTAAACTGTATCTTCACATGTTTCCTTGGAGAATTTCTTGCTTTACCCCTTCAAGCACATACATTCATACAGAAACTAGCTGAATAATAAATAAATATGCTAGGCTTTCAGGTTGTCTTGTTCTTTAACTTTCTCTGCCTTTTGAAATGGATGGAGCAGATGGACCCCCCATGAGGGTTCTCAGATTTTTTGCCCTCATAATTACATCTTTAATAAAGATACCTACCTCTTCAGTCTTTCCCTTTCACTGTAGGAGAAACCCTAACAAGCCTTCCTTGTTTGCTGTACTTTCTTCATAGCCTATCTACATTACACTCGATTTGCTGCTGTTTTTCTTTTTCTGGAGCTGAGGGTTGACTCGTTTGCTTATGTTAAGTAAAAATATTTGAGAGGAGAGGGCTTTACAGTTACTCAAGATATTCTCAGTGTAGCTATCGCAGTGATTTTAAAAAATATATGTTAGTTGTTGTCTTTCTTCCAGAAATGCAATTTTGCATTCTGGAGTGCAGAACTCCTTTGGTTCTTGAGCAGCAGGAAAGAAGAAATTCTCCCTTTTCTTTGCCTTGCCTTCAGCTGGAGGAAGGCGTTCTGTCTGCTGCTTTTTCTCCTTTTCCACATAGCTCTTCTGATTATGTTAGGCTGAAAATTGTTCTGGGTGGAAACTTCTGAAGGGAATAGACCCCTTCCCCAGCTGACATAGCCTCCTACCCTGGGCTTTAGGGGCGAGAAGTGAAATTCAAATGCAGGAGAGGCAATCATAATGGGCATAGGGAGCATGGAAGTGGGTTTGCCAGTGGAATAGTTCAGGATCTGCATCCTTAAGAGCCTGTATGGGGTGAAGGGGGGAGAATTGGTTTAGTTATTCCTCAGACGTATCTTTGCTCCTCTGTGTGGGGGTTCGTGGAGCTGCTTGAGCAATGAAGCAGCCTTGGCAAGAGGTCACTTGTGCTCTGAAGTGACCTCACTGAATGATCTGCCTGCCCTGCCAGACTACCATTTCAGCTGCTGTGTCCAGCAGGCCCGCTCCACACGCGCCTTCCTCCAGGCCCTGCCTTGTTTGCAGCCCGTGAGCAGGCTCTACTCAAAAGCAGGAGAAATGGAAGGGTATAAAGGTGGGGAGTGTGGTTCCCAGTCTGCCAGCAGTGTAAGTACTTGCTTATTTTGGAGCTAGCTCAGGTGGGAGATCAGATGAATAAAGGAGCCAACACTCGCCTGACCTGGCAAGTTCTCATGCCACTGCCTCTGAGCTAGTAGACCTTTTTTAGCCAGCATACATCACTCCATGAAGACAGCTATACTACTTGAAGAGCCATCTTAGATACCTGCTTAGCACTCCCAGGGCTCTAAGGTTTGAGGTATCCAATGGAGCTGTGCCAGCGACCCTATCCCTTTCTCTTTGCATCCTATTACAATGACACTTGCTTCTGGGGAAAGCCATGTCAAGCAAATGAGAAATTTTCTATGCTACTGTGCAGTGAAAGCAAGAAGCTGGGCCAAACCCAGATAATTGCCAGCCATGCCCTCCAGTGAGGGGAGCTGGAGACCTCACAGCAAACTACTGTCTGGATTTCCAAAATTGTTGTGTGGAGGATGAACACCTACTAGTTTGTGTGGAGCTGAGCTCCTGAATCATAGGCTGGTATTTCTTAGGGTAAAGATCCTTTGGAGCAGATGTCCTTCTCTAAGGAGCAAAGGACTGGAAATGGAAGACTTGCAAGAAACAGATATTGCCTATGCTGATCTTGGGTTGCTTCGTAGCTTGCTTGAATTGTGGCTCTATTCTAGCAATGCCTGAGGCCAAACCTGTTTGTTTTTCTCATCCTACAATTCCAGATTTATCCTTTGCAAGATAATTGGTGCAACCATCTATCACCTCTTTGCTTACAGCTAGTTGTGAAAGAGACTCAACTGTGTAACACTTCTCAGGGTGCATGTGGACCTTCTTTGCCTCTTAGAGCGTGACTCTAGTGTGGCTGGGAGCTGGAGTAGTGCTTGCTGTATTGCTTTGGGTCACCTTCTCATTGAACTTTGTTGCTGTATGTGTCTGACACTGCGTGTGAACTCTTGTCACTGTGTCATTGGGTACTGAACTGCCAAACTTACTGTAGCATGAGCTGGGAAGTCAAGATCTTAGCTGCGTTCTTGTTCATCTAAGACACTCTGCTACTTGGCCTGGGAATGATAGTTAGGCTGTCAGGGCCAGACTTAAGCTCTGATTCCACTTCTCTCCTTTTTTTCTTTCTGCTTTTGTGTTTCATCTCTAATGCTCCAACATTTCAATAGATCTTTCTGCGGTGGTATTAGGACAAGGAGAACTTAGGCCAGGCTGGCAAATGTCCTTCTGGAAATGATGCATGAAGTGTGGGGATGTTGTTCGTGTGGAGCATCAGTAGGAAGAGTAGGACTCCTCAAAGAGACTTGAGACAAAATGCAGTGTGCAGAGGCGTTACTCCAGCTGAGGGGAGGATGGCCCACAGCTTAGCCGCTGCAAAACTTATTTTCTTCCTCCCTGCAACCAGCTTCTTTACACAAAGCACAGAGCATCCTCTGCCTGTAAGTGCCTGTGGAAAGTCTTGTGTAAGCTAATAAAATACCAAGGTACCTCCACTGAGAATCCTGCTTGCAGCTTATCAGATCTTGCCTTTTCCTGTCAGATCCTGTGGAAATCTTCATGATGTAACAGCCCCCTTTCTTTTCTGCAGTCCCCAGGGTTTTTCCTCACCAGCTCTGCTCACTATCAGGGCAAGCTTCTTGTGACCAAGCCCAGCCTTAATAAGGGAAAGGGAAGTATTGTATTTCTTGGTGAGGAAGAACTCGACTGGGGCTACAGAAGTCCTGCTGGGACTAGGAGGGAAATCTGGCTCTTTCCCTGACCACTATCCTGTGCTGGCTTGTCTGAGAGTTCCTCTCCTCTCCTCTCCTCTGCTTGCAGGTCGAAAACTTTCTCATTTGCCATGGTTTATGTGATACTGATCTTCGGAGGCCAGCGTTTCATGAAGAAACGGACAGGCTACAAGCTGCGCACACCACTGACCCTATGGTCTCTCAGTCTGGCCTTGTTCAGGTAAGAGCCTTTGCAGAAGCTGGAGACAGCTGCAGACTTTCCCTGAGGAATGAGTTGATGGGAAGTTTTGGGTATCCACCAGATCCTTAGGGAAATCAATGTTCTTTCCCCTTGGAGGCCCTATCCCATAATCATCATCAGTGAGAGCAGAAATAGTTGGCTCCCCACCAGAAACACTCCAGCCAGTGCAATGAGCTGCAGAAGGACGACTGGGGTTTGTGCTCCCAAATCATTAGCTGGTAGCTTTGAATGTGAAGTCTGCAAAAGCAGAGGTCCCCATTCAAAGAATGCCTGACAAATATAGGTTTGATTTCAGGTCTGTTACTTTTAAAAATTGAGATGTTTTTTCACTTTTTCCTAATACTGTGGCCTAGGAGCTTGGGAAAATTCTGGTACACTCATAGAAACCCTTTGATGCGGCAAGCAAGCAGCAGTGATAGGAAAGGTAACACTCTCCCTTGTGGCAGGCAGGAGAGAGCATGTGCTAGGCCTGCTCTGGAGAGGACACAAGGGAAAGTAGATGGCCTTGCAGAGGCAGAGCATAGTATCAGGGACCTTTTTATTGGAGGACAGGTCATTTTACTGACTTGATCCTGTATGAATTCTTCACTTGGGTAAAAACTTGTTTTGCAGAAGGGCAACCAGTTTTGTTATGAAGACATCAAAAGCTAGAGAAGCTATTTCTCCCTTCTGCAGATGTTTCTAGTGTCTTGTAAGCATTGCTGCTTTCAGTTCTTTTTACACAAGGCTCTGTTTCCAAACAGAGTTTGTCTACTTCAGATTCCATTTTTTTTCCTTGTGTTTTTTCCACTAGATGAAATTGTCCATTACCAAAGTCATTCCTATTAAGATACTTGGACATTTCAATTAAAGCATCTCCTTATCTGCTTTCTGATAGTTTCTTACCATAATGTTCACTAGCTCTCAAATAATAGTGTGACTGTTTTTTTTTTCCTGGCCCCAGTTTTCCTTCAGCATTCCCTTTAAATACTCAGAAAAAAGATCTGTGCACAGGGTTTGTCATGAATCCTAATTCCCTGCAAGAGTTTAGTATGGTTCCCCACTGCCTACTCCCTTGTGCCTGTATTTGAGAATCTCAGTGAACTCTTTGGCAACAGTATTTCCATTGCTGCATTGCTAATCCTCTCTGAAGCTTGTCTATTCTTGAAACCTTTAACTTCTGCTGCCCTGTACTGCCAGTGTAGTCTTTGCTCTCTTGGATCTGCATTTCCTCAATTTTATAGGGCTTAACACACTCAGCTTGCCTGGGCCTAGCCTATTGAACAATCCAGATGACTTATCTTAATAACTTTGCCAAGATCTATACCATCTGCAAAGCTTCTGGTCTGATTTTATATTTACTTTCATATGTTTCATGAATAGGTTGATTAGTCTTGGGTTATGCAGGGATTGGTTGTAGCCCCAGCTGAAACCTCTCCTTTCCATTATGTCCCAATATTTGTTGGTGAACCGGTTTTGATCCTCTTTAATCTGCACATTGATAGTAATTAATACTGTTGGTGTGGTTAATTAGAAAGTAACACTCCATTGAAGGCCTTGTAAATGTCCATTATGCCTACACAGCTACTTTTGTCTACCAAGTTTCTGCAGTGTTTAATACAAGCACTTTTATGCTGTAGTAACAGGCTATTCAAATACTTGCTTGAGTAGTCAGCTGTAGTCATCTTGGACTCCTGGCAGTGCTTTCCATAGGTCCTGAGCATCGCAAAATAAGAGTCTAGGTTTTGTATACGACTGTTCAATGCGTGCTCTGCAGGCTTTGAACCTGGGATAAGCAGAGTCCCAACCCCTATCCCTGGAAGCTGATCTTCAGCTGGCTGGAGATGTGGGTCTTCCCTCTCTCCCACTGTGCAGGGACAGAGCTGACCTTTGTAGGTGCAAAGCTAACCTGTAAAGGATGAGCAGAGAAGTATGTAGTCCCTGAACTACTGTGAATCTAAAGGAGAGCATGGAAGGGGCTTGCAGGTCCTCTCTGGCCTGTAGCATAAACTCTCTGAATGCATCAGAGTTGCTGACCACCACCAGTCCTTGGGTTGTCTTTCCCAGTATGCTTTGCTACAGGAAAAATTTTTGTGAGTAGTTGCAATGGCAGGAGAATGATGGTACAAAGACGGGATTTTGCTACGTATTTTTTATAGACTTGTTTTAACAACAGCCTTTTACTAACTGTCAAGTTCCAGACTCAGGGTTTTTTAGCTGTGCAAGGTGTGAAGATCATTCTAAAATATTTTGTTTTCGAACTGTCTAGTCTTTTAGTATTGGCTTTCTGTAGTGACCATGAGAATGATTCAGCACTTGATTAAGCTAGTAGACATCGATTTTTCCAATATTCCTCTCATCTCCATGCCTTTTCAGTCTCTTTGGTGGAAGAGAGCAAAACTAGACCACTGCCTTGTTATATACCATAACTCCAGAGGAGCATCTCTACCTACGTGCCTGAGTTGGCTTTGGTCAAGTCTAAGGGGCACTGACTACCCTTTGTGTGAGAAGGGATGTGACAGTGATCTGTCAAATCACAAGTTGTGTAGAGAGGAGGATGAGGGAATGACTATTCACAGTCTGTTCTGAGATGGGCTCATACAAATGAAATGCACAGGCTGATAACAAGGAAAAGGGGATGCTTTTTCTCATAATCTGTTGAGTTCTGGAGCTGCCTGCTACAGGAGGTTGTAGATGCTAAAACCATACCTGGATTCAAAAAACAAATAGGCAAGTGAGTACTTCTTGATTGACTTTTCTTTTCTGTGAAACACAAAGTCACCGCAGGTGGTTTGTGGGACAATGAACCACAAGTGGTGGAGACTGGAAGAGGAAATGGGAACAGAAACAACACACTGGCCCTGTTCCTGTTCTCCTCCCTGGGCATGCACTGTTGGCCCTTGTCAGGAAACAAGTACTGAGACAGCTGTTCCCCTTTTCTAACCAAACGTGGCTGTTCTTACTTTTGAGGGCCTCTTTCAAACAGTTGAGGCAGAGGATGTAATGAGAATGAGCATCCTTCACTGCTCAGTCCTCCTGCTGCTGCAGGCTTCCCGGAGCTGCTTAGCACCAGGCGAGCAGAAGGGCTGTACTGGCTCACGCAGTCCCCAACCTCCCCTCTCGTTGTACCTTGCTGCTGTTCTGGGAAGAGCATTTTACAGGAAGCACTGGCATGACTTAAGCCAGCTCAGGCTGTTTGCAGTGTATGCAGGAGAGAGCAATTGCTTGTGGTTGTACCTTCTGGGACATTTCCTCTGGGGGGGTAGCGATACCTCAAGAACCTGAGTGTCCTGGGCAGTGGCACTCCTCACCTTCAGCAGGCCCCTCTGAGCAGGTGCTCAGATGGAGCTGTGCCAGTGGTACTGATCAGGCTGAGATCTTGCCAAAAGGCAGTGGCTCCAGTGTGGCCTGTGGCACTTCTGGCTAATGGAAGCCAGAAGTATGGGACAGAAATAGCTATATATATTTGTTACTTAATGCCTGTGGGACAGATGGGAGAGAAGATGAGATGACTGTATCTTTATGTTAGCGCTCTGCTAGAGGGAATGGATGGCTGTTTAATATCTTGTTTCTCTGTGCAGTGGATGTGCCCGTACAGTAGGTGAGACCCTGAAGTCATCAATGTGGCAGCAGTGTAGAGAAAAAGCTGGAATTCTTTCATATGTCAAAGATTAAAAGTTAGTGGCAATAGGAAAGATGAGACTTTGCTGGCTTTCCAGTCCCAAAATGTTTGCAGCAAAAGACCTTTGCAAACTCATCTTGATCTGTGAACTGTGCCTGCTGCCTATGGAGGTCAGCATGGGTAAAAGCTGGAGATGCTGACTTCCCCCTGCTTCAAGGATGTGCTTCCTGGGTTCCCAGTATTACTGAAGACTCCTTGGTCTGCAGCGCATGTGGCAGAGAACAGCCTCGAGGCTAGGGCCAGCCAGAAGCGTTGGGCTACAGGGGATGTGAGGGGCTTATGCAGCTGATAGGATTTGCTTGGCTCCCTGCCCCTTACAAATAAAGGGGGCAGCAGCCATTCTCTGCTCTCTGCATGGAAATACACGTTTGAAATCCTGGCCAAGAGATCTAGTACAAGGCTCTTGCCCAGCAAACTTGGGGGGCTGAAGCATGTGCTTCCCAAGAGGAAGAGATGACAATCAGTTTAAGACAGAGGAGCAGTGGAAGGCAGCAGTTTGTTTAGATGTCCCTGAGACTGCCCTGGGCATTGAGATAATATTTGTGAGTGAAGAGCTGTCAGAAGATACTGTGGGGCCCCGGGCATAGTGGGCTGCCCGCAGCTTTCAGCTCTCCTTTGGTTTTCTTGCAGTGCCATTGCGAGCCATCGGTTCTGGAAGTACGTGGCCTTCATTCTCTCTACAGAGGGATTTAGGAAATTGGTATGTGAGCAAACCTTCTATGTTCACCCCATCACCAAGCTTTGGGTCTATTTATTTGTGCTGAGCAAAGTCCTGGAACTGGGTGAGTCTCAAACTTCTCCTTATCCAATGTGTTCGTAATTCCTTTGCTCTTCCAAGCAGTCTTCGTACAGGTCTCTTTCCAAATGTTACTCCCAGAATGGGGCTGTCTAGCTTAGCGTGTGCTGCTCGTTTTCTCTCTGTTGACCTGTTGCTCAAATGTTCTCTCTCTGTGGGGCTGCAGCCTGATGTTATTGTTCTGGTTTGATATCCCCAGCCCAGAGCCTGGAACAGGCAATTCTGCAGTGAGCAGATTGTGGTGAGGTGGCCACAGGCAGGCAGGGGAGGCTGCTGGGGAACAGGACAGCCCAGTAAGGCTTTTTTTCATTGAACCTGGAAGAATTTTCATTCCTTGAGTAGAAACTTGCTGGAAACTTTGTGGCAACGTCTTTGTTGGGAAGTGTCAAGTTCATTAGAAGCAAAAGTGCTTGCAGCATTGCACAGGGTTTGAATTTGTCAGTGCAAAGTTTCTTCCCTGCAAACCACTCCAACGTAGTCTGACGTCTAGTGTGCTCAGAGCAGGGGCTACCCTGGAGTCAAGGCTAGTGCCTTGAAGCAGAGCAGGGATTTATGGTGCAGTAACCAGGTTGTTGGCTCTTACAGGTTAGCATTTGAAGTCACTCCCGATGAAGTTGTTCTGCTCCCTTACATACTGACTAGGCAGCCTGGGAGGGTCACGTTTAAACTGGAAAATATGAGGATTGATATGAACCCGTCTTCCACTCCCAGCTGAGTTCTCGAACAACCTGTAAATGCAAAATAGGAAAAATATCCATGAGCAGAATTTCTTCTTTCCACCTAGTTTCCACCTGAAAAAGTACGGTTGAGCTGGTCTAAAGCGCTGTGTGGGTAGAGCTACATAAGCAGCACTGGGGCAAGGGGCACTCGTACTGCAGATGTGCCATTAGATGAATGCCTACATGGGTTTTACCAGTACAGACAAATCTTACATGACCCTAGCTTCTGGTGAGATCAAGCCAAATAATGGCTTTAATGTTCCGGCTCAGTCATTCTGCCTTGCCTGAAAACTTACATGACTGCTGTGCTTTTACCTGCCTAACGATGCATCTCTTTCCCAAGGTGACACTGTGTTCATTGTTCTCCGGAAACAGAGGCTCATCTTCCTCCACTGGTACCACCACGTTGTTACGCTGATCTTCAGCTGGTTTGTCTATCAGCAGTCAGCACCAGGCAGTGGCTTATTCACTGCCATGAATGCCACTGTCCATACTTTCATGTATTCCTACTATGCCGTGCGAGCAGCAGGCTTTTCAGTATCCCACTACTTTGCCATGGCAATCACCTTTTCACAGATCCTGCAGATGCTGATAGGTGTGATAACGAGCATCTTAATCTTCTTCTGGTTGGAGAATGAGATCTTCTACACCGTCTGGTCAAATGTTTTCTTTTCATTCGTGATGTACCTCAGTTACTTGGTCCTCTTCTGCAACTTCTTCTCCAGGACTTACCTGACAAGTGCCAAGAAATCAAAGGGGGAATAAAACTGGGGAGGCAGGAGGTGGCTGGGGTGATGGGAGGGGGATGGAAAGGGGAAATTTTTCATTCCTGTCTGGAGCTCGGTGCCTGATGGGACTGGTGTGGTGAGGTTTAGGAAGAAGTCACTCTCTGGATAAATGCCTTCAGATGAACTTGTGCATTGGCCTTTGGTGTGTCTGCCTTGAAACGGGTAAATCACCAGAGTGAGGTGCAGGTTGTTTCAGGCTGACTGTGTGAAGAAAGGGAGAAAGCAGAGGGCTGGAGATCTCAAAACTGTGATTCTGCTTTTTCTGTGCTGTTTCCCTTTTCCATGCACCAGTCAGGTTTGCAATGTGCGTGGCAATCCTGAGTGACTGCTTGGATCCTGCATGGCACAAGTTTCTTCTTGGGAAAAGGTGGGGGAACTACTCAAAAAAGCACTAACTGCTCTGTGGTCCCCCATTCTGGGAGAGTAGAGGAGAGCAGAGCCCAAACCTTGCTGCTGTATGTGCCAGGGAGCCCCCCACAGGGCTTGGGGTGAGATAAAGTGTCAGTGGGAACAGCACTGAACTGGAGAATCCCTGCTGTCTTTTAAAGATGTGTAGGGAGGGAGAACGGGAGTGCCT
Source organism: Apteryx mantelli (assembly GCF_036417845.1). NCBI lineage: Eukaryota > Metazoa > Chordata > Aves > Apterygiformes > Apterygidae > Apteryx > Apteryx mantelli. Next base: position 22,022,887 of record NC_089984.1, read on the forward strand.
TTTTCACCATGGTTCCTAAGGAGTAAAAACCTCTCAGGCTTTTTGAGAGCTCTTCTTCCCCTTCAAACCAGCCACCGCCTTCTGGCAGATATGATGCTTCCTGATTTTAGGGTCATCCCAATAAAGTAGAAAGAAGAGGGGACCGTTCCCTACCTCATCTGGTGTTTCTCTTGATTCTCTCCTGGGCCATGGTGGAGATCCGTCTCCACTTCTGTTCGCTGATCCCAGGAGGACAGTGGGAGATGAACGGCCCCTGACCTGCATGTAAAGTATCAGAGTATGCAGCTCAAAAGTGGGCCTTATCCCTGCAGTGGTCTTGTGAAGCTCATCTGGTGCTGTTTGCTTCAGATGAGCATGAGCTCCCGGCATGCTCGCCCCATTCTGGTGCAGGCTGAGACGCTGTGCCACTACGGCTCCCTCACCTCTGCTGCTTCAGGGCCTGGGCAAGGGTACTGCGAAACGCGGGCAGGGGCACCTAGTGCCAAGGCCACCACTCCTTGCCGACCAAGGGCTGTCCTTGCTGGCACTTGCCTATGCTGCGCGGGTAGCAGAAGGCTGGCGGGACATGCCGAGAGGAGGCTTGCATCCCACAGCCCCACAAGGGGCTCAGCAGGGTCCTTCCCAGTGCCACACACTCACCTGAGCTCACCAGGAGGGCCCTGGGTGAGGAGCTGAGCAGTGGTGGCCCCAGCAGCCAAATCCCAGCCTCTGTTTGCAAAAACACAAAACTTTCCGCTGAGAAAACAAGGTTACAAATGCGGACTGTACCAAAGCAATACCCTGAGCTCGTGCCTTACTTGACCTGAAGTGAATGCTAAACCTGTTGACACGAGTTTCAATGTTACTTCCTGCACTGCTGATCCAGCTAGGAGCTTCAGGGCAATGGGTTTATCAAGCAAGGAGTGCCAGAGCTCTGCCCTGGATGTCCCTTCGTCTTTCTTGCCCGCTCTGGCTGCTGCTAGCTGCTGCAGCAGGACCTTTGCTCACCTCCAGTGCAGGGCTCTGTGGCACAGTGAATCGTGTTCAGAATTAGGTACATTTTAATGGCTGTTATCTTGAGTCTGTCATTTATATGGTAGTAAACAATGTATTTAACTTGACTACCTGCTGCCTCAAACCTTGGGAGCTGAACAGGGTCCAGGTCTGTCTTACCTGCAGAGCACCTATGGCCTTGACTACATTTGCAGCTGGGGGATAGCCCTGGGGGTGGAGGTGGAAGGGCTGGGGCCTGTGCAACAGCTTGGCTGCAGAGACAGCAGCTAGGCAGTGAAATAAAAGGGTCCCAGAGTCAGGCCAAAAACTCCTCTCAGTGTGTCTTTGAGAACTGCCACTGTGTGACATATAAAAATGATTGATAAATGTGGTCATGCATGGGTGGGTTTCCTTATTCGCTGCCTTTTTCATACCTGACCTTAGTTTTGAATTGGCAGAGAAGCACTGCTTTCTCCATTTCAATCCTGCGTCTTCCTGAGGGTAGTAACAGCAAGGTGTCCAGCAGCTCTCTCCTCCAATGCTTCCCCCTTCTGCAGTCATTGACAGCCCTTCTGCATTACTACACGTGGCCTGAGACCCTTTACTCATCTCTGGAGAAGTGAAAGTAAGAGGTAGATAGTAATAAATTAGGCTTCTGTTTGACCATCTGAACTGAACGTGTGGCTGCTTGAAGGTGCTCTGCGCTACGCAAAGCCAAGGCGAGCCTCAGAGCACTTTCCCCACCCTATGATTTGGGCTGTAGCTCCTAGGCCCTGCTTGTGGCTGCCTGCCCTTCCGTGCAGGCTGCTGGGGCAGCAAGTATCTTGCATGGGACAAACCACCCCACCACAAGTTGGGCTTGCTGACTGTGAGCATTTTGCAGGGACCCTCTCTCCTGCTCCAAGAGACATCACTGCTTTCCCAACAGCCATGTCCCTCCTCCCCAAAGTAGATACCACATTTCCAGCACCTGCCCTATGCCCTCCCCAGGGAATGCATACAGTGGGCCCGGCTTCAGTCCTTTTGCCCTGCCACTCTGTGGCTAAATAAGAAATAACAATAAACTGCTCAGACCTAGGCTTTGGAAGACTCTGATTTCTCCTGTGTTTTATATTGCTGCTTCCAGGTCTGCTTCTGCTCTTTGGCAAGGTGTCTGGAGTAATAAATCACTGGTGTGAGGATATAGGCAATGCTTGCTGAAAGGGACTCGGGAGCTAATAAGAGTGTCCTTCTTTCCCAAGTCAATGTTATTTCCCTGAAGCTTTGTAGAAACAACTCCTCCTGGTAGTCTATGAAGAAGAAAGAAAGTCTCTCTTCTACATTGCAGCTGAGCTGAAATAGCCAACAGGCCTGTTGTGGAGGGGGTGTATCCTGAGCTTTTAACTATTTTGTTTTTTTTTTTCCTTTGAGGGCACAGACAAAAATTACTTACACCTTTTTTGTGGTAGTCATTGCTCAAGCAGGCCGGGTAACCTTCTCTCTGGGGAAGCAGAGGGGAGAGCAGCTGAGGGGATCTTTCAGGCCCCCTGTGCAGCTGGAGCAGCAGGGCTTGCGGGAAGCAGGATGGATGGAGGGGAGGTGGGAGACCAGCCCTGGAGACCTGGCACAGAAGACATGCTGTTGTGAGAAAGTCTGCAAGAGCATGAGGAAATGGAGCCCCAGGCTGCAAAAGGTGGGTTTGAGAGCCTGCAGAGCCAGGAAGGGGCCTGGGATAGAAGGACTTGGCAAGAGGCTCTAACCAGCCATTGCCAGGGAGGAGAGCACCGTCCCTGCCCGCCCAGCTGACTGGCGCTGGGATGGGGCCGATACAGCCCTTGGCAGAGACGTGGGAGCTGCAGTTCACCCCTCAAGCTTTAGGATGTATCTTTGGAACCCATGTCTTATTTTTGCCCTGTGCCTGGGTATTTGAGGGTTATTTGAATGTCAGTCTCCTTTTGCCCTTTTCAATGGTTTCTAGGGGTTTGATGGTGGGGGGGTTATTCCACCTTTTGGTGGGTGCAGGTTCCAGGCAGGGGAGCCTGAGGCAGGGGACCACGTCTCCCTGGGCCACCTCAGGGCCCACAGGTTTGGTCTCTGGTGCATTTGGAGAGCCATCCCAGGTGAAGGCTGACTTCTGGGGCTGCAGGGACAGCCCAAGGTTGTCCTGGGTGGAAGTAAATGCTAGGTGACAGCACACCACCTGGTTTTACAGGTGGTCTCTGTGGGCCCTGCCTGGAGCTCCCAGCCGCTGCTCCCAGCTTGGGGTGGGGGGGCCAGGGTGTTTCCCAGCACCATCCCTCCCTCCTGGCCTTTTCTGCCCCTTACCCCACAGCTGGGGCTCACTGCAGCCTCCCACCACCCTGCCTGGCCTCAGCATGCACCAGCACTGGGGCGCTTCATTTCCCAAGGGTCTCCTCCCCACAGTGTGCCATGCCCTGCAGCGGAGAGTGAGGCCCACAGGGAGGCTGAGGCCCTGCTGCAAGACCAGGACTGACCGATACATCTCTGCTGCTGGGGACAGGGCTCTGCCTTCAGCACTGGGAGCTGCCCTGTTTCTTCACATCCTTGCCTCCTCTGTGCTGTTGTGGCTCCTGCAGGCCTCCCTCCCACAGCGCACAGGTTCCCCCGCCCCCCAGGCTGTCCCTTCACGCTCGAAGCCTGGTCCTGACTTGCTGGTACTGGAGGCTGAAGATCTCCGTTTGCAATAGGTTCATCAGCATGTCTACCAGCAAGCCAGAGAAGAAACGGGACCTGAAGAGCTGTAGTGGGATGTAAGAGCACTCTTCCCCCGTGCTCTGTGGGCCCTGGGGGGCCACTCGGACAAGGTGTGGGGCTGGAGATGGGCTGCTGCTGCTGCTGCAATGCCCAGAAATGAGAACAGGCTTAGCAGTGCAGTGTGGAGGCAGCCATGATCCGTACCTGGACTTCACTGGTAGAAGGAAACCTCAGTCAGGGATTAGAAAGTTTGCCCTCACAGCTGTTGGTGGCAATATGCTACTGCTGACCCCATGTAGCTGGAAAAACTTATAGTTGCAAAAAATCCTCTGCATTTTTTAGCATTCTTAGGTGCCAGGGCAGAAATCTGGGCTTTGGCAGTGATATCAGGACCCCATGTGGCCCCAGGACAGTTGAACTCTGACTGGGAATCTTTGGATGTGCCTGGGCCAAGCTGCTCCTAAGGATAATGTGGACTATCTTGCCCTCAGTGTATGGGTTGGACTAATTAGGCCCATCTCCCTGGGGGGGGATGTAGTCAGGTGGGTGCTAGTCAAACTTCAGCTCTGCTGGAGGTGATAAGGGAACGTGCCCCCACGCCAGCCTTTTCCCATGCCTGACCACACAGGTGCTAAAGGAGGCAGTGAAGAGAAAAATTAGATCCATCTTTTACAGCCCAATTTCAAATACCTCCAGCAGGAGCCTGGAAGTTCACCGCCAGTCTTTGTTTTGAGGCTGTCGGGAGAGACCATGGCAAAAATTGGCATGCACCAAGCAAGAGATGTCAGGAAACAATTCTCCAGTATGTTAACAACAAGAGACTAACCAAGGGCAATGTTGTGCTGCTTTTCAACAGAGAGAAACAGTGATGGCAGCCACAGAGAAGACCCAACTGTTCAGTGTATTTTTCACTAGCCTTCAGAAAAAGACAGCTATGAGGAAATGGGTAGCACAAGCCATGCCAGTGACAAGAGCGACAAGTCAGGCCTTGAATAGGGAAAGCACAAGCAAGGGAGTATTTAGATAAACAGAAAATTTTCAGACCATCTGGATCTGATGAACTTCACCCAAAGCAATCTCACAAATGTTTGCTGTTATATTGGAGAACTGCTGTGGGACAGTGATGCACAGAAAGACTGGAAAACACAAGCTTTGTACCCACCTTCAAAATAGGGAACAGGGTCAAGAGCCAGGAACTGCTGTCAGTTAAATCCCTCCCTTCCCCCCTCCCAAGATGCTGGAACAAATAATCGCCCTATTTGTAAGCAGTGAAGACGAGCAGGAGCCATATGGACTTGTCAGGAACAGAATCTGATCAAAGCAATATCGTTTTCTTCTGTGACAGGGTAAGAGCCATGGTGAAGATGAGCAGTGGCTGCCATTTAACTGAATTTTAATAAGGTTTCTGACATTGTCTCGTGCTAAGCTCTTAAGCAAGCTTGAAAAACATGATGTAGATGGGATGTAGGTAAGTACAGAACTGTTGAATAGTTATACCCACAGAGTTATCTGTGGTTCACTGTTGAAAAGGAAGGGGTATGTTGAGTGACATTCAGGGACATCTGTTCTGGCTCTGGTTTTGTTCAGCATTGCCATTAATGACCTGGATGATGGAGCAGAATGTACACTTTCTAAATCTGCAGATTGGGAAGTATCCCATGACAAAGTTACTGGCCTAGCAGGTCTTTAGAATAAGCAGGACTCTGCTGAACCCCCCTGCTTGGGTTGCAGTATCAAGGAGGTGCAGCTAGGGTGGTAGTGGGGACTTGTGGCAGAGAAGGACCTGGAGAAGATCTGTAGGACTGCTGCTGTATTTGTGTTGAACCAGAGCACAACATCCACGTCCTGAGCCCCTAGGAAGGCAGCCAGGCACAGGAGGCCTGGTGGTACTGGCTCAGCTGCATCAGGAAGGCAGGTGGCATTTGGGAACGTGGGGACATCTCCCAGGCTCTCTGCTGGCAATTTGCTCAATTCATTATTTACTGTTGTCCATCTCTGGTGTCTGCAGACTTTACTGTTTTCCCCAGGCTGTGTCAGTTATTTGGTGCCATTGTACAAAATGCTCCCAGCTCAGAGCTGGTGTGTGCTTTGCTGTCCAGTTTGGATGATCCATGGTGTGATACCTCCTGCCTCAGCAGGAAGGGAGACAGACCCCACCATCTTCTCTGTACAGGACTGGGAAGGAGAAGCTTGAAATAACTAGCCAGTCTGTAGAGCCACTGGCTATGTACACTTGCATGCGCCAGTTGCCTGGTATAGGTACCAAGTGAGTTTGTGTTGCTCAGAGACCAAATTGGATTCACCTAAAGATAATTAAAATGCATGGAAAACCTCAGGCTGAAAATTCAGTAACTAAATGAGGTCTTGACTTTTCCCCACTGGCTGCAACAGGAGATGATGAGAGCTGCATGCTGGAGAAGGCTTCTTGCTCTGTGTATGTGGGCACATCTTTTGTGACCAAATCCTGCAAGACCCAGCAACAGTCAGGCTGTCTGACCCATCCCAGCAGTGTGCCTCCCCCAATTCCCTTCTCCACCTGGTCCTGGGCTTCCCTTTCATACTCGCCATGCCTACCCAACCTTGTCTTCTCTGTGGGGATCTCACAAGCATCACAGCAACACAGAAACTATTTGCTCAAGGGCAGTTAAGACAGCAGTCTAAAAGAGAAGGAGGATCTCGTGTTGTTCTCAGCTTCAGCTGGGGAGAAGAGAAAGGAGACTTTCCTTTCCATCCTTAGCAATATCACCCATGTGGAAGGGAAGGAGGGTCCCCCTTTGATTCTTTCTGCTGGCAAAGCTACGTCTTTATCAGAGACCCTTGTTGTAGCTTTGCTGTGCTCCTACCTGCCCCAAGATAAGTGTGGGTATGGGAGGCCAGGGTGACTGGGAAGGATAGGCTCCACATAGGAGGAGGAGAGGAGAGCTCTCTTGTGGCACCACCTGGCTGCAGTTACTAAGAAGGGGAAAGGTGGACTCAGGTGTGAAGCAGACTCTGCAGGGGAGGATATTAGAGGGGCCTGGGGAGATCCAGGCCCTTTCTGCTTCCCTAGGAGAAGAACTGTGGCAGAAGAGAGAGTTGAGGTAATACCACCAAGGTGTGTGTTTGGTAGGAAGACTGCTGGATGGAGGCTCCTGCACAGGACAGAGACTAAACCAAAGCTAGCTCAGCAGCAATGAAACCCAGTGGTAAGGTAAGATCTGGATCTTGTTGCTGTTGCACTATATATGTTTTGTTAAAAATTTATGCTTGGTCTTTGAACGCACATTGCAGAGTAGGGTTGTGCTTCCCTCAGTAGCTGTTGTAGCATGGGGTAACATGGCTCCCTCGTTTTGGATTAGCCCAGAGCAAAGCATGATTTTGCTACAGTGATGTTGGACTGACATCTGCAACTGTGCTCCACATATGCTCACTAATACCTTCATCAGCAGCTTTTCCCTGTGGAATAGGCTTTGCCAAAGCCTATGTGGTTTGAGTGCTTTGTGTGTGAGGGACCTCTTGCTGTGTCCCAGCAGGGATCCCTTCTCAGCAAAGGACCTGCTCCCTTTGTGTACTCTAATAACACTGCAGAAACCTGGTTTACACCAACTCTACCTGTCCCACTTGCCCAGCCAGAATAATTTGTTTTGATGGCTTTTTTTTTTTCTTTCTTCTTTCTTTAAAAGCAAAATATTAGAGTTGTGCTTTCCCCTGGAGCATGAAGGGAAAGGAAGCCCCACTGGGTAGGGAAGTCCTGCAACCCTGCTGCTTGTGTAGCTTCCTCAGGCCCTTGGAGAAACCGGCTGCATCACTCTGCATTGGCTGAAGCAGCAGGCCCCACTGGTGCGTGTACGCCACAGGAAAGCTAGCTCTGTTTTCACAGCTTTCCCAAAAGAGACAGTGCACATGTAGGCTGGCAAGGCAGGTTGCTGCAGCCTGTCTCCACTACAGGCAGTTCTCCAGGGCTGGGAGGTGTGGAGGGGCTGACCTGCCCCAGGCTGCAGGGCTGAAAGGCAGCAGCCACATCCAGACCGCGGGAGCAAGCTTGAGCCAGGAGAGGCTCAACCTGTCCGCTCAGCGGTGTGTGGGGGGGGGGCTTGTTTTCTCTACACTGTGACCCTGGGCCTCTGCCCTCCTGAGGAGCCAGGTATTTTGATTTGTAAGTAAGTGTGTCACCAATATGCTTCCTTCAAATGTCAGGTCCCTGTCCTGACTCGGACTGCCTCGCCAGTGCTCCCAAGGGACACTCACTCTCCTGTCGGGCACTGGTGTGTGATTTCTGATCCTTTAGACACAGGCTCATGCTCTCAATAACCAGACAGGCAGAAGCCTTAAAGGGATTGTGCCAACTTTCATTTTATTTTCTTTTTTGAAATGGTATTTGGGAAAGGGAAGGAGAGGAGATGTGCAAGGGGGAGCTGATTGTTGCAAGAGGGAGCACTTCGGATGTACACGGGCAAAGGAATTCCTATCTGGCTGGAAATGACTGAAGCAGTAAAGCATGAGAGGCAGATCATGGCCTTGGTGGACATGCTTGTTTTATGGGGGTTTTTGGTTTTAAGGTCTACTTCATAGGTTATTCCATGTACAAAACAAAAAAGCATATTTTAATATATGTCTATATATGTATTTGTATATATATAAAATATATACACACACATATTCTATATCTTTACAACTCCCAGTCCCTAAAGGCTTCAAGTCTTAATGGCCATGCGTATATATGCATTATAAAGAGATATGCCAATCGACTGAGGCAGCACTTTCCTTATCGGCTGTGGGATTGGCTGTGTGATAAATAAATGAGCAAGTTGTCTTTAACTAAAATCCAACAACTCCACGCATGTGTGGGGAGAGGGGGTCAACCAAGCATTGAGTAGCGGCACCACATTGCCCTGTCCCTGGCTGTTTCCTATAACTGCAGTGTCTGGCTACTTACGTTTTCCTGGGCCCCTTTGTCTCTGGGGAAGGGAGTGGGGAGCTCTCACACCTGGAGGAGTTGGAGGATCAGATTGAAATATGCTCAGGTTTGCTGCCCGCGGGTCAGACACCTCACACGTCAGGGGCTCCTATTTCCCCGCAGGGATTCCAGTAGACTGTTTTGGTTTCTTTACCAAGAGGGAGGAGGTTTGGTGGGCAAGAGGGGAAGGGGTTTGGGAGGGCAAAGACAGTCAAAATTCACCATACGATAGTTAGAGAAATCTTCATAGAGGTCCATCTGCCTGCTTGTCTCTTTCTCTCTCTTTCACTCTCTCTCTCTTTCACTCTTTCACTCTTTCTCTGCAGGACGTACACTGTTGTAGGGCTAAAGGTCTCCTTTTGTCAGGCTGAGGTCAAGTCCCTGGTTGGTGGAGGGCAGCCCTTCATACAGGCCTGTCCACGGCATATTGGCAAGGGCTCAGGTTGGAAGCTGCTGTCTGCACTGCCGGGTAGGTGAAGTTAGCGTGCTGCTTTGCCTTCAGCCTCAGGCTGGCCAGGCTGGAGTTGCATGTGTCCCTGTACATGTAGGGGCTGGCCGTCGAGGCGTAAGGACAGGCACTGGATGAAACGGCAGAGTTGAGGCTTGGGCTGTTCAGGTTGTTGATGTTTCCCAGGTTGTTGAGGCTGGAGCCTGGTACTCCGGTCACTGCTGAAGGGACCATGGAAGAAGGCATGGTCATGGAGGCGATGGAGCTGGGTGGGGAGAACATGGGCTGGGAGGAGAGAGGACTGACATTCATGGAGTTGAAGAAGGGGAAGCTCTTGGCTGAGAGGGGGCTGGTGGCGAGCCCCTTGGTGGCCCAGTTGTTGTAGGAATAGCTAGAATACATGTCATCGTAAGGCTGCATCAGTCCGTTGAACTGGGCTCCAAAGCTGTTCTTGCACAGTTCGGCCTGCTGATTCCTCTCCCGTTTCCTCCACTTAGCTCTGCGATTTTTAAACCAGACCTGCAAGTGAAAGAGAAGGGAGGAGGGAGGGAATCATTCTGGGTTATCGCTTGGAGCAGGCTTTGCCTCAGTCTCTTGGCCCAGCAAGGCAGAGAGCAGTGAAGAGCCTGGAGCTGCTTCCAGGGAGCTGGTCAATAGGGAGAGTGAGCATCAGGAATGGCTGGCAGCGTCACATCTGGGCTGCAGAGTCATCTCCTGGGGAGAATCATCACCTAGATCTAAACCCAAGCACTGCTACTCACAATACACAGAATAATCCTACAGTATTTGAGGCCATCTAATGGGTAATGCTCATGACTTACTGCGGGCACTCAGTCCTATCTGCTGCATAGATGTTGATGCCTGAGGCCAGTGGTACTGGCCTTATGGAAGTGGCACATTCAGCAACCTCCTTCTAGAGCCCTTTCTGGTCTCTGCTGTAGCTCTGACTCATGGGAGCTGTAGCTACGGTGGGTTCATTTGGCATAAACTGATGCAGGAGACCAAGGAGTGACTGAGGTCTGACCAAGAACCTGGCCTGTGTTTGCTTCCCCCACCGCTTCTGTGGGAGGGTGTCCTTCTGATAGTAGGGTGAGATGATCGCTGAGGGCATGATGTTTTAAATGATGCAGCCAAAGCCCCAAGAGCTTTTATGTCTGAAGCCTGTTTCTCAGTTGCTACTGAAGGGCAGGAAACCTGTATCTGTGTCCCGGCACAGGCCAGAGCTAACAGAGACAGCCTTTGAGACCTCCAAGACCTGCCTTCTGACCTATCTCACTTAATAAACAAATGCCCTTTACATGAGGAAAAGGAAAGAAATACTTGCTGTATTTCCAAGTGACCACAGCCCAGGAGGAGGCATTGGGGTTGTGCGCCTCGCAGGCAAGGCATTTGGGGGAAGTGATTTGAGAGCTGCCAAGCTGCAGAAAATCAACTCTCTTGTTTGACTTCATCTCAGCTTGGTGGGGGAGGGACATCTAGCAGGAAAATCTGTTAGTGTTAAAGGAGCTTGAATAATACAACTTCCTGGAGCATGGAAGCTGCTAGAAGGCTATTCATGGTGCTGCTAGCTTGTATTTCTAGTAGCGAAGAAGCTCCCGTTCCAGCTGGAGCCCTGCCACGCGAGGCTTGTGACTGCACTGTGGTTCAGGATACCCCAAAGAGTGCCCACACTAACAAGGCTAAGGCTGGGGGATGTGGGCACAGCAGGGCAGGTTTGTATCACAGCCAGTTTCCACTCCACAAGCTCAGGTTGTGTTAAAGGACAGGGAAGGTGAGAGGGCTGCAGTCCTACCCGGACTCGCGCCTCCGTCAGGTTGGTCCAGACTGCTATCTCCTCCCTGGTGCTCATGTCTGGGTAGCGGTTTCTCTGGAAAGTGGCTTCCAGCTCCTGGAGCTGCTGGCTGGTGAAGTGAGTCCTCTGCCTCCGCTGTTTCTTCTTAAGAGAGCCGTCCTCGGCGTTGGAGTCGTCCGTCTGGTTTTGCTGGGACTTCTCTGTGTCTGCGCAAGGAACACAAAGACAGGAGAAATCCCCTGGGTTAGCTCTGGGGCTTGGATGTATTCAGTGGGACCTGTCCTTGGGGTAACCAGCGTGTGCTCTGTAAGGCCTCCTCCTGCTGCGATCGCTGGCAGTGCTGCTGGACCGGGGGAAGGCTCCCGTCCCCCTTCCTCGCTAGCCATGCGAGCGGGCATCTGCCTCGCATCAAAACATGCTTCCCCCAACACAGTGCAGCTTGCCCTGGTTTGACTCGTGTAACAGATATGAAAGTCCAAGTGGACAAACTCTGATTTTCATTTACTGCAGTTAAGCTGCTCCCTAATGCTCCTGAATTCAGTTGATATCAACCCAGTTTAAACCATTGGGATGGTTATTTCTTTTGTTTTGAGTATTTTTGTGTTTTCCTGCACCATTTGTTCGATATCAGTTCTAAATTGAACTCTCTTAGCTAGGTAGGGATTTTTGTCTAGAAAAGCCTCCAGATCAGGATGAAAGGGGAAGAGGGAAAAGGACAGAGAAGGTAGTCAGTGTGGGTCACAGATGTGAAGTGGGAGTTCGCATCACTTAACCCATCCTTGAAAAATATCCCAAGGCTTTGCGTGATCATGGCAGAACTTACCTAGGCTGGCTATTTCCAACTGTGCTTATATCTTTCTGTCTGAGGCTCCTCTTAGAAAACTTGAAAGGAAATTATCATTTAAGACACAACAGAAAGTTCAAATAGTGGGGTTTTTTGTTTGTTTGTTTTAACTGATTGTGATCAAAGGGTTTGAATGGGCAGAGAAGTGAAGTGGGAAGTCAAATTGCCAATGGTAGCAAGTTGAAGCTCTTAAAATGCAAGCTGGAGAAGCACGAATTTTTAGCCTCATCCCCCACTCCCTCATACCTTGTTACTTAGGTGCACTTTTTTTTTTTTTTTAAGTAGGGCAAGGAAGATGTTTTGGCCTCTCCTAGATCTACCACAACCACAATGTATTCCAGCATCTCTCTATCTTTTCACCCCTGCCCTCCTCCTCATTTGGAGATTCCTCTCCTAGAGGAAATGTCTTTTGTTTCATTACTCCTTCAGTGAACACCTTGAAATTTTCTCCAGTGTTTGCACTGCTATCTAACTGAAAAGTTAAACATCGCCTCATCAGCATGCCCTGCTGGTCATTAAGCCCAAGCCTCTACGCATCTGCCTGTGCCGAGCTCTGCGCTGCCCCTGCTGCAGCGCTGCCGCTGCGGAGGTCAGCAAAGTCGGGTGCTTCTCCGTGCTGCAGCCCCTCCTGGGGTGCCATTACCTTCTGAACTGGGGCAGAGTGTGAATAAAACTTTTTTTTCCTTCATCAAGACAGAACATCACAACGTAGTCACTCAGGCAATGAATGGAGGACTGAGAGTAACAGAGCACAGGGACGATAACAAGAGCTTGTGTTTAGAAGATCTGCTGCTGGGGCCAAGACAAAAGTTACCACAGAAGAAAACTATTCCAGTGAAAAGAAAGCAATTCTGATGTCCAACTTCTCCTCCCATTGATCTAGCAGCATAGTAAGATAGATTCAACTGAAAATCAATTTTTCAATGCAGGGGGGAGGTGTTCTTCTCTAGTGGGAAATATTCAACTAAGCTAAGTAGACATTATTGCAAACAATTGCCAAATTGGTGCATTTGGGAGGAGGAAGTTTTAGGAAAACTAGAATTGCTCTGCTGAGATTCAGATGCAAGTGGGTTTTTTTTTTTTGGGGGGGGGGAGTTGTTTGTTTTTGGTAAAGTGGAAGCTGGTTTTAAAAGACTTCAAAGTCCAGAAAAATCCTAATGCAGAAGCTACCTTATAGAGCCCCTTAGAAAGCAGGGATGCAAAAAAACAGGAACCTGGAACATGGCTGGGTGAAAAAAGAGGTTCTTCAAGACAAATGGATGTGCTTTGGAAATAGTAAGTCCTATAAAAGCCAGCTGGAGGAAACAGGGCATAACAGAGTCTGAAAAGCACCTGAGCCCGGCAGGGAAGTGGCGCTGCTGCAGGGCAATGCTGCACCCAACAGCAGAGAGTTTTCTCGTGCAGCCAAGCCCTTGGAGACGCTCCTGTCCCAAGAAGCTGGTGCTGTTACCAGCCACTACACAACTCCTGTGGCAGCGAGTTAATTCAGAAACCTCCCCATGCCACTCCTGGGAAAACCCTCCTTTCCTCTGCACCCGCCCTCCCCCTGATGGGAGCGTGCCAGAGTCATGGAGAACATTTGCAGGAGAGACACCTGCTTTTCGTGGAGGTAAACCTGGCCATAAGTCTGAAGAAATTTGTTTCTGAGTGTACGCACCGCACAGGCAGAAGCAAAGTGGAGATCCGATATGCTCCTCACCAGCCGCCTCCGCTTCTGTGGCACATTTGACGCTGTCTACCAGCAGACAGCAGGAAAACTAATGCAAAGAGAGCTAGCTGGCTATTCAAACCACTCTGAGACCACTGGAGAGGCCTCTACCATGTGTTGGCTCACAGCAGCAGGACTCAAGCTGGCAGTGGTGAGCAGGAAGGCGCTACCTCCCATTACTAACGCCAGGACTGAGCTAGTCTTTCCATTGGTCTTGTAATAGCATGAGAATTTGGGCGCACTTAAAACAAAAGAAGCCACGGGACCCAAGATGTAGACAAGTTGAGACTGGCTGCAGTCTTATGGTGCTCTCATTGCTACCATGAGCATCCTCATATGGGGATCCCAATTTCAGCAGAACTCTTGGAAGCATGGTCTTAATGTGTTGTTTTTTTTTTTTTCTGGTGGTTATTGCTATGGAGATAGATCTGACTTCTACAGCTCGATGCCCTAAGCCAGTGTTGAAAGAGGGAGATTCCTGCGTTATCCATATAACACAAATTATCCATATAAAACAGATTAAAAGGGAGTGATGCCACCACATCTGAGTTAGTTATTAGGAATGATTCAGTACAGATGGACAAACACACTGAATGTTGTCCCTTCATCTGCTAAGTCTGGGTTAATTAAGTCCCTGATGTATACATGGGAGACAAAGGTGGATTTCCAAAGGGGCTGCTGCCAGAACTGAAGCACTGTGCCCTAGCTGGGAGGTTCTGCTCAGAACTGCCCTTCCTTGTGCAGGAAGAAGTTATACCAAACAGGGAACGAGAATGGAGTAAAGGTAATACATCTTGGTGGAAGAACTAACCAAGTATCTAGCTTCACTATTCATCTTCTCCATACCTTCTGGGGTAGGACTTTTCCCTAAATCTTATGAAGCCCAAGCAGATCTGGGAATCCTGACTTTGACTCTGGAAAAATTTCTGTAACTACACACCTTACTGACACTCTTACTGTCATCTCTGTTTCTGCACCTACTACCTTCGGCTCTTCCTGAACGCTGCTTACAGGGAACATCTTCTTCATTTCTGCTTCTTTTTTAGACATTTGCTAAGCAGGAATGAAGTTGCAGAGCTTTGACATTAAGTCGGGTACAAAATCATGGTGGCACGGGGGAGCAAGAGACCCTGTGGAAATGAAGGATGTTGTATGCTGTCCTGAATTCACGCCAAGTAGCAGAATAGGAGGTGAGGCAGGGCGGTTCCTTATCTCCTCCCTTCCTGCCCTCTTCTCTAGCTCTCCTCCTGATCTGCGCTGCCTGATGGAGCTAACAGAAGGGGGTGTTACAAACTGCCCAATGCAATCAGAGGTCACTAAGGATCTCTGCGAGCTGAGCCCAGACAAGCAAGGTTTATGCTCTATTCCGAAGGGTCTCTCCTTCTGCAGATGAAGGAAGGGGAGCCAAGGAAAAGTAGGGCCGCTTTTTCTGAGAAAGGCAAGAAGTTCCAGAAAGGCAGCCCTGCCCTGTCCAGGCAGCCCTCAGTGGCGCGCGCTCTGCTCTTGCTGATATTGGTGGCATGTGCCCTGCTTGTGTGGATGCTGCCTGCCTCTCTGGATGTCAATACGCAAGCTGACAGCCTTTGCGTGCAGGTAACGCTGGCGAACAGCCACCTCCCAGGCCAATTTTATTCTTAGACTATTTAAGACAGTGGGGAGTGACGTACCCAGGCAGCAAGCATTTATTGTCAACCTAAAATAGGTTGTGGAATATATCTCGTGCACGTTCGCCCCCTCAATGAAACTACTGTAGTCATAGCTGGAATTAGCTGTTCAGGCCGCATGGAAAAAAAGTCAGCACCTAAATTGGCAGTTCTGTGCAATGACATGGTGGGCTCGATAGGGAAGGCCACTTGAATTGAGATGAATGTCGTGCATCCAAAACAGCTGACTAGGAGCCACCAAGCTTGGGAATTTGCCCAACTAAGGTACACATGCAGTGGGGAATTCAGCTGGTGAATTCTCTGACCGTAGCTATCCCAGTTTATCCCCTTTAGGGTACTTATTCCAGGGAATTTTAATCTGCATCATTTTGCTCATTAGCTTTTGCATGTGGGTGAGCCTGGAGGCTTTACACGGGGAGCAGCAGGCTGTCCCCACCGCTTGCCTTTGCTTGCGCTGGCACTAGCGGGTGGCTTGCAAACAAGAGCTCACATTGCCCTGCTGCGTCCAGAGTGAGGGCACAGAGCAGGCATAGAACAGATGCAAACGCTAGAGAAACTCATATCATTTGGTAGCTAATTTCTGAGCAGATGTGAATGGTGATGTTTCTTCTTCAGAGCCTGACAAGGAGGTTTGGGGGTTTGTTTAGTCTTGCAGGATCAGCCATAGGTACCTCCTTGGCACAGGAGCAACCTGCTGCCTGCTGCGAAGCCTTGCACTGAGGCACAAGCAACCAGACTTTTTCAGTTAAAGCTGGGGCAAAATAATATTTCTTCTCCAACCTTCTTCCTGACTGAATCTGGAAATTTCAGCCAGAGGCAAACTCAACTTAAGCAGTTTAAACAGAGTTTTAAAAGGGGTGGAGGGGTGGGGTGGAGGGCAAGGTTTATAAATAAATGTAGCCTTCCCTGCCTTGGCTGGGATTTTTTGTGTTGCAAGGAGAGCTCTCCTGCTCCAGGAGTCCCGGTTTAGGTGAATAAAATAAAATCTTGGTTGGGCAGTGACCCGGACTTACCTGGCTCCTAGCTTTGCCACTTGCTGTGGGGTGTAGCTGTGCCCTCCATGAGCGGCAGCAGGGAGCCTGGCCTCGGCAGCCAGTGCAGGGCCATGGGGGCTTTGCTGGGACCCCACGCAGGTGGCTTCCTGCAGCCACAGCTGGGCCACCTCTGTTGCTGCTTGTTCTTCTCCTGTCCCTCTACCAGAGAGGAGCAAGGGGACAGGACAGGTACAGCTCTTGCCTCTGGACATGTTTTGTTACTGGAACAAGCTGTGCCCACTGTGGTGAGCCACGCTGGCTCATGTGCCTGCTGAAGCTCAGCGTGCCACTGGGAGCATCGTGGCCAGCTCCCACGAGCCACCAGCTACTTGGGTCCACCTGCGAGGGCAGGCTGGGGTCCCTCATGTGTCAGGAGGCTGTGTTGCTTGAGGAGGTGTGGAAGAGCAGCCTCTTCTTTGTAGGGGAAAAAGCTTAAATTTGGATTGAAAAATCCAAACTTGGAGCAAGGAACTCTTCCTTACAGTATTTTCTATAGAGCACCAAAGGACCCAGGCTCCACTGTGAGCGAAAGGCCTTCTCTGTGTTGCTACCCAGGGCCTTGAGTCTCTCTGAACGGGTGTCCTGATCCTGCCAACTTTGCAAACTACCCCTTCTGCAACACAGCAACTGCATCCAAACCGAACGCCTGGTCAGTACGCACAGCTTGCACGGAGCCAGCCCCAGCCTCCCCAGCGGGGGAAGGAGAGGGTCTCTGTGACCTGGCACTCACCACTGTGGTCCTGCCCTTTGCAGCTGTGCTCGTGTTGGGGGGTCCCAGAGTCGGAGAGAGACAAGGCCGGGCTGCGAGCCTCCGAGTCTGCCAGCAGGTTGAAATCCATGAGGCAGGAATGGGTGGCGGAGGAGGTGGAATCTGAAAAAGCAACCACAGGGTGATTAGGGAGATGAATCTGCGTTGGTGACCTCTTCCCACCCCTTCTGGGAGGGACTTGCCAACCCTTGAGGAAAGGTCTAGGAAAAGCAAAGGCTCCCCGTGTGATCCTTGGACCCCTCTGAGTTTCCTGGCTGGAAAATGGACATGCCAGGCTTTCTGCTTAGCCTCCCTATAAATCAAATATCATCTAGTGGCACTTCTATTTGCAGCCTTCAGAGAAAGAGCCTCCAATTTATAGGTGACATTCAGACTGAAATAGCAACACTGTGAGCATGCTGTGTAACAGAGATCTGAGGAAGTAGTTCTGGGCCAGCCAAGTGCTGTTAGCACCTTCTCCAGACATCCCGCTCTCCCCATCTTCCCTGCTGCACCTTCCCTCTCCTTTCTCCTCCACTTCTCAACAAGCTGGTCAAGTACGGCTAATGCTTAACACACACAGGCAGTCCAGAGACTGCAAACACAGACACCTGAAAGAAAACCACTCCTGTCCCTGGCAGTAACAGGGAGGTATGCCTGCATGTACAGATGGTGCCACGAGAGGAGACCTGGATCCGTGCAAGTGAACACCATTCCCTTCAGGCACAAGGACCATCCGAGCCTGAATTAACACAGGAATCGCATTACACACCCTTGGGTGTCTAGGGACAAGTAAACTTGGCTGAAGCAGCAGCTCCTCACTGAAAACATTCGAGCTGGGAGAGCTGGTGGTGCTGTTCCCTGGATCTGCAGGCACCCTTGGGAGTCCTCTACCACCTTTCTCCATATCTCTCTATCTCAGGATAAATTATTCTTGCCATGTTGTTACTTGGGGGCACCCGTACTCTCTGTTTGTGACTATATTCTTGGGAAGAGCTCAGCTTAGAACTGCTCTATTCAGAGCCATGCTGGAAGTTCAGAGAGGCAGGTGTGAGGCAGGAGGTGTTACCAGCCCCCACGTCCCCTTGGAGAGGTGAACTGGCCCTGTGTTTCCCCTCAGTGTCAGCTCGTGAGCCAACTGCGTGCAGTACGATGTACTGTCATGTATGGAGGCGTGGGTTTAATGGTTTCTGAAAGTTGGCCGGTTTGGGGAGGATCAGTTGGGCATAGCAGTTTCTCAGTCTCCTGTCACCCAAGCTAACATCTCGCCTTTCCCAGCTGGGGAACCTGTCACTCTAAAATGTAGTAGCAGCGGATGCAACGTGTTGAGTGGATTTCGGGCCTCCAGGCCTAGGGCTGCTTGGACCAGGTATTTGGGATTTGCAAATTACAGGTTGAGGTCACTTGTGAAGATTGAGTTCTCATTTTTAAAAGGTTGCATGGCCCCCTCAAATGCATGTGTGTCAGGGACTGAGCCTTCTGAAGGAAGTATTTTTTCTGGACTGCGCTAGTGTTAAACATGTAAACAGGAGATTAATAACATAGCTGATGTACCTCCTTTGGAGATGGATGACAGTGACTAAGAATGTATTTTCAGAGCTGTCTAAAATCTCCTGTCAACTCAAGGAGGACTGCTGCCGAGGACCTTAGCAAAACTGACCCCATACCCACAAAGTGCTTTCAAGGCCATGGTGAGAGGGCAGGAATCCATTTCTAATGATTATCCTTCCCTGGTTTCTGCAGCAGATCTTGCTCACCCCCCCCCCCCAGCAGTTTTTTCTCACTTTCTAGTACTCCTTCAACCTCCCCTTCACCTGACCTCCATCCCCTGCCCTTCCCCAGCACCAACAAATCTGTCCCGACACTGGTCTCGGTCAGCTCTCTCCGAAAAGCAGTGTCTAAAGAGTGGACCTGGTTCCAGTTTCCCAGACCTTTGCCTCACTTCAGGCTTTTCATCTCCTGTTGGAGAGAAGTGGCAGGGGCTCCATATTTGCTGTGAGGCTGGTTTCCATTTCCACCTCATTGCAAGCCTGACCTTTGATGTCTGCAGACTGCGTAAGCTCCTGGCAGCAGCAGGGCACAGCCCTGTTGCTTTTTGCCATGTGTATGTACACGAAGTGATGTGACAGGGGCTGTGTTTTCTTTAATACCTTTGCATGGAGTAGGGGGAGTCCATCTGCTGCTGATATTGCCATGGCTTTTAGCATTACTCTCGGAATTATGCAGAAACGCGCAGTGAATTAATTCCATGGATTAAGTCTTGATTAAGATGTGTGTCACTTTGCTGTCTCAGAATTTATTAAGAGCCCTTCTTGAGGCGGCGGCAGATGGAATTTCTGCCCAATGTTTGTAGATGATAATTTCCCCTCTTCTACAGCCATTTGCATATGATTGCATCTGTCAAGCACAATTTCCTCTCTTCTAGGGCTTGACTCTGTACTGGACCAGATTTAAGGAGGAATTCAGACTCCTGCCTTGCTGTAACTGAAGGACAGTGTCCTCCTGTGCCGGGTCCTGTTTGCTCTGAGGCTCTTTTGCACCTCTTGCATCATTTTCACCTGTGCAAACTAGGTGGAGATGTGAAAACCAGAAGGGGAGTATTTTACAACTGGTTTTATAGGAGAAAATGACAACTTAAGGTACACAACTCAGGGGAATCTGGTCCTGATATTTAAAATGCATGCCCCATCCTGAACTGCATGAGTTAGCAGGTTGATCCGTGTCGGTAGGCACCACATTGTGTGCTTAGCCTGCCCCAGAGATGCAGTGGGGACCTAGATTAAAAGTGGTTTTAAAGTGTGGCCCATATTCAGATTGAAACTAGGACTTATGATTCAGAAGAAATTTGCTTTTTGAACTAAATTTAAAACTAGAAGGATTTCAGAGAGGATATTATATATGTATATATGTAATTATATACGTATTACACATGTTCTATATGGTGGCGTCAAGCAAGGCCTTTTCAGGTCACTGTGAGTATGTTACCAAAGGCCCGATTTTGGTGACAAGTAGATCACAGATGAGTAAAACAAAAGGGAGAAGGGGATCCACTCAGCACCATTATGAAGGTCTGCAGGAAAAGTCTGCAATGAGCTTTGTCCCAGTGTATTTGCCCAAAGACACCCCCATGCCACTGACACAAAAGGCTGTAGGTATTATTCCAGATTATTCAGCCCTTTTGGATTTAATTACAGGAGCTTTCTTCCACATTGGATAGATCTCACTGTAGGCAGAGATGTTAAGAAAGTCAACACTAAATCTTCACAGCATTTCTACCAAGTTGTTTGTCTGTTCTTGGGGAGTTATTGAAATTGGCACCTCTGAAATGTCTCTAGATAACATCAAATTTACCATCTCCTTCATGCTGACCTTCTTTTAATGTAAAAGAAAGGTTTCTTTAGGGACAGCTTCTGTACTAGCAACAGGGAGCCAGGCTTGTTCAGAGCTTTCAATTTTTTTTTAAATTAACCCTGGTTCCTAACCTGCTCTGGCATGTGTAACTCCTTCTGTCTACATACATAACTGCTCCCAAGATAAAGATTCTCAAATCTGTAACAAATAGGCCTCTTCTTTGAGCCACTACCCACATGCACCCTCTCCCAGGCTCCTTTCTGGCAGTGCCGGCGACTGTCTCTGTGGGGACCCACCAGCAGGACAGGGAGCAGCAGTGTGGAAGTTGTCCAGTTTTCCCCATACGGGTGCTGTGATGGGCAGCTGGGAAGAGAGGTGCTCTGGCTCTAGTTTTCTTCTCCTTTCAAATTCAACCCGTTTGTATTCTTGCATCAGTGCCAGACTGTGCAAGCCAGGGTGACCAGGGGCAGGGGGAAAAGGGCACTTCTTCTGCATGAGTCCTAGTCTCCAGGACAAGGGAGGAGAATGACCTTGCTTATTTAAAAAACAAACAAACAAACCAACGAGGGCGAGTCCCCATGACTTCTCTCCTGATTCTCAGTAACGCTCTACTCCATCACCCAGGAGCAAAAATTCCTTTGCTTGTTTTTTTTGGAGGGGTGGAAGGGAAACATAAAAGCTGAATGCAAGCCAAGTAAGGCTAATTATAGTGGTGGCTTTTGTAATGTAGATATTGTCCACTGAGAGCTGCCTTGAGATTGACAAGTGCGTGTTGCTGAATTCCCAGTGCGGGCTGCCAAGCACACCTACAGCTCCTCTTTGACAGGTTTATCTGCAGGCAAGAGGCTGCCTACTTAGTTGCTTGATGTTATCTGGCTTCCCATGGGCATACAGGGGTGCTTCAGCAGGGACCTGAGGTCTGGGATCCCTTGGCAGTGGTGACCCGGGGATGTGAGGAAAGCCCAGCCCGTGGGCTTCCTCCAGGAGACCAGCGTGGGATGCAGAGCTGAGAGCCTCCTCGGGTGCCTCTGGCCAGCGTGGCGGTCCCTGCAGGCTTCGTTTTGGGAAAGCAACAGTGGCCTAGGCTTATCCTTCAAGCTGAAAGGTGCTCTACAATCGGTTTGGGAGGGTTTTCTTTCCCCCCTGCCCCGCTCTGGGGTGAAGGTATGATGTTACATTAGATTTCTTAGGGTCAGAGCTGTCTCTTCCTACTCCCTCAATCCAAAAAATCAAACTGCTGGGAGTAACTAGTTTCCTGATGGAGTTTAACCAGTTGTTTTTCTTCTATCTTAGAAGCCTCCACACTCTCTCATACTCACCTCTCTCCTGTGGGCTGGCTTGCCTTTAGCAGAGATAAACATTTGGGAGTTCAGTTAATTGTACATTTTCAGGAAGATCTGTCTGTCTGTACTTTGGTCTCCAAGAGGGACTGAGCTAAGGTGGAACAGCCCCCACCTTTCCCTCTGCCCCACGTTGAAGAAGGGCCAGGCTGAGATAGTGCCAGTCTCCTCCTGGACGAGAATTTAGTGCTCCCGATCCACGCGTGTGTTTGTCCGTGGGGACAGTGCGTTTGAGCGTCTGTGGGCTGGGGTTTTGAGCGCCATGGGGCGCGTGGCACATGAATCACGTAACACAAGAGCCAGGCTTTCCTCGCTGGCCGAGACGTGCGCTGCCTGCTAGGGGCACTTTCCCTGCAGCTAGAAAGCAAAAAGGGTGGGACACACGACCAGAGTTAATCTTCATTTCCTCAAGACTACAGAAATAAGTCTGGGGGAGACCAGGGTCATCTACGGCAAAACCTCTCAGTGTAACTTTAAGTCTCTAATCTTAATGGAATTGCAACAGGAACCAAGAGAGACCATTAATCACTGGAAGATAAACAGCAGCAGCAAACCAGTCACCCGGAGCACAGATCCATTACGGGACATGCGAGTGATCTGCCTGCTTCCAAAACTGCAGGCCGTGCACAGCCCTAGGCTGGCTGAGCAGCACTTCCAGGCGCACTCTCAGAAATGGATCATCAGCCTCCAGCAAGGGCTGAGTCACAGCTTATTATAAACTTTATTTCTCGATTTAGTCCTCGCAGCTCGGCACTAACTCCGAGCTCTGGCACCGGGTGTTTTTGTGGCGCGGGGCGCTGCTTTGAAGCCTGGAGCTTTTTTTCCTGCTGTCAGTAGGAATCGCCCAAGTTCCCTGAGGGCGCTCGGTGTTTTATCGCTGTCAGAGCAAGTTGTTTCAGGCTGCCCCATTGCCGGGCTGGCCGGGCACCTCTCCGCACGCAGAGCAGATCCGCGAGCACCGCGGGCAGCACTCGGTGCCACGTTAACCGCAGTGGCCCGGGCCCTGGCTGCAGCGCTTCCCGCCCTGGGAGCTGCAGGCGCGGGCCGGCTTGCTGGCGAGGGTTTCCCGTCGCTGTTTGCTCCCGTACATGTTCCATGGAGAACTTCCCGATAAGGCGGCTGGGGCGGGAGGGGATGGGGAGATAAGGCGCCGGCGCTGACTTGGCTTGCGATGTAGGTAGAATCACTCGGCTGCTCTGGGAGTCCATTCTTCGTCTCAGAAATGATGCTAACAAGCCCGCGTGAGCCAGTGGAGGCAATGAAGCAAAATTCCTTTAAGTGCTTCCAGATCCTCTGACAAGAGGTGCTAGGGAAATGCGCAGCCTCGCGGGACACAGCCTAACGCCTGCTCGAGGGGCCGCGGGCAGCGGCAAGGTGGGAGCAAGCCTCCCGCTTCCCGTGCTTCGACACACGCCCGGGGTTGTGGAGGGGATGGCGGCTGAAACGTCTGCTCCGGGCAGCAGAGGGTCAATAGATCGTTAGTATTACAGAGGATTATCGCAGTGGAAACATCCCAAGGATTGACAGCTCCGTCCCCACGGCTGCAGCAGAAAAGCAGGCAGTGGCATGTGTCCTGTTTGCTTATTCGATGTCCTGCGTTGTGCCCCAGCTCCGGGGCAGAGCCGTGATGTAACCGTGACCCCACGTAATGGATGGGCCTCCCCGGCGTTTCCACCGAGACGGGTGCGTCTGCGGCCCCCAGGCCCCACGGTGGCGGCTCCGCTGACCTAACTGGCAGGGGCGGAGGGGGCCGGGCGCCTGCAGCGGCAGGGCACGGCGCTGTCGCTTGGCTGATTCCAGCGCGAGCCACTTGTGTGACACTGCGCGTCTTTGGCCCCCGACGCTGCTGTTAGCCTACCTGGGTATTTTCTGAAGCAGCGCCCAGAATTTGGAAATGAAGAGCTAATCATAACATAGCGGGAAAGTCTTGTCAGACTTTCCGCAAAGTTGTTTTTTGCTAAACTAAACGTTCATACTTTGTAAAACTTGCACCGTAGATCACGCTGTGTCCGGCTGCGTTTCCTGTAGTCCTTGAACACTCTGCCTCAGCTGGGCTTGCAGCACCTTGACTATGTCAGCCAGGATTGTGATTTTCTTTCTGACAGACTACGCAGCTATATTAATAAAGCTGTGCTTTGTTATGGCTTATTTTGTTTGCTAGGCATCTGGAACAAAATAAACCAGCAAAGGCTCAGTTTGGGCCAGAAAAAAAATGCAATTGCATAAAGTTGCCAGTGTGGTTAAACAGTATCGTGCAGAAGTGCTGTGAGTATAAACCTAGTTTGTGATTATGGGTGCAGAGGGTTAATGGAGGACTGGTCCTCTGGAGGAATTAATTGCTTTGCTTTTAATAAGGGAGAAAAGAGACCGATTTCAGTTAGAAATTCTGCCTGGGCGAATCCCCTAACTGAAACAAAAGACCCACCAAGGCGAGAGCAGGCTCACCCGACCCATCCCTACCGACTCCACTGATCCTGCCTGCCCCTGCCTGCCCGGCAGCCCGGACAGAGTGATCTCAAAGGGGCAGCTGGACACCCGCACCTGGCCCAAAGCATGCACTACTCGCTCAGCAGCGCCGTCCACTTGCGCACGGGCAGCTAGGCCTGGCATCAGCAGGTCTGAGCGCTTTGCTCTATTTATTGGGGTGCCGGTGTGACTTTGTCCAACTATTCCAGCAGCGTGAGGAAGCTGTTCCCGCAGGGGCTGCGTTCCCGGTGGTATTTCTGTGTCTCTCCTCTGTATCGCTGCGGCTATAAAGTTGGCCCATTTTAGGGCAGCTGAGATTGTGAGATCAAGCGCGGGAGCTACACAACTCCAGCTGCCGGCCGCGAGTTTTGTATGCAGATGGAGGGCAGCAGATGACTCAGACATTACTGGAGATGTAAATGATTGTCACAATTAGTAAACAAGCCCAAGAAAGCCCCTAATCAAGCGGGTGATGCGTCGGGTTGAAGGTCAGGCGCGCTGTGCCATGCAGGCGGCGCGTCAACACCCTCGACGTATCTCCGACCTTGGGGCAAAGCTGCCCGTGTTGGCCACCCGTCAGCGTTTCTGTTGCAAAGCCTCTCTGGAGAATTTGACTTGATCGCAAACATTTGCTCTGTGACAAAACTTGGCAAAAGCGACAGCGCAAAGGAATCTTTTTTTGGGGGTGGTGCTGGGTGGTTGTTTTAAAACAGCCCCGTGGAGCCAAGCGGGTTGTGGGGCTGCAAAGGGAAAGGGAGAAACTGGTAATGGTGCCACAGCAGCCTGATGAGCTGCGATGGCCCAGAGCGGCTCTGCTGGTTAAGGCACCGAGAGCCCAGAAGTGGCCGGCTCGCTCTGAGGGATGTGTTGTCTCAAAGTGCAAACCCACAGTGCCGGAGGCATCTGATGTCTCTTGCGCCTGGCTGTAAGATTTCCTGATGGATTTTTTTTTTTCGCCCAAGCAATTTATATTTAATTTTTTTTAAAGCTCTCTGGCAGGAAAACCCTTGCAGGACGCAGACCGCCGTGAATAAAACAAGCAGATGATCTCAGCCCGCAGTATCCAGGAGGAGAGGGGAGCGAACACACGCCAGCAGACAGCCCCTCCGTTTGCAGGGCTGGGGGGGAGGCGTCCCCGGGACGGACGCTGGAGCTCGCTTCCCCCACTCCTCCTTTATGGACCTTGCGACATGCCCTGAAGGTCAGTCTGTTTACCCAGACGCTGTTTGAAGGGGGCCGAGGGAGGCGATTAGCCCTCCCCACTACAAACACCATCGGGTCCAGCCCTGCGGTTCCTCGCTGACCACCCTCCCGCTGCGTTTTGCAAGCGGCCCGCGCTCAGCGGGCTGGCGGGATGGGGCCCACGGACGGGCCCGTTTTCGCGCCGCTCGCCCAAAGGGAACGGTTAAATTGTGCCCGTCGCAAGGCGACGAGAGGAACGGCTGGTGGCCGGAGAGCTGCCGGCGCGGCGCCCCGCACCGCCGCGCCGCGCCGCGCACCGCCGCCTGCAGCCTCTCGCCCGGGCGGCCCTCTCTGAGCCCCGGCGCACTGCGCTGGGTCTGCAAATCTGGGGGCAGAAGCAGTTTTGGGGACAGAGGTTTCGCCTTTCGGGACACTGAAATGCACTGTGCTGCTGAAGGACTCTCTGCACGTTCTGTTTCTTTTTTTTTATCCTTCCTTCTTCCCTCCGCTAAGCGCTGCGTGCCGGACGCAGCCCCGGGAGGTAGGCATTTCGGGTGGGCAAGGAAGAAAACTGCAGATCCGTAATTACTCATTCAGTCCGTCCCTCGGGCAACCCCATCAAAGCGGTTCAGAGAGAAAAGGGACGGGGAAGAGGGAAGTGAGCTGTCTCAAAATACTGCAGCCTCGGTCACGCCACCTCGGGTAAACTCGTCGGTGAGTCCGTCCGCTGTGGGGCTGAGCGCTGTACGCTGACAAAGACCTCAGCCTCGTCCAGCCCCAGATCTGAGCAACAGCCTGCAGTCAAGCAAAACAGGCAACCCAGGGCGCGGGGGACAGACCCCAAACCTCCCTCCCCCGGGTGCACGGTCCCCGTGTGTCCCGGTGCTAACGGCACAGCCGAGCTCAGGCACTGGAAGGGGTGGTTTTTTAACACCATTATTAAAACCTGCTGACAAAAATTAAGCTGCAAAACCCTTTTCAACTGAGCACAAAAGCACATATCATTCTTCACTTTGCCCGCAGAGTTTCTCCCTAGTTAGGTACGGATTCTGCACCCAGACTGGCTGTTACAGCCCTGTGAATTTAGCTTACATTTAGGATTTACAGCTTTAGGCATCCTGGTATACTCAGTCCTCCAGAAAGTCTTATATTTTCTGAGGAAAGCTTCCATGAATTTATTAAAAAAAATTGTCATAAATGCACACACAAAAAATGTCTTGTAGAACTGGAAGTTTGAATATTGTGGCACCAAAAATAGAACTGATGGAACAAAAAGGGAATTTCATGTGGTTTTCATTGTCAAGTCTAAGCTCAGAAACAAACAGGAAATAAAAATGGCTAAAACAAAAGAAATTTCTTTTAAAGTGTGTTCAAACCTAAGTGGGGAGCTGGTTTATTTGGGAGGGATTCTCTGTTTATTTGTTTTTCTGAAAGATGAGTAAATAAAAATGTCCACAAACAGACAGGTCATCTTGATTTATAGTTAAATCCTCTTGCTTCTCTCTGGACATTTATTATAAACATTTCTTAAAAATTAGACTTGCATAAATAGCGCCAGTAGAAGAGGCAGAAAAGGAGATAAGGGTGAGGCCACTTCTGCTTGAAATGAGATTGGGGAAGGAAGGAACGAAGAGGAGAAAGAAAGGACAAAGTAACGGTGAACTCTTCGGTGATTTGTTTTATTTCATCGTTGCACTTAAATTTCTGCAGGCAGCTCTG
Source organism: Apteryx mantelli (assembly GCF_036417845.1). Taxonomy (NCBI): domain Eukaryota; kingdom Metazoa; phylum Chordata; class Aves; order Apterygiformes; family Apterygidae; genus Apteryx; species Apteryx mantelli. The sequence goes on from NC_089984.1 coordinate 22,049,785, forward strand.
CAGGAGCTGAGCCCTCCAGCCTGTGCCATACCACTGATGCTCTGCAAGTAGCAAAAAAGTACGTTTATTTAATAAAAGTGGTGTGCAACATCAGGGCTATGTGAAAAAGGGCAGAGCATATGCCATATCTAGGAGATATAAATGTTTCTTAGGGTCTCAGGTTTTGGCAATTGTGAAACTTTTTTGATAAGAAAATAGAGGTTTATAAACAGGTGTCTCATTCAGAGTAGCTCTGACACTGATTTTGAAGGGCTAATTTGATACTTGCAGGACCCAGTTACCAGGTTCAGCTACAGCTGAGATCAGGAGGTGCTCCAGAGCCATTTTTACATTTCTGAACACTTTGAACAGTTCAGAAATCAGATGCACAAGATTAATAGCAGCTTCTGCAAATTCAGTTTTGCTTTCTCTCTCTTTTTTTTTTTTTTTATTTTTGCAGTAGTTAAAAGGGTATAAATGTTTAATTTCTGGTGGAGCAGTGGTTTGGGAGATAGCTGACAGAGAGCACTGGATTGAGGATCAAGTGATAGAGACTGTAATTCTGACTCTGCTGCTGGTCTGTTGGAGCAAGCTGGGTAGATCAGTTAATTCTGCCAGAATTCAGTTCCCCCCTCTACAAGACAGAGATATTTCCTTCATGCTAGAGTATTCAGAGATCTACCTATGCAAAGGCTAGGTAGCTCATCAGGAGAGACATAATAAGGCACAATTCTTCCATAATGAGCATTTTGAGCTTGAACTTCTACACTTCAAATCAGGAGGAAATTTCCTAGTCAGTGTGTGGAGGACCGGCCCTCTTCACGCAAAACTGCTGGGTGATACTCTGAAACTGGTGTGGGAGAGAAGAGGGGGACTTCCATCAGTCACATGCTACTCTGTACCTCTTTTTTAAAGCCTGATAATAATGGAAACAGTTCTCAGCTTCTGTCCAGCTAGATCTCCTATTTCCTTCCAGAAAACAACTTCTAATATTTAATTGTTGTGCACGCTGAAAAACAGCAGATCCGTCCCTAACAGTCTAACAGGAATTTGCAGCCCTGGGCAGGCTGCAGTATCCATCTCCCTCCCAGGTCAAAGGCAGACGCAGGTTTTGAGCGGCGCCTTTCCCGCAGACGAGACCCCCTGTGTGCTCAGTCCGTCCCTGCACCTTTATGCTGTCGAGCCTCCAGGAACAGCCCGTGGACTCCCTTAAATGCCCCAAGGAAGCCAAGAGCTAATAACCAGCTTCATTCAATTCCCAGTCACATTATTATCCAATCTGCCAGCGGCATTAATATTCAGAGGTGAGGCGGGAGGGAGGGCAGGGGTGCTGGCGAGGGGAGCAGCGCACAAAGGGGAGGAAGGGAAGCGCGGCGCAGCGCGCTGGCCTCAGAAATCCTCTTTCTCCAGCTGTCTGAAACCCCGGCCCATTTCAGCCATGTGTTGACAACAGACTGTTTTTCATACAGCCTCAGCACTAACTTTGATGCCAGTTGCTGGACATGGACCGCGAGGTAGGGGCAGCCCAGCGCCGCACAGAAACCCGCTGTCCCCGGGCCAAAAGCGATGGCCCGGGCTTGGCATGGCCCGATGCAACCCACGGCAAGAGGGGCAGCTTTGCCCCCGCTGCAACCAGACCCTAAGTAAATAGCAACCTCCCTTTTTAAAACAGCCAGATAATCACTGAGCCTGCTCAGATATACCACAGCCTCCTGTTTCTGACTCCCCCTCCACGGCCCTGCGCTCTCATCCCGCTGCCTACCCGAACCAGGGCGTGCAGGGTAATAAGCACCAGTCTGTCCCGCCTGAGGCTTCGTTCCCAGCCCAGGTACCTCCCCTGTCCCCAAGAGCCAGGGCACATGTGCCAGGTCACGAGACAGAACTCATGTCCCCAGCTCATCTCATCTTCCTTTCGGAGCAGTCTCCTAGATCAGGTTTCTGGTTTTTTCTTTTTGGCAGTCTCCAAAGCCAGCCTCACCTCTCAATCTCACACTTTTGGGTAGCATCTGACAGATAAAAAAGATGCCACTCTTTTTTGACGATTCCCTGCAAGGTACATTAAGCAATGCTCTTGCAATCTAGTCACAATTTTCAGAACTATTAATTGCCTGAATTAAGCCCTTATAGAAATGTAATGGATATTGAGACTTGCAACAATTTCTCTGCCAAAGCACAAGACAGTGTTTTTTAAATCAGTGCTTTGGACAGAAGACAACTCAGTCACAGGGACATAGGTGGGCTTTCGAGGGGGGAGCCTGGGCTGCAGGTCTGAGGCTGCTAGTGAAGACCCAGTAACACCAGGAACAGTGGGAAAAAAACTGCCCTTTCCCAGATGCCGCTCCAGGATGTGTTGGGGAAGATACCTCCCTGTAAGGAGTACCAGGCATGGTGTGACCATTTGCTAACGAAAATCAAACCCTCCTCTGTTTCTGCACACATGCATGGAGACCAAAGGCAGCTACCATGCTCTGCTGGTCCCCGAGGAGCCAGCAAGCAGCTCTTTGTCCCTCACAGCACGGCACCACTGGAGCCTGCACGAACACCCATCCCTCTGCCTGGTGGACAGGCCAGGAGGCTGGGAGGGGATGGGGGAAATCTGGGAGACCTGAATCCCATTGCCACAGAGATGGTCCTTTCTGTTCTTTCCGGAGGTGGGACAGGAGCACAGGTGGTGCTCCTGAAAGGTCCCTTCCCAAACTGTCCCTTTTAGCATCTCCCTAAATCACAGCGGGGATGAAGCCATCTCATCCCTAGCATCCTCCAGGACCTGGGCCAGGTGCGGACCCACACGCCTGCCTGGAGGAAGCCCGGTTCCCACCGAGCCGCTGCACTTGGCCTTCAGTACCAGTCTCAGCTTAGAAAGTGTGTGGATCCCGGGCACTTCTCCCGGGAAGCAGCCCCGCAGGGAGCCGAGGGAAAGGGGAGGGGGGCGAGGGACAGGTTTTGGTTCCCGCACGGCCAGCTTGAAGCATCGCCGAGCTGCGGTGGTCGGGGGCTAACACCCTGGCCGGGCTCCGGCGTCCTGCCGCAGCTCGTCCCTCCGCGCCCGCCCGCGGAGCCGAGCGCCGCGAGCTCCCCAGACGCATCGGGACGGTGGGAAAGGCCCGGCGCCTCCAGCCGGGGGGGGCCTGCAGCGGGCTGCCCAGGCCCGTCGGGGGCCAGCACCGACCCCGCCGGCGCGTCTGCGAGCCTGGCGCGGCCGGGGGCCGCCCGCCCGCCCAGCTGTCCTGCGCGGGGGCGCCGGGCCGGCGGCCGACAGGTGCGCCCGGCCCGGCCCGGCCCGCCGGCACCGGCCCGCCGCCCCCCCGGGGCCGCTCCGGCAGCTGCGGGGGCCGCGGCTCGGCCCCGCCGGCCGCCTCCTCCCCGGCGCCGCGGGCAGCCGGCGGGCGAGGCGGGCCCTTTCCCCCGCTCCGAGGAGGACGGGGGAGGCAGGCAGCAGCGCGGGGCACCCGACACGTCGGGCTCTTCCTCCCCCCGGCCCCGCACTCGTTGAGCGGGAAATACGCGGGGAGCGGCCCGGCCCCGCCGGCGTGCGCGCCCACGGCCGCCGCCGTACCGGGTCCGTCGGTCTTCCGCCGGCCCGCGGGGCCGCGAGGCGCCGGGCCGCGCCGTGCCCGCGCCGCCGGGGCGCCCCCAGGCCGGGCCGGGCCGGGCGCGGAGCCGGGCAGGCGGCGGAGCCCGCCGAGGCCCCCGCAGGCCCGAGAGCCGGCGCTGCCGGGAGCCGCCGGCGCCGGGCGGCCCCGCTCGGCCGCGGCGGCTCGGAGCCCGCGGCGGCGCCCCGGGGGGGCGGCGCGCCCCGGCCCGCTGCGCCGCCGCTCCTTGCCCCGCAGCCCGGCCGCGGTTCTCATTCCCGGTCGGGGCCCCGGCGACGACGGGCCCCGGCCCCCGGAGCGCGGCCGCGCGGCAGCCAGCTGCGTCCCGGGGCAGGTTCGCCCCGTCCGCGGGGGCCGGCTGGCCCTCTCCTCGGAGCTGCAGGGAGGTCGGCTCTGCTGTAAACAGGAGCCAGCCCGTTACATAAATATCATTTATCCAACTGTCCAAAAGCCGTCGGGCTGCCTTCCTTTTCCCAGGCGACGTCTCTCCGCCCCTGCTCCCCGCGCCCTTCTCCCCCGGACCCTGCAGACAGCTGATCCGGCAGCCCGCAGCGCCGTTATTTACAGCGAGCCCCGGCTAATTTAAACAGCCCCGGCCCCGCTCGCCGGAGTGGAAAAATGACTAAGTTTAGCAACTGCGAGCGGCTCCGGGAGCGCCGGCCGGGAGGGGCCCGCGGCCGCCCCGAGGGCGCGGACGGGGCAGCGGCACCCCGGCGGCGGGCGGCCGCGGGCAGGGGCTGACGGGGCCTGAAAGGGCAGCGCGGGGGAGTCGCGGCGCGGCGCCCGCCGCCGGCAGGAGCCGTCCCGGCAGCGCCGGGGGCAGCGCCGCCGCGCACCGCCCCGCTGCCCCTTCTCGACGGCAGGGCAGCGCAGGGCCCGATCCCCGCTCGCCCCCTGCGCCCCGGAGGCGGCGGAGAGCGGGCCCGCGGCGGGAGCGCGGCAGCCCCACTCGCGGGCCGCCCGCCGGGCATGCTCTTGCCCCGCGCCAGCTTTGGAGGGGCTGCGGCGGCCGGCGCCGCCCGCCCGGCACAGCGCTGGCACCGACGGGCTGGGGGGAAGCAGGGGACCCCACCTGGGAGGTCGGGCACGGAGGGGCACTTACAGCGCTTCCAGATGCGGCCTCAGCTGGGCGGCCTTAATCCTGCGAGAGGGGCGAAGCTGGCCCCGGCCCCCGCCCCGGCGCCCGGGCTGCGCGGCCGCTGTCGGAAAGTAAATCCCCGCGGCTGCCCGGGCTCTCTGCCTGGCTGCCGGGCCGCGGCTCAGGGGCGGGCGGAGGCGGAGGGCGCCGGCCGACTGCCTCCCATTCACCCTGGCCATTCACTTTATGGCGGGCGGCCGGCGCCCCCCGCCAGCTGCACCGGGCGCCCCGCTCCCGCCCGCCCCATTCCAGCTGCGCGCCCCGCCGCCGCCCGCCCCGTCCAGCGGGGCCCCGCCCAGGGACCGCCCCCACCCCTGCCGGCCAATCGCGCCGCGCGTCATTTGCATTCCGCGCCCCCCGGGCCGCCGACTCGCCCGCGCGGGGCGCTGGGCCCCGCCCCCGCCCCGGGGCCCCGCCCCCGCCCCGGGGCCCCGCCCCCCGGGCCACCGCCTCGGCCGGGTCGGGCCGAGCCGAGCCGCGCCGGGCCGCGCCGGGCCGGGCAATGCCGTGCCAGGCCGTGCTGGGCTGCACCATGCCGGGCAATGCCGTGCCGGGCCGGGCTGCACCGGGCCGGGCAATGCCGTGCCGTGCTGGGCTGTACCATGCCGGGCAATGCCGTGCGGGGCCGGGCTGCACCGGGCCGGGCAATGCCGTGCCGTGCTGGGCTGTACCATGCCGGGCAATGCCGTGCCGTGCCGGGCTGCACCGGGCCGGGCAATGCCGTGCCGTGCTGGGCTGTACCATGCCGGGCAATGCCGTGCGGGGCCGGGCTGCACCGGGCCGGGCAATGCCGTGCCGTGCCGGGCTGTACCATGCCGGGCAATGCCGTGCTGGGCCGTGCCATGCTGTGCTGCGCTGCGCTGTGCCACGCCGTGGCAGGCTGTGCCAGGCCAGGGCAGTGTGGCTGCAGGGCCCACGGGGCAGCTGGCATGTCCCAGTGCTGGGCCTCCGCGGCCGTGGGGAGAGCCCCTGCGCTGCCCTCTGCGTGGCAGGCAGGAGTGGGCACACCCAGCCCCACGTCCGTTCACACGGGGTTGCTGCTGGTGGTGTTGCTACAGCATCTGTGCACATTTGGGGCCACAGTGATCCCATGCTCTGAGGCCTGCGCCGTGCGTTCACGTCAGCCAAGGGCAGCGGCGGCTCCTGTCTCCCTTAGTGCTCGGTGGTGTGCCTTATTTGGGTTTTACAGTTAGAGCAACCAGCAAGGCAGAGGTTTCTGGGGAAAATCAGGTCTGTTGTTGGCTGTAGGAAGCATGCGCCTGCATGATGGAGCAGCAGCTAAAGCGGATGCTAATTACACACTATTTACTGCAAGTACTATACTGCGTCTTTGCTTTACAGGGCAGCACTTCTCTGGCAATACATGTCGCTTTTCCCAAGACAAGGGGGTTGGTTACGTGCTGTGCAGGAAACACTCGGTTCCCCGTCCATTGATCACTTCTGGGAACCCAAACACTACTTGTGCTTTAGGATGCAGTCTGTCTCTGACCAAAGTTCATGGCAAAACATCCACTTGGTGCAGCGGTGCAGGGTTCAGTCCCTCCCTGAAATGTCCCAAAATACTTGTGCGCCTTTAGAGCAAGGCTGCATGTGTTTGACATGTTTGCACACACATTTTGCTTTGAGAAGACAAGTCCCGTCTCTCCCAGTGCTCACAGGAAGAGGTCTGCAGGAGTAGGGCTTAGCCTCTCTGTCCTGACCCGGGATGCCTGAGCCCCGGGGAGGGCTTTATCGCTGCCAGGCACTTACGGAGCTAGATGCACGATGCTGCAGTCAGACTTTCTTGAGGTCATTTCCATGTCAACCTGCTCTCCGATTTATGATGCCAAAGGTCGCCCTCAAGCTCTTCCACTGACATGTTTTAGAGATTAGGAAATAATGTTGTGAGAATAGGAGTGAATTTTAACCCCAGGTGATTTATGAGCTGTGTTTAGGGAGCCTGCTAAATGCATAACGCATTGGCATATGGATATGAATGGGAAGACATGCTCATGAAAAAGCACAGGATGTAAAGAGAGGTTAAGTAGACATAAGCATTATGGATTACAGTTCAAAAACATGCACAAACATTTTAATTCAATAGAAGTGTGGAGAGTTTAAAAGAGTCACAATGTTGACATGCTCTTGAGAAAGTGCTGTGTTTTTCCAATAGTAGTAATCCGAGATTTGTGTTTGCTTCATTGCTTTTGCCTGCCAAAAATGACAGTGAACAGGACTACATCTTTTTCCATCTCAGATTTTAATCTACCTCAGCACAGGCTTGTCTCCATCATGAGAAGCAGACATGGTATAGCTGCATTAGCACTTTCTGTGGGGCAGTCTGGCTCTATCACCACATGCCATGGGGAAGCTGAAATCCCTACTCAAGGTCTGAAACAAAGAGGGGACCATATTTTGAATCACCCTCCCTTCCTCTCCAAGCCTTTGGCCATCATTATTTCCTGCAGCAAATATGGTTAGTATGTATGCTTTAAAGTAACAATGAAACAAAGGTATTTTTAGCTATTTCCCTTGAGCAACTGGAAATGTGACCCAGCACTATGTCACAAGTTTGTACTCTGTGGAGAGAAGCATGAAGACTGCCAGATTAGACAAGACAACCCAGTGACCTGAACTAGGAGTCCTTAACTAGGAAACCTCCTTGCAACTGCTGGACTGACCCCCTAATGTAGTGCTCTAGCATTCGCTGCTGCAATGTAGTAGCAGCTCTTGCTGGTTGGCGCCAAGACTTCTTAGCTGTAACTCATCTTGCCTTGCCGGATGGAGAACTCAGTGCTGGCAAAGAGACCAAGAACTTCACCTGGGTTCAGGAGACAGATGTTGCTAATTTATACAAATGAAAAACTAAAAGAAAGCAAAAAAAAAAGCAAAAGCAAACTAAACCCAGAGTGAACCTGACTCACATCTTGGCAGAGAGATGGGATATGCAAAGGGAGGGAATTACTCAGCATCTCAGCAATACTTTTTTTTTCGCCATCTGGGAAGAGTTCGTTCTCAGAAGAAGCCCCATCTCTGTCACAGGCAGACTCCGTCCCTGTGCTGCGTGGAGAGTGCTTCCGGTGCTCCTGGAGAGCGGTGGAGTTGTTGATTGTTGATCATGGTTTCCATCTTCATGCCTTAACTGATCTTTTAGCCATGCTGGGCCCATGCCATCAAATGCCTTGAAGATCAGGACTAAGGCTTGAATTTGGCTTGGCTTAGCAGGGTAGGTGGCTTAGAGAGCAGAGCTGATGCATTTGTGGTAGCCAGGGCTCCTACTGCAGCATGCTCTCCGAGCTGGCATTTGCCAAGTGCTGTGGGCTTCATGCCCAGGTGTATCACATAGCTGTAGTCTAGCCAAGAGATGACGAAGATATGACTAAGTGCGGCCAGGTCGCTCCTGCCAAAAAGGCATGGTGTCTCTTGGCTGAGTAGCGACAATGGAAACCATTACGTGGGGATGTTCATCGGGAGAGTTTCATGTCACCGGGACACGCAGGAGTGCTCCTGAGACATGAGTTAACTAGAACAGCTGGGAGGCTGCTTCAGCCCAAGGAGGCTGCTCCGTAGCTTCAGTAGTGTACTTTGCTAGTTTCCAGGGAAGCACTAATATTCTTGAGTGTCTCAGTTTAGCTTTGTTGCTTCACTTCTAGGTTCTGGCCCAAGTGCAAATTGTGCCAGATGCAGAACATCAGTTTTCATTTGGAGAGCCTTCAGTTGGATTTGGGCTAGCCTCTACCCGAGCTTGCTCCAGAAAGGAGCGGCTGCTCCAAACCAGTGTTCAGCGTGGATTTTCTCAATAGCATTTTTTGGATGCTCAGCTCTGAGGGGAGTGGCTGCACATAGTTCCTAGCCAAAACAACTGCTAGTACCTACTAAGTCAAATCCCTGTTTCTGTCTTTTCTCTGGAGACCTATTAAGTCTCAGGGAAACAGCAAAAGCCTCCAAGAGAAGGGAATGGAAGTTCGGTCTTTCTCAGATTGTTTCACCTGGTGGACTATTTCTGTGGTGCCTATGCCCATGGGTATGATGTTTGGGCTCTGTGGGTGACTCTGAACAGGCAGAGGCTGAGCAGGAGTAATGGACGGTGCAAAGCTGGTCCCATCCATCAGTGCAGACTGCAGAGGCTGAGGTGGCTGGCAACATATATTTGTTAAATTCTCATCAAAGGCCTGTGGAGGGTAAGGCATTACACTGGTAATCTGGGCCCAAATGAAGGCTGCCATGGCCAGTTGGTGGAGCGCTCCACAGAAGCACTGCTCTGTGCAATGCACTGGCTACTTGCATATCTCATAAAAGGGGTTAGCTGACAAGGTATCTGGGCAAGGCCTGTGCAGATGATTGCCAAGGAGTCTGCAGCCCCTCCATATACCCTTGTGGACTGAGGAAGAATATTCAAGACAGAAGCTTTGCTCAAAAGCTGCATCTTTGTAGTGAGGGTAAAGCCCAGCTTTTATGATGAGATAGTAGGAACCTGAGGATTTTGCACAGATTGTGCTACCCTGATGTTTGGTTTCATCGTACCATTCTGCGTGTAAGAACTAGTGCATTTTCTTGAGAATAAAGGGAAGAGGGACTGCCCTGTCTCTGCCGGTCCTGCATCTGCATCCTTTGGTGCAGAGCAGTCCCATGTGCCCACATGGGGTCTGCGTACAGCTGTGCACCACTGTGTCCGAGTGCTGCTGGTCAGGCAATACAGGCAACCCAGATCTCCTCCAGCACTGCTGAGCTGGGTTGTTGGTGCCACACTATCACATCAGCAGGATTTTCTGTGAAGCCGAGGTGGTGCTGGGCTGCCTGGAGGCTGAATAACGCAGTGCTGTAGTGCAAGTGAGTGAACTCTTCTCCCCAGACAGCGTGGGGCCGTACTGTATTGTTTTTCTCTCCAGACAATGCAGTGCTGGATTTTAAGTAAAAATGCAAAGCACATTGCAATGTTTGCTCTTTATTAATGCACTAAGATGCATTTGGGTGAAGCAGAAGGCTCCTGGCTGGCTCGGTTTCAAGCTCCGTGACAGGCTTCCATAAATAACGACTTAACAGTTCACTGAATCGGACCGTGCGTGAGCCTGAGCTGTGCGGCTGGCGCTGCAAGGGGCAAGAAGGCATGGAGAGGGCTCCAGCCCCCGCCCCGAGGGGAGGCCAGCCCGGCTGGCCCACGCTGACTGGCGCTGTGGGAAATGCTCCTGCCATGACCACAGAAAGCCCCTTCCTTCCCTGGGAAGGCAGCAGGCGGGTAGAGTGCAAACGACAAACTCTCCTTGTCATCTGGGAGTTTCCGAATGGCTGGCAGATACCATGGGGGCCTTGGCGTCTCTCCGCGCCACTCCCGCACGGACGGAGCAGGGCAGACAGGAAGGAGGAGCTACCAGCAGCTCACGTCCTTGTGCTGCACACCTTCGCTTGCTGCTGAGGTGGCCTGCGCAAGCCGGCCGCGCTGAGCGCCTCGAGACAAAAACAGCCAGCGCAGGCACGAGGGCTGCGGGACCGACTGGGGTGATAAGCCCTGGCTGCCAGGCATGGGGTCCAGCCGCCGGGACGTGCTGTCCTTTATTCTGCCCTGGGGGAACGATGGGGCTGCTTACTGTCATTGCAGCTTGAACTTTCCGCTCTGAAGACTCCCTACACGTTATGGGGTAAAGCCCAGGTGAGGCAGGACCCACGGCCCTCGCCTGCCAGAGCGGGGACAACCGCGGCTTCCGCCTAGGGCGCGCTGGCTCCCGAGCAGGCCGCGAAGGACACGGTGGCCACCGCTTCCCGGGGCTCCGGGCCAAGAGCCTCACGGGGCGTCAGCCTCTCCGGAGGCTGCGCGCTCGGTGGAGGGAGACGTGACGCTGGGCCACCTTTCCGGGCGGCGGCGGCGGCGACGACACGCTCGGGCCCGGTCTGGCTGGCAGGGCAAGCGGCCGTCGCGCCTTCCCTCGGCCCAGCCGTCGCCTGAGAGCTTTGCTCCTTCAGCCGAGCGACGGCAGGCGAAGCTGCAGGGCGCCTCGCGCACCGCACCGCGGTGCAAAGCCGAGGCTGCCCTGGCTGCAGGGAGCCGTCCCGCACGCTGGCTCGGCAGGGCTGCGCGCCACTGAGGCAGCGCCCGGCCCGGCCCTGCCTGGCCCGGCCCAGCGGCACCGGGCGCGCTGGGGCGGCGGGCCCAGCCCCCGTGGAGGCCGCGAGGGCCGGAGCAGCCAAGTCCTGCGCGCAGCGGGGCCACGCTCGGGACGCTCTAGCCGCCCTCGGCCGCCGAATCGAACGGGGCGGCTGGCTGGGCCCACAATGCTTTGCGGCAGCAAGGCGCCCCACCCCCCTGCTGCCGCTCAACCACCCTTGCTTTGCCCCTCAGCTCGGCCTCGCCCCGCGGTCCCACAGCTTCTTCGCTATTGGCCAGCGGGTCTGCTACTTCTACCCTCTCCCCTGCGATTGGCTCTCTTCCGCTTGTCAGTGGAGGGCCCGCCTTCCCCGGGGTGGTTTTGTGATTCTATTGGGTAGCTTAGCGAGAGGCCCGCCGCAGCACGCGCTGGTTGGCTCTGCGGGCTGCCCATCGGCGCAGTAACCAGGCAGCGGGTTCGGGTGCGCCTGTCTCCACGTCAGTGAGAACCGTGCGGAGCCGGTTTCGCTTGCCTGTGCCCGGGAGGATCCCGCGCTCGGCGGCCTCGCCCGGAGCCGCCGCCGCCTCCCGCCGCCGTCGGGAGGGAGGGAGGGAGAGAGAGAGGGGGAGGGGCGCGCCCTCCCCTCGCGGCGCCGCCCCGCCCGACTGATGTGTGAAGCGGCCGCCGCCGCGGGGAGCAGGCGCCGCCATTTTGGATGCGGGGGTCAGTGCCGGGCGGCGAGCGCCTGTCGCGATAGTGTCGCGACGCGGGGGCGGGGGTTGGGGGCGTGAGGCCGCGGCGGGGGGCGCCGCGTCGCGCCCGGCGGGGGAGGATCGGCGGACGGGGGGGCCCTCGGGCAGGCCGCGGGGCGGGGGGCGGCCCTCGGGCAGGCCCGGGGCCTCGGCGGGGGCGCGGAGCGTGCCCCCGTGACGGGGGACGTGCCGCGCGTGGCGTGACGTGCCGCGCTGCGCGGGGCGCCCCGGGGGCGCCGGTTGGGAGCGGGAGTTCAACGCCGGGGCGGCGCTGAGGGGCTGCGGCCCCCGCGGACGCTGCCGCTTGGGGGTTGGGGTGAGCTCGCCTAAAAGCCCCTGGGAGCGGAGGCCCTTCTCCCGGCCCGCGGCTGGCTCCCTAGCTGCTGTAGAAGGAAGGGTCAGAGCTAGTTTAGGATGTTCCTTATGGCTGCAGCTGGTACTATTTTTTTCTTAGTTTTAGCTGTATGAAGCAATTAGAAGGAAGAATTCTCCTCTCTGTATTTACATTAGGTTTAATTTTTACTCCTCAGTCAGTTTTGACAGCTAAGCGTGAGTCACCTTCACTTCTTGGCTCCCATACACTGTCTTGCTGTTGTGGTTAAATTCGGAGATCTGCAGAGAAGCCTGTCCCACCTTCATCTCTGATGTACCACTGCTGTCACGTTAGTGTTGTTTACCTTTAGCAGGCACTCTAAACTACCCAGAGTGCAGCATCACTGGACTGCACAGTTCCTTGGCATAGGTCTAAATTATTACTTCTTTTTTATTATTTTGTCTAAGTCTTAAGAGTTAGCCTTTGGAGAAGCATCTTGAGTTCCCTGATCTTTACTGCCTGTTATTTTTTTAGAGTAGCATTTATATGAAAAAGCCAAGCAAGTTAGATTTCATGATACACATTCATGTACTTCCCAGGTAAAGTTTAAAAGGAAGAAAAGGATTTTTCAGTGTCATCTGGGCTCCTTGGTAAGATAGCTAGCGTAATTTGTGGATTGAAGGGTGTGTGTGTGTTCTGTTTTGGTAGCAGTATATTGTTTCAGGAGTTGGGTGACTACATCCAGTTCAGAGACTATATAGATTATTTGTGCATTATTATAAACAGTGCAAATCTAGGTCAACAGATGCTTATTTTTAAATACTGGTTTTCCTGCATGTGCACTGATTATGTCCTTTTTCACTGTAGCTATTTATTGCAGTAGTTTCACTGGATTTGAGTCAGTTACTATAGCTGAAGGCCAAAAGTAGTGTTAAGAAGAAGTGACTTGATGGGTCTGCCAGGTAGTGTCACTTTTGATGCTAACTCTTGCTTGTTTTCCAAAAGAGTTGCAGACACTTCCCCACATGGAAGGGAGCGTTTCCTAAAAATGTGCTTCAGACTTCTTGCAGGAATACCCAGAAAAAATGTGGGTTCCTACGCCCTGGGATGTTTCAGGACAATGCATATCAGTGTTGAGCAGTGGAGTGTTTAGTGCACATTTGAGATATTGGCAGGTGTAAATCCTGTCAGTGTTTTTCCATGAAAATTGCACATCTGATATTATTCCAAGATTCTTAGAATAGTGATCATTACTGTCCACAGAGCACTGCTGAAGGCTTTGATAAGCACATGGATTTTAGATCTTGCTCTTGTGTGAAATGCTCCAGCCTCTATGTTTTTCCACTTAAGTGTTCTTCAGCCTGTTAGCAGTGATGTTGTGAATGCTTGTAGCTTCCCTTTTTCTCACAGTGTGCTGGGCAGCTGTGTTGACTTGGATGGAGCTGTCATTTTTCACTGTGCGGCCTATTGAAGTTCCAAGCAGAAGCAAAATCTGAGGACTGGTCTGCAGATTTAAGCAGATATATAAACCCATCATCAGAAAGAAATGGCTGTTTGTGTAGGATTAGCTGATGAGACAAGGAGCTCAAATGCATTTGAAACTTAATAGGTGCCTTTTAAATGTTTTAATCTGGATCTTCTGCCTAACTCAAGGCAATAGAACTTCATCCATTTGTTTCTGTACTAAGTCCATACCTTGTGTTTGATTAAAGATTACTTTCAAGAAAGGTGTCCTGTCTTGATTTGAAGACATCGAGAGGTGTATAATCCACTGCTTTGCTAGGGAATTTGCTTCAGCATTTAGAGTCCTTCAGCATTAGTAGCCTGATAACCTGTCCAACAGTTATATGATATCCCGCTCTTGAGGCCATACCCTTTTAACATCAAGCCTGATTTAATGGTAGCAATTTTTTTCTAGATTGAACGAACATTTAGTGGTTTTGCTTGACTAGCACCATGTTCTCCTGTGCCCGGTTGGTCATTCAGCACTGGCCTGGTAAATCTTGCAACTTTCTCTCTGCAGCTACAAAGCATTAATTTCAATCTTGCTGATCTTTTATGTTGAAAGAAGTGTTACTAAGCTCAAAGGTGTGAGCAGTTGTTTCTTGTAATTAAGACACAGTTGAAGGAATACACACTGAAAATTGGTAGTTTTAAAAGGGGTAGGCTTCAGGAAGTGTGGAGTTCAGGTGAGCTACGTACACTGCTTGAAATAAACTTTTGAACTGTCTTACAGTGGTGGTTGCTGCTTTTGGTGGATTTGGCTTACAAGACACATCCCCCTGAAAAAAAATCTCTTGTTTTCTTTTCCTTTAATTATTTTCTGTTCCCTTCTCCAGCATACAGTTGCAAGGATCCTTTGCAAGAATGAAGACAGTTGGCTGTGGTTTCCTTTGAAATGTGCTTGTGCTATTGCTTGGTTGACTGCAAGCTTAAACATAAAGCAGGAGTTGCCCCCACTTTTACCCAGTGTGGGTGGTGATGCGGGCCATATGTGCAATGTTACAGAGCTCTCACAGTAAATTTGGGTCTTCCAGCATGAAAAGGTGTTTTAGTTGCATTGGACCACTAAGTTGTTTGCGTATAAAGTAGAATTGTTATTAAGGACATATCTAATGGAATCTGCAGTGAGATAAAAACAAATGCATTCTCATCAAATCTTCTCAAAAAGTTAGCAATGAAATGATGACACTACAAAAATCCTTAAGTTTTGCAGCATTTTAATATGCTAGGAAAGCCCCGTCAAACAACATGGATTTTTTTGCACCCCTACTTGAAGGGATCAGCAAGTTCATTTCCCCAGCATGGGAAAAGGAAAAGGTTTATGTTGGAGTTCTGTGCCTACCCTCTTCAGAATTTGCTGAATGGGAAATAGAGCCGGGTGTGGGAAAGGTTGAGCATTGCAAGCCTCCTACATTCAGGAAGGACTGAGTTTAATAAACTTTTCCTTCTTGATTCCTTTAGGTTAAATGTAAAAGAGAAGTAATAGGAGTACTACAAGCAAATTCTGTGTTATGCAGAAAAGCATCTAAGCAGTGGCATCACTTTAAATATTGGCAGAACTGTTGATGATCTGTGTATCTGCAAGGCACATAATACATATGTTTAGTATTTCTTTCCATGCTTTCTAGGTAAGGTTAGGGGGAGCTTTTGTTTATGTAATCCAGTTCGCTAAATACCTGGAATGGCCCTACAAGGTTTATATGCTCAATATTATCTTCTAACAGTGAAGACAGAAAAGTTCTGTCTTGGGTTCTGCCAAATGTAAATGTAGATGCTCTTTCCTGAAAGTACTTCTGAGCACTGGAGTTTTGACCCCTGAAAATTCCTAGGGAAGGACATGGAAAATATTGGTATTACTGATAGAAGAGATGAGTAAGTTGGGAATTTTAAATGGGAGATAAAATCTCCCATTAATGACTTTTGCTAAAACAAGGAGGACGTACTGAATTAGAAAAAGTTGTAATCAAGGGTATTTTTCTGC
Source organism: Apteryx mantelli (assembly GCF_036417845.1). NCBI lineage: Eukaryota > Metazoa > Chordata > Aves > Apterygiformes > Apterygidae > Apteryx > Apteryx mantelli. The sequence goes on from NC_089984.1 coordinate 22,065,103, forward strand.
AATATTTTTATGCAACCTATAACTAATATATGGAATAAGTTACCAATGAGGACAAGAGCATCCTTCAAGCATTAGACATGTGAGTAAGAAGAACATCTGCAGTTCTGCTGCATACAAGCGTGGAGGCAGGATATAAACCTTTGTTCTTTGGGACATAAGCAAACTCCTTGGCAGAGTTATTTGTTTGTTTTTCTGAATCATCTAGTAGTGAACTAGATAAGCTACTAATCTGTTCTGTTATGGCAGTTCCTATATTACAAAATATTTATGTCTCTATCTCTACCCCTGATTTATTGTATAACACTTAGGAATTCCATTATTTCTAATTAATGGAATGAGGTAAGAGATAGTGGTACCACTAAGGTAATTCATCCTATTACAAACCCATCAAAATCTAAATGCCAAATCTGTCACTTTCCCTTAATAAGGCATCTTTTTATAGTATTTTGTTTTCTTTCAATTGTTTACAGAATCCTAAAGCAAACTAATTTCTTTCACTTGGAGGATATTTGTATATTTGAAATGTTGTTGATAATTCAGACATTTTAATTAGCACGAAGACTGGCAGATTCAGGGTATATGTTTTGAAATTTGTGTGTGCTGGTGATTTTGAAGCTTGTAGTGATATACCAAAATTGCTTTCTCCCGGCTTTGGCTTTGCTACGTGGGCAGCGATCCTCCTCATATTGTTTCTTTTTTTTGAATGGAGTCCTCTAAATGAGCCCCTCTGATTTGAGGTGTTACCATTAATGTTTGCTTTGTGTTCAGTCTTTTGCTTCCCTGCGGATATCCTGTTGTGATTTCAAACTGGATTCCTTGTTTTCCTTTCATATATTCTGGAAGCTTCTCATTACTTGACTACCATTTCACTAAGTCCTCCTCATCTGCAGAAATGATATCCTCTGACTCTCTGGTCTCCTTCTAAGTGCTTTTTATATAAATGGTCAGGTCTATAGATTCCTTTCCATTCCTGTTTCTTTATGGCTGAGTATATCTGGGTTACAGATACTATAGAGAGAACAATCTTACAGTAATCCACTCTTGGCGGCTTCTTCTCAGACCATTAAAAATGTTCCTTTTCTTACTTATGCAATTCTTTCTCCTTTTCTGACTTTCTGTCTGGGTACATCATGAGATCTCAGGCTAGTTTTCTCACTTTTTTTCTCTTTGTTCTGTCCAGTTTTGTCTCCAGTTTGCTGATCTCTTGGGGAGTATTAACCTTGGCTTTTGTAATTGTCCTCTTTCTTCTCTTAAGAAGCCCTTTTCATGAAGCAAGTGTGAAATCAACATCTGTTTTGAATGACTTTATTTTGTCAAAGTTTAAAGTCCCAAAGAGTTTCTGCTTTGGCCAGGTTATTCAAGCCACTGATGCTTATTTAATAGAGCACAAGACTGGCTTTCTGTTCTGTGTGGAGCTGCAGGACTTTGCATAAATGCTGGCGATGCGTGTTGGTATTGCATCGTCATGAATGTGTGTCCTGATTCCCTAACACTACATCTTCCTCTGAACTTATGTATACTGGAAAAAGATGAGGCATGTGGCTTGATGAAGTTGTATCTTCCTTCACTGGTGCCCTGTTACAACTAACTATCTGCTGTCCTGTTTTTGAAAATGTGCTCTGTGAAAAGTGTGGTCTCTTCCTTGTGACAAATTAACTGTATTTGTCTTCACGCAAGAAACGAAGATCTGAAAGTGTTTCTTGTATCTCTACAGGCCTCCTGCTTGACTAGGGCCAACATGATGTTTCACCGGAGAATGGGAATGATTCTGAGGGGCTGGAGATTAATTAGGCTTATCTTTATTTTCAGGATTGCCAGGATGGTGGATAAGAACATTTACATTGTCCAAGGTGAAATCAACGCAGTGGTGGGAGCCATAAAACGCAATGCCCGATGGAGCACTCACACGCATCTGGTAAGTTCTCTTGAATTGTTGCTATCTGTTCATGCTATGGCAGAAACCATCTGCTTTAGGAAAGCCTCTCCAATTTTTAGCACTCCTGGTAGCACTCCTGTAAGTAGAGTTGGAATGATTTTCTGTGTTGTTTCATGCTAAGCAGTTTTGGCTTTTTAACTGCACATGTGCGTGTCAGTGACTGTCAGAGGTACAAAGCTGGAAGTCTCCCACCTTTACACCTTGTAAGCGATCAAAAAACACATTGTATTCCACATGGGAATATCATAAAGTTAGGTTAAGGCCATTCAGTAATCTTTCGACTTTTATCTCCTGATACGTCAGGGATTTTGAAGATAGGTTACTCTTGATTTAGGACAACATTTTATATATCTTTTTGTGTCCTGCTACAGATTACAGTCTTGATCAAATGATGCATGAAATTAAAATTGGAGAAGTCATTATATACAGGGCATTTTTCATATGGCATGGTGTTGTCTTTTTTGCTCTGTTATGTGGCTATGAGCTATATTCCTGGCTGAAAGATGTTAATAGTTTCCAACCTGTTTTGTTAAAAGCCACTAATACAATTCTTTTAGGTCTAATGATGCCTTGGTCAGTTTATGGGTTCCCCAATGTTATTGTGTGTGTGTGGTGTGCTGTATGTGTGGTGCACTTGAAAGTGTCACATGAATGACGGATGGCTGTCAGCCACACAAATGGTTTCAGTCCATCAAAGGGCAGGGCCTTTTTTCCATCTAACAAACATTTCTGCTTTAGTCATCATTGCCTCCCAGTAGGAAGTGTGGCTGCAGATGTACACAGCTTGGAGGAAATACTATTCCTCCTTATTTTAATATCATAAAGATAGACTAAGGTTAAAGGATACAGCTATTCATATAAATTTCACAAAGTGATTCTTTCTTCAAGATATTTTAATGGCACCAAATGTCATTGTATTTCTGTTCCCATTACAAGTTGCTGCATAGATTAACATTGCAGAAAATCCTGATGAGCCATTTCAGTATGGTTTGAAGTAGATTAGCCTTCCAATCTTCAATAAACTTCAGGGCAAATCAGAAATATTTCTAAGGACAATAAAATGAAACCAAGATGCTCAGTCTTCAGTCTGCTCTTTGGCGTTTGAGCTGTACAACATTGGGTAGCACTAGAAGGAAAATAAAAATGCTTCTCTTAATTTTGATGGAGTAAGTGGACTGAAAGTGATAAACTCAACCTATGTTACTTCCTTGAAATGAAGGTGAAGTCTTTATGGATCCATTATTAAGATATATCTTCAGGAATGTGCTTGCTTTGATAATCACTTTCTTTGTATATATAACCTATAGGATGAAGAAAGGGATCCCCTGCTGCATAGCTTTAGCCTCTTAAAAGAAGTGCTGAATAATATAACAGGTAAGCTTATAAAGAGTTTTGCAGGTATGTGTACATGGTAGGGTATATACAGATAAGTTCTATGTTTGGACCTGTACAGCAGTGTAATTTTTAATGTCTTGTTTTTTTTCCTCTGGAGATTATATACTGAATATTGACAAAATGGGCAAATATGTATATACTTCTAGATAAATAATACCAGCACAAAACTAGTACACAAATACCACTGCTGTCACTATCCGGAAACTATGCATTGCCTGTACGATTCTATGCTATTTAAGAAGCTTGAGTAACTAATACATGCACATAACTGTATTGTTAAGCTTTAATCAACCCAAGAAGCCCTGGTATGTTGTATATCTGCTTATCCTGAGCTGTTACTGCTTTTTAAAACTTGCTCTGATCAAGCTAATTTGTCATTGACACCAGGAAGTATTTTGTATGTGATGAATGAATCTGCTTTCTCTTTGTCAAACTGTTTTTTTTGTACGTTGTGTAGTATGGGTGCAGTACTTGTGAATAACACTGTGTATTTACAAGGTAACAGAGAAAATAAACCTCTCCCTGCCTCTGATGTGTATCTGCAATGCACTGAAGTTTGTAGTAGTTTATGAAATATGGTATATTATTGTGCATAATCTTCTGTATTTTGTGCTTCCTGATCTGTGAATGATGGGAAGAATCTGCTTGGAAAGGAGCCTCCCATTATCTGATTTCTCTTCACATACTTTGATTTGTTGATTTTGATCATCTGTTGTCAGTAATAATAGAGAATATACTCTCCATTTGGGTCTCTTGAATCTTGCAGTGACAGGCTTACTTGGTGCCCAGTTGCACTGAAAGGATCTGGGATACTTTATTGATTACAGAAGTAAAACATGTGGCTGTGATATGGACTCTGATCAGGTTTTTGGTCCCCCTGTCTTTTCTCCCTTTCCTCTGAGATTTTCTCTGTTGGTAGTTTCAGGAGTGTTTGTTTAACCAAAATACATATTTAGGAGTCTGGAAGGCTAATCCTGAGCTGCATGTGGCATTCTGCTGGTTCATCACAGGATTTGTCATCTTACTGATTTTAATATTTAAAAGTAATCTTTGTTTATGGTCCCTTTATTACAGTTACTGTTCAGAATTGCAAGTTTGAGATGGACTTTTTGCATTTCTACTTGTGGACCGTGCCTCTTGCTATGTCAGTGCTGAGCCTGGTATCCCCTAAAAAATACCTTCAGTAAAACTACAGTAGTGCTGCTTCTTGGTGTTGATGAGAGTTTCTGAGAACATGTGCCAGCTCTAACCTGTTATTCCTTCCTCTTCTGTGGTTGCCTGTAAGTGTAGTGCCTTATTTTTCTTTGCTTGGTAAACTTTCCTTGGAAAAGGAAATCTCATGTCAGGTCATGTCTTACGGACGTCTTAGGGAATTTCTGCATAGCTTGCATTTCTGGACAATATCTTGTTCAGGGTGTTAGACTTGTCCCCAAAATACATGACAGACTGGATTTGCAGTTTTTGTAAGCTCACTCATCTTCTGTAGGGTATGAACACAGTCACCAAAAGTTTTTTAGGAGGAAATGCTTCCTGGGTCTAATCTCTTTTTTTCAATGATGTAAAATTTTCTTCGAAGTGGGACTACTGAAGTTGTTCTTTGCTGTTATTGCTAATATGTTTTTTCATTAACAAGAAGTGGGAATGTCATGATACTCGAATAAATGCGATATGAGTAAATGGTAGGGACTGAAGATTACCTAGATATGGTCTGCTGTTGACTTGCCTGGAAAAATTGCAAGCCAACTCTCTGCTCATATTAGAGAAAGCAAAGTTTCATGTACTGAGAGATTTGGAGACTCTCTGTGAGTAGCAGAAGCATCTTGTATATGTGGTTTATGCTGAACTAGTAATTGCTTGTATATGATGATGGTGTATTGGTTTGACTACATGGGGTTCTTCTAAACAGGTTATTTCAGCTTCAATGATTGCTATTTACAGACTAATGCCTTGAGATAGGATATGGTTGCTGTGCTCCATTTTTTTCAGTTTTAGACATGGAATGGTTCCCAAGCAATACTTTGAATGATACAGTCTCTCCTGTCTCATCTTCCAGGCAATGAAAAGTCCAAGCTTAGTTTTCTTGCCTAGACCTTCCTTTCATGTCTCTTTCATTAGCTCATGGAAACACATTGCTTTTATATTTAAATTTATTCAAGCTGTAATCTTTGACATTTGAGTTAGCTTTTAGTACAGTTTTGCATTTATAGTAATATATATTATGTATTTTCTCAATCCCCCAAGAACCCGTTTTAATCTGTTCCGGATGCAAATTTCAGGCTGCCTTGTCCCATCTCCCCTCTTGCTCTCGCCCTCCCTTCCCCTCCCCCACGGAGCATGTTTGATCAGGTGTGGCAGGAATATCCACTGTCAAGCTGCGCCCTTTATATTAGTCAATATTATCCTTCCTTCCCTCCCACTCCCTTCATTCTCCTCTGGGCTTTACCAGTTGATTTATAATTTTGGAATTCTCATCGGAGTCTGTAATACAGTTTGTTCATTATTTAACCAAAACCTGTTTAATGAGCAAAGAGAGGCAATGTAAATGTTAGGCATGTTGCAGTGGAGTACCTTTTGTTCTCCTCTGAGCTAGTGGGTATTAACTCTGTCATGACTGTGATGCTGAAATACCCTGGTCAAGGGTGTAAAGGCACCCTATACCTCCAGCAGCTAAAGATTCTCATTTCAAAATGTTGCTCCTCAAGAGTAAGTAAATTACATAATGTGATTTATTTGATTACCAAAAATAGTAAATCCTTGCCTACAGCTAACTTCTGGTATCCCATCCCATTGTAGCGTCTAAATGGGCTCTTGAAGGCAGCATCTAGAGAAGATGCTGTTGCTCAGCACAAACAATGCTGTGATTGCGATAAGAGTAACTTTTTGCTTCTACAGTCCAGCTTACTTAGTTAAGGGCTCTAGGCCGGAATTATGTGGAATGATCCTGTTGCTCTTTAAAATTCTAATAGTGAAATTTAAGTTCTGTGGCAGTTTTATGTAGATTTATAAAAGCTGTTTAATAATCTGAAAATGAACAGTGTGTGTGCTCTGATCCACTCTCTCTCATTTGGTGTATTTTATGTCATTTTTACACTTCATATGTGCTGCATATATGCTAATTATTATTAATAGTAGTTGCCTGAAAAACAGATAGGAGAAACAGAGGTTCTGGCATCTTGGCTATTTTATGGATTAGTCCAAAACAAGTTTAACAGCTGAATATTTGTACTAAGATAGGCAATATAAACCTAAGTCTGATGTGGTATCTCGTATTTCCAGTGCTCAGAAGAAGCGAAATTCAGTGTCCTGAATTACGACCGGATGCAAACAATGACTATTAAGCTTTGTCCACGCATGCAAAATTGAAATAAAACTACATCTTCAAAGGTTATTTAAAAGCTGATGGAAACCTTAGTATTAATACCTGTTTGGATCTGGGTTCAGTGTCACTACAACTTAAATTTGACTTCTTTTTAAAGTAATTTGAGTATCTAGAAAAACGTGTCTGGATGTTGAAATCATGGTTATGCTTAATTTTGTCAGTTATGTTATGGCTTTAGGTCAGCAAAAGGGAGCTTCTTTTTGACATCCAGTGATAACTTAGCATCCTCCTTTTCCTGAGCATTTCCAAGTTAAGATGTCCTTGAGCTCAGTAGAACAATTAACTTGGGCAAAGAGTTTTTATAACCAAAAATGGCTAGAAATATGAATTAATTATAAGCCCATTTTTCCAAGAATCTAATGAGGATTGGATTTCCCTGTATCTTGTTGTGGCTGTTTGAGTCTTCAGACTATTCCAGTAAGTATGATGCATAGGTTAAATTCAGAGCAGATCCTTCTGTAGTAGTTCTCCTTGTTGCAGAAAGTGAAATGAATGGTTCCCTCTGTTAATGGTAATGACTGAGCCACAGGGGTAGCCAGAGGCTGAATACTATGAGGCAAAGCTAAATTTGCTAGCCATCCAACTCACCTATTTACACTTTGCTCTGATATGGGGATGAGTCAGTAACAAGGATTTTCATGACTGAGTTACTGCTTAATGGTGTGTAGGATGGCTTTAGGTCAGAAAATGACTGAATGCAACTGCCTTGTACAAGTCGGCTCTGCAATGCGAGAAGCAGGTGTTTGTGGAAAGTGTGTGCATCAAGAGTCTATTTAAATAAGGTTTAAACTAGGTAAACACACCTGTGAAGAGGTGCTTGTGTATATTTTAGGGCCATGAGTGCCAGACTGGAAGGTCTGAGTCCTTTTATCCTCTAGTGGTTCAGAGTTAGTGCATTTAAACAGAAGCTGCAAAGTAAGCTGTAAGAAGCACTCTGATTTCATGCACATTCATGACATTTTAAATGAATGCTTATAGAGTGGGTTCAGAAGAATCTTTTCATGGCTTATTTCAGACAAGAAGCTGCTGCAAATCTCCATCTTTAGAGGGTTGGCTAGGGCATTAAGAGCTGGCTAAAGGTCAAATGACTGTAACTGTAAGAGAACCTTTGCCCAGTGTACTGATTTAATATACTTGTTACTGTAGCCATCAGTTTTCTGGTATGTAGATTTGATTGCACACCCATTTTCTCATGTTTGAGCTCTGGAAACTCAAGTTTTAGGGGAAATCTGACATTCATATAAAGTGGTATTAATGTCTGAACTTTTTCTGTAAGGTCTAGTTTTATGAAGTGGTAACTCACAGGAGTAAATATAAATGTATGGCCTGTTCTCAATGCTGTTGCAGCGCTATTGAATAGATCTGAGAAATTCATTGTGGTCTGTTTAAATGAAGAAATGAGAAAAACAATCTTCTGTAAAAGAAGTGTAGGAATTAGATGATATAGATATGTGATGTGTTTAGTGCTGTAACGCTTGTTACTGTGATTTCAGTTTGCAGATGCAAGCGATGCCTTATTTATTATTTATACTTTGAGCTTCTGCAGAAAGTGACTGGACTTATTAGTCAATAACAAATATTGACTAAACAGTAAGCTGGGACACTTTTCCTTTTGTTTGCATTGAGGGCTTGCAGTCTTAGCTGATCTAGAAAAGCCATTAAAAAAAAAAAAAAGGCCAGCTAAGCTTCTCTTTTTCTTGCTTGCTTTCTCTTGTGTGTCAGCTTCATAGAAAAGATCTAGAAGCCTGGCTGGTCTCCTAGATCATGTCTGTTCATATGATAGCTTCAATTATTTATTGTTTATTTGAATAGTAGGTATCCATACATGTTAACCTGGTATTTTGGAAGACCAGGCAACTCAGGCTGACATTTAGCTTTTTTTGCATTCTCTATAAAATTTCTACAAGTGCAAAGGGTGTAAGAATAGTCAGGAAATGGCTAAAGTAAGGTGTTGGGGTTTTTTTGCATAAATTTTAAATCAACCTCACTCCAATTAGTGGATTATGATGCAGCTTTTGTCTGTATCAAATCACCTGAGACACTATACAGAAGTGGTAATGTTTTTCTTTTAATATTTTCTGTCACCTTCTTATTATGAGAAAAGATGAATGTTGTCAAATGCTTTGCTTGCAGGCTGAATCCAGACTACCTGATTCTTTCATATTGTATTCAGACTATGCAGTAAAATTTGTCATTAAAAAAAAAAAAGTTCCTAGTCTTCATGAATGCAGGCATCCTTCCAAGTGCACAAGTGCAGACAAAATGTAAACCAATGCAGTATTTTTGCTTTGGAGCTGCAGGTAATTTCAAATACTGTCTTTGAGAGGTGAATCTTCCTTCTAATCTCATTGTAGCACGAAATGAATCAAATGGCCATCTTATGGCTGAGATCTTTGAATTTCCCCCAGATAATAGGTTTCTGTTGGTATCTTTGACATAGGATTTCTTTGTGGTACTGGAGAAATCATAAACCAGACTTTTCCCAAGTGGTTGCTCATTTTGTTCTTTATTTTTTAAGTGAGATACCTGAGGTGACACTAGTGACTCATGGACTTTCATTGACAGAAGCACTATGCAATAGTGATTCCAAATGAGATCCAGGAGAGTGGGTTTTTTTGTGTGTGTGTGTTTGTTTTTAAATATAGAGAGTGTCCTAAAAACACTAAGTACATTGGGGAACCTGGGATGCAAGTTTCTCAAGCCCAGAACTAACACCAAAATTGAAGGAATGTGCTTGATGAAGGATAAGTGTTAGTGTTTGTGAAGTTTGCAGATGCGCTATGGGAAGCACCATAATCTTATTGCGTGCTTTTCTTATTCTGCGTTGTGCAGCATTTGGGCAGAATGTGGGAGTGTGTGAATAGTCAGGTGTGGGGTCATTCTGACAGTAATCGAGTCTGTTGAATTGCTCGCTGAGCCCTCCAACATGAGGTGCTGCATGAAGTCAGAGTCCTGGGAATGGAAAGCCTGGAACTGAGCGGTTGTATAATTAAGACTGAACAGGCAGAAAGGGCTAAACTGAAGTTGTGTAGCAACCTTAATTTGAAAGCTCCCTAGCTCTTGTGTTTATCCTTTTTTTTGTTGTGTTTCTGAGTGGAGTGTGTAAAGTATGGATAAGTAAGAAATACTGAAGAAATTCAGAAGAAGTGGAGTGTGACTGGGAACATCTAGAATAAAAAAGACAGCAGAAGATGGCTTTCACAGAAGGGTTTCTTCATTTCTTTTCAAATCAGGATGTCTGAACTGTCTCTTTTGCTGTCCAGCACAACCATCATTGCAGTATCACCTTAGCATCCTTTTAGTCCAGTTCTTTGGGAGTCATTTAGGAGTAGAGCTTGAAGCTTAACCCTGACTCCTGTCTGCGTGGCTAATGACTGGCAGGTACAGGCAGGAGGTGGTGCTGTTGGAAGGAATTGTTTCCTGACCCATGATCCTTAGGGACCCTCGGATTTAGATGGACAAGCGCTCCTGGCTGTTGCTTGGCACAGTTCCCACAGTGCGCTTGTTCTGTAACACCAGCCTTCTGTTACCACTGCAGGGCTGGGCTCTGAAGAGCTGCCACATGTGCAAGGGGCGCAACTGACTCTCTCTTGTTCCACGCTTGTTGAGCAATTACTTTCCCACTTGTTGGGCACTCCATTATTTCCTTCAGTTACTGCTTCTGTGTGAAGTGGAGCCATAAAGGAAATGGCCTAATGTACATATATTAGAAGGCAATAAATCGCAGTTTGATTTGCTAGAAAGGCAATGCCAGATGCTCTGTTAAAGTTAAGGTTCCTCTTAAGTCATCCATGGAGGGTTTGTTCCCGGTGGTTTTGGCCATGCTGTTTTTGTCGTGGCTGCTTGAGACTGAAGTTAAAAGGGACTGTGGCTGATTAACAAACTAAGGATATTCATGTGGTAGTAAAAACCTTCTGGAAATAGGAATGTACATGAAATTGCTGAATTCTAGTAGGAGTTGATTAAATGTATAGCTCTTCTCCTGTGCTGTCACCCATCTTTGTCTTTTCTGTCCCCTGTTCTTGTTAAACTGCTGCCATCTAACCTGTTAAAAAACAATGGCTGAAAGGTGATTTGCTTGAAAGAAGCAATACTTGTGTCAGAAGTGCAGACGCATGTTTATGTAGTTACCTAATATGTAATAGGACTGCCAAGAAGTCTTGGTCATGTGTACACAACATGCATACTGAAACATTCCTCACCTTGAAGAGTTTGTAGCTTAAGAGGGTGGAAGCAGAGAGAAGTCATTAAGTATATAAAGTTATTAAACACTTGAGAGTTTTTCTTTTTTCTTTTTTCTTTTCTTTTTTTTTTTTTAATGACTACCTCCATTTGTCCTTCAAACAAGCCATCACTGGCTGATCTCTGATATGGGTTATAGCAAGAGATGAGTTTTAAGGAGAGGTTTGAAGGAAGATTCAATCAGGCAGAATGCCCTGTTTTCAGGGATAGTGCAGAGATATGTGATAAAGTGCTTCTTCCCTGTGGTCAGTGTGGGAGACAAAAGCCAGCAAGAAGAGAGGTAGAACTGGAAGGATTCAAAGGTATGTCTAAAGATAGCCGAATAATTGGTAACAGATTATTATTAGAACAGGAATTTGACTGGTTAAGGAGCATTAATAATGAGGGATGTGCAATTGGTAGCTTGCCTGTTTGAAGTGAACTTGGGTGAGTTTTTTCTTTCTGAGGTAACTTGACCTAGCTTGTCTGTTAAGTGTCGTGGGATAGTTTCCTGCTGAAGTTTTTTTATACTCGGACAAAACATTTTCTTTCCATATGTTATGGACCTCCTCGTGGTAAGTTCATAAGAAGAATTTTGGATGGATAGTGAAGATTTTACTTTGTAATTTGCTTTTAGAAAATGATACAATAAAGCCATTTTGACCTGGAAACAACTATAAAAATTTCCAGCTGCATCCAGTCCTATGAAAACTCCTGTCATCTCTTAGATGACAGGACTTTAACTTACCTAACAACACCTCTAAATGCTACGAAGAACAGAAAGTTTGGTATATATTGCCTATAATGAAGTAGCTTAAAAGTAGGGTCTGAGGATTTGTGATATGATGGATTTTGATGTGAAAGAAATGGAAATGTCATGTCACAAATGAGTCTGAAGTGCATTCATTCCCTTATTTGTGTTCCCAGCAAATATCTTCTGGGGAAAAACTTTGAGGGTGCATTAAAACCTGTTAATAGTGTGAGGAAGGCTAAAGCATGATTGAGTTTCTGTAGGTATGTAAATTTTCTAGAGACAGTGAATGAATACATGTCATCACAGAATTATAAGAAATAAACCTCATTTTTGAGATGCAACATTTATCAACTAGTTGTAGCAGTTATTGTGGAAAACTGATACTTCCACATTACTGTTGTATGATGTGCTGTATCCACGTGATTTGGAAAAGCCATTTTAAGTGTTAAAGCAACCTACTCTTTCTTTAAACTCCTCTTCTACTTAAATTAACCAAGAAATGTCAGAATATAAGGGCATGGATAGATGGTTGCAGCAACACAGAGACTCCTCATCACTTGAACTTCATTAAATGAATGTGCCTGTGCTCTTTGCATGGTGTAATTATGAGGTTAGAACTGCTGGTTCAGCTTCTTTTGTATTCGAGCACATCATGGAAGAAAGCAGAGGTGTATAGTTATGTGACAATTGAGGAACAAGGCTAGCCATTAAGACAAGAAAGGATAATTGGAGAGGGGTGAAATGCAAAAATAAAAACATGTTAGCTTAAGGCTTGCACATACATGCGGTGGAGCTAAAATTTAGAGTGATACCGGCTTTAGCTATCTTGTTAAAATCAAAATGCTTTAGCTGATAAACTGCCTCCATGATAGTTTATGCTAATGTATTTTACACTGTAATCACGATTACACAACTGTGATACTCAAAGGGTGCACTTGATTAATGCTCATTAGCTGAACTATCTTAAATAGTTCAGTGGTGGTGGTACTTTGACTGTTTGTGATCATCTATTCATACTGTGTTATAAGCACTTCAGAGGTTCTAATTTCCAGTCCTGTCCTTGCACTACTAATCTACTATGTCAGCATTGCTAGGCTTTTTTAACCTCGGGGGGCAGGGGGATTGTTATTAAAATGCCTCCCTGTGTCCCCTGTAATTTTTTGGAAATCGTTCTTGGTTTTGATATAATGAAGAGGAAGCCTGCCAAGTGCCTGTTGAATTAGATTCCGTTTACCTCTTGATTAACTGCTTAAATAATTTAGATGGCATATTGTAAACATGAGATATTGTTGAACTAAATCGAGTTCTTGATACAAGGGCCAGAGTGGAGTCACAGGGTGTGGCTGTGATCGTGGCTGCGGTGTGCTGGAGGAGAGCAGTCTGATAGATGGGCTGTCGCCTAGGGGAGGGGCTTTATCCTACAAATAGAAGGAATGGCAATGGTTGCTTATGTGAGCATCTTCAGTAACTGCGCTTAGGAGCTTGGATGCTCTTCAAGCTAGATTAAACAGTTTATAGTGGCCTGTTAGAGTTATGTAATAACTAAGATGGCTGTCATGGCACCGTAGGAGGAGACGTCATTAGCTGATTGTCACTTTAGGCTGAGGTTTTCACATTTGTCATTCAGAAATATTCTGTTTTTCTCTGAACACTCAGCTCTTAAACAAAACATTTGGTATTTCTGTGTCTGACATGCAAATATGTTGAGTCAGCATTAAGATCTAACAAGCACTATAACATTTTTCTTCTGTGCTTCTCCTCTCTTAAAAAATACGCAGCTTCAGTTGTGCAAAATGATAGAGTACGTATGAAATTAGTGCTTCAGATTTGAAATGGTCAGACTGATACAGGGGACGGGGAAAGCACAATCCCAGGAATGCTTATTTTAATGACATTGTTGATGATAGTCATGAAGGTGCAGAAAGTGTGTTTGCTCAAATATTTACCAGTCTGTTAAAATATTTTATGATCAACGGGAAGAGATTTTTTCAGTTAAAACAGAAATGCTGTGATACTGCAGAAGAACTAACTTTTAGTTCGGGAATAGATATAGCAATAGTTTAATGGAGATAAAGTAACAGCAGATTGTGGCTTGTACTTTTCTGCAGAGTCCAGCACGTTGCTTTTGACCTAATCTATAGTGCTGGTATATGAATAAAAAAATCTCGCACTAGTAACCTATTGTGTCAGCATTGCTAGGAATAATTATAAATGAAAATCTTTGAGAAAGCATATGCCTTCTTTGTTTGGTGCAGGAATGTGAACAATTGCATGATCTTTTACATCATGACAACTTTTGCTTCATTAAGAACACAGGGGAAGAAATATTCATGTTTGGTAAATAAAAAAGTATCATATGGCTGGGAAAAGGATGTTTCCTCTTACTTTCTCAAAGTGCATTGGAAACATAGGGGAGGAGGAAATGAAAAGATTCAAGCACTGAATTTTGGATAAAAAGTGTTTTCTGCAAAGTAGTTCTTTGCAGAATAGTCCTGAGGAAATGCATCACAAATCTTTGTGAAACTTTCTAACAGAGTAGTTGAATGGTAGTTCAATAATTGAAAAAAAAATTGTTTTCTGTTCAGAAAAAGAAGTTGCTCAAGAGACACAAAGTGAAATAATGGAGGGAAACCATCATAGGCATTCTGGAAAGCTTACTTTAATGGTTGTTTAGTAATTGGCTATTAAAGCTTTGTGTTAGAGGTGGCATCAAATTAAATTTTGCAAACTTTTCCCCCTCTTCCTCTGTTACTAACAATCTATTAGAAATCTCAAAGTGAAGTTCATTCTTACTCAACTGCCCTAAACTGTACAGTTTGTTTTTTGGATGGCAGTTTTTAATGCTATTGAGTTTCGCACCCTGTGCTGGTACTTGTTCACACGCACCAGCCTCATGCGCTGCAGCGGAAGGTCACACACTAGCTTTCACTCTGTAGGAACAGCAGGTGATGGTACCAGCTGTTCACATCCCTGTATTAGATGCCTGAATTTGAGCAGCTGTATGAAGCTGCTAATAAACTCTAAAATGTAATGCAGTTCATATTTTGTCCACATTTCACTTGAGCCTACTCAACATCGGCCAGTATTTTTTAACATCTTTCAATACCACCCGTAAGATATTCATTGCTTTCTTGCCATGCTCCTTTCCAGTCCCCTCAGCTGATGTGCTGATCGGATGCTCGAAAAGTGTTCCAGTGCTGAACATTTCAACCAGAAGGCATAATAGTGCATAGGGTTTAAGGAAGTAGGAGTAATCTCTGTAGCAAAATCTCTTAAAATTTTTCATGTTTTAGTGCTGTAGTGAAAATTATTTAGACTGTTCTAAAGGATGTACTGGTCTTTAAACAATACTGGTTTGGGATATGAGCCTAGCGTTCTTTTTTTTTAAATTTTTGTTTTAGAAGAATGCGTTAAAAGTGCTTTTGTTCTTATGAACCTCTACTTCATCCAGCTAGCTGAAGAGGTCTTGTTATATGGATCTGCTATTAAGAGAAGGTTGCAGTGATTTTTAATTCCATCTTGAATAATGAAATTGGCCTGGCCATGAGTTTTAATATATCCACAGGTGATTTCAACTTCTGCTTTTTATTTAAAAAGCTTATTTGTGACCTGTTAGGACCCTCTGTTAAGCCAGGTAAACCCTAGAAAGGTTGAAACTGCCTGTGCGCTTTCCAGAAAAGGGGAGGAGGGAGCCAGAGGAAGGATACATAGAATTTTAAACCCTTTCACTTCCTCTGTTCACCTGTTGCTCTCGCGTGCCGAAGCTGGCCCCCGTCCTTCTCCGGAAGGCTCAGAGAGCCTCCGCTCCCTTGCCTGGCCCAAAGTGTTCGTGCTAATAAGATCCCGAGAGGTGACTTGCTTCATTTTTTCTACTGCTGTAGTCTAAAACGTGTGCTTTGGAACTGAAGGCATGTTGAACTAGGAGCTGGTGAGAGCATATTTAAAAACCACAGGAGGGGAGGGGAAGAGAGTTTATTTGGTCCTCTAATCAAAGATTTCAGGAAACTTAATTATCTTGGCTCTTGCTGAATTGCTATCAGAAGACACGAGTGCTAAGTATTTTATAAAATTATGAAAACAAGGGGGGCCTAGCTGTGCGGTTATGGCTGGAAAAGATAGAATGAGGACAGAAGTATATGTGGTAGAGTATAAGAAGAACATAACTATTAAAATAGTAAAATGGCATAAGTCAGAAGAAATAAAGATAGCTTTTCTTTAGATCTTATTTTTATTGCTTCAAAACCTGGCATGTTTTAGCTCATCAGCATTCTTAACCTGAACTCTCTGAAGCCTAAAACCGATCTTCCCTGCTTGATCTGTGCTGCTTTTCTCCAACAAAGATGGCAGCTTCCTCTGGCTGAGGAGTTGGGTCTCCCGTGGCAGATTAGAGCTGTAAGCTCCTGGTTTAGCATCTACGCTTTTTGCAGGCAGCCTTACAATGCTTTCTAGACAGCCCGTATTAATTGGTTGAAACAGCCAGTTATTTTTAACTGCATGCTTCAGATTTTTTTTTACTGTTCAGGTGCCTCTGTCAGCCACAGAGAAAGCAGTTGAAGTAAATAGCTGTATCAAATGGAGTACCTCTTGTCCCCACAACTGCTTCCAAAATAAACCGAGAATAATGCTTTACACATTTTGTCTCATTTAACTCTAAAGGCAAGCAATAGAGGAAGCATGGATTAACATGTAGTGATTTCTAGGAGCTGTTCTCTGCTCAGATTCCTCTGTGCTCGGGCTGACTGACAGGGACATGTGGCTCAAGTGCATCTGGAAACAGCCCTGGCAAATTTTGGCCGGGTAAATATAGCAGGAATGGGTTGTCAGAGCAGGAGACAGATTGTTCTGGGAAAGGAAGTGTTGTCTGTCTGTCATCTGAATAACAATTTCCTACGTTTCTGCGACTTTCTCTTTCTTTCAGTGTAGCTAAGATAATGGCAGGATCTGGCATCTTTGCCATGTTCTGTGTTGCCGTTTGTCCATATGGTTGGGAATATTACCAGAAATGGTAAGAGTGATAGTAGAGAATTGGTATCAATATATTCTGTGGTGTTTAATTAGTAGTGGTACACACTTTGTTCTAGTTTAAGCTACTTTAGAAAATAGGGCAGAGGAACTCATTGCATGGAGACCAAATTGGAAAAATAACTCCCAAAATCTCAGTGCATGGTAATACGTAAGAATCCAGACTTTTACTAAGAAGCACAATTGTTTCTAGCCCATGTAGTTACAGAAAAAAACTTGAAAATGTGCCAAAAGCATATCGTAAGGCCTTTTTTTGGTTGACTGCTTCTGTCTAGAAGATGAGCAGGGATAGGAAAACAGTGAATTACAAGGTTTTACACCAGGAAAAACTGATTGGGAAAGGGATAAAGCTTCTTGAACCATTGCAATATGGGTTCTAGTCCCAGTCCAAATACTGCTTTTTGTGGAGAAAATTGAAAGAGGTGATGGTGTTAAGGAGAGTGGCTTACAGAAGTAGATGCAAGGATAGGAGAGCGCTGGTTATATTTTATACAGAAAGGCATAATCATGGGCAATGACAATTGAAATCTCAACAGATGCAAGCAACAGAAAACTGAACAGTTAATTACAGACTTTTCTAAATTTTGTCAAGGGAAGCTGGAGATAAATAAAGTGAAAATACCTACTCAAACATCAATAATAGCCGATTATGCATTTTCCCTCTCCATAAAACAGTGAATAACCTGATCTAATACAATTTGAAAGATGTTCTTGATTCAGTGGGCTGTATTTTTCATCTGCTTTTTCCAGAATTTATGAACAGTGGAACCTCTGACTGTTTTGTGCCCTGTAGCCATCGGTGGTTAGTTACTTGCACTGTAGCTTGCTGGAGAGGTTGCAGGCTGCTTAGCACTGCAGCACACCGTCAGCCTGCTGCCCTGCTATGGGGCCATGTCTGGGGTGGGGTTAGCAGCCAACAGGTGCCCTGCATACCACACCACTGTGGAGGCAGGGAATTTGTGTCCAAGGGCATCGGGGGTAAATAGCTGTACGTACAAAAAGTGTTGCATGAATGCTAATATCGTCACTCAGCAGATGAGTCTGTTCTAAAATCTGTTCCACAAACTTCCATATAATAAACTTCAGCTTTCTTCCTTAGAAGATTGAAGAGCTAAACTGATGTTGGGATTTGCTTTGCCATAAGATGATTAGTTTGCTGAAGGATACAACTGAATTAGACTAGAGGCTGTCTAAAAACCTTTCTGCAGTTACAAGCAGTAGGATAAGATATGGGGTTTTGTGCTTTAAACTTACCGAGTAAAACCTGCATGTCTTCATGAAAAAATAAATTGTCCTATCGATGAAGAGTGTTCTTCACAACTGTTTGTAAACCAGCAGGATTATTTCATTACTTCTCGTGATTGCACCAGATACAAATACTGTGCTGCTTGTCATTACTCATGCTGGCATAAAATCTCTTTGCTTCTCGTTCACAAAGCAAACTCGAGACTTGTGACTCCATTTACTAGCTGTGTTGCTGAGCACATCTGACTTGCATGGGTCTTCTGCAGTGTAAATCTCAGCAGAAGGAATAATGGACCTGAAGGGTACATTTAAAAAAAATTAAAAAAAGTCTGTGCTCATCTTGTTATTGCAATAATGGCCTGTACGGATCCTGCTTATGCCAGGTGCTCCAGCTTCCAGCAACTGAGATTTAGTCTGCCCCTTGGAAGCCTCTGTTTCTCTTCAGACTGTCCACTGTTCTTCAAAGCACTTTTAATACAGTTCTTTATTCCATTTTTTTGCCTGGCTCACTGGAATAAAACTTAAAAGGCTGAACTTCATTTGCTTGCAGGGGAAGTTTCATGTCAAAGGACACCATATTGTCTGTTCACCTGGTTCTAGTAAACAGGCCTGTCACGTCAAGGAACTGTTTGCTTTTCTATGCATCAACCATCAGCATAGACTGCAGTGAACTCCTTTGTAATCAAATAGCTAACACAACAGAAATCAAATCAGGCATATCACGTATCCAAAAAATATTATCTCGGCTCATGTGTCCTCCAGTATTTAATATAAGGATGTTGTTCATTTCCCCATAATTTATATTTTGTCTTTCAAAAATGGCAAAATTCTACTGTGAACTGAAGGCAAGAAGCTGAGATTGTCTATATTGTATTAAAAGAATCACCCTGTGATGGTAAAAAGAATTGCACTTACTTAGATTTGAAAGAAATATAGAAGGATCAAAGCAAAAGTAGATTTGTATTTGTAAAGGGCTTTGAAAACATAAAGTATTATGTGCAATGAAATGTGAAGTAGTACTGGGAGGCATACAAGAGGGGTGTTAGTTTGTATAAATAGAAGAATGGGATATCAGTATATGAGTAGAGTTTAAACTTCTCACAAACACTTAGTGTTTCTGAACGTGAAGAGTTGTAAAAGGAAAGCCCAAGCAGTCTGTGAAAGTATTCAGTTTTCTTTGTTAACAAGCAAGATGACTGTTTAAAGCATAGAATGTACAAATATTGTGTTGGCTATCTTTTAATCTTAACATAACTTTTGCATGGGTTGCTCTGCAGCATTGCCAATGAAACAAATGTGGATTAGAAATTGAAGTGGGAGGAAGAATAGTGGGCCCTGTGTGCTACATGAAATTGAAGAGGGGAGAGATGTATTCAATAAAAAGTTAAAAATAGAAAAATGCTCAAAAACTTACAGTTCTGGAACAGGTACGGAAGCTTTTGGATCTGCCACTGTGAGAAGAGTGGCTGGAATAGTTAAAACTTCTAGAGGAGCTATTTTGCAGGGATTTCTTCTTTGACCAGTGCTCTACGATAAGAATGACTTTGCTCTGGATGTATCCACATGATGATTTATTCAGGATAGTTGTAGAATTATAGGTAACTTTGATCTAGCTGTATTGTTAGGTGTTACCATATAAATAAGAAGCAT
This sequence comes from Apteryx mantelli, assembly GCF_036417845.1. Classification (NCBI taxonomy): domain Eukaryota; kingdom Metazoa; phylum Chordata; class Aves; order Apterygiformes; family Apterygidae; genus Apteryx; species Apteryx mantelli. Next base: position 22,084,705 of record NC_089984.1, read on the forward strand.
TGTAAGGATAACTTTTTTTGCATTTGACAACAAAGTCAGTAGCAACTGTTTAGATAATATTGAAATCTTATGGTATTTGAGCCTTAGTTACTGGCAGTAAATGTTGAATTGTTAGCTTGTTCTGATAATCTCAATTGTTTAATTGTGTGAAGATGACAGTCATTTCATTCTAAATATATCCCTTTATTTAGACTGCTTTAGTGTTGTGGGCTACTGATTCTGGGACAAGAATGCAGATAAGATGATGAATGGAACAAGTAGGGACATTTAGGCAAATGGAATCTAAGTGGAACATATTTACTTTTGTTCTTACCTTTTTTTCTCCTTTTGAACACCACCTAGGTGGTAAGCTGCATGTGAATGGAGATGGTCACTGCCCTTGTGAGATACCTTATAGTGTCTAGTATTGTAAGAGTTAAAATTCCACTTCGTAAAAATCACCTGGCCTATTAGCTTAACATAATTGTTCAGTCTGAGCACACAAACTTATACTTCAGATACCTTTATTGGCTAAAGGAAAGTGTTGTAAAATATTTATGCTGCAACCTTATTTCTGATTTTGAGAGAAGAATCACTTCGGTTCAGAGATAGAGGTGGGTGGAAGCAAGGCATGACTTGTGACCAGGATATAGACATTTCAAGCATACCCCATGTGTACATGACATGAGTTCTCTACTGCAAAAGCTGTCTCAGTTTTTTGTAGTGTGTAAATAGCATTTAGGGCCAGCTATAGGTGCTGCAGAAACTGCTTTGCAAAAAGAGAATGCTACTCCAAAAAGTTTGTTTCTTTTCAGCTTTGTTTTCCATAACTCTTGTTCTCTTTTCCTCTTGTGCCACTACTTTCTTTAATGCATTTTGGTTGCTGTCTCTTCACCCATAAGCGCATTAAGACCGTGATCTTTCTGTGGCAAATTTACAATTAATGTAACTTTTCAATAGGAAAACTTCTGTGTTTCTGTCTGGCACAGTCCTTCTCAATTTCTGTACTGTATATACCTTTGCGTAGTCAGCACTGAGTTTCTGCTGGGCTTAATATAAAGAAGCTTAGAAAAGCAGGTGCTTCTGGATTTGAATTTGAGACTTCCAGACATAGTGTCGTATGTGCATTTTTTTCTTCTGTCATCTTTTATAATGCTCTGTAGTCTCTAATAGGTTGAGTTGTAACATTCATTAAACCATTCCTCACATTCCCTGTTTTGAAAGCTTGTTGGGACTGCTTTGATTTAGTTATCTGGAACAAAAAAGGCAGTTTGTGAAGGTTGGAATGGAGCTCTGGAGCAATAATATATTGGAGATCAGATTCAGGTCCCAGTTGTATTGTTCCTAGGGATTTATTTGCCTGTGTACACACAGGAGCAGAGTGGTGTGTATGGAAGGCTTGCAGGAATGCAAATTGGACACATTTTGTTGGGACCTGTAGGGGATTTTCACTGCTTCATAATTTTTCAAAGGTTTGTTATACATCAGGCAGCCACTGCCTCTTCCTTAAACCTTTAAATCCCCCCTCTTTTTCCTGTTTTAAAGGTCAGATTTTTTGACAACTGTGTGCAGGAACAAGATTTGTTAAATCCCTTCATTTTTATTCATACAAATGTTGGCGTTTAGTGAGCAAGAGTCACCCCAGGATTCAGAGGCACATAAAGCTCAGTACAAGCCTTCTGAACCTAAATTCAATTCAGAGATGCATCTCTTTGGGAGGGAACTTGCCATCTGAATTTTAACCCCTGGCTGTGTTGTTAGAGGATGGCAGCAGTTTGTACCAGCACCGCATACTTGACTTGTGGTAGAACTTGCATCTGGTTGTATCGTTGAGTGGGCTGGCTTAACAGAGCAGCTGATATTCTTGTAGCTGGAGAGGTATATTCTGATTCTTGTCCTGATGCTTCCTGGCTAGGCCTCAGGGTTGAAGAGCTGTCATATCAGGACATATCATATTCGCTCATCTAGCGTTAGTTCTTCATGGTGAGACAGCAAAATACTTTCTTTTGAGCCTTTCCTGTTCTGATCCAGTCAATGAAGTAATGGAGTCCCCAATGGCAAATCCTCTTGAAGCTATTTTTAGTTTGGTTTTATGCCATTATATGCAACTCAGCTTTGAAAAAGCTATGTGGTATGCTGCTGATCTTTGGGAAGTGCATAAAGACTTGACTGAGTTGGGTATCCTCTTTCTTTAGAGACGACTGGCAGTGATCTGCTCCCCGACAGCTGAGGGTTGTAGTTATAGGTATCGTTCAATACTGAGTTAGCTGGGAAGTCTCCATCCTTGCCTTTTTCAGTGCAGGTGAAGGGGGAAGGTTTAGGAGGAGAAGGAAGGTCCTTTTCTTGCCCAGAATAACTTCTATTGACTAAGGCAGCTGACGGATGAGATTTGGCAAGTCTTGCTGTGGTATTTCTTATAATATTGTAACTCACGCTGGCAAGCAAAGCACTATGCTGGCAGGGTGAAGTTTTTGTTGTGTAGCTATCTGTAACAGAAATTTGTGTCAGCATAGGGATAATGGTCAAAGGCTGCCTTTTTATAATCTGCTGGACTTCATACTGAGGTGGTTAAGGAGTGACCATATGTTTCCTTGATTTAAGCTTGCTGTAGGGGTTTATAATTTTGGAGAGAGGTGGAGCAGACAGCTGCAGAGGCTGGGGCAGGGGGAAGCTGATTGCTTATTTCATCACAGCGGGGTTCTCCAGAGCTAGTGCGTCTCCACCTCAAGCCTACCTGTAGTGTTTACCTCTATCAACACATCTGTGCTAGTTATGAATAAGAACTGTGTTCCCTAACCGTTGTCACTGTATTTATATAAACTTATGATATGGATTTTTACATGTGCAAAAATCATTGTGCTTCCACAGAATTTTTGTGTGGATTTTTATGTACAAAGAACAGTTTTGTTAGCTTCTACCACACTAGATTTTGCCAGTATAATATACGTACTAAGAGAGTACAGATATGCAGTATATTCAGTACATAAATCTACAACTTTTTTTCTGTCAAGGTTGGTGATACAGTGTAGGTAACTTTGAAGATATTTTCTTCTGCTGACCTTTTGTATTTAATGCAGCACTATCAGGGGAGGGGGGAGTGCACGTTCAGAGCCATTTTCATGGCGTATCAAGTTTACTGGATGGATCAGTGTTAGAAAACAGAAATGGTTAGACTGTGGTTTAGTGTTGGATAAAATAAAGAAAAATATTAAATGTGTTAGTATGTATCATTGTCAGCTTGCTTTATTACTAACATCTTTCATTTTTTAGCTACTGTGAAGACAATTCTCTGAAGATGATCTGCAACTAGCCAAGTGCTTTCTGCATTGCCTTAGATGTAAATTGGCTGAGGAGATAGAGGCTTTAACTGGTTGCTTCCTGCAAAGTTCCTAGTCTCACAGGGAGAGTGGCCAACTTGTTTTGGAGTCCTGAGGGCTGACCTGTGGGGCTGTGCCCGCTCACTCCTGTTTAGAAAAATGATTTTGATTTTGACTGACCTTAAAATGCTAGAATACAACTTAACTCTTGAGCTTGGTGTTCTGAAACAGAAATGTGATGGTCCAAAGGTGAAGTTAATTTTAGTACTCTCTCCGCTAGATAAGCGAGGTCCTCTTAAAGGCTGAGTAGTGAAGAACTGTTTTGACAACCACTTGTATTAATGTGTTGCTCATCGCCTCTCTTGTGCAAACAGGTTTTGGCTACTAAGTGAAAAATGTAGTAGGCAAGGATGAATTGAGCTTCTTTCAAGTAATGACTGAATGAAACTAGTAACTGTACTACTATGTTTATACTCCTCAGTCTCAGGTTGGGATAAGCCTCTGTTGGGCTCCATGTTGTCCAGGACAAGAAGGGGTAGGTATGGGGGCCGAAGAAAAGGACATAGTCTGCTTTCTCAAAATAACAAGACAGCTAACACCACCTTGGAAAAAGACCTGCACTGTGGAGGAAGCGTGTTCAAACAACATTGCTAGAATAGCTGAATGGGCTGTAATGGAATCTGTTGAAGATTAACCTTGGTGCTTTATAGACGAGCCAGGCCTTCAGAAGGGTTTGACCTGAGTAGCAATTTTAAACATAAGGTCGTGGTTAATCAGTCAGAAGGAGAGGGAAGGGAAGTAAAGTGCACAAAGCTTGTCCTTCTTGGTGATTGCATTAAGAGACTTTGGTATCTCAGAGGCTTTTCTTTTTTTCTTTTCAATGATCAATTTAAATGCGTTCCACCCCATTTTCTGGAGCCTCAGAAAACTGGGGGGGGGGGGGGGGGGGAGGGCATTTGGCAGGCATTAATGTAACGGCTAACTAAAAAAGCGTGAATAAAATTAAAACAAAACCAGAGGTAATTGCCTTCTGTGTAGATAACCTGGCCTGCAAAGTCTTGATTGTGCTGATAATTTAGGCCAGATGTAACTTGAAATAAGCCGTGAGAGAGATATTTCTATATGGATAATTAATTGTTGGGGAGCAAAGAGGATTAATCTCTTAATTTATTAGCAAGTGGGATGCACTTTTTTTCAATACATATACTTAATTTCTCTCTTTTGAGTAACTTTTACCTGTTGTCTTTGTTGGTAAGTGCTTGGTATGACACCCCACCTCTTTCCCCTTGAAAGGGGGTGGGGGAAGACTTCCTTGGAGCTTGAGTAGGAATGGTGGCTGATGAGAGCTGCCTGACCAGACTCATCTCCAGCTTCATCCTGGTCACCTCTCTTACATGCTTGAAGATAGTTTATATCCATTGAAAGTTTTTGAAGGACATCTTTTCATTTTCTCTTCTTTCTTGAAATTTCGATCAAATTGATAAATCCCTTCTATTGTTAGTAATCGTGTCTGTAAAGAAGAATGTATCGCATAGTCACTGTGTAAATTGCAGCTTAAAGGATGATGTTTTGGGATTCATGGACTGTTAAATGACCAGGTGTAGAAAGGATAGTAGTGAATTTTCCTTTAAACTGCCCATGTAACATTGAAGGTCACATTTTTTAAAAGCTTTTTTTGCCGTTCAGACTTTTTTTTAATGTACCAAATTTTTATTTCTATACATAAATCAGATGGTTGGAATAATAGCGTAATTCCTGCTGCTGCTCAGGTTACCAGAAACAGACAAATGTACAAGTGCTGATGCCTGTATGGCTTTTGAAACGATTTGCGGCTAAGAGCAGTGAGCTAGTCTTTTCTTTTGGGATGACATGTCTTGTTATCTTTGTCACCCAGACTGGAAGGAGCGAGTGACTGCAAGTCTCCATGTGACTTGGGACAGATTGTAGTGATTCACAAAAATCATGACAATGAGCAGCCTTGGAGCGGCTGGGTAGGAGTTGTAAATCTGGCCGGTTAATGGCACTTTAAACAGGGAATGACAGGTTTGGCTTACGCCTGGTGTGAAGGAGGGTGCAACTGTTGTCCTGCTTCAGCAGCTTTCAACAATATGCTGGGTGGATGGAGGGTCCCAGACAAATGTAATTAATCAGGTTGGGGTCTCTGAAGTGCTGACAGAAGCATTGTGTAGGATCCTTGCAAAACCGACTTCTGAACTGTAGCTGCTGTATTGCTGGATTAACTTTGACCAGTAGGGCTTGCAGGAGACTAATGACAGTTGCTTGACACTTTGTCTGCTGTGTGGGTTTTTTGGTGGTTGTATAAATTAGAATGGTAGTGATCCTGATGATAGTTGATGAAGCAGTGGTGAAACAGGGTCTCTGTTCTTCTGCAGTACATCTTAACTGTAGCGTGTGTGCTGTTGGCTACAGGTTAAGCCCTGTATTAGAAAGGGACTTGTGCCCATTTACGGTGTTGTATTAACAAAGCAGTGCAATCTCCAGTTCTGGATGGCAGCTGTATTTCATCCACTATTAGTTACAGCAAACAAAAATTGCAACATTCAGGTAGGCTAATAATTTATAGGGTAACCAAATCTGGCTTTGTCTTTCTTTGTCCATACCAAAATTATTTGTCCGTGTTGAGGGTCTTCTCTCACAGATTTTAGTTTAGTCCCTTAGTTTTAGAATGGTTAGTGGCACCTGTTTGAGAAGTCTGAATTTGGAATAGCAAGCATAGAGTCTATCAGGCAGATTCCTAGGTAACAGATTTTTTAACTTGATATGATAAAGAATTAGATTTGATGGTAAGGAGAAGCACTGAGTAGGCTGCTGTGATACCTGAAAAGTTGCCTTTTTCTACAGAACAGGAACAGCTTCCTCTTCTCTAAAATTGGGCATTTAAATTTTGAACTTCGTGCAAATGAGCCACCAGGCAGTGAGGAGAAGGAGGGGTGGGAGTTTATTTTCTGTATAAGAAAATCCATTTTAAAGACTACAATATGAGACCAGTTTGTATCGGAGAAGTGTTTATCTTACTAACTTACCATTGCAAGTAAAAAATTATCTGATCTGCCAGTGCTGTATTCCCACTCACTCCCAAATAATTGTAGCATTTCATCTTTATCTGGGCAAATACTAGCTCTGGTTCCCTACTTAAAAATAAGTTGCAGACAGAAGACTAGGATTTAGTTAGTTTCTTATGTGATGAGAAATCCAGTCCTCTGTGAATGTGTGGGATGTCAAGTATTGAATGGATTTCTGAGAATTTGCCAGTAAGCTTCTTTACACTGAAATTAATTAAAAATGGACCTTTGAACATGCATGGTTTTTGTCATGAGCTGAGTGGATTTCGATGGAAGATGACTTTTCAGACTTTGGAATAGGGAATCTATGTAGCCTAGGCCCAAGTGACAAAAGCAGGTTCTAATTAAGAAGTTATCTTTTACAAGCTAGTGACATGATGCTTCTGCAGCTCACAGTGTGGGCTGTTACAACACTGGAGGTAAACCAGTTGCGCTCTTCCTTTGCAGCTAACTTTTATGCAGAAATGTCAAGTTGGTGTACAGGAATTTGGATATATCCAACTAACAAAGTGTTTAGATGAATTGGCCAACTATCCTGACTGGTTCTTGTTTTGTTTATATTTCCATTGCAGTATACTACTTCATGCATCTGTGTTGGAAAAGAATGCAACAGAGTTGCTCCGTCTGCTCTGTTCTTGTTTTCCATCAGATCAGCTCAGTGAACCGGCTTATCTTGTCACAATGTGATTGCTGTATATGAGGCAAAGAAGCGATAGAAATGTGCACTGCAGGAGAACTGGACTGCCCCGTCAGTCAGTGGTAGCCTGCAGTTGTATTGGATTAGGTGTAATATGAACCACACCCTAAGCCTTCAGATGAAGGAAATCAGGCAATGCTTAAAAAAAAAAATCCAGAAAAAGTATTCAAACAGTCACAGCTTGTCTTCTGTGTGCTATGCAGTAGTTCAATATTTTAGTCACAATTATGTTAATGTTTTTGCATTTAAATTTAAAGAAAATGCTTAAAGAACAAAACAAATCGTCATGTAACATTTTCCTTTGATGTTGATAGAGGGCAGAGTTAAAGTTTTAAAAGATATGCTTTTTTGTCTTTCTATTTATGGTACTTGCCATTGGATTCAAATAGGGCCCACCATGTCTCAGCAAATTTTTAATATCTAGGAGTGAGAAAGAGTTTGAAGGAGCACAATCAAAGCTGTTTTATTTAATCCGAGGTTTTATTGAGGGTTTTAACAATCAAACTGAAAAAAGCTGCTCACAGGTTGAAATAAATGTTCATGCTGGAGTCTGCCCTGATTTAGCTGAAGATGTATCTATTTTTTTTAAAGCTCAGTTTTCTCATAGATAAACTGTAAATCCATTTTTGCTCGTATTTAGAAGGTTTTTCCATTATTTAGCCAATGGAAGCTGGAAAAACACTTTAGTGGTCTATGTCTTAAATTCTATATTTAAAAAATTAAGTTAAAGACACTGACATTTGTAATGCATTTTGAAATACAGGGTTGAAAAAATACAGTAATATTGTGTAACTGGTTGAAACTCATACTTAGTTCTGAGAATTTTATAAACAGTAAAAACCTCATGATGTTACACTATAGCAAATTGTTCTGCTCTTAGCACTGCTTCTAATTAACCTTTTCTAACCTAGGAAACTATTATAGTATACGAAAGTTGATTAAACCAACCTTCAGGAACTGCCAATATTGCAGCCATGTGATGTGGTGAATGGAATGTGGCAAATAGCTGCTGGGTTGCTGTGGGGGGCATTGGATATGGGCCCTGTGCCTCCAAAAGTTAGACAGCCCTATTAAAACAATCATGCGTTAAATAACACATCACCAGGCCCCTTTGTGTTTCTTTATTCTCATCAGGTGTCGGAAACCATTAGGATCAATGTTTTCCTTTTCAGTTAGATAATACGCATTATGAAGTGGAGGAGAGAGGGGAGAGGCTGAGGCCAGCAGCCCTGTTACTGACTAAGGGTACCTTCCTAATTTCATTTTTTGCTAGGCAGAACTTGCCGATTTGCCTATGTGCAGCCTGCGGGTAATAGAATTAGGTTTTCATTCTAGTCTTGTGGTGTTGATGAGTTCCCTTAAAGTATTGAATGTGTATTGGTAGGCAAACTAAGTAAATGAAGGGCAAAGTGTGAGATGAAGGACAGGATGTAAAAATAAAGATGAGAATGTAGTTTTGCCCCCAAATTAGAATGCTACAGGTGTTGTTTTTCCCATTCTTCCTTGATGTTTTTAAGGATTATTGGTAAATTAGATGTATGAATGCAAGTCATGCAGAGACTACTACAATAATGTGTTTATTTATGCATGGAAATACCCAGTTTTTTGTTATCTTTGCACTATTGTAGTATTGTGTGCAAGTATTCCTCCCAACCCCACCCCCTTCTGCAAGAAATTGCTTTGCTCCCAGGTAAAAATTTATCTATACTTTAAATGTTAATTTGTTTTAAGGGATGAGGTGAATTTAAAGCACAAAAGCTTTTCTGAATAATACCATGTATAGATTACCTTTCTTCTGTTTATCATAGTCCATTTTGAAAGTTGATATTGAATAATAATGTGTAAACAAAACCCTAATGAAAGTTTTGTTCTTATTCATTAGGTTGCATCTCTTCCTCTGTCTTAGAGAAGAGATGATGGAGTGGGTATTGATGGATCGTCAAGTTGTACATTAATGCTTTCTTCTGATGTCCACTTTCTTTGTGAAGAGATCTGAATGCCTCCTTTTCTTGAGTATGCATGGATGTTACCAGCATTGGGAGACAGATGTTCTTCTATTTCTTTCCCATACATCCAAGCAGTTCTGCTTCTGTATTCTTAAGTATTACTGTTCAGACATATAGGACTAGTTATTGTTCATACCGTGCTTCAGCTGCAGACTTTGCTAGGCTGATGGGAGCAGGATAACTGGGGAGCAATTTGAGAATCCCTGTTTTCTGTTATTGGGAGATATACTTGGATTAAGATGATGGAGGTGGAGTGGGTGGGGGAATTATCCCAGAGCTGTCCCTGAGCTGCGGATGTGAGAGGCAACAGTAGGTTTTGTGGGGTTTGGGGGCTTTTTTTTTTTGCTAGCTTTTTTGTTTTAAAGTAATCACTTCAGCTGTGTGGTGATTGTTTTGCTTATGATCCCTGCTTCTCTGGGAAGACAATTCCTCTGCTTTTGCTGATGACCAAGTCTTTTCCAGTGCTCTCTGAAATATTATGGATGCTCTTGGAGGGAGGGAGGGAGGGAGTATACAGTAAAGGAGTTCATTTCCTGGAAGAAAATCTTCATATGTTAGCTCAAATTAGACAGTGTCATTCAATCTCCAGTATAGTCCAGTCTGTTTGTTCTCAAACTGTTGTTTGTAGTACACTGAAGGTCTGCAAAACCATGGTTACTGGTTTGCAGTGGCTGCAGAACCATATTCAGCAGTGATTTTAATGAAAAGAGTTCACAGAAATGTGATAACTAACTAAAAGTCTATTGATCAAAAAAGTGTGAGTCAGTGCTTTAATATATTTCATAATTTTATGTGTATCTTGGTAGTTTTCAGAGGCCCCAGCTACAGTTAGGCTGGTTGTTTTTGAGTGTTGAGCACCCATAGATGTTGCGATTTAAACAAAAGTGCCTTAGAGTGGGAGAAAGGAAGTATCACTTTCACCCTATGGATGGGGAATCCAATCACAGAATTAGCTTCCTAAGAGTTCCTTAGGAGCTCTGTAGGACACATCCTGAGGAGTTCTGTCTGTGTTTCATGGGGGTCTACTCTAGTGTCAAACTGCAAAGCTAGCTTGTTTCTTGTGGGGGCTAATGTGATGTCTAACTGCAAAGCTAGCTTTTTGTGTGTGACATTTTAAAGTGAATTGAAATAGGAAGGGATTTCTTTACTGTCAGTTTTTGTTTTTCACTTTCATTTCGTATTTTGACTTTGTCAAGTAGCTAAGAATGGAAGATGAAATCAAAATTCAGAAATATATACTGTTCTACTCCCCTCTCCTTTCACTGAGATAGTGATTTCCTTCTTGTAGAGAAAGGACCTGGAAGATAGTTCTGGGCAATGGAATTTAATAACCCCATTTGAAATATTGGCTAGAGAGCCTTTAATAATCTTCTTACTTGCAGTGGCCTCAAATCTTCATGGCAATGTGGGTTTGCAGTCAGTAAGTCACTTTTATCCTAAATTACTTCTATTGTAAAGAACAGTTCTTATTCTGTATTGCGCTGGGCTGTACTGAATCCTTTTGAGCTTTTTGGACTGTTGAGCATGATTTGTTGGTACAGCTCTGAATGCATGGTGCTAGAGAAGCAAGTGTCTAAGGACTTAAGCTCCTCAGCAGATATAAAGAGAAGTAACTCTTATTTCACAGACTTTGTCTTTCTTTATAGTGCAGATGCAAACAGTGGAAATTTCTTTATTAGCAGCAGGTTTGGGGCATCATCTTTTTTTAGTGGTTAGCTTGGTGCATTGGGCCTGTTGATCAAAAAAGAAAATTAGAAGTAGTTTTCATGGCTGGAAGGTGAAGGCTGGACTCTGCAACAGCTGTGACTCCTAGAGTCATTTCCTGCTGCCAGGCTCATGCTCTGTATTAGAAGATGACAGCAGTGGGCAAACTTGACTCATGAGCTAAAAAAATCTAAGGTCATCCTGGCATAGGCTTTTTGCACTTGTGGTGGGAATAAAAGTTTTGGAAGTGGAGCTTTGACATTATTACTGATAAACTTAGTACTGGAATGGCTGATCTTTTTTTACTGAGACCATGTTTCTTGTTTTGAAGTGATTGGTGTGAGCTCAAAATAGCTGTGTATAATACTTTCTAGTATGTATTTGCTCGGTGCTGCCTTGGGGCTAAGGCCTCACTGTGGGGAAAATGCCTTGACAAAGATGTTGGTCTCTTCCTCCTGCGAGAGGACTTGTATGGAGCCCTGCCTGACAAAGACAGCAACAGTGCATGGCACAAGCTACAGGAAGCATCTAAAATTCTAAATATGAATTCTAAAAGAATTCTAACGTGCAGAAGTTGTGTATTTGTGTAATAAGATGTGGGCTCTGTTCTTCAGCACCGGGACTGATGATCTATGTCTTGTGTGGGAGAAGCTAGTGAAATGATAATTTCATTCGTGAAGGTGGCACAATTCCCTCATAACTTTAGAACCCTGTAGCCTGTTGTAGCTATTTGCTAATATGGTACATGAGGTTGATAGCAGGCTAGTATTAGAATACAGAATTTTTGTGCATCTTCCTCCCCACTGCATTGGTTCATGTGCAGCTAAGGTCAGGGAAGAGGTAGCTCAAAAATTGTTGCAGATTCCAGGTGTAAGTTTTGAGCCTGTCTTCAGAACCTCCAAAAAGTCATGAATAAATGAAAATTCTATAGAGGCTATTCAGTAGTCTCTATAAGGTGAACAATACTACTTTGTTTCTGCTGTCATTTCCCAGTTGATATATTGCTATTGGTGTAAAAGCTGAAATGGGATTGGAGAGAGACCGGTCCTCAAGAGTGGCTCCTTTCTTTATCTCTGCATTTAGACTTTGTACTGGGAGTTCATGTGCAAAAAGGTCATTCTTTCTCCATGTTTTTTTACTTCCTCTGTGAATCTACAGAGGACTTTTGATCCTTGGACTAGTTGTTAAGCATTTTCGGTATTAATCACTTAAGCATATGCAGTAAAGGAGGAGGGGAGGTTTTTTTTCAGGCTTTTGCAGCTATTGCTGTTCTCACTGGCCTGTCATTACCAAGTGTTTGCAAAGATGATAGCAGCTTCGTCATAAAGAGTAAAACTGCCTTCTCTAATGTGGGCATGCGTTTGTTAGGCTTCGGAGACTGATGCATAGCTTGGACTCTAATCAAGTCTGCTTGTCAAGAGAAGGCTCTATCTGATTTCTGCGCCTGATCAGTCACTGACTGATATGACAGTCCATGTGTCCAAAGTGTTGAGCAGCAGGTAAGTGCTGACACTTTGATTGGACAGGCCACAGTTTGGGGATTGACAGCAATGTCTGCAATGACGTTGGAAGAGCAGCCAAGAATTTACTTTCAGTGCACAAATGGGATTAGTTACTATGTTTAGCTGACATTAAGCTATAAATTATCTGAAAGGTGGAAAGAGATTCCACTTGGAGTTCATATAGAATTTCCATTTACTAATCTGGTTGTACTGGGTCTGAATGTTTACAAGGCTCTTCCTGTACCATGTTGTATATATTTTTGATGGATGTTTCTAGTGCTTAATTTGTTGCACTATCTAAAGAATCCAATTAGGATTAAAGCCTGGTCATTCTAGATGCTGTATAAAGCCACAAATTTTAGCCCTGAAGAATTTATATTATACAGTCTTTTTTTCTGAAAAAAATCATGTATATGCTTTAAATTAAGCTAATGAGTAGTTGTGTTGAAGGCAGTGGAGTTTCTTTTTTATGATTTTTCAATATTACTGGTCCGCTTCATCTAATTCTTCTGTCTTTTGGGTTACTTACATCCACACATTTATTACAGTAATCCTTGATATCTTAGGTTCTTTCCAGAAGTGGAAAAGTCCGCCCTGTTAGACAGTCTGTTGAGAAGATTGGTGGGTAGTGGCACTGTGTCAGCCTCTCTGTTGTTAGGTACCTGCTTGTAAGAAATTCTCAGCACTGGGTCACTCATCTGCTAATGCAATCCTCCTTACTACCCTCAGCAATCCTCAGCTTGAGTTTTAGTTTTTATATTCCCAGTGTTCAGACTCCTTCCTCAGCAAAAGTAAGTAGTTACCTAGTCTTGCAAGATAAAGTGTATAAAGCAAGTATAACAGAGCTAACTAGCATCTTGTACGTATCATGAGAGCTGGCCTTCAGGGAGATGTTTATCACAATCTCTAGATGATAACCTTCTTTTCAGGTGGTAAATGGACATTTGCCTCTTCACTTTTATACAATTCACATGGGTAAATATTTTTTCCTTATCTAATAGGTTCTATTTTGTTTATTGAAGTGACCTAGGTCAATAAAGTTTGTTGGTATTGCTTTTTTTTTAAAATGTCGCTTATTTGTCTATAACCAGCTCTGACAGAAATTGGAGGGACGATATTCCGATCTCTGAAGAATGGGCAGTAAATGTGAAATAACTGGTAACTTTAATGAAAATGTTCTTTGGCTAATTCATTTCTGCCTGTTACTGTTTGTCAAGAAGCTGCCTAGTGGTTAGGTGCATTAAAATGCCGTACAAATATTGCTCTAAATTCTGTCGTGGATGACTACTCTGTCAATTGCCTAGGAACTGTGCTACTAGTTTGAAGTGAATTTTAGGAGAAAGGTTTTAATGTGCCACTCTAGAAGTTGTGCTGGCTGGTATTTTTGTTGTGAAAAGTTTTGCAGCTGAAAAGGAAAACTAAGATGGTCACTGTTTTACAGCTGCCAACTACTATGCACACAAGTTGTTTCTGAGGACACTGAAGGCCGGGCAGCCAGTTTTCTCTTACAGTGTCTTTTTCGTTGCAACTTTATTGCAGTCTTTCTTAGGATTTGTCATATAGATGTGATTTTGTGTGAGCATTCTGGAAAACGCCCCTTGGTTTGACTGAAGATCCTTGAGTAAGTCTCATGGAGCAACTGAGTAGGAAGAAAAGGAAAAGAGACTCTTTGTGCTTACAGAGCACAGGATGGCACTTCCTTGCTATGTACTTTTTAATGTAAGTGTATTCATAGCACTGGTTGAAAGCACATCAAAGGGAAATTCATTTCAGAAAGAGTCCATTAATAAATTAAAAAATCAGCTTGTTTCAGGATGCAACAATTATTGCTGTAAATCTGGGGTTAGTGTACCAAAGCCAATACAGATTTTGATATATCATCCAACCAATGTGCTGTTCAAACTATACCAGCTTTTTGAGAAAGACAGATTGGAATTTTTCGTTCAGTCCTTTTCGGTCTTTGGTTTCCTAAACCCTTAGTTATTCAGGAAAACCTGGAATTAAAAATAACCAGCATGTCTATTCCCTTTAAATTTTTTCATGTGCAGGACCTGGTAACTCCATCTGCAGAAAGGTAAAATCTCAGATCTTAGAGCCTGGCTTTATGAATCTCCACAGGTCTAAAGCAGTGTTTGATCTCAAGCTTTAGGTGAAGATTGCCATAAATAGAAGAATGGAAGGCTAGACTAATGGTTCACACTGTAGGGTTAGTTATATGCTGTTGTTAGCTGCATCAAGAGATTTCAGTACTGCATCTTGGTGACTTAGTGACTTTCTGATTTCTTGAAGCAGCCTTCCTTTTCCATGTGAAATGCTTTGAATTACTTCTGTTTTTCTTAAGTGGCAAGTTACACACAGCGCTATCATAAAGGGCACTAATGATACATTGCAGTAAGTCAGCTGTTAGACTTTTGTATCTGTGTCTCTCTCCCAGGCTCTTTAAAGTTAGTGATGTCTCCTGTTGCTTTTGAGAGAAGCTTATATTGCTAAATATATTTTTCAAGAATAGGAATGAGAACCTTTTCTATGAGGTAGTGTTTCAACAGGGAAGGGAACTGGACATCCTCATTTTATGTGTTTTTGTTTGCTTGTTGTTTTGGGGGGGGTTGTTTGTTTTGTTTTTAAGCTGTAGCACTCAAGCAGATCTGCCTCCTGTACTGCAAAAGAATAATCATTTATGCAAATGCAGTCATTTCATGCACGGCTATTTAAAAGTTTAGACAATTGCAGGTATAATAAGCAAGTATTTTCACTGAGTCAGCTTTTCTTTGCAATATTTTTCACTTAGTTTGAGAGCCTTGTGGATAACAGCTCCAGGCAGTAAATGAGACCTGAAGTGTAAGTGGTAAATTAATGTTCCCTTTTGTTCCTCTCCTTAGGGACTACTTGATTAAAAATAAAAATAAAAAAAGGTGGATGAAGGCTTCCCTTTGCATTTCCCATTTCACCCACAGTCCAATGCTGGCAGTAGATAGCCTGCAAAAAATTGTCATTTGCTTGTCATTTGCTGGGGGATTGTTTTTCTGTTTATTGGAGGTGACATGATCAGTGGGGCAGCGGCAAAGAGGCTGTGTTGCTATTGCTAAATATACATCCCTGACAGTCTGATAATAGGTTCCAGGAAGTTCAGTGGAAAATTAAAACAAAGCAACGTTTATAGCTGATTGAACTTGAAAAGCAGTTTTCATGTTGAATGGCAAATATGTGGACTTCAGCATTCCAGGAGACTGATGCAGCTCCACTGGATGGGCCTGACCTTGTGTGCAGAATGGACTGTGGACACAGCAGCAGGCAGAATGGTTTCATCTATAGAGCACTTCACAGGGAGGAAAAATTTGCTATCGTGCACAGAAATAGTTCTCACATACGCCTATATTTATACAGTGTCCACAGGTCTGAATAGCATCTTTCGTATGAGGGTTTTACAACCTGTTAGCAGTACAAGAATGTCTGGTACTGGGACTGTCTTTGTCCTTGCCAAAGTGCTATAAATATCCTGCCATCTACCCCTCTTCAGAAGCTGTAAGCAGAGTTTGCTTGTATTGCTTTTGTAAAAAAAGAAAAAAAAAAAAGGTGAAAGTTATAGATTATGTTCTCATCAGTGTTAAGGGAGTTTGAGTGTAAAGGCTCTATTTTAAATGTCTTGTTTCCTCATTTAAAAAAAAAAAAAAAAAAAAAGCCCTCAAACCCTAGAAGCCCAGAAAACAGACAACTTAGAAGGCCTTTAGTATGTAAAAACTTTTTTACTAATTTCAGTCCTAAAGGAGCAAGCACTTCTAGAAATGAAACTTAGTAGGTAGAGGAAAACTGGTATTCTTCTTCACAGTCATCTAAGTTACCAGAGTTACAGCTTACACTGTTTGAAAGGCAAACCACATGCCAGATGGCTATCTTTAATTGAAACCCATCTTTTAACAGTGGATTTAATGAAGGCTGTCATATTTAAAACAATCATGAAATAGAATTTCTAAGTGAGCTAGTACAGTTTTTGAGTGAGTATTTCAAATTGCACTAGAATGAATGTGAAAAGATGACTCATGTTCTGGATCCCCTGTTCTTGGCTAACTCCTTTTTGCCCACACAACCTAGGGTGTGCTACTTTGTTTCATTTGGCTGGTCTTCGAGCCTGAGGCGCACTCAGTTTTGGGAGTGTGCATAGATGTGAAAACATGTAAAGAACCCTAGCTTCCTGCAGTGTGAAACGGTTGGTGATGTTACTTCACTGTTGAACTAACCATGACAGTGTTTAAGAATAGCTTAATATGAACTTCTTAAAACCTTTAGACTTGAGGACAGATTCTTCCCCCCCCCCCCGCTCTCTTCTCTCACTTTTTTTTTTAATAATTTAGAATCATGAGATTGAAATTTTAGTTTTGTGGGGTTTTGGGTATCAAACTCAGTATCTGTCAGGTACTACATGAGCTGTTCAAGAGTTGAAAGCTATTAAACCTTTATGTGGCTCTATTGACTATCTGGTTACTTGCTCTGAATAATATGTTCAATAGTCTGCCTATGTCTTAATGTGCCTTCGGAATGTAAAATGTTACATTTGTTCTAAAATAGCATGGCTGACAAAACATGGAAGCTGGTTTTAGCTGCATAGCCCTTAGCAGAGCTTTTAAAGTTGCACTGGGACTTGAATTCTTTGACTGTTGAGGGCTAATGGAGCGCAAGACTTATGCCTTGCGTCTTGTTGGCATCTTGGTTTTCCTCCTTTGTGCTTTCCTTAAGGAAAGAAGGAAAAGCCAGGTGTAAGATCTGAGCTATGCCCTTCCTTGCCGCCAGATATTTCTCATGTGAAAGAACAGCAGATTGTTTACAAATACAGAAAATGTCAACTCCATCTCTGCTCCATTCTGCCTCTGGAACGGCTGGTTAATGCACTTAATGGATCCCTTCCCATCTGCTCAGCTGCATGTGATGCGGTTCCACTTGAAGTCTGTTTGCTGGCGTTTAGTTTATAAATTCAAATAAATTGGCACCGGTTCCTCATATCACTGACGTGCTAGTATAATAAAAGTTCAGGACTTTTTTCTGTGTTTGTTAATGTAGTGGTCCTTCCTTGTTCCATCGATAGCGAGCCACTTGCTTGCAAGTGGATGTACAGTATTTGCCTCTGTAGTGTATCCACGCTGTGGTTTTGAGGCAGCTGTTCGTGCAGGACCTGCTGAGCTGTTAATGGCTCGTGATGGGTCTACACTCCAGCTTAACCTGATCTCTGGCTTTTTTGAGGGTCTAAGTTTTTTAGTGAAGGAGAAGAACACTGCCAGCTCAACTCCCCCTCTTTCCCCCCCCCGCCCTCCTAGCTATTCTGTAAGATGCAGTTGTTTGAATTGCTTGTGGCGTTTCTGTGGTGTTCATCCTTTTCTGAGTTAACTATGAAGCTGTAAAAGGTTACTCCTTCCTCAGCATTCAGCTGCATCAAAATCTTCAATAGACCAAGATCTGTTTCTGGAATTTTTGTATTAATGATTGTAGCTGATACTCTTACACATCAGTGAAAGCAGAGAGCAGGATCCTTGCTTTGTCAGGGATCTTTGCTGGCTCTATGATGAAATGCAGCACTCTGTCGGGAAATCAGTTTGTTTAGTTGTATCAATCCATTCTTATGTTTTAATTTACCACAAAGGCCATAGAAAGGACTTCTGTCAGTTTTTAGTAACTCCTTCTGCTTGTAATGGTCATTCTTGCCAAAAATAAAGCAGGTCAGATCTGTTAGTCTGAGATTCTTTTTAACCTTAGTGCAATGAGTTATCTGTTCAGACTCCCCTGCTGCTATGTTCCTGCTTTCTGAGCACAGACTGCTCATTTTAACTGTTAGTTCCACAAACAGACTCATTTAAAATGAGTAATTTATTATGAGTAATGAGGTGTGTGCTTTTATGTGAAAGAAAACAAACCAGCCGCTGTGCGAGCCTTTCAAATTCCAGAGTGCGCTCGGAGGTGTGGGTTACAGGAGAAGCAGATAGTGAGTGAAAACAACTCTATGCTGGGCTCAGCTGCTCAAAGTATTTGTGGTGTTGTGTGTTTATTTATGAGCCTGTCTTTGCTGGGGATTCGCTGCCCTGTATCCTGGTAGGGAAGACTCACAGGCAGAATGAGGAAGCCCTCATTAATCTTCGTGCTCTTGTTTAGAATTTCTTGTGCTGCCTGCTGCGGCTCCTGTTGGAGCAGGGTCTGGCCTCTCGCAGTGAATTGAAATGGCTAAGATTAATATTAATCCCTTTAATACTGCAGCTCATGATATAGTCATTAGGTGACTTGGAACTAATCCTGCCCACCTAACTAGTGTGATTTATTAAATACACATGGAGGATTTAGTGTGAATACAGCTTGGTGGAACAGGCATCAAATAAATACCGCTGTGTATCTGTGTTAATGCTGGCAGATTGGGACACAATTGCAGGCCAGGCTAGGAAGAAACAGGAGTGGAAGGGATCCTTATCACAGGGTTCAGTGGACTTTACCTTTGTGAATTGGTGGTAATGATTTTTCTAGCTGGACACAGCATGTGTCAAGAGGTAACCTCATTTGAATGAGTCTTTAAAAATACCTGCTGTCAACAATTAAGAGATTGGGTGAAGCATGGATACATTTATACATTGCACTTAGCAGCAGAAGTTGCTCAGGTTCCTCACTGTACTGTGAGGAGATAGCAGATCCTTCCAGTT
Source organism: Apteryx mantelli (assembly GCF_036417845.1). Taxonomy (NCBI): domain Eukaryota; kingdom Metazoa; phylum Chordata; class Aves; order Apterygiformes; family Apterygidae; genus Apteryx; species Apteryx mantelli. The sequence goes on from NC_089984.1 coordinate 22,103,664, forward strand.
GTCTGTTCTGATCCTCCCAATGCAATGTGCCAATTAACATCCCTTCTGCAAACATTCAACTACAGAGTAGGCAGACAGTTAATTAGCACTAAGCTGATGAGCATTAACCTGCTATTTAAAAATATCCAAGGCTCCAATTCCAACACTTTGGAAAAATATCTGGGTTTTTCTTGTGAGCACAGTGTATGTCTCTGTGGAATTGTTTTTGATGGGTTATTTACTGGTTGAGATTAAAAAGAGTCGTTTAAAGAAACCAAGCAGGAAAAGCCAAACTATGGTCTGGGCAAGGAGTGTCTGCCTATATAGCTCCGAAGAGGTGACTTTCTGACCTCAGCCCTGGTGACATGTCCATTTTGGTGTAGTTGGGAAGGACCCCAAACCTAGAAGAATATGAGAGTTTAGCAAATGATCCAAGTCCTATCTAATCAGTGCCTGTTAAAGCTGACAGGCTGCAAGATGTTGTGCTGTGGGCAATACAGGTTTTCTCCCTCACCCTACAGGAAGCTGTAGCATGAGCTGAAGAGGCCATGCAAAAGCTGGCAAGGAAAGATTAAGGTCTGTATGCAAAGACTTCAAGGTCTTTATGACTGTCGCTGACTTTTTGCACTTTTAAATCTTTTTAGCTAAAAAATAAAATGTAAAGCTTCTCTTGAGATGGAAAGCAGCTCAAAAGAAGCAGTAGCTCGCTGGTCATGTGTCGCAGGAAGAATGAAAATACAGGCCCAACAAGGCTGGGCCAGTTGCATTTAATAGGGTGGGAAATAAACTGATTGTGGCCAAATTAATCCTTCCCAGAGTGTGGTACAAACAGGCAGATTTGTTAAGCCAGGGCTGCAGACTGGAGAGGCAGAGCCAGGTGTGAGGCATGGAGCTGGCTGAGGTGTACCTGACAAGAATTCAGAAGCGATTTCTCAGTAGATTTTATTTTTCACTTAAACAGAAGTGAAGTCTTATATTTAAAGACTACTTGGACTGAATAAGGATTTTCTTTGTGGAAGGCGGACTTGGAGTTGCCCTACTGACTTCTTTAGTATCAGTAAGAACTGAAAGTTGCATTTCAAGTTGAAATGCTTGCCTAAGTAGAGATTTCGAAGATGTCTGTTTAGTGTCACACTAATATTTAAAAGACTGATCTTTCTGTACAATGGGAAAAAATATGTATTATTGATTACTTGCTAACTGTTGAGTCAGTTACTCAAAGTATCAGTCTGCTTATTGGTCATGTTAACCATAAGTTCTCCCAACAACATTTTTTACTCCCTATTGCTCCCTTTGGTTCCCCAGCTTTCTTAAGGTTTTTTTTTTTCTAACCAGCTGTTCTGCTTCCACAACTCCTGTATGTTTTTACCTTTTTTGTTTTTTAATTCCTGTACCTGACCTTTCTTTTCTACTTCAAAGATTTCTGATTTTGTGCTGAAGCTTTTTTGAGATCTAAGCCAGTTCTGACTGCACTAAGATCTATCTTGGGAGTGAGTTAGCCTTTTAAAATGGGATGAATGAGACTTCATGGTATTTTCTTACTTCTTGTCATTTGTGATCAAGAGTATGAAGTTGTCTGGCACTTCAGGTGCAGTATATTTAGTTTTGAACCATGTAATAGAAAGCCAGAAATGCTTAATTATGATGGCAGCAAATCATTTTTCAGTGAGATGAATTAAAACGTCTAGCCTGTTTTGAAGAGGGGATGGGACTCCGCTTGTCTCTTCAGTTGTCTTTATCAGTCAGTGTGCGAATACAGCTGTGACTTCTCATAAGAGATGCAAGGTCATGCACTAGTTCTTCAGAGACCATATAAAATTTCTGATAGAATAAATCTGGTTGTAGTAAGGAAATTCAAAATATGTTAAATATGCAGCTTGCTGAAATGTCTGTTTTGGTCTTTATTGTCCTATATTGTCATGGTTCTGAGATAAGATTGTTGAATACAAAATTATGAGATTGTCAAATTAATTGCTGTTGAGTTAATGACTTATCAAATCAATTTTTGTTGTTTTGTTTTATCTGGCTTTTGGATTTTACCAATTAATAGTAATAGATCCCCAACATTTCTAGTTTTTCCCCTCTGACTTTGAAGTACCACCTTCTCACCCCAAGCCCCCTCCCTAGTGCTGCTACAGCTTTTCAGTGACTAATAGGTCAGTGCAGAAGATTTGCCTGGACGATAGTGAAATTCCAGTTTGTATAGGAGGTATCCTCTGAATTCTGCTGTATTCTGGATTGCTGAGTTGATTGTTACTCTGAAAATACACTACAAAGCAAAGAAATTGCTAGGATTTATCCTGGGAAATTAAAATTTTAACATGGAACAGAGCAAGATAACATGACTGTGGCATCTAAAAAGCTTAACAATGAGGAGGCAGGGAGATTTTTTTTTCTTCTTAGTTTATCTGGTGGTTGTTCATATGTTAGTCATAAATTATTTCTGGAGTAGTTGCTCAACTCAGAAGAACTTATCTTAAATGGACTACAGTTGTGATTTCTATTAGTCTGTGAAAAGTGCTTTGTTTTGTCCTACTTGCCTGCTGTCCAGATATTGCGCTTTTGTATATGCTGATCCTTGTTCAGCGGTTGCAGGCGCTCATTAGAGCAGAGCGAAGCAGACGGATCTTTTTGTGAAACGCAACACTGGCTATGCAGCAGATAACATGTCTTAGTGACTGATGATCATCTGTTAGCACAGTTAGTACAGATGTAACTCTCAGCTGAATTCTGTCAAACTGTTGTCATATGCTAGTTTGTATACTACCAAGTAAAATGAGGATTTGATTTTTCTTAAAGGCTCCCCACCAATGACTTCCTAAAGTAAATAGATGCCTTGTAAATTCAGTTAATAAATGATGTATAGCATTTTGAATAAATGGATTTAGAATTAAGCAATGTCTAGAAACATAATGATTTAAAATACTGTTTTCTAGTTTTGTTTTAATAGAATATGAAGAATTTGTTTTCTTTTTCAGGAAGGTAGCTGCTTGCGTTTTCAAGTAGAATGGGAAAATATAAAGGTCTGCTTGCCACAAAATAGTAGTTATTGAGGGAGAAAAATTTGAAGGTAGTCCAAAAGCTAATTTCAAAGTTAAGAAAAATTCCACCTTCTCCTTTCTAAGAGTTACCTTTATTGCCTCAATTTAGTATTTTCCAAACAAAATTAATTATCTGTTCCTTAAACTAAAAAAAAAAAAAAAGGCATGCACACACAATTCCCCAAATCAAACACGCTTTTGGAGCTTTCACAGATGGAATAGTTGTTACTAACTATTGTCATCTTGAATTACAGGTCAGTGTCTAGCCTCTTCTCAGGTCTGCCTTGCTAGGCATCCACACCTATCTGGTCATCATTCATGTGTATAAATGCAGGAATAATGATTGTGGAGTTTGACATGCTATTAAGTAATTTTTGTCCCCTTGCGTGCCATAATCTGGGGTACCTAACAAGAGCAGTGGAACAAGCTCTCCAGCTCTGTTCCTGTTTTTGTTGGCCTCAAACATTTAAGAGTCATGAGATATTTGATAATTAATTTTAAAGTTATTTAAAATAGTTTCAGCTCTGAGCTTTTGAGGCTCTGTGTTTTCAAGTGGCCCCCTGTAAATCTAAAGGCTAGAAACACTTAGCAGAAAACTAAGTCTTTGGTAGACTCAGGATTCTTTCTGGAGCTGAGGCCTTATGAAAGGTTTGTAATAGAGCAGGCATCAAGGTAGAGCTATAAGAAGTTGGTGTCTTTGTTTCAGGCCTGCCTGGCAGTCACCCTGGTTTATGAGCTGGGCTTTCCACAGTTCTGAGTGAGCCAGAGAGGAATGTTTGTGTTGCCTGGAGAATCCATTTTCAGGGGGAAATGCTCTGCAGATTTCCACTCTTCTAAAAGTCTGTGTTTCATAGCCTTCTCTACACCACCGGTGTCAAACAACAGATACTGAATTACTAGAAATTATCCACCCACACCCATGAATTTGAACTTCTTCCAACGTGTCCCGGTTATAATCAAGTTTGTGATTGGCACTTAATAGACTTATAAGGCATTTATTTTTCTTAGTGTTTAAAAACAAACATCTTTTTTTTAGAAATTGTTTTATTAGTTTCTTAGCCAGTAAAGAATGATGCTACACTATAGGTGGCCCTTCTTCCGTGAGATTGAAAGGAATGTAAGACACTGGGGTCTGCAGCTAGTTTATTAGTTTTATTATTAGTTTATTATTGGTAGTAGTTTATTAGTTATTAGCTAGCTTGATTTGTTCTGTAGTCTTTGAAATTCAAAGAGTAGATAGACATATGTATCACTTGTGTGAGCACTGCGGTAGTAATTGGGACAGGAGGTGCAAGTCACTGGCAGTGTATGTGCAAGAATGTAAATGAACAGCTGATTGTAATTCAGGTAAAGAAAATAAACTCACAAAGTACTTTTATTTTGGTGTGATGTGACTTAGGGATGAATCATGTCTGTTTATCTGGAGTCTTGGTTAACTTCATTGGAAGAGGACACTGGGGAAAGAGGGAGGCTTAAAAACGTTGGTGTGCCCATTAATGAAAGGAATTTTGAGCTAGAAAGTTGGTACTCAAGGTCAGCTAGAAAGTTGGTACTTAGGGTCAGCTAAAAAGTCTGTTTTGTAGCCAGGGTGAGAGCAAGTGATTAGTACCTTGCTTTGATTTTTTTTTTGTAGTCTTTAAAGTTAATTTATATAATGAATTGATAGTGAAAACTCAAACATTGATTTACTCTAGTCTGTCCTCTGTGCATTTACTAGTTCATGTCAAAGAGGCATGGCTAGAAAATGGTCCATACGTATCTGAAGAGAGCTTTGTGGGTGTTTGGGAAATATGGTCAATGAATCAGATAAAAAATGGTCTGGTTAATCAAAATCCACACACATCCCTTTTTATTTTAATATGGGTCCATGATAATCTCCTTTTTAAGAGTGTGGAATAGAAGTTCTTTGTCTGTTTCTGGCACAGTGTGGGGCATGTTGGAGATGAAAATAAACCTATGTCTATTTCTACTATAGAGAGCTTGTCTGCCACCTTACTGCTTCTCCCTGTGTAGTTTGGTGAAACCTGCTTTGAGGAGAAAAAAATGTTATTTTGTATTTAATCTGCTATTATTTACTGAGAAATTAGGGAAGATATAATAAATGCTAGCCTCTTTATGCCTGTCTTTTGGCATTAATAGCCCTTTTTGATCTCTCACCATAAGATATTTGGTGGGAGAGTTGTTTTGTTTGGGGGCTTTTTTGCCTTTTTTTTTTTTTTTTTTTTCCTTATTAATCCCCTTCCTGCCATTCTGTAGTAGAACATTCTTGGGTTTGAATGCAAACCCCTTTTACAGGTAGAAATGTTGCTGTTTTCATCCATACACTTTGAAAAGGTACTAGATTGCAGTCTGCTAGACTTCCTCCAGACATGGAAGTATTTCCTAAAGCACTGGTCTGGCTCTACAGTAGAATAGTTTTCAGTTTCCTATAGTCTTCACATCAATGTGGGTGAAAAGTGTGACATTTTCCTCCATTTTTCTTTTATGAACTAGCAGAAAAGATTGTTGCCTGTCACTTCTGAAGCACTACCTCTCTTTTTGTTCTGAGAAATTGCTTTCTAATTGCAGTGTGCTTAACCAATTAAAACTTACGTAAGAATCAGCCACATCATGAAAATTACATTGTTTTTCACTGTTGACTCCAGAGGACCACAATCTGCTTTGCCTGTTCCTTTGGCTGTCCACTGCATTCAACCACTTTCTTCTCTGCACATCCCCAAAACTGTATCCTGGACATTTAGCCTGGAGAAGGCTAACGGGGATCTAATTACTGTCTTCTACCTGAAGGAAGGTTGTAGAGAAGACAGAGCCCCATTTTTCTTGGAAGAGCACAGCAAAAGCGCAAGAAGCGATAGTCGTGGATTTTTAACAAGAAAATTTCCAGTTGGGCATAGGGGAGAATTCTCCCCAGACAGAATTAAATACTGGGACAGGGAGCAGAGAGGTGCTGGAATCTCCACCCTTAGAGACTTTCAAAGTTTGACTGGACAAGGGCTGAGCAATCTGATACACCTCCAGAGCTGGCCCTACTTTGAGCAAGAGGTTGGACTAGGTGACCTCCAGAGATCTCTTCCAGCCTGGATCTTTCTGTGACTCTGTGCTAGCTGATCTAGGCCATCCTTAATCTTTCACCATAAATATGTATGTGTATATATATATGTGTGTGTGTTTATAACTATATATATTTATATATATAAAAAATATAGAATCTTAGACACTTTTTCCCTCTGTGCAATTTCTCTTTTAATGTACTTGGATGGAACAGGTGTGTCTTAAATTTCAGGTTAGGTGGCTTCTGTGTTGGCATATCTAATCTTAAACAGTGGAATCAACTCTTTCAGACCACAGGCTTGACTTTCCAGTACGTTGCAAAAAATGTGGGAGCAGGAAAGGGAAGGTCTGTTTCCTTCCATTTACTCTCTTTTTTTTCTTTGCTTTGGCACCTCATCTCTGCTTGAAAAGTGAAGTGAATCTGAAGGGTTCTGCTGTTCCCTGGAGCATGTCATTATCCATTTGAAGGAACCTAGCAGGTGAAGCTAATATATAAGGAGCATTTCTTTTTCTCTAACTCTCTCAAATGCACACAGTTGTGGATGTTTGTACTCAACAGAACCAGTGTGAAATTTAGTCACAGCCGCAGCATGTGTTCCAATTTTCCAGGGCAACTTTCTCCCAGCTGTGGATTAACCCTTTCTCCACTCTGCTTTCTGTCTCTCCAAAATTCTGGGAAATTTCAGTGAGCAATTTCTGTGGCCAAAGAAGCCTTTAGAGATGAAAGAAGACTTAGATTTCAATGAGCATTTTGGGGAAGGGAATTTAATCTTTTAAATAAGGTTGGATGTTGGTGGGATGTGTGTAGGAGTTTTTTAGCTTCTTTAATATAATTGAGAAGTGTGTATTTCTGCAAGCTTAGTATACAATCCCGATACCCCTCCATTTTGCTGGCAAATCTAAACTCAAATCGCACTGTTTTACAGCAGTCTGTAAGTGCAGCTTACCAACTGTGGGTGCTGCTACACTGTTGTGAAGGTGCTTGTCCTGGTAAAGCTGCATTTGAGTGAGGAGTTTTGCCATTGTAATTCTTAGGCTTAAATTACATTCTTGAGGGAAATGCTATAAATGCTCTGTGTTGACCAAAGCTAGAGAGTATGCCTTTTTTTGTCTTGTAGTATAGCCTGCTGTGTTAAGAGTAAGGGTTTTTTTCCTGTTTGTGGAAGGAATTTGCTTGTAGGTATACTCTTACTCTTGTTTCAGTTTTGAAATTACTTAAGAATCCTGTTAATGAGGAATAAACATATTCAACTTATTTATTTCTCTGCATGAATAAAGCATTTCTTAGATTTTATTTTCCAAGTTGTGTGTTCTTTATGTAAAAAGGAAGCTTCCCATCAGTGTGCTGGTATAAAATGAACAAGCTGGCTGTGTTTCCTGAGTTTCCCTCTTAAGAGGGAATGTATTTTATATTTCCAGATTTAAAATCCTATTGTTACTGGGGAAAACACCCTTAGTCTATAATGTCTCAGTTAATTATGTGATTCCAAAGCAAACAACAGTGTGGAGTCATATTTTACCCCCTTCTTTGAACATCTTTGAATCGATGTTGTTGCTAACATGAAAAATAATGCATATTCAGCAGTGTCCCTAGTAATCAGCATTAGACAGAGGGCGAATACCATGTTCGCTTATAGAGAGGACATGGTACTTTAACATACTGTCTTCAGCTGCGTTTTCTCTTTGACCGTATTAAGTTAAGATATGGCTTCCTTTGTCTGCTGCTGCTCTTTTCACTCATTTCTCTATCTGGATTCTTTTTGTGCTGTGATTCAGTCCTTCACAGAGCAAGAAAACGACATTTTCAGGCTGCCTGCTGCCAGATCACAGCAGTTTCAATTGGACACTTAAAAGCAGAAGCAGGTGCTGGAAACTCTATTCTCCCTTTGGTCTGATTCATTGAGTGCCAGCCTTCAGCTGAGGAATGGGGAGGGGAGGAAGGCTGTTTTTGTCACTAAAATCTTAGCCTGATTAATATTTGCAGTGCTTCAAACAGTAGAATAAAAGCTTCATAAATTAACTCTGAACTTTGTGGAGCTCAGGGTGGTGCAGCACGACTGCTGGAATTCCTCTGTGTCTGGAGATGTGACTCAGGACCAAGGTGCTGTTTGTTTGAGGATCTTAATATCTGCAGCCTATATTATATCTCTAAAAGAGAAGATTGGACCAATGTGCTCCATTTCTATTCTAGTTTTCAGGAAGTCCCCAAATTTGGTAAACTAACAATGTGTTTCTCAGTTCAGTCACAGCCCGAGTCTGCATTTTCTGTTTAGAAGGCTGGTTTAGAAAATTATGAATATTTTCTAGGGATAGTTCTGGAAAGAGCTTCTTGTTTGTATTTAATTGCTACTGATATTAACCAATAGAGGGCCTGAGAAAGGAAACTCTTCATTCAGTGAATGTTAGATTAGCTGCATTCATAATGCAAAACATCAAGAAACTTTTCTGACTTGTGCTCACTCCGAAACCAAAATCGGAATAATTTAGGTAGGAAGAGACCTCTTGAGGTCATCTGCTCCAATCCTCTGCTCAGAGCAGGGCTGTCTTGGAAGTGAGATCATGTTCTTCAGGTTTACAGCCAGTTGAAATCTGAATACATCCAAGGACGGAGATCTCTCAGCCTCTCTGGGCAAACTGTTCTGGTGTTTGACCACCCTTGTTTCAAAAATTTATTTCCTAATACCTAATTGCAATTTCCCTAGTTGCAACTTGTGTCCATTGTGTCTTGTACTTTTCTATATTCTTCCATTGCTTTTACAAGAGACTCTTCTAAAATTATAACATAAGGATGAAGAGAGACATTGTGCCATTTTTGGACTAGATTAGAGGCTTTTTCAAGGGCTGGTGCTGATTGAAAATATGGCCTTGTAAGCTATGGGTTTTCTTGACCTGTAGTGTGTAACAACAGTAACAGTTGTTGGGTAACAGCAAGCACTGGATCTTGAACATGTTTATCAATTTAATTTGGGTGTTTAGTTCAAGAGCTTGATCTAGAAATGGCAGCAGTCTTGGAACACACCTTGTCTGGTTTATCTCTGAGAGGTAGAAGCAGAACTAGGAGAAGAAAACCTCACAGCCAGTTGAGGGCTGTTTGAGGAATGATTTTTGTAATTCTGAATTGTTAAGAGGGCATGAGAGTAAAGTATTTTCAAAGGCTTTTTGTTTGACAGTGCTTACTTATTAGCCTTAGCTTTTTGGACACCTACTTGAGATGTTATAGATCAAAGCCTTCTGTAGAAGTTTGAAATACTTGTATCTATTTCTGTTTCAAATAATCTAGACCAGGATTTATGTGTAGGTGTTTTCGAAAGAAGTACTAGCTCATGCATCATTTCCATTTGTTATTGAAGAGCAGTGAAAGAGTTAAAGTGAAACATCACTTGGATTTTTGTCCTCCTTTAACCACTCTTAACAGGAGTAACTTTTGCTTCTGCTCATCACTGATCTTCTTGTCTGTTGCTCTTTTTTCTGAAAAACATTTTTTTAATTCAGTGTGATAAAACATCCGTTATTTGTAAGTTGATTGAGCATAAAGTATTTCATTATAAAATGGTCATCCATCACTGGAGGCTGGGGGCTGCAAAAAACATTAACTGTGCACTTTTGGCTGGAATGCAGCTTGCCAGAATAATGCAGCTTCTGTGTAAAGTATGCAGCATAAAAAAATCGACTGTTCAGGAAAACAGGTGCTCGCCTTGCTCTCCCAGAGCTTTGGGATTTCATCCCAAGTTTTTGGAAGGGTCTGCAAAATCCTTCTGTTACCTAGAGTTACTTTCTGTTTTTAAGCAATGGCCTCCAAGCTACACAAAATACTGCTCTGTAGCAAGTGGTTGCATTCTGATAAGGCCATGAGGATTTGCTAGCTGTTTAACTGCTGCTGTTTAATAAATGATGTACACTTTCTCCTCATTCATTAGCTCCCCAATAAGTTAGCTTTTTTCAATGTTTCTTAACACTGACATCGCAAAAGTGAATGGCCAAACATTGCCAAGTTGTTTCTAGATGTGATTCTAATGTGTCCCATTTAATTTCCTTGACACTTGACAAACTGAACTCTGAGCTAGCGGTGCTCTATGTGATAAATCATTAAGATCATTTTGACCTTAACCTGGCATGTTTGCCTAATTTAAATGTGAAGCTGAAAAATAACTTCCTTCACTGAGAATCTTATTTTAGATTGGGGAGAAAAGTGGGATGATAGGACAGGAAGCTTTTATTGGATTAATGTTACTGTGATTTGTTTTTTAAGATTATTCTCAGGTAACGTAATGGCACAGCACTTGCGAAGGCCAGATATCTCCACTTTCCATATGAGGAACTGAAGTAGAGACGAAGTGACTTGTCCAAGAGAATGAAGGGGAGACAAATGGCAGGGACTGAGAATAGTACTAGTTTACCTACCTGTGGTCAAGGACCTTGCTACCATCTGATGCTCGGTTTATTTGTGTATGTGCTTAAATCCTGTCAGAGCAAATTCTATCAAGTCTAGGCTTAAAAATCCAATGGAAATTCTTCTGACTTTGCCTTTTAACCAAGTATTGGGAACAAATGCAGCTGAAGTTTAATGATTCCATCCCAAAGGTCATGGTAGCAGAAATGTTGGGGTTGAGAGGTTAAAGCAGAGTTGTGTCTGCTGATCTGTTAAATGTGTGTTTTATATTTCACTTGGAGAGCCTGGCTGCTCTGTGCCCTAAGGGAAGGAGAGAGGGATTGAAGAAGCCTACGTAAGTGTGTGAACTGAGGGTTGGCTTGAACAAACAGGTCCTATTTATCTGTGTGAATTAAAGTTTTTGTGCTGTGCTGTCACTTTTAGATTGCTCTTGCTAGACAATGTGCAGTCAATGATGATCTTAATAAAGCTAGGACAGGGTCTTTCAGAGTGCCTCAGGTTTCTTATGTCATGGCATATACTGGATCACAAACTTCAGAAATAGATGGTAATAGATTTATTTGACATTTTCCTAGAGACTGAAAACAATATCCTCTTTCCAGAGTGTACTGCCAGTGTCCTGTATGCCAAAGCATTGCTTGTACTCCCTATACAAGTCTACTGCTCAGGATACTGGTTATTTGTCATCTATTGAATGAATACATTAAACATATCGAATACAATATTGATATACAATAGAGGACAAGACCATGAGATCACTTACATTAGGCTATATAGTACCTGAATCTTTACTTGCTGTTTGGAATGTTCCCAGAAGAAATACAAGCTGTCAGTATACACATGGACCTTTTTGCTCTGAAAAGATGTCGGTCAAACTTGGAAATGTTAAGAGTTTGAGCAGAAAAATTTTGTCCCAGGTTGCAGCTGATCATTGGCAAAAGTGTTGCAGGGGGAGCTTTGACTCAGTCTAATGCTTCAGAGTACCACGTTGCCTCGTGGAAATAGTTGCATTCATGGGTTACCTGTATTTGTGTGCTTTCTGAAATAGCAGCATAAATAGGATTTCTACTGTTGTTAGTTCTCTTGATGGAAATCACATCAAGATCCTGGATAAATTTATGGAACTGGACGGAGCACAATATGTGAAATTCTAAAGTTCTTTAATTTTGGTCACATCAGTCTCTTCAGACAATGTAAGAAAAACAAAATATGTAGCATTTAACCTTGTCAGCCGTTAAAAAAAAAACAAAAACAAAAAACAAAAAACACCTGGCAAGTTTTCTTGACCAAACCAATCCTATCTTTGGTTTAAGAATGCGTATTGGAGACCTCACCAGGAGAGGTCATCTCTTGGCTGGAGCACAATTAATTCAGGCTGAATCCCAGACAGCACCAAAGTCTGGCTGTTGAAAGACGAATCATTCTGAACTACCTGAGACATGATTTCTTTTTTCTGCTGAGGGCATATCATTTCTATTTAACAAAGCATATGAAGCCTTCAGAGTCTGGAGGAGCAGATAGAATAGGAATCTAAAAATACTTTTTCACCTTTCATCTGTTAGGAATCTGTTTGTTCCTTCCTTTGGGATGATGCTATGACCCTAGTAATCTATGGGTTTTGTTAATGCAGGCTGAATTACTGTCTTCGTATTCAGATATGGCAAAGTATAATGCAGAAGGTATTTGCTTACCTATTCCCCTGTCTAGGCTGCAATAAGGGCATCTTACCTTTTATGAATATATGGAATCCCTCAATTTCTTAACGTAGATTTTTAGGTCACTTTTATTCTTTGCAGACATGTTATTGTTTTTCTGCTGTCTTCTGAGGCCTGACTCCAACAGGTGGGAAAAAAATGTATTTAATGGGGTTGGGGACTGATGTAGTTCTTGTTTAAATGATGTAGGCATGCCTGTCTTCTGATATATCCTAGTTAGGATCCCTGCTGAAGTTGAAATGTGTTCAGAGACTTCCTCCATTTCAAAAACAGTGAATAAGGGTCAAATCTTGGGCTGCTGCTTCCCTTTGTGTACCAGTTTTGTACATCAGCACTTTCTACCAGCAGATCATTGTGGCACATAGCAGTATAGAGAAATTCATTTCCTTCAGCAGTCCATTCTCAAGAACATAATATTTACTTGTTTTCATCACTCTAGAAGTCTAGTTGCCTTTTAATGGAGGCCATCTGTTTAGATTTCTGAGAACTTTTGTGTGCATCTGTGCTGCTTTCTTCAATTGTTACTGTATTTAAAAAATTTTTTTTTTGCTAAACATTATTTTTGCAGTGCCTTAAGGCAACAGTTGGATTGACTGCCACCAGGCCAGTCTTTCTTCCTTTTACTTTTGTTCTGTGATATACCATTTCTACCCCTTAGTAGGAGTTTAGTTGGGGGATTAGTTTGAAACTGATATTCCAAAGATGTTTTGTACCCCCTCTCATGAAGCTCCCATTTTGTATCTGTGGTATCTTAGTGTATTGGAACTTGAGCTCTGGGTAATTATGCTTTGCCATTAGGACTAGGAACTTTTGCTTTCTTGTAATAATATGGTGAAGCACAAGGTTTCCTGGATTGTTTCAGGTTGGATAGAAGAATTTGTGTAAGTCATAACATCAAGGTGCATGAAGCCTTTGAGAGGAATGGTGGCTGAAATATATTTGTCATTAAAAGATTCTTTTCCCTCTTGGGTCATCTGCTTTTTCTTCATTCCGCTCTTTGGATTTTTCCGTCTTCCTGATGTTTTTAGATTCTTTGGCAACACAAGAAATGTCTTGGCTTTTGGGGGATTCGTTATTCTTTGATTTTCCTTTCAATTTTTCCCCTTGGCATTCATGGGCTTCCCTTGAGGAAGGAGTAAACAGAATGGGTAACATCCATACAGCTAATTGATGATAAAACTGTAATTCTTTTTTTTTCCCCCAGCCTCTTAGAAATAGTAAAGCTTTCCTTTTGACAACATGATGAATTTGCAATAAGAGAGCTATTCATAGTGTGGTAGACACACAAAGCTGTGGAGAATTACAGTGCTTTAAAATACCAGAGAAGAAGTTTTAATTTCTCTTGGGCTTTTAAATTGCCTACTTAGTTTGGGCCCGGTACCATGCAAGACATGTATAAAATACCATAGTGGAGCAAGTAGAGTGACTGAATAGAGTTCTGTAGAGTGTCACAAACTAATTGCTCTTTCTTCGACATGTGTCAATTTCTTTTAGAGAAGAGTGCTTAAACTTGACATGTATCAAACTTGTGCTGTCAGTAAGATGGATGGATCAGTCCATCTTCTGGACTTGGCAGTGTGCAATGCAATTCCCCATAGGTTTCATTTAGCTTAGTCGGTCTTGTTAGAGTGGCCATGCTTTCTTCCTCGTATTAGGAGGGAACCTTGGGAAACCTGGCCCTAATTCACAACAGCAGCAAGATCAATAACCTTCAGTGTTTGGTCAAGGGCAGATGAATTTGTCATGGGATGGCTGCTTTTTGCTTTGATTTAGCTTGATTTAGTAATTTCATTTGAAGTTGAATGTCGCTGCCTCAGAGGGCTGCCCATGAGTACTGAAGCTCAGAGCTGGTGCAGGTTCATCACAAGGACTGGCTGTTGCCCTGCGTGTGTTTATTTTCTGTAAGAAATCTTCTGAAACCAATTTCTGCTGGTTCTAAAACAGAGATGAAAGGTGAAATGTATCTGCATTTCACTGGTGCACTTTAATTAGACTATACAGATGTTTTCAATACAGATCTTATAAATTCAGTTTATAAAACAGTCCTTTTTTTTCCCCCAATCCAATAATGGGAGCTGCTGACCTAGTGGTGAATACTGACTATCTTCAGAAGAAGGGGTAGGAAGCTTTTTAGAGAAGATCTATATAAGCAGCTACCAGAAGGCTACTCTGGACTAGGTTCAGTAACTTTGAGCCTTGGAGCAATTGTAAAGATAGCTGTTTTCTATACCAAAAGACAGGGTTTCTTAAATGCATCAACCTTTGTCAATGTGAATCACTGATTTTTTTGTTTATCAATGGAGTAATGATTTGGTCATTTTCATGCTTTAAAAAGAGATAAGTAGCCATGAAGTCTTAAGAAAACTAGCTTTAAATTCAGTGCTTTCTGATGTATTCCACTCTGAAATATTTGAGCCAGGTGCAAGTCCATAAACATGGTTGCTTCCATTTTGATGATGTATAAGGACATAAGTCATTTTATAATTCACTTAAATTGTCTACAGTGAATGAGAAGTGCTGATTCACTATGTCTTTGCTGGTCCTGCTGAATTGTGGAGGAAGCTTTCCTTTGCATCCATGCTTGTGTTGTCTTTTCTTTTTTTTTCTTTTTTCTTTTTTTGGAAAAAAAAGAAGAAAAACCACTCCTTTTCAAACATTCTGTCAGACCATCAAAATGCACGTGCCTGTTGGTGAAGCTGGAAGAGTGTGCTAGTTGTCTCCAGCTGTGGAGATTTCCTGGAATAGTTTTAAGTGCCACTACAAGAGGCACTAACCATTTAGAGCTTGCATGTGTCTCTGAAAAAGCCACAAAACTAGTCTTGTGTTCCTGAACCTATCAGAGGCTCAGATCAGCTGTATTCCCTCATCTCCTTTCCCTGAAGGCAATCATCCTCTCTACAACTGAGATCAAAATTTGTTTAAGTAATTATGAATTTGCACATGTGGATTTACAAACCATGAGTCCTGATGTAATCTTTTTCTGAAATGTGTTGTTGTGATTAGGTGTTACTCTAGTGCTCATCCTCTTGTATGAGAGAAGAGAAAGAGTTTCTGGAAAACAAGTATGGATAAGTATTTAAATTATACTGCAAAGTAGATAGGTATTGCCATTCATACTGGCTCTGAACACCCTTGTGGGAGACCATGTTAGAAACAGTAGGCTTTTACTATGTAGTGTAGAGTAATTGATTTGTTGCCTTTCATCCGAATAGCCGTGGTTCTTGCAGAGGTATCAGGTCACAGGGCAAGAGGTAATGTCATAGGATCCATAGCAAGTCTTCTCCCAGTGACCTTCAACCTCACTATGTCAAGTTACCACTGCATTCATTTTTAGAGCTATTGTATTGGAGCAGAACCTTTTGAGTATAATCTCTGACTAATTACGTGTCAGCTACAGCTCAGGAAAAAGTTTCGCAAAATACCATTCCAATCAGTTTTCTCAGTGCTAAGAAATGAGAGCAGAATTAAATTCTTCCAACTTCAACTTTTGAAATAATAAATTCTTGGAGCAGCATTTTTTTTTCTGCAGTCAGCAATGTGTATGACTAATACACCATCACTGCTTATGTAAAAAAATCCAAGGAAAAGCAAGTAGTTGTGTTGGGCTGAGAATACATCCCAGATCTTTTTTTCTTCTGTACTTTAAGTCCAACTGGATAGAAACTATGAGAGCCTGTGCTTTGTGTAGCTCCAGACTTCCTGTTGATAGCATTTCTTTTCCTTGTGAATGTAGTGAATATCTTCTACTTTTCATAATATCACTGAAGCATATCTCCCTCTGGAATGGAATACTATGGCTGGGTGAAAAGCACTTAGAATAAAAGTGGAGACACAGCTGGAGTTTTCAGTGTAATTTTGGCTGAAGATACTAGAGCAAGTACCTGCTTGTGAAAAATGTCCAGGGATTTTTAATGTGTGGGCAGAACAGCTGAAGCTGAAGCATGGCATCAGATGAAAACCCGATAACTAAAGGCTAACACTGGTGGGACTGTCAGTGGTACTGCTTTGCTGGTAGATGTAAATAATTCCTATAGGAGACAAGGTTTCAATTGAGCTGATGCTGCCCTGACCAGAGGATATCAAGAGCATCAAATGCTTAGTGTGCATTCTGTCATTCTTCCCCAAAATAAAATCTCAATTCTGAGGGGCTCTTGAGATCTTGACACTATGGAACAATCATTTGTTAAAGTCATGTTTAATGAAAGGGAGATAAACACATGAAGCTGCAGTGTGACAAATGAAAGCATTTGTACCATTGTAATGAAATTAGGCAAACAGAACAGGCTTGACAGCGCTGGGTTTCCCCTGTCAAACTGCATTTGTAATTCTAGCCTTGCATTCATGTGTGGCTGTGAATGGCACTGTTTTCCTCTTGGTGTGGTGGGCCTGGGCCCCTGAATGGCTGCTTTAATTCACAAGAAATTAGCTTTGGAGAGTATATTTTACAGGCATACAGGAAAAGCATTGCAGTTAATTCTCAGTTCTCCTTCATTGGCATGAATATCCTTAACTGTGGATTTATGTTTACTTCTATCATGTGTAAACCTTTTGGTTTGTTAACATTTATTATAGTGAGGTATTGATTTCAGGGACATACAAAACTCGCTTCCACAGATCCTCTTGGTGAGTTTGTATGCTGTGTTGTGCCATCCCAGCAGTCTTTTAAAATAATTGGCAGAATTTATACCTTCTAGAAACTAGGATGTAAGCACCCAGCTCCTCAGCTTCTCTTGTGCTGTCTGCCTAGGTGGATGTAGAATCCAGTCCTCGCCATCTATTAAGAGCTTAGGCTGGGGGGAGAAGATGATGTTCTGGGGAACTTGTAGGAAACATCAGGTGACTGTGCTCTTTTTGATGTCCTCTTACTATGTTTTGAGTGTAGTAACCTTGCCTTTGTTGTTTTCAGGTAATTAGGATTGTAGGTTTCTATGATCATATTAGCTGCTGCGTCAAACTATGTAAGTAGCAGTGTGTTCTGGTTTCAGATGAGAAATTCTCTAGAAATTTGCTACATCCTAATTTAAACATCATGTTGCAGTGGCTAGTCTAGATACTGCAAGAAAAACAAGATCGAAATTAAAAAAAGACTCTTTGTTTGCAGGAGGGTGGTGGTAGTGGTAATGGATTCTTTTCACTTGAGAACTAGTAGACTATACCATGTCTGTGTAGAGGGGAACATATGTCTAGGAACGGATGAATGTGGATCATCTAGCTTAGCCTTTTTTACAGTTGTTAGCCAAAGTTAATTGGCCACTAGTGAATTGGAGTTTAATGTCAGACTAAACTTTCTAGCCAGTCAGGGGCATGTCTTTCATTGCAGGTGCAGAATGGCATGTGTTCTAGTCAATCTGGAGAACTTGTTTGCGGATTCATCCTCATTCATGCCTCGATTCATCAGCTGGAGAACCGAGGGACCTAGAACCAATATACATGTACTGTTCTGTGGCTGTTGCCTAACTTACTGCATGAGAAGCAAATTCAAGCTATGCACATTTTTAGAGAGGAACAAGTTACTGTAGTTCCATTTGCTATATTTGTTTTTCTCTAAATTAACCAACAGATTATCATGGGGGTAACTCAAAAGAATTTCTCCTTCCCCTGTGATCCCATAGTTTAGCCTGGGTGAAATTAAGCCACTACTTGTTGCAGCAGTTATACTTTGGAAACGTTTTTGAAAAATGGGAGACTATATTGAATATTAAATATGGCTCCTGAATACTTTTACATAATTTAAAAAGGTAAGTACAGTTTTGTCCTTTCTTGTAACTTTTCTTCCCTGCTTACCTTGCTGGAGAGCGACTGCAGGAAGTTCCCACCCTTGCGTGAAAAAAGCAAATATTGTGCTGTTTGGTGGGTGAACAAGGAGTAAGGCTCATATAACATCATGTGGGCCAGAAAGGCGTGTTTGCAGAAAGTATTCTTGATGGTGAGCCAGGAAGTGCTTGCGGGTGCCTCAATTTTCTGTGGCATAAACTTGTTGAGTTCCTAGGCAGGAGTCCTGTAGACCTGGATTTCTAAGCTGTTACCAATGTCTTCTCCTCCCCTCCCCTCCCACCCCACCCCCCAACCTTAACAAGAAAAGGGAATGGCTGTTCATAACTTCAGTGCATAAGTTGGGAAGGTAATACACATGCTTGAAACATTGCTCCTGTCTGAGCTGGTTTGCATTAGAGAGGTGCGTGGGATAAAATTTAAACAGCCTTTCTGAAGGCTGAGCGTCAAAGGCCAACAGCTGCTGCATAAGAGGAGTCCAGGTCATGTGGCTTGGGTTGCAGTTGCCTGTCCTGGGGACAAATGATGTTGAAATAACTTGTCATAAACAATTTTTTCTCGTTCATTTAATCTGATTCGGAACGCATAGCCGATCCTGATAAGAGTCATTCAGGAGTGAAGAGTTTAACTGCTGGGGAAAGCAGCTTATGTGAGCGTTTTAGATCAGGAATGTGCCAACAGTATATCAACAATAAGAAACCTCTTGGGAGGGGGACCTGCCCCTGTACTGCGGGAGTGAGGGGACCCAGAGGTCTGATGCAGCTTGCTTGCTGAGGTGCCAGAATGGCTGGATGGGATTGTTGAAATGTGAATTAGGTGCTTAAACATGAATTAGTTGTTTAAATATCTTCATAGATGTGTCTGTCTAAGTGTGAATTGTCCATAGGATGTGTGAAAGAAAGTACTGTGGTCTCTGAGGATTTCCGTGCTCATACTAAAATTGCTAGCCTGAAAAGCTAGTTTTCTGATATGGTCCTATTTAAAATAGTTTCCCCCTGCTTTTCAGTCCCCATGCACTGTTCTGGGCTAGCTGTGCAGTGTTGGTGCTGGTCTCTGCTTTCCTGAAATTTCATTGAAGGGACCCATGGACCGTTCTTTTCAGAATGGAAAGTGCTCTCCAGATGGTCTCTAAAGCATCCCAGACTCTTCATGTAGACCAAATTCTGTTTTAATGTAATTTTCCCAAGCTCTGAGCAGTTTGAAAAGGAAGGCTGCTTGTAGGAATCCTTACTGAAGTTTTGATCTTTTTGACACTTGTTCAGTTTTTCCTCTTATAATGCATTAGGCTGAGATCATGCTTGCGGTCTTTTTGTAGTGTAGTTGAAAGTAGTTACCTAAACAGAGAAACTTCCCATGTTTTCAAGTTAAAACAGTGAGAAATGTCTTGTGCTGGAACATACAGTTGGAGAAACATCTCTATCAGCATTTCCCAAGTCTCACTGATTATGGTTTCCTCACTTGCAATGCCTGGATGCCTGAACCGAGCAGAGCAAGAATCAAAGGGATGAGAAATCAGAACTTTTTTTTTTTTTGAGTTCAAGTTTGGCTTTCCAAATGTTCATTTTTTACCTTGTATACATACCCTTTATTTTGGGAAAGGAACTATTAAAGTTATAATTGATTTCACTGTCCTTTCTGAAGTTCTTAGATTTTTAGAACAAGCATATCATTGCAGTTAGGGGGCCAAGAAAGATCAAGAGTTTATGTAATCTAATGGCTTGTCTTTACAGGCCTTTTAGGGCCTCTTCTGTGAAGTTTTAGCTTGTTGGGCAGAACAGCTTTTAAATGTTGTGGTCCTACTTTCACAAAAAAGCTAGCTTCAACCAAAGTCATGTGAAACAAGCATTATTCAGTGCCTGCTGTTCTGTGCTGTAGACTAACCTTGAACTTGGTAGCAAAAGCTAAACAGGAGTGTGCCTTGCAGTTGCAGTAATTGGTCTGAAGGTGCCGGTAGGTTGTTTCTAGATGCTCCACGTTCAGCCCCACAGAGTATAATGCTGTGAAAACCTTTCAGTGAAAAATTCTGAAATAACTTCACAGAGCTCAACAGGATCGAGGTAAAAGAGTTTGGTTGATCTTCTTTGCCTTACTGAATTGTTTACAAAATTTTTATTTAGTTTCAAAACTTCCAAGTAGCTTTAGTGCTGCTTTCAGATGCTGATAAGACCTTCCAGGCAATGAGAAGAATCTGCTTTGAGACAATATATAGCAAGAATAACTGCACTATGAGTTTTTTTCCTTCTTGGAAGACTTACTATTGAAGCAAGCACTGTTACTGAGATAGAGCTCTGTTTTGAAGAGAACTTTTAAAGCCAAGAGGTGAGCTGGTGACCCCCTTAAGTCCTTAGTGTCTGCAAAGGCTGCTGGTAAGAGGAGCTCATTCTAGTGTTCAGGTAAAAACTCCTCAGATGCAAGCAATTAGCAGTGCTTTTGATTTCACTGAAATTTAGATCTCTCTCAGAAGGTAGTCTTTTATTTGGTAAGTCTTGCACTAAAAATACTCTCTTCTCCTTGTTTAGTGTATTTTTAATTTTTCTTGATAACCCAGCAACACCCATCAATTTGAAACAGTTTTTTACAGCATGCACAGTTTCAGAGAGCTTAATGTAAAATGCTGTTGTGCTAAAACCTAGAGTCTCTGGACATCAGGCGGGCTGGCCAGAGTTGCTGTGTCATCAATAGTGTGTGCCTAAGTTAAATCCTAATGAAGACATTCATTAATGTCTTAATGTAAAATATCTTAATTAATGTAAATCCTAATGAAAACATTTTGAAGACAAAATTTTTTGTGATTTTTGTGTAAGTTGGGAATTTGAGTTAGACTGCATGGGAATCTAATTTTCAACTATTCGCTTCAAGACTTATGACTGTCACCTTGTCTTCAGTAGGGTTTTAATTGGGGGGGGGGAACCCCACCCACTTGAAGAGAAGGTCTAGTTGTTGTCCAGAAACTGAATTAATGGAGAGAGAATTATGGTGTGCTGTGTATCCTATGCTAGCAAATATGGCTTCATCATCTCATTCCACCTGTGCAGTTATGTGCATATTTAGTAGGGTTACTGTGAGACGAGCTATTGTGTGTTCAGTATGATATCTGGCACGTCTTCCTTTTGCCTTGATGCAGTTGTATTATGCTTTACAGCTCAACAGAAGTATTATGGAGATGTTTGTGGCTTAGGGAGAGAAACATCAGTGTCTGATGTAAGTCCTCTTGACTGGTAGGGTGCACATGTTTATAATTCTTGGTTTGGCTTTTACGTTAGCCTGTAAGTTTTCTTGAGTAACTGTTTTGTCTCAGCACTAATGAAGTGGAGCAGCAGGATAGATCCTGGTGATGTGATGCATGTTCTTTTAGGGTTTACCATACATAGTGTTTGTAAAACAGAAATCAACAGAAACAGTTGAGTGACTGACTTCTGGTTTGAAAGGAAGCTGATTAGTTCTGTTGAGCTTACTCTGTGTGGAGTACCCAGTGCTGGAACTATTAATCCATATGTCAGCTGAAGTCCGATTTTGTTACTGTTCACGGTGCAGCTTTTTCAGCCTAGGGCTCTTTGAAGGAGGCTGCAGGAATTGACAGAATTATGATGAATTGATTAGGTGGTGACTGCTCTATAGATGGGATCAGCTTTGGGGTGAGTTTGAGTGTTGATCCGTAATAGTCTTATTATATTTAATGTTGTCCAAATGCTTGTAACCACAGATAAGTGCTCTATAAAGCACACTTAAATAAACATTGATGAAAGCACATCTTATGATCCTTTGCATTTCCATGAGCTATTGAGAGGTGACACAATTGTAATGTAACACCAGAATATTATCTGACAAGTCAGGGGAGTTGTCCTTAAGCCAAAAAGATTGAATCATCACGTTCCTTTTAACCTCTCACAAGTTAACTGTGTTGGCCTGATTTGAACTAATAGCTGGAAGGTAAGAGGCTGTGTGTGCTGTAATGATTCCTACAGTTAGCTCCTTTTTTAATTATAGTTTTGCTTTAGTTGACAACAAAATTATTGCACTTTGATATTGGTCTCTGTGATCTTGAGCATTTAAAAAAATGTGTTATTCTTCCTCCATTGCGTCTTCCCCATAAGTTGTCACAGACATATTAACATGCTTTCTGATAGGCTTTTTACTTTGATACATATAGCCTTTCAATAGGAACTATGATCAAATGGCATTTTGCTTACTTATCTTAGAGTCAGGAGTTTTGGGGTAGTTTTATTGTTTTAAGAAAAGTAACTGAGTTTTGTGGCAAATAGAAAAACAGCAGCTTGTGTAAGGATTGAGGAATCACAGGCCTTTTCTCCCCCACCCCCAAAAAGTTCATATTGCAGATAAATGAAATATCAGATCACTGAGAATGTAAATGTTAGTGTTTGTGACACTATTAGCCATTAGGCTTGTTAACTTTTATTAGGAATAAAATGTAGGTTTTACAAAGTTGAGAAAAGTATGTGTATTTAAATACAAAAGAGAGACCTGTATTGCTGAGAGACTGATCTCAGTATTATCCAAGTTACTTTTAATACTCTTCTGTGCCTGTCTACTTGTTGTCTTGTCATTGCCTTCACCTGCTTCTTAATGCTTTTTCTCCTAGATCCTCCTCGGGATTTCTCCTATCTTGATTCCTTGTGTTGTCATTTTCTTTGTCACTTTCCCAAGTTCTGGCTGTTCTTTTCTGTGTTTCATTCCTGAAGCTTCCTAGGCATGGATGGTCTTGAAAAGTTTAGAAAGTTTGTTGCTTTTCCTTTTTTTAGCTTGAGAGCTCTGTCTTCTTTTATAGCAGCTTTAGAGAGAATGCTTGCTGTCCAAAACAACAAACGGACAAAAGTGCCCTTTTCTTTCTTTTTTGGTTTATTTGTTTATTTATTTACACACATGCATGCATGCACGCGTGCATGCAACCCTGGCCTTCCCACCAATTTTCTGAAACAAAGTCTTTGCAAGGCCTCTTTCGCCAGAGGTTAAGCTTGCTCAAAGTTCTTAAAGGGAAAATGAAATGAAACCTAATGAATGGAAGTCTAATGTAATGAGTCTAATAATGCTTTTTTTTTTTTTTTTTTCCTCTCCAGGGCTTTCTGAAATTGAACCCAATGTCTTTCTTCGGCCTTTCCTGGAAGTAATCCGTTCTGAAGACACTACAGGCCCCATCACTGGATTGGCCCTCACCTCTGTGAATAAGTTTCTCTCGTATGCATTAATAGGTATGTTATGTGACTTCCTGGGATTTACCAAAATGCCAGCCAAATGCATCGCCTTGAGCAATGTCTTTGGTCAGGATGCAGGCTTGCAGTCTAAATGAGGAGTTTGGGGAAATAAGAAAAGTGTCAATAGTGTTGAGGAAATAGGCATCTACAGTTTCGTAGTATCATTCCTGCTGGTCTTTCACAGCACTGCCACAACAGTGGTGGGAAATGGAGCCAAAGCTGCTAGTCTTCCCTGACAGCTACACATGCTTAGGGCCTGCTGTTGAATTGTGGTGTTCATCAAATGTTTTCTAATACAATCTGAGTAAAAGGGCCAGTGAGGGTAAAATACCAGCTGGAATTACAATGTTGTAACATACATACACAGTAGGATTTATTTAGTTTCATGGATTAACATTTCTGTTCTAGAGTGAGGGCATGTTTTGCATGGTGCAGGACCCTGTCCACTAGTGTGCTAGTGCTCTTGGCATCTTACAGTTGCCATAACAGTTTTGCAGTTGCCTGTTTTTATCTATGCATATAGCTAATACTTTAAGGGAAAAGCGGAGACAGTCCAATTTAAATACAGGAATCTTCAAATCCACCATATATGGAAGCTCAGGTTTCAGCAGAAATACTAAATTCCAGTGATCCCCTGTGTTGTCCCTGTGTGTGACCGGTGTGTGGCCTTGGGCAGAGCTGGGTCAGACCTGCATTATTCCAGGTTGTTCAGAAGTCGCTACCTGTGGTGAAGAAGTGGAGAGATTGGAAATATCGTCTGAATGTAGAACAGATAAAAGTTGGAAGAGTCTTTCCAGCACTGACTTGCATGTATAATGGTATATTGAGGAGAATGAGGAAGCCCTTGAGTCTCATGCTGCAGTTGGAATCTGCTGCTAAATGGCAGCTCCTTTTTAAATAAAGCTAACCAGAAAATGTTGTGCCTTAGATTTCCTGTAATTTTCACTGCAGCTTCACAAGAAATAGAGCCCCTGAGTAACAAGAGTGAATATAAGCAAATGTGAGTTTCCTCCTTACTTAGAAAAAACTTTCAACACTTTGGAAGTTTTTCTGGAAGAAAGCTTTTGTGCAAATGTTTTGTAATGTGCCTGCACTGAGCTAGCACATTGCATGACTTAGTTGCTTATATGCAGATTAGCTCTAGAATGTGTGCAGATGTATTGGACTTTTGAAAGCTCGGTAGTAGCAGCCTCAGGCAAATGGCCATAGCCCTCTCTTTTTGCTCAGATAAAACTTCTAGGTGTAAAGGGGATGTGTTAGGGAAACACGAACACATGATAGCACTTTGTTATCTTTGGGATACAGGTTAATGCTGAAATATAGTCAAGTTTCAGTGCATCAGCTGAACTATTTTAGTTTCTCTGTGCATATTCTTTGTCTCAATATGAGGTGAAATACATTCACTTAATTTTTCTGTTGACTTTCAAATGTGTGTATTTTCCTTTATGTTTGTGAAAGTCTAATGATGCAGATGTGGTAGTTACCGTGGCGCAGCTGGCATGCAGTAACTCATTGGCTTGCTTTTTGTCTGCCTTCACATTGTGGCATCCTGTTATTAGTGGTACTTGATTTTTCTGTGTAAATCCTGTTAGTCCTTTCTGATCATACCTGTGTGAATGACAAACTTGTTACATATGCTCATTTATGCTTAGTCTCACTTGGAAGAAATTCTTTTACCTCTTCTCTCTCCCCCACTCCAGCTCAGTTCTTTTAGTCCTTTTCCTTCCTTACACTGCGAAGTGGACACAGTTGAGTTTTTGGCGCTGTTCTTTTAAAGATTTTGTTCTTTGGAGTAAGCATGATGGAAGTTAGAGGAAGAAAGGGTTTGAAGGTGTGTGTAGGTGCAGACCACAGTGATGTGGGCAAGCCCCAAAATTAAAATGAGCAAAAATGGAGACTTGCAAGGAAAGAATTTTTAAGAGTTTGATGGGAACTTTGTGTGTCAAAGCATCAGTTAGTGGGCAGTGTTGGGTATAAATAAGTGACAAAAAATATCTAAAATGATGAGATATTAATGTCATTTTATAGGAAAATAAACAATTCTGAGTAAATAAGCCTTTAACGTGTCTCTCTGAAGGAATAAGCAATAATGCAAAATATGTCCATTACAAACTGGAATGAGAACATGGATTCTTCTTTTGGGCTTTTATGGTCTGAATGGGATCAGAATGTGAGACTGATGTCGCATCTCCAGGCAACTATCTGCATAGGCAACTGGCTACAAATACTTAATTTGAGACAGAGAAACAGAAAAAAGTGGTTAAGAATTTGTAGTCTTTTTTTAGGTACCTGTTCTTTAGAATATTAATTAGATCACCTCAGAAAGAGTGCATCCCTGTAACTGTGCATGGATGTGTGTCTTCATGCTCCAGTAGAAAAGACCCTCTGCCTGGATTTTGTTGAGGAGCAGAACCTGTAATCGAAGACCTCAGTTCCTGCTTTAGGTGACATTCACAGGGGCCTTGTCTTTTCTGCTGCTCTAGATACCGGTGAGGCTGGGATTAATGGTGCTGACTGAACATCTGGCTAGGGTTATGTTGTTAAATTAAAGCTTTCTGGTCTTATATTTCTCTCTGTAATATGAGACTACAGATAGTTTAAAGACTATATGTCTAAAGATAGGAAAAGCTTAAAATTGTCCTTATAATGCAAGCCTTTTTCAAACTGTGCAGAGCACGGGTGGAACGACTCCAGCATAACCACAGTGGGGAAAATACAATGTGGCTGATGTTGCGGTGCCTTTTGGTGCTGCATAACCGACAGGTGAAACCAGAATTCTTCTCAAAAGTGTCATTAGCTGTGTCTGTTTTGTGAGAAGACGACTTCTGCAGTACACTGGGTCTAAAACAAGTGGGCAGTGAAAGGGCCAAACTCCTCTGATAGGCATCTTTGTTTAAAACTGCCCTTTTTTCCTATTTTCAAAACATTTCTTGGCTAATCTTTATGCTCTCACATTGGTTTTTTTCTTTTTTTTTTCTTACTCTCTCACATGTCATCAGGTAGTTGTCTGTCTGCTTTTCTGGTCAGTATTGCTGAGGAGCATATGTTTTTAAACCAGTTAGAAAAGAAAAACTCTTGAGTAACCTTTATACTTTTGATCTCTAATAGTCTGAATTGCAAAGATCTGTTCTAAGTTGGCTGTATTCCACAGTTGACTGATGGTATAGTGTGCAGTCAGCAACTCAGCTGGATAAAATGGCTTAATATCCATTGTACATACAGTTTGATAGGAATAGTTAGCATTACAGAGGTTGTCCTCTGCTCTGAAATAAGCACTATTGTTTCAAGAGTGGTATTTGAAAAATGCCATAATAATTTTTAAAGCACAAGAAAACTTTGTGTTAATTCTAAATTCATTGGTTTTTATCCATTGGATTAGTTATTTCCTTATTCATCAGTTATGCACTACAGCTAGATGTCAGTCTTTTTATGAGCTCAAACCTGAGCTATAGGAAGACCAGTGGTTGAATTTCAAAATTATTTGTTATATTTTCCTCAGAAAAAAATATGTGCTTTTACTGTGATTATTACCACAGTGTGTCCATAGCAGTTTTCTGGATCTCTGTTTCTGAAGTTAACTTTCTCTGACGCACCTGGAAACTGCGTACCTGTAGGTGGGTAGCTGTTGCTCAGCTTCCAACAAGACTTGCCATTTGGAGAGTTAAAAGCGTGTTCTCCCCTCTACCTTCTTGGTCACCTTGGTGATTTATTTCAGTTCCTTTAAAGGTCTTACTGAGCAGGCTTCTGGCTTTCCTAGATTTCTCTGAAGGTTAAGAGCCTGGATTTTCTGCTTTCCGCTTTTTGCTTTGCCTGCCTGTTGTGGGAGTGCACCCCATATGAAATGTGTAAGTCTAGATGGAGGTCTCCAAATCTTTGCATCACAGGTGACAGTCTTCAAGTCTGAATTCTACTTCACAAAAACTTCCTTTTATTAGTAATTCTGAGCAGGCATTGACATGTCTTTCCGTACTGTTTTTTCACCAGGGAACAAAGAAATGTGTTGATCTTTGCTCTATCTTGTTTCTGCAAAGTAGAAATATCTGTGCTTTTAATTGAACTCAAGAGGCTTTATAAATTGAGCTGAATTTGTGGAGCTGTTCCAGGGACCCAGGACTGAAGTAGCCAGGCGTGATGTGTGTTGGGAGAGAGGTGTGTTTATTAGCATTGAAAGTAAGGGATAGAACAGTGAAGCGGCGGTCACAGATCTGTTAAAGAAGCATTCACACAACTTGCTTGCATTTCCTTTTCACATGGACTACTTATCCATAACCACTGCTAAATATGTCCCCAATCCCAGAGCAAGTCAGACCTAGTGGAAGAGGTGGCAGTGAATGAACCTGCTTGTTCTGCATTTTGAAGCCTTTTCTGCAGCAAGTGTGTTTCAGTTTTGGGTTGTTTTTTTTTCCCCCCTCTTGATGCCCTTTTAGCTTCTTTCTGCTATAGTATTGAGGTTGGTTAACAGTGATGTTAATGTAGCTGCTGGCATTGTAACCACACTGGTCTGTCTGATTTAATTGAGGCAGTTTAGGATAATCCCACATCACCGCTGATAGTTTAAGCTAATATGCTCAATTGTGAATCAGGGTGCATGGAGCACCAACGTATGTCTTAATTTTATTGCCTCTAGTGTAGAAGAGTGGTAGCTTCTAACTGGAATATAAGCACTTATAGATGGTACAAAGAGAAGTGCCTTTGTCAGCCAGGTGTCTCAGCTGATGCTTCCCAGTGTCACTGTTTGGTGTCTTGTTGAGTAGTGCCAGTGAAGCAGGTAAAAATGATGGGTCAGTCTTTGAATGGACTCCCTGATGGCTCAGTGAGGCTTGACTAGCAACTCAGGAGAGGAATTCACTCTGAACCATGCAAGATCTGTGAGAGAGTCAGAGAGAGAAAGACGTGTCAAAAGTAGGCAAGGTCTGCTCTCAGTAGGGCAGATCTTCTCTCACACGTGTGAGATAAGGGAAAGGGGAGGTGCTATTCCTGTGCAAACTGATGGGATTCTCATGTGCACTGATGCCACTTCAGTTTTGTTCAACTATGAAAAGTTTCTTACCCTGCAGCTCTTCAGAATCCACCCAGTATGGTGGATGCTGCTCTCTTTGGAACATGGACCACAATAAGGACAGTTTTCTTTAATGCCTAGGGTTTAGCTCTTAGGTGTGAATACAACTGGAGTCAAAGAGGGAGTCTGCAAAGGCTTCTCTGCAAAGTGTACGAAGCCTTGCTTGGTTCCTCCATCAGCTTCATTCTTGCTGGAGTTCAAGAGGCCCCATCACCAACTAATGAGGTATTAGCTGGTGTTTAGATTGTCTCCTTTCTTTCCTAATGGCTGTTTAGGTAGGAAGGTAACAAGATTCTTGCCCAGTGCAGTGTTGTTTAAGTGAGAATGAAATCAAAGCTGGAGGCAGCTTTTCTGAAGCCGCTGTAATGTAGCACAAGATACGGTTACTAGCAACAATCTTGTCCCAAACATTCTCTCAAATGCACCATTGTTTGTAGCTACAAAAGACTGAAATGGAGAGAGGAGCCTTGATGAATGATTGAAGTGGGAGGCCTGCAACTCTGATATCGAAACCAGGATGGTGTCCGTCTACTGTTTTCTCTGGGGAAAACTACTGGTCCATTCCTTAACCAGATCCTATTCCTTGGGAGGGATGTAGAATGAGAGGCAATTTCCTTCCCAGTCTAGTGGAAACTGACAGTTTGTCCTTGTGGGAGTAAGTTTAGGGTTCCGTATGCTTAAAATCTGTTTTCTCTCCACCACAGGGAAAAATTGAATGTATTTAACAGCTGACTGTGCTATATTGTAAGGGAGAAGACACGGTCTTACAAACTAACATCTAAAAGAGTGTAGAGCCAGTAACAAACTGAATTATAATTCTTTTCTCTTGCCGTGGTTTGTTAAGTCACATCTTTCTGAAAGTGTAAACAGATTTTTGATAAAGTCTTGCTGAAAGCTCCCAGTACTAAAAAGTCTTTCTGTTAGTGGGAGGTGAGTTTCTCTCTTGTGCAGTCTGCTTAGTCTGAGTCACAGAAATTAAGGTAGCAGATGGAAGCAAAGTATCTCTGTGTGGATGTCTCCCCATAGAGGTGACAAGCTGTAGGTGGCCTTTCCCTGTCATGTATTTTTATTCTGTTACTCAGATCCCAGCCATGAGGGCACAGCTGAGGGAATGGAGAATATGGCAGATGCTGTCACTCATGCCCGATTTGTGGGCACAGATCATGCAAGTGATGAGGTCGTCCTGATGAAAATCCTACAGGTAAGTGGAGAGAAATGGTAATTACCATAATGGCTGCTGCCCATTGTGGACCGTATCCTGTTACATGGAGCTGAGGAGGAGAGAGCAGTGTTTTGACTCTGCAGGAGCTTAGTGACAGACTTTATTTTTAAACAGATGGCTCATATACCTGTGGTAAAAGCTTTTCCAAATGAAAATAATTAAAAGCTTAAATGAAATGATTTTAAATCAAAGGTTTGATATGTGGTAGCCTTGATAATTCCACCTTGTGCGTGGTCTCTGCTGGAGAGGGGGAAGGTAAGCATATGGAGCTCACAAACTTATTTTGAGAAAAAGTCTTTGTAGAGACAAACCTATGAGCTATACTGTTCTGGTCTATTTACTTTTGGGCAGAACGCTAGTTACTGAATTTAAGTGTTGGGTGGTATGCAGCATATCAGGCCTCTTTTAGAAGTAGGCTGGGAAATCATTCTCGACTTTTAATCTTTCTGTTCTTGCGCACAGCGTTAAGATTGAAATGACTTCTGGGAAACTCTTATGCTTTCTGCTCAAGGCAGTAATTCCAGGGAGGCCTTCTTGAGGGAGCCAGCCTTCTCTTGGACATGCATGCAAATGGCATTGGTACTATGTGACATACACGCACTGTTCTTTACAGGTTTTGAGAACGTTGCTGCTTACTCCAGTGGGAGCCCACCTCACCAATGAATCTGTGTGTGAGATAATGCAGTCCTGTTTCCGCATATGCTTTGAAATGAGACTCAGCGGTAGGTTTGCTCATGTTTCTGCAATGGTTACTCCTAAGAAATGGTCTGATCTCCTCAGCATTAGTTGACTGGTTCTATTATAGAAAACGCAACTGTGGAAACCTGCTGAGCTTTGTATTGTTGTGTCTCTCTACAACTTCATGTAAAACTTGTTAGGTGTTAAGAGTTCATTTTACAACTTTTGACTGACTCCTTTTTTTCCTCAGCTTTGTGGCGCCACCTTGTGATTATATGCCCATTTGCAGTAATGCAGTCCTGGAGCTGGTTTTAATAAATTTGCCGTAATCTCTGTAAACAAGGCTCGGAGGGGAGTCTGCTTGAAGAAGCCTCTTGATAATATCACACTGAGTAATGACACCTGTGTTATTTGTTTTTGTCTTCGCAGAGTTATTGAGAAAATCTGCAGAGCACACTCTGGTCGACATGGTGCAGCTGCTCTTCACAAGGTAAACCTGCTTGTGTTTGCCTCAGCATTGCTGAGATGGCCCTCTAAGGACAGAAGGATTCCACACTTCCACTTAAGGGCCTCAGAAAAATCATCTGAAATGGCCATTATTTAGAGGTGGAAGGGGATAAAGGATTTGGCCCTTTTCTCTTGGGCTGACCCTTTCAGACTGTGGGGAGAATGAGGTAGGCAAAGTTGCATGGTTTATGGTGTCCTTTGAGGAGCGATGGACAGCCAAGTAATGAAGAGCTTTAGGATAGGGAACCAGTTCTTTAAGGACAGAGAATGCAAACTTCACTTCAAAAAAACAGTGCTCTAAAAAATATAGTTCTCTTTGGAAGAGAGAATAGAAATAGTGTTGAATAGTCATATGTTGAATTCAAGTTGAGAGCTTTGACCTCACATATCAAAGAGAATTCTAAACTCTGAGATCATATGTCTTGTGGATAAATGTTCTGCCCTTTTCAGCACCTTTCAGGTAATTATTAAGGTTACCCCTCCTTTTTAAACTCGAACAAGTTATTTAACTTCAAAACTGTTTCTCCAGACCTGTGAAGTAATCATAGATTTTTCTCTGAGTGTTGTAAGGCGGGTTTGTGCAGCTATAGAAATAGTATTTCTATATTAATTTTAATTAATCTATTATTAATCTAATTTTAGTAGGAAAGGATTGTAATAAACCTGCTCGCTTCTGAAACGCAGCTGTGATAATCATTTTCTTCTATTGTCGCACTCAGCTCCAGTGAGTTCTCAGGATTTGTTTCCTTTGTGCATCCTGTTATGTAGAGCACTGGATGAATGTAGGGCAGAGTCAGAAGCAAGTATTATCAAAGGGGAGAGACAGTGTCACTTTCTTTTTCTCCAAATACATACGTGAATTTGACATAGTGCTTATTCATTACTTATTGTGTATAGTCTCCTTTGTCATTCTTCTCAGTATGGCTCGGAGACACACTTCTTTTCAGGAAAGGTGGCAAAATAGTAGCTGAAATTAGCGGTGCCTGTGGACATTGGGACACAGAAGCAAGGCAAAGGCAGCAGCTGTGGGGATGGTTTGGCTCCCTGTTTATTTTTTGAGTATTGTCATCTTGCTTTTCAGAAAGAGGAACAGCCAAAGCTGTGCTGCAGGCTTGCATCCCTTCAGCAAGTGAAGATAGAAATGTAGTAAAGGAACAGAGGGGAGAGCAGGGTGTGTGGAGTTGTAGAGGTGTAAATGTTTGTTCTGGAGATCGTTCGGTAGCACAGGTGAGAGCTGTCTACCTCCTTTACTTCCAAGAGAGGGACTGCTTAACTCAAAGCATTCAGCTTAAACTTAGATCCAGTTTGCACTGTAATTCTGTTCATATGGTTCAGAATGGAGGATAACCACTAGCATTTCCAGATAAGTTAATGAGAAGAGCTGCCATGACTAGCAATGCTGAAACTGTAAGAGTCCTGGTATGGATGACACTCTGGCTCAGCAGCTGTTTATAGCAGCATTAATGAAACCTGTTTTGAACTAATCTAGTTAGTCTAGTGCTGAAAACATATCCTGAAGGAAAAGAAACTGCACTTGCATGACCATTAGCACTGAAGATCAATATGGTTGAACTGCCATTAACAGTAATGGTGAATGGCTTGCAAAGAGCCTCCCATCTAGACTGTCTTTTTCCATGCATCTTCTGGCAGAATAAGAAATGGGGAGAGTCCCTCTTTGCAAAGAAAAGCTGATTTTGGTTTTCTGGCATCTGCAGCCTGACTGAAAAAAAAAAAAAAAAAATCATTTTTTTTCCTTCCTGTCAACCTAAGGAAGCTTGTGAATTTTGGCTTGTGCCTTGTCTTTCAGATTGCCTCAGTTTAAAGAAGAGCCTAAAAGCTACATGGGGACTAATATGAAGAAGGTAAGGCTCAGTTCTGTATTGGCTGTTCTGCTCCTATCTCGGGCTTGCACTCATCTCTATACTGTTTGCTTTCACACTTGTGTTTCTTCGTTCCTGCAAGTCTTTAGTTTATGAAGGAGCATGTTTAACAGCATAAATGGACACAACTTCATTAATTCTGTGGAATTATGCCCACATAGTCCAGCAGTGAATCTTGTCAGTGATGCTGTTGCCTAGGTGAGTCAGACTGGATTCTGGGAACAGCCATCAGCTTCTTTGGGCAAGAAAGCCCCAACAAGTCTTGGGACCTGATGGTAATGTCTTCCAAACTTTTGCTGTCTTCTGCTGTCTCTCCGGCTTCTTTCTTATCCTTCGTTATTTACCACAAGTCTAACACTGTGCTTTCAAGACGTTCCAGTTCTTCTTAAGTAGAAAGGAATTTTTTTGAGGCTGGTAAGATAGCCATGAAAGCATTATGAAATTGGGCTATTGTAGGAAAAACTTTGATGGTTTTTAGAAGGGGCAGCACTCTGTAATGAAAACCTTAGTTCAGAGGGACAGTCCCATCTCTGTTGTTAGCAGCCAAACCAGAGCAGCCTGCTCTTTCTTTCTCCCTTTCCCCACAGCCTTCGAGGGTGAAAGGTCCAGGTTTTGTTCACCAACACTAGCTCACCCTTTCCAGTGAGTTTTTAGCAGCTGGATGCAGTAGAACAAATACCATGAATGTGACTTCACACGTTTATTAAAGTAGTATTTTCTTAGATGGAGGCAACCCACCTGAGGAACTCCATCAGGAGTATAAAGAATGTCAGTAAAAATACAGGATTCTAGTATTGAGAGTAACAGGGTGGGGAAGAGTGCTAGAGAAGAGATAGCTACCTCTGAGCTTATACTGAACATGTTGTTTATAACATGTAACTCCCACTCTTTTTGAGTGGCATGAGAAAAGTGACAAAGTTGGGTAAATTTACATTTCAGAGCCAGTACAGCAGTGTTTTGGAAGATCAAATATGCTTATTTTTAGGAATCTGAAACCACCTTGGGGCTTTAATTCTTGCGCAGTAACCTAGTGATATCATGATCTCTTGTTTCCCTTGCTGTTGGAGGAGAGTGGCAAGGATTGTGCTGCATGTAGGTTAGCCTAAAGAAAGCTAAAAGAGAACAGGGTGACTTACTGCAAATGCCAGAATTCGTCCTCGTCTGTACAGAAGGCGTAATGTGAAAGTGAATTTAAATTCAGGAAGCCTTCCCTTATCAAGTGATGGCTGCTCCCAGCTCAGTAAAGTGATGTTGTGTCTTGTGTCTGATCTATGCAGTTACCTTGTACTGTCTGTTTGCTCTGCATGCCAGGAGTCTCCCCTGGAGCCTTACACCCTGCCAGGTTATTCTTCTCTTTGGGTTTATTTTGCTTTGTTTAAACCATGCATTTGCCTATCTTTCACAGATCTCTTCCTGTCTCCTCAACAAACTGGAACTAAGTAGTGGGGAACAGCCCAAAGCCCTGAACCAATTAGAGAGGGTACTGCTCTTTAAGAACCTGAAGGTCTCTCTCTCCCTTCTTCCCTCACTCCCTTCTTACCTTGTAAACACCATGTGGGAGACAGTTATGTTGTGTGTAGCAAATCTCCCTCCACTCATTTGACACAGCATGGCTTTTGGGGAGAATGCATGCTGTGGTTGCTTTGCAGTGTTGTGGCTCCAGCTGCAGCAGGTTCGGGAGGGAGACAGCCTTGTTTTACTGTACCATTCAGTGTCTTGGTAAGTGGCATCCAAGACACCATCACGGAGTCCTCTGAAGGAAGGGAGTGGGAGGGTGTAGGCAAAGATTAAGTCCTCTGTGACAGTGAAAAACTGAAGAAACATATTAAAAAAGTAGATTACTTCCCTGAAGACCAAGTGTTGTATGCTCTAGCTATTTATGTTGATTATAGAAGTAGTAGCATACCTGAAGAGTCTCTTGACCCAGCATTAATGCATTAGACAGTATTACTCAAGGTGAATCTCTGAGCTTTGTCGCTTGGTACAGGGGCAACTGATTTGAGTTCAGTACTCAATTTTTTTGAAATAGATTGCTGTACATTTTCCATGTCTTTAGCCATGTTTCTGCAGAACTAAATATGGTTCCCATCACAGTATTTTCTAATGGGGGATGAGTGGGGCCATACTGAATTATGAAACATGTTAGGACCTGCCAGTTTCCCTGAAAAATAGTTTTAAAGAAGTGTTTTAGGCCTGTAACCTGTTATTTTTGGAATGATCACAGAAGCCATGAGAAACTAGCTTAGAACCCTTTGGTTCTATCTAAACCCCCCTTGGTTTTCCATGTTGGTGCATAAACTCAATCCAGATTTAGTTCTGTCTGCCCTTTATGCCTTTTGGTCCAGATAGTGCTGAAATGAACATTTAGAGATGCCTTTGTTATTTCTTCGGCCTATGGTCAGGATAGTTTGGAAAGACCATGGCTGGAGGCTCCCAGATTTACTCAGAGTTGCACAGTAAAAGAGGCTAAGAAATGTTTCCCTTAACGGTAGAAGGTATTGCAGCTAAACACTGGCTTTTGAGGTGGGAGTCAGGAACCCAAATCTGCATTTCCACAGAGTGGAGTGGGGAGTGGATTATGTTCATAGTTGTGTAAGATACATAAATGTGTTTCACCAAATAAAATTCATTAGTTGTTGCAGTACAGGCAAGTAGGTGAGTGAGATGGTAGGACTGCGTCAGTGTCTCCAGGACTTGGATCATGGACTGCATTCTCTCTGCATGCTGTTGTGTCTTGAACGCCACTGGGTGTGCTGACCAGTTCCATGCTGCATCTAGAATGAGCTCATGTTTTAGTATAATTGCTTTAGTTACTAATCATTGGCCCCTGCCCTTTTTTCTTGAGGCTTACAGTATCTTATGGAAAAACAAACGAGTACAGGTAAGGTGGCTTGTGGAAAAATGAGGTCTCCCAGACCCTTTAGAAAGAACTTTGTAGTATTACATTTTTCTTCACTTTCCTAGCCCTGAGCTGGCATTTTATTGTTACAGCCACATCTTTCAAAGGAAGCATTAGGAGTCTTCTCATTTTTTACTTCTACTGTTTTGTGCGCACATTTCTTTATGCAAGGTAATTTGGATAAACGTAATGGATTCTGTACTGACTTCCAAGATAGAGAAGGAGTAGCTCTGAGCTTTCTTTCTTCTTTGATTTGTAAGGAATGCTTTTTAAATACCAAATTCAATTGTGTTTACTTCGGCAACACAAACCTAATCCCATCTGAAGAATGCTGATAACTAGGAAAATAATGCAACTCTAATATCACTGAGCATTAGAGAGGGAAGGAGAGTTTTAGATGTTGTTTAAAATTCAGGGTTTTTAAAATGATATATTAAATGCTATTGCCTGCAGCATTTGGTCAGGAAGGAAATCTTAGGTTTAAAATCTCAGCCTGTTAACATGTAACCAGTCTTTCTAGCAAAATCAGAAAACTACCTTGGTGCTGAAGGTAAAACAAGCATTAACAATAGTTCCTTTTGTCAATGAGAAATTGTGGAAGCTTTTTGTCACCTTTATGTGATCATAAAAAGGTAAGGAATTCATGGACTCGTTACATTTTAATTCAGTACAAAATACAGAATGAAAAAAGATGTTACTTTTGTTATCCTTTCATATCCTAAACTTTGAGTTTGTTTAAACAACATATAGCTACTTGGCAGAGATTAAACAGATGTCTATTAAACAATGCTTCTGCAAACTTTTTGTAAGTTATACAATTATCATTGTAGTTTGCTATCTCTTATTTTGGGGAGATGGCCTATTAAAATGATTTCTGATTGTGCAGAATATGGAACACTGGATGGTAAAAGACCTACTGGGTAATCTCACCTGTCCATTAAATTGTCCAAAAAAAGTAAATAACCTTAGATGCTTGTCTGAATCTTTATACTTTGATTAAATGTTCAGGATAAATTATGAAAAAACATGTCTGAGAGCGTTTTTTCCTTCCCTGACCTAATGTTTTCATGTCCTTGTGAGGCTATTTTGACTGAGTCTGTAAAAGATGGTGTAGCTTGGCCAAAATGATGGCAGACATGCATGTGATTCTTAAACTTCAAGAGGAAAATCCTGGAATCAGTACAAAGCACAACACAATCATTGAAAATGGGTATTGTTTGAGGGAGTCTAGGTCCTTGTGTTGAAGGACTCCTCAGAACTCTTCAGAAGTTTAACTTCTTTGTATGTTTAATCCCTTGTATCTTTTTCATGAGGGCTGATTTTGAACCGAAATAGAATTCGGTATTGTGTGAAAGTGGAGGTCAGAAATAGCAATCAGACTGTCTGCTTGGAGCTTTTGATGGGATGTTTCAGAAGTTATTTGCGCCTCAGGAGCATGGCTGAGGGTAAAAGCAGTGGCACCAACATGGTTAATATCTAACAAGATCTTAGACCTGTTTTGTTGATTCTTTTTTTTTTTCCTTATTTTTATTAGTGAATGACTCTTTACCTGGCAAATGATGGTAACAGAAACAGGATATAGTAGCCAGAAGCAAAGTCTGTAATTCTGGAATTCTGTGCAACAAACTTTCTTGGGTTTTAACGCATAAGGTTGTCAGGTTTCCTTCATGTTTCCAGCAATTTGGTAAAGTGGACTGTAAAAGCCTTTAGATTTTTTTTTTTTTGTACATTACTAAAAAGGAGAAAATTTAAATATGGCTATTTGTAGAGCAGTTAGTGGGTAAAATAAAACAATGTGGTCCAATTAGCTGCTTAAGCCTTCAAGGCATAAATCTATTGGTAATATTTAAGGCTCAAAGAGATTTTAAAATGAAAGTGAAACTAATAGAGATGAAATATTAGGGATTAGCAAGAATGAAAGATAACAAGTATTTTATAGCCCTATGAACTGGGGAGTAAGAAAGATGAGATTGCAATCCTTTCACATAAGAATTTTGTTAGCTCTCTGTAAGCTTTTTAAAAACATTTGAAACCTTTATAATTTTACATTATAGCTGTGTTTGTCATGCAAGTGTATTTTAGAAGAGAAAAAAATTTAGAATGAGGTTCTTGCGTCAAAATTTGGAAGAAATAGCAAGGGACAAAGCAGTTCTGAATCTGTTCTTAATTAACTAGCTCAAAGAAACTGTAGCATAGCTAAAACTTAGGGATTAGTAGTTAAACAAATAGAATTTGTGGTGCAAAGAAAAGTTACACAAATGGTTTACCACACTGGGACATAACATTTTCACAAGCTTTGTTTAAATGAGAAAAATTATGCCGTGTACAGTGAGTTAGAATTCTAGATGGAAAAGGGAATGAGATGGAAAAACAGTAGTGGAACCTGTAAGGTTAACTGACATTTAAGAAGAGTAATAGCTGGCACGAGGGAAGTTAAAGAATTGTACTGAAGGCAGAAAATGAAGACACTAAAGAAAATAGCTATCTTCTAGAGAATTTAAATCTGATACTGCTGGTACAAGAAGTAAGAATACCTGAAGAAGTAGTAAGACAAGAATATTAAAATAAGCTTAAAATATAAATTGACTGGGATAAATAATTTTACAAAGAAAAATACCAAGTGGGAACTGGTACTGACACTTGCTTAATGGTTTCCAGTACACGCAGGGTACCTGTTCACAGTGTTTAAACTTTCATCCCAAAGTGAAGAGATCTGACAGGATCAGAAAAGCAGCTATCAGATAAGAGTAAAAAGCAGGTAATCCTGCACTTAGATGAAAATATTTTAGAAAGAAGCTGTTTCCAGGCCTGCCATTGCCCTTGTCAGTGTGACTAAATATCATATTGCTGAAGTTCTGGAATGTCTGTGCATGCCTGCAAGTAACTGCACTGCAGCAAAAGACCACACAGTCTGTCTTGGTCCTGTCATGGTTCTTGTCTGCCCAATTGAAGATTTACATAAGAACTTGAAAGAGTATCCTGGTCAATAAAGAAATCAACCATTAAGTTAGACATAGAACTGAAGAGGAATAATGACAGAAGGCAGGTGAAGGCAGAACACATTTTTAAGCCACTAGGGTGATGTTTGCAATGTATCATGCACCAGGAGTAAGGGAGGTATTATGGAAACACTGTTTAATAGTGAAAGAGATTCCTAGAGGAAAGTGAAGATGGCGTTGCTTCAAAGATGAAGAATAAATTGAGACTAGAGATGATTGACAGAGCTGCAGGTTGCCCAAAGTTGGACTGAATGCTCAGGCTTCATTTGCAACCTTTGTATATAAATGGTAGAAGTTTAATTGAATGCCAGGCCTAACTAGTACATGCTTATATGTTTTAATTGATGCCCTAAATAACTCTGGGAATATTGGCAAAAGCAACGAGATTTGAGATGTGCATGATGGTCTAAGAGAATTTTTATCCTAATATAAAACTGGGAGGCATGGATAGGGAAGAGGGAGTGCTGTGGTACTTGGACTGTAGGTATATATTGTAGTAGAGTAGCTGCAGCAGATTGTCCCTTGATTCAGGCATGGAGTTGCTGGCTAATATGTGGGCAGTGAGGAGTCGTGGGCTGGTTTGCATGATTCTGAGGTGCTGATTAATTTGTATGATATATTTGGTTACTGTTGCCTGACTTTCATGGTTTTGAGACAGCCTTTTTCAGTTGGCTTGTGTGATTTGTTGTGCTATGTGATTTTGCCATACTGATATTCCTAATGATTTATGGTTTTCAGTTGAAGATGAGAGCTGGAGGAATGAGCGATTCATCAAAATGGAAAAAGCAGAAGAGATCACCAAGGCCTCCTCGTCATGTAACTAAGGTCTCTCCTGGGACAGAACAAGCAGTAACCAATGGTAGTAATGCCACAGGTAGGTTGAAATATGTTTCCGGAGACCAGATAGCATCTGTTCTAGAGTTTTTTTGGTTTAATTTGTTTTTTCTTTGAATCTTTAGCTTTATTTTATTTCTATTAACCTGTTCTTCTGCTTTACATTTTTAGTTCTCAGTGACTGTTGCAATAAACAGGTCATAGCTTGGAGAGGAATTTGAAGAAGATGAAATACTGGCTGATGGACCAAAGCAGAGTCCTATGGCTAACTTGACAGCATTTCTCTGTCTTCAGTGTGCCTTAGAGGGATGACTTGCAGAGAATGGAATGAGGACCTGGAGAGGTGGCTGAGTGAGGTTACGTGCAGCAGAGGCCATATGGTGGGGAGGAGGTGGAGGGTGCAGCAGGTACATGGAAGACATTGAGAACAAGAACAGTGGCAAGAGAAGGTCTAAGGGGACTGAAAGTGGGGAGAAGGTAGTGGCTAAAGGATTGCATTGTGGTTGCCTTCAACTGAAAATTGCTGACTTAAGTGATTTATTCTTTCTTCTTTTCCTGAAGAATGCTAAAGAGGCTGGGAGTGGTGATAAATGAGGGAAGAGCAAAGTGAGATTCTGGGGAAGATAGACAGGAGGAAATGAGGGATGTGCAGAGACCTAGGTATTGAAGATGGACAGGTGCATACATCTCTCATACAGACATTAAGGTTGAAAGTGCGCGCACACACACAGACCATGAAATTTGAATAAAAGCCATGGGGCTACACACATTAAGGGACAGGGAAAGATGGAGTGCACTTCAAACTGTTATGAGAACAGTAGAGGCTATTCTAGTAGCTAAACTAGTAGAGGCTAGTTTAAACACTAAACAGAGATATCATAGGAAGGCATCAGGAGTTATGTAGAAAGAAAGTAGAGGGAGCAGCATAAAGGACCTGAAGAAGGTTTGTGTGCAAGAAACCAAGGGGAGTGCACAGGAATCCTTTTGTATGTGCTTCAGCTCAGCTCACAGAACTGATAGGAAATATAACTAGTGCTATGAGCTCGAGAATGTAGAGTTGGGGAACTTGTATATCCTATGGTTGTGTAGGAGTAAACTAAATAGTTATAACCATTTTTAACCTTTTTATCTGGATAGATGAGTCCCTTTGACCGCAAAGTATTTTGTCTTATGTGTGCTCTGAACTTTGACGAGTCAAACACTAACAGTGAAAGGAAGCAGACACAAAGATTGCAACAATAGCTGTGTGAAATACGTAGTTCTGACACTTATTCCATCACAGGGAAGTATTCAGCATAGTGTGAAAGATTCCAGATATGTTTTTACACAACAGCATAGTTGGTGAAAACTAAGAAAATAATAAATGAAAGCAAACTGCATACAGCTCAAAACAGACATCCAGATGGGGGAGCTTACCCCCACATAAATTATTATTATATTTAAGTCTTAGAATAGGTATTAAATTCCATTAAACGGTGTTATAACTCCTGTAGCACTTTGGAGAGAAAACTGAATTATATTAGAAAGCGTGGCATTAACTCTGACCTTGTAATGCTAGGTGATGCAATAATTAACCTTTTTAGGCTAGAATTGTGGCTTAACAAGTGAGGGAAAAGAATACAAAACTGATTTATTCCATTCATTTCTTAAAAATCAGGTGAACTCCTGCCACTTTAAGGAATTTTCAAAAATCAAGTCAGCAATAAAACATGCCACTGTGCAAAACCATACACATTTCACATGTAAATTCATAACATAACTCTGGTTTGTGCACTTTTTTTTATTACCGTGCTGTGTTGTATCTTCTCTTTTTTTAAATATTTGTTTTAAATTTTTTAAGTTTTCCTCAGAACTATGAGTCCTGCAAATGCATGGTTTCTTCTTAAAGAAAAATTTTGATTCTTGGAGTATCGTCTCACATTTAGAAATAATAAAAATATTCACTGATCCTTTTCATACTCATTTGGATTCCATTGCAATTCTGCTTCTTTAAGGAGAATTAAAGGTATTGCCTTTCCATCTAATTAAAAAAAAATTCATGTCAAAGGAATGACTTATTCTTGATGCAGGTCTTTAAATTGGTTGTGCCATTGTATCAAAGTGTAAAATATGCCTTTCAGGCTATTTTCCCATTGCTTTTTGATTATAGAAACCCTACCTGTTCCCTCTTATCTTGCAATGTAAAAAATTCTTAGTTCAGAAGTACTGAAGAGTTATCAAAGCAAATAGCCAAACTTCTCAAGCCTTTGTGAAAAGCATTTTTTAACTTGGTGTTACTTGTATTCAAGAATGATAACAGGCTTTGGTCCAGTGGATCAGAACTATGATTGTTTTTATTTTTTCTTTTTGTTTTTATGTACTCATGTTGTGTATTTGCTGAGTCCTGTCAGTCACTTGGTAATCGTGGGACTTACTGTGTTGATTTAGTTTAGTAATAAGTATATTTTCCTAACAAATATATTTTAGTTCCTGAATGAATAGCTAAGGATGCCAGGATACTTGACATACGTACTGCTAAACATTAAAATGAAAGGAAGTGATGAGAAAGGATGGTGCACTTCACTTCATGATGATGACTTCTGTTTTATTTCACCATGACTTCTGTCTGCTTGATGAGAAGGTGCATCCTTCATCATGAGAAGCATAGTTTGAAAAACGTAAATGTTGAAAGCAAAAGCTTCTCAGGTTTTTGGAAATGTGTAAGTGTAGATCCAGCAGAGCAAGCTAAATATGAAAGCTTTGTTTTGATAATTGTTCTGCCAGCATACTTTGTTCTGCTTCTTCAATGTCCGGTTCTTCAAGAACTTCTGTGGGATTGGATTTTGTCTGTTTTCAGAGACTGCTGTTAGTCTTGTTTCAGTGTCGTCTGCCCTGCTCCCTTTCCTTTTCTGAATGTCATGCCCCCTTTATTTAACTGAATTATATTCTTTTCCAAGTCTGTTAGATTCTAACTAGTGTGTTTTAATTTGGAAAACTGTTAGCATTTCACCTGTTCATCTATTTGATTCATTTAATACCTGGTAAAAGAGAACTTGGTTTATCCATGTGTTCCACTTTAATATGCAACTGTTTGAGATCATTTGTGGTGTGATGTAGTGATTAAAGCAATCCTTTGTTACTGTATTTGGTGTATGAGCTTGTAGTTGAGGGACAGAATTATACCAATCTTTTTGCTTCTGTTTCTCATCAGCAAGTGGAGTTGCTTTCATAGATGCTCCTTCTCCCAGCTCGTCTGGAAGCTCAGAAAATGTCTCGTCTGCAGTCAGCCCTGCTACAGACAGTGGCTTGGAGTTGTTGTCACAGACTGCCTCCAAGGAAGACCTGACAGACTTGGACCAGGTCACTTCTTTGGGACTTAATGCAGGAATGCCTTCCAATGAGGCCAAAGTCACTGAACACCAAAATCAGCCTGAAATCCAGGTATGTGGATAACTTGAGGAGATTTCCAATTTCCAACTCCCAACCTAACTAATTGTGGGTTTAGCATATTTATTCTCTCTCTCTCTCTCTCTCTCTCTCTCTCTCTCTCTCTCTCTCTCGTCATACTGTTTATACTATATTCCAAGGCTTAGAGTCAAAATAAAACCTCCTTCACTGTAAGTGATCTGTAAATTCACAAACATTCA
The DNA here is from genome assembly GCF_036417845.1 of Apteryx mantelli. Taxonomy (NCBI): domain Eukaryota; kingdom Metazoa; phylum Chordata; class Aves; order Apterygiformes; family Apterygidae; genus Apteryx; species Apteryx mantelli. Next base: position 22,146,526 of record NC_089984.1, read on the forward strand.
TTCCATGTTTTTTCTCAAGACCATCCCCACTGGCCCAGAAAAGATAACTGTGCAGCCTAACATTGCATGTCATATCTAGTTATACTTCTGTCAATATCTTTGGCCTTAATTAAAGGAGAAACTGTTAGGGGTGAAATCTGTAGAACTCTTTCATTATCTTTGGTGAACAATTTTTCTTGAATTTGTGGAAATTCAGGTTTTGGTGCCTGTGCATGTGCATATGTTAGTGTGAAATATAACAAACCTGAACCAAGGCCTTTGTCAATAAGTTTTTCTCCTTATTGTCTCCAGTTCTCCTGTACCACATATTGCTGAGAGGGTAGATTAGGACCACAGGGAACCTTTCAGACCTGCAGATATTATGAATGGTACAAATGCTAAGAAGGAGGGAGGATTGTTTGAGGTGATTTAAGGGCAGATAGGTAGAAAGAGTGTGTTGAAATTATATAGCATTTAAAACTGAAAAATAAGCCAAATCCTAACCTAATTGGCAGTAAGAACTGTTAGGTTATGGGAGCATCTTCAAAGTAAAGTTTTTAAAGCCTAACAACCAAGGCTGATGTAAAAATGTAAAACAGTTAAAGAACTAGATGGAAGTGAAAGGGCAGAGGGGGGTACAGATTAGCTAGAGGTGTCCTTTTATCTTAAATCTTTTTTTCCTACTTCTCTCCCATGAGTGAACAGTACATTTTTGATAGCTCTGAAGGAACAGTGAGTGAATAAGCCTCTTTTTTTTTTTTTTTTTAAGCTTATCTAGTGCCTGTTAACACTTATTTTGCTTTTCCTTTTTTCCTTCTCAAATAATTGTTATCAATGAAGAATGAAAGTCTGAGGGAGGAGAAGATCCAGTCGGCCTCTGTTGAGTCTATCCCTGAGGTACTAGAGGAGTGTACATCCATAGCAGAACATTCTGACTCTGCCTCTGTTCATGACATGGATTATGTAAATCCCCGTGGAGTACGTTTTACTCAGTCTTCCCAAAAAGAAGGTGAGAAGTGGGCAATATTGCTTAAGTCCTTTCTGCTAAACTGGCTGAATGGGAAAGCTCAGAGGGTTGTGATCAGTGGCACAAAGTCTGGTTGGAGGCCTGTAGCTAGCGGTGTCCCCCAGGGGTCAATACTGGGTCCAGTCCTGTTCAGCTTATTCATCAGTGATCTGGATGAAGGGGCAGAGTGCGCTCTCCACAAGTTTCCTGATGATACAAAACTGGGAGGAGTGGTTGATACACCAGAGGGCTGTGCTGCCATCCACAGGGACCTCAACAGGCTGGAGAGATGGGCAGAGAGGAACCTCATGGAGTTCAACAAAGGGAACTGCAGAGTCCTATGCCTAGGGAGGAATAACCCCATGCACCAGTACAGGTTGGGGGCTGACCTGCTGGAAAGCAGCTCTGTGGAGAAGGACCTGGGAATCCTGGTGGACAACAAGTTGACCATGAGCCAGCGATATGCCCTCGTGGCAAAGACAGCCAATGGTATCCTGGGCTGTGTTAGGCAGAGCATTGCCAGCAGGTCGAGGGAGGTGATCCTCCCCTTCTACTCAGCCCTGGTGAGGCCACACCTGGAGTACTGTATCCAATTCTGGGCTCCCCAGTACAAGAGAGACATAGAGCTCCTGCAGCGAGTCCAGCGGAGGGCTACTAAGATGATGAAGGGACTGGAGCATCTCTCTTATGAGGAAAGACAGAGAGCTGGGACTGTTCAGCCTGAAGAAGAGGAGACTGAGGGGGGGCTCTTATCAATGTGCATAAATATCTGAAGGGAGGGTGTAAAGAGGATGGGGCCAGACTCTTCTCGGTCATGCCCAGTGACAGAACGAGAGGCAGTGGGCGCAAACTGAAACACAAGAAGTTCCCTTTGAATGTAAGGAAAAGCTTCTTTACTGTGAGGGTGACGGAGTACTGGAACAAGTCGCCCGGAGAGGTAGTGGAGTCTCCGTCCTTGGATATATTCAAAAGCCACCTGGACATGGGACACCTGGGCAATGTGCTGTAGGTGACCCTGTTTGAGCAGGGGGGTTGGACTGGATGATCTCTTAAGGTCCCTTCCAACCTCAACTGTTCTGTGATTCTGTGCTTTCCGCTAATCTGTGCCACCCACTCCTAAGAGGGTGTTAAACTCCTGTTCCTGAACTGGTCTATAATGATTTGATTTGTACCACTTGTTAAACACCACGAAAAAGCATGAGCAAAGTTGTTAGAGTGCTAGTGTCTTTTATTTTCCCTCAGGAGCAGCGCTGGTCCCCTATGGACTACCATGTATTAGAGAACTGTTCCGCTTTCTTATCTCACTCACAAACCCTAATGACCGCCACAACTCTGATGTGATGATCCATATGGGGCTGCAGCTGCTAACTGTTGCTCTGGAGTCGGCCCCCATTGCAAACTGCCAGTCCCTCTTGGGACTTGTGAAGGAAGAGTTGTGCCGGCACCTGTTTCAAGTAAGTCTGGCTTATCCTAGCATGGGATATGGCGCTGAGGATTTAGATACTGATTTGGATTAAATAGTCTATTGGAATTTAGTATGCTGAGGTTTGACAGGTCTCAGTCCTCAAATGAGTTCTCTGCTACATTGCAGTGAGAGTTCTGAGTTGCATCAGTGAAACAGTGGTCTTGATAATATGTATCAATAACCTGTGTTGCAGGTTTGAGATAACTGCAGGTTCTGAAATAATTATGGTTGCAAGTTACCAGCTTAGTAGTAGGCAGGATCTTTCTAATAACCAGCTATTAATTTCAGAAGGACCATCTTGAAGGCAGGTCTTCTCCCAAGTTATTTCACCACTAAGGGGATCTGTGAGCTTACCAAAAGAACAGAGTTGTAGTAGGAAATCAGTGCTACTTGTAAGCAGAAGGGAAGTAAGTACATTCATCCTCATTCACAGAAAGACCAGGAGGTTAAATAAGGGATTGTTTTCTGAAATAACATTGCTGTGGGAAGCCATGTGTGGATCTCGGGGGGCTGCAGTGTCACAGTACTGCTACTCATAGTACATGATGACTAGTCTTTGTAATTCTTGGGGGCGTTTTTTGTTTCTTGTTCAGCTACTGAGTGTTGAACGGCTCAATCTGTATGCAACCTCCCTCAGGGTATGCTTTCTTCTCTTTGAGAGCATGAGAGAGCATCTGAAATTCCAGTTGGAGGTGAGTTTTTGAGTATCACTGGGTGCCTAGTAATAGTTCTTTGGACAAATGCATACTGCCAAGGCAGTAAGAGGCAGTCTAAATACCAGTTTATGTATAAATGCCTCAGTAGTTTGTGGGTGGGCTGTGCAGGCCTTTTCTTGTTGAGATAATAAAATGTCTTTGAAACTGGTGTGTACTACATTGCCTTTCTCCTACCATTCTTTAGAATGGTAAATCCAGGAATCCAGATTCACTGAATGGTAGAACCATTTGAAACCTGTTTTACAACCTCCTGCAGAATGAGCTACCATTAAATATGCAGTGTGACATATCATGTGGGAAGATGAAGCTCAAATCTGTTTTGCAGCCCTCAAAGCTATTCACTGTCCTGCTTTCCTTTTTCTTTCCCTAAACTGAGCTGCCCTGTGTTTCTGCCAGATGTATGTCAAGAAGTTGATGGAAATAATCACTGTGGAAAACCCAAAGATGCCCTATGAAATGAAGGAGATGGCTTTGGAAGCCATAGTTCACCTGTGGCGGATTCCCAGTTTCGCTACTGAGCTCTACATTAACTACGACTGTGACTACTACTGTGCCAACCTCTTCGAGGAGCTCACCAAGCTGCTCTCCAAGGTGCTGAATGGGCTGGGCTTGCACTACCTCGCCAGCCTTCTGCCACGAGGGTAGGAGGGTTGCAGAAAGGGAGGCTGCCAAGTCAGAAGAAGGTTAAGCACAGAAGCAGGACTTGGGAGTGGATGGAAGATTTCGGATAAGTAGGTTGTAGAGATGAAGAATGCATTTAACATTTGGAGGCAGAAGAGAAGAGATTTAAACTATTAAGTGTATGCTCAAAAGCCTTGTTTGGAAAGTTTTGGATGTTCTGTTGTGTGCTCTTGGGTTCCCAAAGCAGTGAGGGAAACTCCTTTCTCCATCATGGAGAGGCATAAAAGTTGTCTAATATTTATTTATTTTATTTCCCAGAATGCCTTTCCTGTTTCTGGACAACTGTATACTGTCCATCTGCTGTCTCTGGAAGCATTGTTGACAGTGATAAATAGCACAGAGGCACATTGCCAGGCCAAAGTGCTGAGCAGCATCCATCAACAAGAGAAGGAAGTTGCCAAACCTAATACAGAAGCCGTGAACAGCACCAAAGAAACAAGCAATAGTAAGACCCCTTGCTTTGATATTTTGATATTAACTCAGTCTTGTGCTAATCCTGCAGATCTCATTTTGGTAGCTCATGTGATAAGCTTCTTAAATATATGGTTTTGGTCTTCCAGTTGCATGTTTTATGACTAGCTGTCAGAGCAGGGCCCCAGAGAGGCCTGGTCTCTGTTGCGAATATCAGAGAGACACAGTCCACTTTTCCAGAGTGATATTATGCCTCTTTTCCTTTCCAGACTTTACTTGTTAGAGGATTTAGAAATTTCTTAGGGATGGAATACTCGTAACAATCTTAAGCACAAAAATGTTCCCTTTTTTGTTAACTTCAAAAAAGGGAATATGTAATTTTAATCTTGCTTTGGTTATTGTTCTAAATCTTGCCTTGGTCAAGTCAGCACATGCTTTTTGTCTTCACCAGGGGAAAGAAATTACCAAGCTTTATTTTGCTTGTTATGTGCTTGTGGATAAGACCAGATTCTTTTGGCCAGCAACTTCTGTGACCAAGATTTATTTGTATCTATTTGAGCGTTAGTGGGCAGAGCCATTTCTGCCCTTACTTCATTTGTATTATCTGTGAAGTGAGATGAATGACTACCGTGTTTCCTGTTTTGCTGTGCATCAGAGTAATGATAGTAATCAAACTACTTTGTCTTTCACCCATTGCGTGGAAAGAATGAGGTATCTAGTTTTTGGGTTAAACCTCTCCCCAGCACTTGTTCCCTGGATGTTCATTTGAGCGTACAATATGGTGGAAGTAAAATCTACAGATAATGAAATGTGCCCCTCATGTGAAGCTTCATTTAAATGCCATTTCAAGACTGACAGTCCAAAAAGAAGGATGGTATGCTGTGGAGTTCAGGTAGACAAAATACTGAGAAATCACCATTACTGTGGGGGAAATAACTCAGTCCTTTGAATAAGCACATATTCAATTCAGAATGGTCACTTTTCTCTTTTTCTTTTAGTAGCTTTTTTCCTAGGCTTATGGGTCTATGTGTTTTTTTGTTTTAACTTCTACAGATAATGAGAGAGTGCTCAGTGAGGGAAAATGTTCTAGTGCGGTTGCTGAGCCGGCTGGGGCATGTCCTCCCACCAGTGGGTGCCTTATGGCTGACCAGATGAAGCAGGGATGCATGGCACTGGAAGGAGGAAGTGAGGCAGGTAATAGTCTGCAGGACGCTGACTCCTACTGAATGTGTATGTGCTGAGAATGGTCCTGATATTTGCTGTCTGACTTCAGTATATCATAGCTCACTATAGCTATTACGTGTTTGTAATTAGATTAGAAAGAGGTATGTGGTGAATATTCATTTATTGTGTGTGTGATATATGCCTGCTATAGTTACCTTACTTCTGGAAGGGGGTTTAGTTTGGTGGGCCACTTTGGGGCAGGGGTGTGTAAAATTCATCCCTATGCTAGTGTTTTTAAGGTAATCAAGGGCTGTCCAGGGGATCAGTAATGTAAATAGTCACAATAGCCAGGAAATTAAATCTTGTGGATGTATGAAGTTGTCCAGGTCAAGAAGCTACTATGCAATTATGCTGCATAAAATTTGGGTGGAGGAATGTTGTGGCTGGATAGTAGGGAGAGTGTGACTACCATTTGCAGGGCAATGCATTGGAGCAAGACTCTGACTGAAGGTTATGAGTGGGGCACTATAGTGGGCTGAGTGCCACTCTGGAAATGGATTTGGCTGTAATGACCCTTTGTCCTTCTAGCTGAGAAGAGTGTCTCCAGGAAGCCTACTCGATTTTCATGTGTCCTTCCAAGCCCTCAGGAGCTTATGCAGATTAAGAACAAAAAGAAGGTATGATTGGGAGTGTACTACAAATGTACTTCTGAATGTTTTCCTTATTTCCTCTCCTATGTGCATTTTGCCTGACTGGTCATATCTTAGAAATTTTGAGTTCCAGTCTGTTGATATGAATTAAATAGTCACTCATCGAAAATTCTACTACATGGCAGAGACAACAGTGATTATTACTTGTTCTGGTTATTTGGTTGTGCTAAGAATTAAAAGAGGTGTTGGGGAAATTTCATGGCACAATTTGTAAGCTAGATCCATCTGACTTCCGTCTGGGAAAGTTGCTGGATCTAATTTGCATTATATGGTGATAATCAGGCATCTCCATCAAAAAGGGCAGGTTGCCTACTCTTATAAAACCTGTTCGTGGGGACCATATCTAGAGGCCAGTAGTGGAAGTGACAGTCTAGCCAACTATCTTCTTTTGTTTATTCTCATCTTTTTCATGAAGATGACTGAAAAAATTATGGCTTGATTATGGCAAAGCCATTCTTTGTCTACATGTCTGTTTCTTTGAATCTCAGTAATCCGAGTTACAGTCTAAACTTTGTGCAGCTTTCCTATTACCTGAGCTGTTTCTAGTCCAGATGTACTGTTGGCAAAGGTGCTCTATGCTGGTGGGTTTGAATTTATCTGCCATCTTGTGTCAAACCTCAAGTATGGCATGCTTGTTCACCTCAGGAGGCAGTGGATGAATTTGATGTGTAAAGTCCCTATAGGTAACATGGGACAATTTTTTTTATTCACAGATGCTCTTGTATAGATTTTGTTTTCTTCACACAACATATGTGAGGTAGTTAGGAGGTTATTAAGTGAGAAATTACAAAGTTTCAGTATGGCAATAACAAATTTATTCTGGAGGAAACATGAGTGACTTTGGCAAGTAGGGGGTAAAGGAGCCTGATGATATGGTGAAAAACAGATGTGTGTCTTTGGTTGAATGATTCACTGGTGGTTAAAGAGACAGTTTGTTGATTTGTATCTGGCTAAAAGGCTTCTAACTTTTCTCTCCACAGTAGGTGATGTTATTTTACATTATTGTAAGGGAAGGGTTGTCATGTTTTCCTTCAGTGTTTTCGTTTAAATAAGTTTAAGAAGTGCAGAAATCTCTAACTACTAGCATGCTAGTCTGTGCTTTGTGATTCACTGTGGCTGCTTCTGGGTCTGAATGTAGTTTAAGGGATTGATTTATCTCTAGAAAGTCTGCTGCAGTACCAAAGAACTCAGTTCCTTTCCTACAACATAGTGCTGTGGTGGATAACAGGCAGTGTTGACTGCCTCAGCTGCAAGGAGAGGGGGAAAGTGCTTGGCAGCACAGTCTCCAAAGGAACCACTCAGTTTTGGCATTAACTAATTTCTAAGAAATGAATATTGACGGAGTTGCTATTTCGTTTGCAAGCCTTTGTCTTGCATTAAATCTAGGTTTTGCTGATGGATGTTACATGAAAGTCAATTGCTGAAAAGGTAGCCTGTATAGTACTTCCATTGCTTTAACTGAAGACCTCTAGTAACAGACTCCAGTTTTCCTGTGCTGGAAAACAAGATTAGGAGAAATCAAGAGCATTGCCAGTGGCAGTGTGATTTTCTTAAAGTTTCAGGTGATCCTAGAAAAAGCACATGGCCTCACACTACAGCAGAGGGCAGAAAGAAATCCAAAAGTCTTTGTTAGACTGCCTGGGAAAGATTCTTTCCTGACCCTAAATTTAGTAATGGTTTCATCCTGAGCATGTGAACAAGGCAAACAAAACAGCAACTTAAGAAACGTCAATGCTGACATGGCACCAGCATGTTCTATTTCCTTTAATCTCTCAAATACCAAAAATTGCCACAGCTGGAAGGGTAAAAAAGCTAAACAAAAAGAGAAACCAAATTGTGCATCAAAGGTAAAGATTTCTTCCGTGATTCCAAAGACAATGAACAGAAGCTCTGAAGCCTGGGACTGACATGATTAATGCAGTGTGAAATGCCAGCAGTCTGGTCTCCTTTCAGATGCTCTTGAGAAGTATAACATGTTCATAGGCTTGTCTTACAGGCTTTATTGCAGAACAGAAATGCCCCTACTGTGTCATACAGTCCCTTCAGTCCTGTCATACTGGGGCAGCACATGTTTATTCTCTGTTGCACGCTCATTGCATCTCTCTGCACTCCTTGCTGTTATGTATTTCACTGCAGCTTGAGGATGTTCACACAGGCATGCTTGCAGGGGGGCAGAGAGGGGAGGGGTGGTGGCTTCTGAGATATGAGAACCCAGGGGAGCTAGTAATCATGGTGGTCACGAATTTAGTTCACTAGGTCATCACTACCAGTTTGATGGTAATAGGAGTTAACGGGGAACTGACATTTATTCTGGTGCCTTAGTAAAGTTCATACAGTTGTTTGTGCTTTTGGTTTTTCTGAACGCCACCAGAACCTTCAGTTAACCCTTTCTCAGTCAGATGTTTTCTTACACTGTGGCTGTGGTACAGTCCTATTTCTTAAAATAAGAATCAGGCAGAGCAGAGTAGCTGACTTCTCTTCAAAACCAAAAATGCACCTGTTCTTCCCAAACCACTGATAGCCTTGTCATGCTGGAGTACCAGCTGCTCTTGGGAGCATGCCTTGCTAGCAGAATGTTTTCTAGTTCTTAGTTTAGGCTTTCACAGCACTTTTTCCTTGCGCCTGCTGAATAAGTGCTGAGGATTCTTGCTGTATGTCTCCTGGCAGTGAGGTAGAGTACGAGAGTCAAAGGGGGCCGAGGAAGGCATGGAGCAGTGCTGCTGTTGTAACTGGGCAGGTCTGGTCTCCTTGCCACATGTTTGGGGCTCATCAGAGACCTTCCTCTGCTCTATTTACATTACAGAGCAGATGGGGCATTCTGAGTAGCAGAGCTAATCACTGAGTGAGACTTCAGAGCTTTTCAAAGATGGTAGCTCATGCTTGCTCTGTTCTGTATCATTTAATATGGATTCCTTGTGATGACTACAGGTTTTCTGACCTTGGTTAGCCTTCTTGCTGTATCACACAGTACAATAAGCTTGATCATGCTAAAGTTAATTTATTTTCTATTGTGCTTTTGGTTCAAACACCAAAAGCAATCTTAATGCCCCTTTTCGAAATTCTAATTATTAGAATGTCTTCTTCAGCTCCTGATAACTGGCACAGAGCAGTTCAACCAAAAGCCAAAGAAAGGGATACAGTTTCTGCAGGAGAAGAACCTTCTTGCCACCCCTATCGACAACAATGAGGTGGCCAGGTGGCTACGGGAAAATCCTCGCCTGGACAAGAAGATGATTGGGGAATTTGTGAGTGACCGTAAAAACATAGACTTGCTGGAGAGCTTTGTGGGGTGAGTATCTTTCTTTATCTCTTTAATCAGAAAGGGGTGCAAGTTCAAGAGTTTAGTGATGCATTAAAAGGAAGTAGAACAGCAGCTGCTGGAGCCGTGGGATCTGTATTGCTTGTTTCTCTGTGTACCAGCACACCTTAATACTGTGTATCTCTTCCGTTCAGTTAGCACCTTCGATACATATAGTAGTATGATACTGAAGCTTCTTTCTGTAATTCCAGTCTCTATGAAGGCTGCAGAGATGATTACAGACATCATCAGCTGTATGACTGTTGGCTCTGTTTTATTGCGTCTGCCTGTTGCACATGATATATTTCTTCTTTCCTCACCCTCATATCTTTACTGTCTGCCCTCTGTGAAATCTGGCATTCTGATGGTGAACCAGACAAGACTGCAGTCAGTAAGTTTCTCCTACCTTTCCCATTCTGTTTGTTTCTCATTGCTTTTTCATTCTTCTTGCAGGACTTTCAGCTTCCAAGGTTTAAGGCTGGATGAAGCTTTACGACTTTATCTAGAGGCCTTCAGGTTACCAGGAGAGGCGCCTGTAATCCAGAGGCTGTTGGAAGCCTTCACAGAGCATTGGCGGGTGTGTACTTGGTGGGAAGACAGGCTCAAACACTGTGTTTTTTCTTGTGTGTCTGCTTGCCATGATGGACTTGTCAGATCGTACTGGCTGTATAAGCTTGCAGTGTCCTGCAGGCAGCAGCTGTTTTGTAGGAGGTGGCACATGGGTTTCCAGGGTGCTTTTTGAAAACTGGTGCTGAAGCCTGGTGGTTTTTTTGTTAGTCCAAGAAATGATTCAGTAGTGCAGGAGAAAAGTGGTTCTCTTGGATCACTGATATCCCCGTTCCTGTAGGACTGAATTGTGTCTACATTTTCTTTTCAGAAATCAAATGGGTCCCCATTTGCTAACAGTGATGCCTGCTTTGCCCTGGCTTATGCAGTTATTATGCTGAACACTGACCAGCACAACCATAATGTCCGCAAGCAGAACGTCCCAATGACTCTGGAGGTGGGTGTTACGAGCGTGGGCACTTTTCTCTAGTTTTGGTAGTGGTAGTATCTGCTTTTTATATTAGTGACATTTTCTCTTTTGTTTTTCCCTGTCATTCATCACTCTTGTATACAATAAGTTGGTGTGCAGTACTGGAGTTGAACACAGTTGGAGAGGAGGGATGGGGGAAAGGGACAGTCTGAAGAAATGCAAGCTAGCAGATAACGTGTCAGGTTAGCCAAGAGGCTTGAGTGTGTGTGAACAAACCAGATCATAAATCATAGTAAGAGTGAGAAGATTGATTAATAGGAGAAGAGTTGTTGAACCACTTTGAACCAATTTGAGTTCAAGTCCTGCCAGTGTTCATGCACTGGTACAGACATGTTGTTCTGATGTCCAGCCTCAGCTAAGCATGTGTAGTGTTACCTCTGTTCTTTCCCTGTGAGCAAAAAGGAGGACTACTGCACACTGCTGTGCCCCTAACATTAGCATTTACAGTCCTTGCACTCTAAGGCTGCACATGGAGGAACACAGGGAAATCACTTCTGGATCCTGTGAAAAGCAAGTGGAGTACTGACTGGAGCCAAGCACTTAAAGCAGGAGATGTTAAGAGAGTTACCTTGGTGTTAATCGTAATTTTTTCAGGAGTTTCGGAAGAACCTGAAGGGCGTGAATGGAGGCAAAGACTTTGAACAGGACATATTGGAAGACATGTACCATGCCATCAAGTAAGAATCAACCTGTCATTGCTTCCTTGTGTGCAGAGAGCAAGCTAGAGCTGTTTGGTGTGTAAGAGCTCTGGAGAGTACTAAGAGGGCAGTCATGTGCCAGTTTGCCTCAGACTACCTTCCAGCTCCATAAGGGGGTGTGGTAACAAGCCTGTCACAGTGAGTGCACTGGATTTATATCTTTGGATTCTTGCCATGGTATTTTTATCCACAGAGCTTAAGCTAAAGTTAAAAAATACATAACTTGAAACTTGCAAAGAATGGCAGAGCAAGAGCAGCACATGTGAAATGCTGTAAGTAAGAGTCCTTTCTCCTCCAGGCCAGGCTTTTAGACTTCTTTAGAACTTTGTATGTAGTATCTCATCCCCAGGACAGCAGTGGTGCCCTGACATAACATGTCCAGGTCTGAGTTTCATATGTTCTGCTTTTGGGTTCTTCATACGAGATGGCTGTCTGCTCCTAGTCTCTTCTCCCAGCCCTGAAGCTCTTGGCCCACTGACCAGTATCTGGGGAGGCTTCCTGATGGCCAAAGCCTTTTTGTGCACAGACTAGCTCTGGGTGGACAGCTTTAATGGCTTAGAAATCTATCCCATCACAGTAAATTCAAGCCTAGCCAGTTTGAAATTGAGAGGATTACACCTCTGAGGAGGCAGGATGTGACTTGGACTCTCAGCTGTTTTCAGTTCACTGTTGGAGGCAGTGGCTCTGTCAGGAAGGAGGGCAGAATGGTTAGACTAGGCTTCTGTTTTGAGCCTCCTCCAGAAGGAAGGTGAGGATGCTGCCTGTACTGAGTATCTAGAAATTCTTTGAGAGATGGCTCTAACTTTTGACTAGAGCTCTAGCTTAGATTGATCTCTCACCTGAGGGCGTTCTTAATGTTTTAAGTAGTATCCAGAGAATATTCACATATCTTTCAGCTGTCTAGTGCCTCTGACTCAATCTATTCCCTGCTCTCCTCCCTTCACCAGATACTTCAGCTTTTTCAGTACATTCACATTTCAGTGGCTAAGGCAACTGGTGTACCATTTCGGTTTTGCTCCATTTCAGAGAGATTGCCTCAGTGTCATAATTGAGATTGAGGGATAGTTTTCCTTGTATGGTCAGGAAAAAAAATTCAGGCTACAATCTGTACAGAATAGTGCACGATCTCTTCAGAATCTCAGCATTTCACTTTTGTGCACAGAATTCATTTTCTGACACTTTTCAAGTAAATCCATTCACTTATTTCTGTTAATATTAATCAAAAATAGTTTCTTGGAAAAAAATTATTACTGACTGAACACATTTTCCTGTGTAACTTCAGTAATGATTGCTCTTGTCAAAATATGCATGCAGCTGCAACTGAAATAGTTTATTTCTTATGCATAAACCAAGTTTCTTTTTTATAGTTGTTAGCTTGTGAATTTTGCTTCCTTGGCAATTGAAGTACATTATTTTTTCAGATTGTTGCAGAAAGAACTCTACTTTTCAAGTTGCCTGCCATCTACTGTTCTTAGTAGATCTGAGACTGTCCTCAGTTAATTGGTCATTTGGAGACGGCTCTCTCTTAAGCAATGCCCCACAAGTGGGGGAGTATGTATTTAGGCCTAGATATATTTTTAACCCAGGATTGCAAATACTACTATGCATTAATCATGATTGTTTTATTACTGCATAGCTTCAATCCAGTAAGAGTAAGGGGCTGTAGTACCCTGGTTATGAATTACCCATCATACATGTAGTTTCAATTTTTAGCTTTAATTTTGTACTTCTTGGATTTCTGGAGTTTGATTTTTGGCATAGTTAAAATATTTGCATTGTTCTTTATCCAGTTGCTCATGTCTATTCTCACTGCAGTAGTATAATAACTTAGTTTTTGTCTGTGGTGATGGGATATGCAGAGTGTTCCAACAAGGCAAGGCATGAAGGAGTGAAGAAGAATGATTAATGCTACTATGCTAGTGTTCTGTCCAAAATTTCCCATCATTTAACTGCAGTATGTGATACACTTTTCACCTGTAGTTTTAGATAGCTGCTTCTTCACTACCAGTCTTACTCGGTTGCTGCTGGGTGCTGCTGAGAGCCACTGTACTCCATAGTCAAGGTATCAGAAAGGAGCAGGAGAGGCTGACAGGCCTGGGAAGGTAGAATGTTTCAGGAGCCGGCAAAGTGACTCCAGAGTAGGTATTGCTCACACTTTGGGACCATTTTATGAAAGGTGCTGTCTAAATGTTAGGTTTGGCTCAGAATGAAAAATCTAACCTTTCTGCATTCCTGTCTGGTAGAAATGATGAGATAGTGATGCCAGAAGAACAGACGGGCCTGGTGAAGGAAAACTATATCTGGAATGTCTTGCTACATCGTGGTGCCACTGATGAGGGAATATTTCTCCATGTGCCTCCTGGAAGCTATGACCATGATCTCTTCACCATGACATGGGGGCCAACCATTGCAGCCCTTTCTTATGTTTTTGACAAGAGCTTAGAAGAAACAATCATCCAGAAGGCTATCTCTGGTTTCAGGTAACTCTCTCACATTGATGAGGCCCAGAAAGATTTCAGTCTGGCTGGTGTATCATGCCTGCCTGCTAGAGAGATCACAGTGAATATCAACCATTACTTTTCCTACAGTTGAAGGGCATTTTCTTGTGACCTACAGTCCTCTGGTTTTGTTCTAGTATTTCTAGTGATTCATTTCATGTAGGCCTCTCTTGGTGGCACTCACTTTTTGGCTTGACTGCTACATTGTAGTAAATAAAAGTGCTCAGGGTATATATTTTTAAACTCCAACCTGGTCACATTTAAAAGACTTGCTGACATAGCTATGCCGCTTAGAAGTGCGGGGGAGGAAAAATCACTCTTAACTGGCACAGTGATGCTGGCAGAATTCCTGTATATCAGCAAAATCTCTCTTGAGTGGGGCCATAGGTGTGGCTGAATGGGATGAGGACATTTTTTTGGACGATCAGTATTCAGAAATCTTGCTATCTATTAGAAACCTCATTGGAATGATATTTGGTCGTGCTTGAATTCAGGCCAAAACATGCCTTTAAGCATAGTTTTAAAGCCCTGTTAATATACTACAGTAGCCAGGATCTCTTGGAAACTAGAATTTCTACACTACTGCCAATCTTAGAAACTCTCCTTTATGTCAAGACATGAAATTAGGGATATTAACTCAGCTGCAGGAAGCCTGTCTGTTTGGACTTTCTTCTTGAAAGTGTTCCCTGAATCAGCACAGACAAATATTAAGGTTCCAGGATCTCAGTGGATCTGATGATGGGGATTTTGACTGCCTGAGGGAGACTGCTGTGCATGAACATTCATTATAAGTGGGTGGAGAGGAAGGTCTGAAACCTAAGTGAAGAGGTTATCTGACTTGCTGTTCTGCAGAGAGAAGTGCCTGTGCTGTATTGTTACGTTGTTTCTCATTTTCTTCTTCCCCCAGGAAATGTGCAATGATTTCTGCTCACTATGGCCTGAGTGATGTGTTTGACAATCTCATAATTTCTCTCTGCAAGTTTACAGCCCTCAGCAGCGAGGTAAGATTGCATGGCGAGGAAAGAAGCATGGCTCCTAGTGTGTTGGAGCTCTCTTCTTCTCTGTTACGCAGTGGTATTTATTTGTTTAGTTATCACAGTATCTGTAGATATCTATTCCCCCCGCCCAGAGTTTTCTGGGGGAGGTGAAGAAGCAGGTAGTAAAGTAGGGCTTCCATAATACAGATTTAAATACACAAATTTCCTTCTACTTATTGCACAGGTGCCAGTTTGTGCAGAGCAGAATACCATGATGCAGAAGTGTGTATTCTACCTACTTGGTCTCAGGAAACTTAAATCTTACTGTGATCAAGATAGTGATCATCCGTGATCCCAAGCAAGTTTATGCATTTCAGCTATTAGATATTTAATTATAGGGCTTGTACGATGTCAAGAGGAACTGTTTTGTGACCTAATCTTCCAAAGTGTAGAGGCTATGCATCTACCCAGCATAAAGGGATTGGAAAAAAACAAATGCTCTGGATTGTCACTTGTCCAGAGTCTGGTAATAAGAACAGCAGAGGTGGCCCAACTTTTACCAAGCACTAAAGACTATGTCTGTGAATTGTATTGTGAGAATGAATTCATCATATGGTAATTGATGTAAGCTTTTTTTTCTCAAATCTGTTTGTGGTGCAGTATCAGCTTGTTTTCTCCAAAGCGTTTGATAGATAGTGGCAGATCATGCTGTGTGCTAGGAAGAAAAAAGCAACTCCTTTCAAAGGTCGGAACTTGCAAAGAAGTCCACAGCATTGTTTTGAGAAACTACACAAGACCCATAGTGATCAGAATAGTGTGCAAACACACAAAAAGGGAAACAAGATCATTCAAGACTTAAAGCAGGGGAGTAAAAAGATCAGGACAAGTGATTTTTGAAATCCCTTAAAAGGGTAGAAGGAGGAGAGAAATGATCCTGTGAATTAATCCAGTTAACAGAATTAGGCTACTCTGAAACCATAAATTCTTTCTATAGGGAAACTGAACTGTCTGGACTGGAGGTTTTATGTCACTTGCATCCTGGCACTGGTAGCAGTGAAAGAGTACCTGTCTGACTATTAAAAGACAAAGAAATCCCAAATGATGGGGTTACTTTAGATTCCCTCTTCCTCTGCAGCTTACAACAGTAAAGATAAAATACTTGATCCTCTCCAGGCATACCAAACCTTGAGACTACCAATAGATAATACAAGCAGAGGAATGTCTGCCGTGAAACAAATGCTTCTTCTGTATAAATCTGTGTCAAACAACTAGACTAAGCCCTCAGAGGCACCAGCTATTACCAGCTGCATCCCATCTAGTTGCGAGACTGGAATATGGAGCAGTCTTAGGTCTGTGTAAATTAAGCAAGTATGTCTCTTGGTGATGATGTAGAATCAGGGACTTCTGGGTATGAACAGTTCTTATCTTTGGATGGATTCCAACCACACCAATTACATTCTGCTGCTGTAAATTCCTGTAAGGCTTGGAGACAGTAGAGGAATCACAGAATCGCAGAATGGTTGAGGTTGGAAGGGACCTCTGGAGATCATCTAGTGCAATCTCCCCTGCTCAAGCAGGGTCACCTAAAGCACATTGCCCAGGACCCTATCCAGACAGCTTTTGAATATCTCCAAGAATACAACTGAACAAATATTTGAGATGCAGTCTGGTGGAAGGGGAGAAGGAGGGGCTGTACTCAGGGGCTGAGGAAACAAAACAAAGAGCAACTGCTAGAAAGCAAGGAAAGAACATTATAGTGTCGCTAAGCTGCTAGTCCCTTGCCAATTTAGATCATTCTAGTGTTCAGGTGTCCTCTCTGAGTACTGCAGTTGTTATGCATGGCCACTTTGGCTGAAAGCAGAGGAGTGGGAAGGAATATGGAGGGGGTTAACAGGTTTAAGAAGAGCAAGTGTCTTGATTCTTGATTCACAGGTAACATCCAGATTGACTTTACGTATAAGTTGTAGCAAAACCCCTGTGTGTTCTGATACTGGTTGTCGTAGCTTGTTGCCACACTGCAAAACTAGGGATATTGCTATTTGCACAATGAGAGTCTAGTGGTATGTGTGTTCATGTGATTTCCCCATAGCAACAATGGGGAAAAAACACACTGGTTGTCACACTTCTGCCAAGCTTCTGGCCTGGCACTTCTAATGCATATCACCTCTAGATCAAAGACCCATTTTGATCCTAGCTCTGCCAGTAGTGGGGCTGAAGCAAGAACTAATTTACAAGATAGCTGTTGAATGAAGGAATTACAGGATGGGGCATATCTATTTTCTGGTCTTCAGGTCTGAGATTTGAAGAGAGACTTTTCCAATCCTTCCTATCTTTTATCTTCTCTCTCCTTTTCTTAATGAAGGAATTAGGTATGGTTTTTGTCCACATAAGCAAGAGAATGGCAAAGTCCATCTCTTATCAAAAGGAGCACTGCAATGAGCTTAAGCAACTCTGTAGAAATATGGAGCTTATTATTATGTCTGATACTAGTTCATATGGTTGCTGGGACTTTTTTGTTTTGGGGGAGGTTTTTTGGCAGCATGCATTTGGTTGGTTTAAATATTTTTAGCATGCTTTTTGTATTTTGAATAGCTGTGGTATATTGAACAGGTTTTGGAGGAATTGTGGTCCAGCAATTGCTGGCAGACTGTATGTCAGGATTCATCACTTCTGCTTGGAACCTGGCTGTTAACTAGTGGTGAGAATAGCTTTGTAAGTCACTGATAGTTTTTGCTATGGTTTCCTTCTCCAATGGTAGTGTGGAATAATTGCTGCCTCCCAGAGGAGCTGTGATACTGAAAGTCTTTTGTAGAAGACTTTGATCCTGAAATGAGTTTCCGTAGTACAATAAATTAGTGTTAGCGAGTTTTCAGCAAGCACTTTCAGAATGCTCTGTATCATTGTCATTCTTGGTGAGCTACGTCTAGGTCTCTCAGTGATTCAGCTTGTATCACGTAAGCCACCTTGTCTTCATTTTTCTGCAAAGCATGAACTAAGGAGTTAACTAAGGAGTTATCCACAGTGTTGTACACAGAGTCGTTGTCCTTCCCGTAACCAATTCTGAACAGTCTGCCCTAATTTGTGTTGAAGAAGAAACATCTCTTGCTGACGAACTGCCACCCCTTTTTCTTCCCTGCAGTCTATTGAGAACCTGCCCACTGTTTTTGGAAGTAATCCCAAGGCCCATATTGCAGCGAAGACTGTGTTTCACTTGGCCCATCGCCACGGTGACATTCTGCGAGAGGGCTGGAAAAACATCATGGAGGCCATGCTACAGCTTTTCCGAGCAGAGCTGCTGCCCAAGGCCATGGTGGAGGTAATAACAGCCAGCTCATTGCTAATTGAAGATGGGGATTGGGAAGCTGGCCTTGCAGAGAACCAGTCCAAAGGGGAGGAGTGTTCTCATGCAAAGGCCTGACTTTGGTAGAGTGTGTACAGAGCAAGAGAGCCTGCAAAGGGCTCAGCGCTCGAGTTACATGCAGGCTCCAGCTTCTTTCACAGGGTTCATTTTTTTTCTTGTTTTTATTGGGTTTGAGAAATTCCAGCGTTTGTTTTATTTTAGTAGATTTTGACTGTTGTGCACAAAAGGCATGTGACATAGGTATGAAGTGTTAGAGTACAACACTGGCGTTGCCGAACAGGAGGCACACTTGATTAAAGGGTGGGGGGGGGTGAGAGAGTGAGTTGGTTGGCAATACATGGGAAGTTGGGTATAGCATTTCAGCATTAAGTGAAATGTTACAGGTGCAACAAAAACAGGTTACAAAGAAGTAGGCAGTTGAACATGTTCTGGTCTGTCTTCAAGGTCGAAGACTTTGTGGATCCCAATGGCAAAATCTCTCTGCAGCGTGAGGAGACACCATCTAACCGGTGAGTGAGGCAGATGGCCCAGGCAGGTGCTTTTTTTTTTCTTCTTTTTTTTGTCTAATACCAGTGCTGGAGAATAAAATATATGACTTCTTGTGGTCTTGCTGATGCTGGTGTCTTCTAATTGCAGTGGTGAATCTACAGTGCTGAGTTTTGTTAGTTGGCTCACCCTCAGTGGCACAGAACAATCTGGTATGAGAGGGCCATCTACAGAGACGCAGGAGGCAAAGCGAACAGCTCTGGAGTGCATAAAGGTAATGCATAGGCTATAGAAGAATCTGCTTTTGTACATGGTAACAGTGCTGTGTGGATAATATGCTCCAGTCTATGGGCATATGGGGCCTTTCTAAGGGGCAGGGAGCTATCCGTTAAAATCTGTCTAGCACTGATCAAATCTATTGGGGTAATTGGTCCTAACTGAGTGAACTAGTTGGCAGAAGTTTTCCTCCAGGTTAGAGTGTTGAAGCCACACTCTGTGTCTCCCCAGAAACAAGCTGTGTTTCTGGAGGGATCTGTTCATGTCTTCCCCACCCCCAAACATACAGTCCTCTTTTCTATCTTTTGCAGCAATGTGATCCTGAGAAGTTGATCACAGAAAGCAAGTTCCTCCAACTTGAGTCCCTCCAGGAGCTCATGAAGGTGAGAGATATTGGGCAAGGGACAGGACTGGTGATGGGAAAGGTATGCTGTGTGTGGTCATGGATATGTGCCATGTATTTGCCCAGCTCCTCTGTCCTCACAGGAGGTCTTGGGCTTGCTCAATATTTGGAGCCAGTCATTAGTTCAGCTGTTACATGTAACTTCTGTGCAGGAAGCCACAATTGCTTTAGTAGCAGAGGAAAACACTGATTTGTGGAACACGTCCTAATTTAGGGAGATCAGGGTAAGTGTCTGAAAATATTTGTAGCTCTGTGTAGGAGCTTAAGTCGTAAGTTGTACTTTTCACCTTTTCTGGTGTGCCATATGCCTAATGAGGCATTGGAAAAGGCCAGTTTAGATGCAGGAGTTGTGCACAGAAGTATTTGACCCTGTTCTTCTAAGTAGTGTGGTACCTGTCTTCTCTATAATAAAGCTGGACTCACTAGCCTTTGGGCTAGAGAGACTCATCTCCCTGGGGTAGGATGGTTACTTACCTGGTGCTGGTGGTGGCTCTTCAGGCTGGTGTGGAGTTTGACACTCTTCAGGCTGTGGTATGAATCTCTGCCAGCAGCTGACTGGAAGCTTGTTGGTGTGTAGCAGGGAAACCCCTTCCAAAAGCCAATAGTGCAGTGCAACGCTGTCAGTCATGCTGTGTGGGTTGGCAATGTGCTGCCTAATTTCATAGCACTTCAAAGCCCAAGCACCTTTCCCTCCAGACCCTTGTAGTTTAAATTCACTGGCTTCATCATAGTTTGTCTGAGCCCATGACACTATTAAGACTTTTGCTAAAACAAAGGAAAGATTGGTTTATTAAAGCTTACTGCAGAGGTTCAGAAGAGCAGGTACTGAGTTTCAAAATAAATATTACAAGTGAGTAAACCCCAAACAGTTAAGCCAGAACTTGCTACTTAGCTCACACAAAGACCTTGCTGGCCCACCTGGAGAAGTGTTGACTCAGTTTGCATATGCCATCCCTGCCACCTCAATTTTGAATGAACATTTTGCTGTGACTCCTGTTATGCCTCCCTTACTTCATCTGTGAGCTGATGGCTTGAGGACACTTGCAATATTTGTAGTGCTTCTTAGGTATGTCTCCTTTTCTTTACTTCACATTTTGTTAGCAAGAAGCTGTTGGGCTTTGGAATTCCTCCCCATAAGAGAGACTTCATCATAGTTTAACATCTTAAGTTCATAATGCAGCTTGCATTAATAAAAAGTATAATTTTCCATATGTTTAGCTTAGCACCTAGTTTCCAATGCATTTTTGATAGATTACACATGACCACCTCAGGCACTGGAGTGCAGTTTTACTCAGACTCACAGCATGCTTTTGGACCTCACTGACACTTTTGGGGGTTTGTGGGTCACAAATGATTCCTGGCTTTTCTAGGCTCTAATCTCTGACTCCTGATGAGGAGACATATGATGAAGAGGATGCTGCTTTCTGCTTGGAGATGCTTCTGAGGATTGTGCTGGAGAACAGGTAGGACCTTGAAATACATGCAGACTCCCTATAAATGTCCCTGCTTTACTGCAGCTGTTGCCTAGGTCCAGGGAATGAGTTCCTTATGTGCTTGCTTTGCCAGCTTAAGCAGCATGTGGTTGTAATTTCAGGGCTTAGCAATTCCACTCCAGCATGTGTAAACAGAGAGACTATTCACCCATGAATTATTGCTTGGTACCCTGAGATTTGAAGAACACAAACTAAACTCTAGAGGGAGAATGGGTTCTCCCACCTGGTTGCTTCATGAATAATGAAGTAAATAAGAAGCTTGTGGGCCTTGTTATTTCTGTGTGTCTGCTAGTATATGTCCCTGCTTGAGCTTTTCATTGAAGTGATGAAACACTGGGTTGTCTGTTGTTCTGGGAGAGGTAACTGGATCCTGCTTGTCTCATCTCCTTTCATTCTGCCCTTTCCCTCCTCCTTGTTATGGCTAGGGACCGTGTGACCTGTGTATGGCAGACTGTTCGAGACCACCTCTATCATCTCTGCGTTCATGCAGTGGAGTTCTGCTTCCTGGTGGAGAGGGCAGTGGTGGGGCTGCTGAGACTGGCAATTCGGCTCCTTCGTCGGGAAGAAATCAGTGCACAGGTAAGGGATTTATGAAGGACAGTCACTGGGCTTGTGGCTATGCTTGGCAACCCAGGAAACCAATTGCTGTTGTACAGACCCACATTTAACCTCTCTACTGCAGGTGACAACAGAACAGCAGTTGTAAATAGTATTAAACAAATGAGGGGCACTTTGGCGAATGGAGTGTAAATAATGGGGTCTGTTATTCTTGCTGTCTCCCTCCCTGGCCAGGTTCTCCTCTCATTACGTATCCTGCTCATGATGAAGCCAAATGTGCTTTCCAGAGTTAGCCATGAGGTTGCCTATGGCCTCCATGAACTGTTGAAGACCAATGCTGCCAACATTCACGCTGGGGATGACTGGTACACACTCTTCACCCTCCTGGAGTGTATTGGGTCTGGAGTGAAGCCGCCTGCAGCCCTGCAGGTTACAGCAAGGGCAGATAATGACACAGGTAAGACAGGCCAGCTTTTGCTAGGAAATCTGATGCCCTGCCTGCCAGATAAGCAGCTGCTTCCTCAAGCTTTTCAATTAGCAAAGGGCACTGCAAGAAAACAAAGCTGATATTAAACTACATTAGCAGGATTAAAGACCAGCACCTGCTGTTCACTCGTACCCCATGGTCTGTCCCTGTCTCTACTTTGCCATCTCTTCCTACTCCCTGAGCAGCAGTCCAGGTGCTAGTCCCTGGGGGAGCAGTGGGAGGAAAACTGATATCAGTTGTAGCAGCTGTAGAAGGTCTTTGCTCTGCCCAAAGAGTATTTTCTGGTGGTTGTGGTCTGGTGCCTTGGGTAATATAGCCTTAATCTCTCATCTGGGTGTGTAATGTAAACCCAGCTGTTGTTTCTGTCATGCTTGCTTCTCTTGTGAGACTGACTCCTTTCTATCCCCCTTTTAAGGATCTTACTCAGGGAGCTGTTTTTTAAACTTTTCTTTTCAAATCCATTTGTATTTAGAGTGCCTGAGCCATTCTCCCAAGATTAACCCACTATTTCCCACTTCTCTTGACTGTGTTAGGAGACTGTCCTTTCAGCAAACTCTGTTTGTGTTCCCCTTCAGCCAGCTGGCAGTGTATTTGAGGTTGACAGCTTCAGACTTCTAAAGAAAACACCACAGACTTTTCTAGAGGATTTCATTTTTCTCTGCTTTTCTAGATCTAGCTTGCTAGGTCCTGGTACTTTGTGCTAACTAGCTTGGGGAAACCTGATCTTGCAAAGCTAGGAAGGTCAAACCCATATGGCCTTTGCCTTCTGGGGCTAATGCTGGGCTGTTCTCCCAGGTCTTTTTTACTGCTTTTATCTTTGCTGCTTGAGCAAACTATTTGACTGTGGCACCTTGCAGAATCAGAACATTATTTTTCATTAACTCTTTCAGAAAATGTTTAATGTGCTGTGCTCACAATTTTCTTCTCATGAGTTTCTAGATATTGTTGAATCATGGAGAGAATAAATTTGTTGCTTCTAAATCAAATTATATTAGTGGCTTAAATTTGGCCCTTGAAGGGATTTCTCTGCTTGGGATATGTGAAATTTAGGGTTACCCTAAAGTTCAGGGAAGGGAGATCTGACAGATGTGGAACATGCTAATGTTGATTGCTGTCCATGAGCAAGACTTTACCAGTATTGGTGTGGAGTGGCCTGAGTGACCTCAGAGGCCCCATCTAGCTCATGTCATTCTGTGTTGCACTTTTGGAGTTGCTCTGGTTCAACCTAGGACCTCCAGTAGTTCTTAAAGTGTGTAGTGCATCTGATTCTTCCACCAGTGTCAAAACATTGGACTTTCTGCTATTTAAAATCTACAGTCAGGGACAAGTGACATGGCAGAGGATGGTATGCCCCTTCCCCCTAAAGGGGAAAGCCAAACATACCTAATGGGAAGAAACAGTGCCAAAGGTCTATTTCTTGCCATTTTCTATGCATGCTGCTGTGATAGTTATCCTTCCTCTCCCAGTAGGAGAGGTCTGGCCCAGTTTCTTCCAGCACCCACTGGTAGTTCTGAGCTGACTCTGCTCTGACTAATCTAGATTGGTTCTCCATTAATCCCACAGCTCCTCACTGGAGTTCTTGATTTGGCTTTGGTCTTAAACCCATGCCTTGTGTCTTGAAGGTGCTCAGTCGGACAGTGAGGTCTCCTCCTCCTACCACCCAAGTGATATGAGCCTGGACCGTGGCTACACCTCTGATTCAGAGGTTTACACAGACCATGGGAAGCAAGGCAAGATGCATCGCTCAGTGACAGATGTGGATATGATGAACAGTGGCTGGCTAGTGGTGAGTAATGGATGGGCCTCTGGTGCCTGAAATAGACTACTCCTAGTGTGGGTGTGGGAAGAGGATGTGGTAGGGAAAGAAAAAATAAGACAGTAAAAAAGAGCACTGAGATGAGTTGACAATGTAAAGGGAGGATGGGGAAGAGATGCAGGTAGAGAGTGGAAGGCTAGGAGGCAAGCGTGGAAGAAAAAGAAATGAGTCCTGCTAAAGCAGTATCACCCGTTGGTTTCAGAAGAAAGGCATTCCAGCATGTGCATGATGTGCTGCTTGTTACTTTCCTCTCCTGTTACCTTCTTGCTGTGCCTTGCAGGTGGGGAAGGATGACATTGACACCTCCAGACCCAGTGCTGGGCTCAACAGGCTGGGGCCGTCTCCTCTCGTCAATCAGTACAGCCTGACTGTGGGGCTGGACTTGGGCCCTCATGATACAAAGTCTCTCATGAAGTGCGTGGAGTCCCTGTCCTTCATCGTGCGAGATGCTGCCCATGTGACACCTGAGAACTTCGAGCTCTGTGTCAAAACCATCCGCATCTTTGTGGAGGCGAGCTTGAATGGGGGTGAGGTGGCCCTTGGTTTCACAACTAAGATTAGGCTTGGTGTGGGCCAAGCAGCAAGCAGGGGTGTGTGAAGTACACTGCCAGGGAATGAGTCCTCCATCTCCAGAAAATGGTTTCCTGTGAGAATAATTTTCTGGCTCCTGCTAGCAGGAGGGACCTTATTCCTATCCCTGTCTCTGGACTGGAGGGGAGGCCTGCGGTTGACATGGAAGTAGCAGTATCAGCAGGGATCATGATTTCCTGTTTTTGCTGAAGACTGGTCCTGAGTACAGGACACCTGGGTACATCTTCAAGTGAGGAGCTGTCACTTTACAGGACAAGGCCCTCCATTGGGGGTATCAGAAGGTGACTGTTATGTGGACTGAAAGGCAGAAAATTTTGTGGTGGGGCATGTACGTGATATGCTGCTGCCTTTCACTTTCTAGGTTACAAGTCCCAGGAGAAGAGGGGGAAGAGCCACAGGTATGACAGTAAATCCAACCGGTTAAAAAAAAAGCCAAAGGAGAGCTCCATGCGGCGATCGCGGGCCTCGAGCCAGCACCAGGCCCATGCACACAGTGATGAGGACGAGGATGAGAGCATCCCTGCCAGCTACCACACTGTGTCTTTACAGGTTAGTCAGGACGTAAGTATAGCAAGGATTTCCTCCTCTCCTTTCCCATACTTGGGGCCTGGCTAGGGAGTCATTGGGATTCTCCATGGTGGGAGGGGAGGCTGCATCCTGGGTTAGTG
Source organism: Apteryx mantelli (assembly GCF_036417845.1). Lineage (NCBI taxonomy): Eukaryota > Metazoa > Chordata > Aves > Apterygiformes > Apterygidae > Apteryx > Apteryx mantelli. Next base: position 22,171,304 of record NC_089984.1, read on the forward strand.
GCTGCTGGGTGGCAAAGGGTGGGTCTGGTGACAGTGTCTCCTTCTGGGAGCAAGAGAGGAAGAGTATGATTTGGACAGGAGGAAGCAGAAGAGCAGTGGAGGGAGGAGTCCTCTGACAAAGCCAGGAGGGTGGGTGTCTGGAACTGTAAGTCACTGCAGAAGGTGAGATTAGTGTGGGACAAGAGCATTTGGAGGCATGAGGTTTATGTGGGATTAGTGGGGAGTCTGATGGGGCATATGAGTTTGTGGAGAGGGGAGTGCCCTGTGGGCTGGGACACAGGGATTTCAAGTACAGAGGATTGGGATGATGGCATCACTTCCCTCTAGTTGGGTCTTCTCGAGGTTGTGGGCACAGGCTTGCTGAGTGTCAGGCTGTTGGGCCTCAGTTCAGTAATAAAGTTACTAGAATGCTGCTGTTCATCTGCACAGAACTATATTGAGAGAGCTTTGCCTGTGCTTCATGCTTTAATTAAAAAGGAAAAAATAATAATAATAAAGGAAGGCAGGGAAGGTTGTCCCTGGATAGCATAGCTGAATCGCTGGTTTCCTCCCTCAGCCTGGGAGAATCGATGGTCTGTGCAAGGAATGGCTCCATTCTTTTTCACTCAGCAGCCCTGTGATGCTGTTTCTTGAAGATGGGGTTGACACAGATTTCACTGGAGGTGCCTGGCACTTGTCCACTTAGGGAGCACACAGACAGCAAGACCTGACAGCGTCCCTATAGCTATGCATGGATATGAGAAAAGCATGGCTGAATTGCTGGGAACCTTCTAGCCTTCGTTTGGGGGAGAGCAGAGACCAGGTTTGCTTCAAGAGCTCAAGTTCTGTGTGTTGCTTAATGTGATGCTTGACTTGCAGCTCCTGGACCTCATGCACACCTTGCACACTCGGGCAGCCACCATCTACAGCTCCTGGGCAGAGGAGCAACGCCATCTAGAGCCTGCAGGGAGGAAAATTGAAGCAGATTCTCGAACTCTGTGGTCCAACTGCTGGTGTCCTTTGCTACAGGGTAAAGCCACCCCTTGTGATGAGAGTGAGAAGAGAGACTTCAGGATAAGGGTAGAACTGAGGACAGTTGAGGGGCCAAAGACTAACTGCAGAAAGCAGAAGGAGGTTGTTTTTAGGGTCTGCTGTAATTGAAAAAGGACTTGGGTCTGATCCAGAAAGGTGTATTTATCATGAGTTAGCTACCAGTTTACTCCTGGACCTGACAGCAGATTCCCAATCTGTGGCCTTAACAAGTATAATTCTTTTTTTTCCCACAGAGAGTGTTTGGTCTTCATTAGCCTCTTCACCCTAGGCTGGGAGCATTGTTGTGGTGGTGATGGTTGTTGTTGTTGTAATACCGGGTGACACGTTCCTGGGGGAGTGGGGATGTGCACCTTCCTTGTGGGCTCTGCCCTGAATCCCTCTCTTGCAGGTATTGCCTGGCTGTGCTGTGATGCCCGACGCCAAGTGCGGATGCAGGCTCTCACTTACTTGCAGCGAGCCCTCCTGGTGCATGACCTGCAGGCACTGGATGCCCTAGAGTGGGAGTCCTGCTTCAACAAGGTAACCTCCTTGCTGGGCTGGGCATGTGGGCAGGACAGCAGTGTCCTGAAGAGCAATGCTGTATGCAGGAGTGGCAGAATGGTGTCCTAATGCAGCACTGCCTTCTTGGGCAGCTTTCTGTTCACTACAAGGGACAAGGCTTTCCCAATTCTGTTCCCATGAAAAGCTCCTCTCTGGTTAGGCTTCTGACAGAGCCTCTTGGGGGATTGAAATGAATCCACTTATTTCGACTTCACACTGCTGCTCCCGTCTCTGTCTAGAAACAAGTTCCAAAAGCCAGCTCCTTCCTGTAATGTTGCCTCTGTAAATAACATTCCCGTGAAATATCAATGTCAATGATCCAACAGGTGCTGTTCCCTCTGCTAACCAAGCTCCTTGAGAATATCAGCCCAGCTGATGTTGGAGGGATGGAAGAGACGAGGATGAGAGCTTCAACGCTGCTTTCCAAGGTGAGCATGCTCCTGTTGCCTGAAAGCTCGGAGGAGACCATGTGCCTCAAGACAAACAAACTGTGTTTGCTCTATTAGCTTCTTGGCAGCTCTGATTTGTGTAGGTGTCAGTTTGCTAGTCTGATTGCCCTCAGTGCTGGACTTCACCACCTTCTGCTGCCAGGACATGCCTTCTTTCCAGAACTGTCTCCCTGATCCTGGCTCTCAGAAATGTCAGGAAGGAATTTGTGGCTTTTGAAGGATGGAAATGATTATTTCACCCAGCATTAGTTGAAGATAGTTGGTTCTAGTGGTGAAATGAGGCAAGTCAGAAGCCCATAGTATAGCCCTAAGCCAGTGGGTCTTAAAGGGTTGGAAGAAGTGGTGATGCAGCCCTGAGTGGTCTCATGCAAAGGAGACAAGATCCACTCCTGCATGTGTGGCTCAGAGGAGATGGCAGCATTTGCCATCTCCAGCTGGGCCTGTGCATGCTTCTAGCTTGCCACAAGGAAGGTGAATTCTAGATTTGCAAGACTGGCTGTTGAGTTATGAGCAGCAGCCCTGGTGCTACTTGTTGACAGTACTTGTGCTCTTTTCTAGGTGTTCTTGCAGCATCTCTCCCCACTGCTCTCATTGACCACCTTTGCTGCCCTGTGGCTGACAATTCTGGACTTTATGGACAAATACATGCACGCTGGCTCCAGTGACTTACTGGTAAGGTGCTGAAAGTGATGCTGCAGTGCTTTTAACAACCGTTCTCGGGGTATGGGGTTTGTTTGTTTGTTTGTTTGTTTGTTTTACTCCTTCCCTTCCAAAACCCCCTTGTTCCATGGTCTGTCCCTTTTGGCTTGTTTCCGAGATCACTTACCTGTTTTGAGCACTTATTCGTTGCTATATGTCCCCTCTCTGTGTCCTGAGGAGTGTCTCTGATTACAGCTGGAGGCCATCCCAGAGTCTCTGAAGAATATGCTGCTTGTAATGGATACAGCTGGGATATTCCACAGTGCTGACTCACGGACAGGATACTCAGATCTTTGGGAAATCACCTGGGAGCGGATTGACTGCTTCTTACCTAGGCTGCGGGATGAGCTCTTCAAACAGACAGTTATCCAGGGTACGGAGGGGTGAGGAACCCCAAGAACCAGGTTTTGGGCCCAGTACTTGTACTTCCTTCACCACCCAGCTGCAGTAGTACCTGAATGTTGGTGAGATGACAGGTGCAGGAGGCCCTGAGAGCTTGGTGTGAAAAGGGCAAACTGAGGGTGGAGAAAAGGGGTGAGCAAACTGCTGCATGGGCTAACTACTTGTTTCATTTGTCTAGATACTGTCCCCAACGTACCAGTGGAGCAGCATCCTCAGAAATCAGTAGTGTCTGCCTTGCCCCCTTCTCCTGCAGGGGATCTGAGACCAACCACCCACATGGCACCTTTGGAGAAGTGTGAGCTGGGTACCAGTGGTGAGTCCCATTTTCTTCTTTCTGGAAGTATGATCCTAGCAGGGTGGTGTGGAACTGCTTTTCCTTGGTTTAGCATGATCTACAGTGACCAGGTCTGTTGTGTTGTGGAACTGTTCTGCTTGCAAATGGACAGGTTTTGGCTTTCTCGCTGAAGTTATTTGGGTGGGCAGAGGCTGGAGCAGAATGCCTGATCGGCACCTGCTTCTTGAGGCCTCATATGAAGGTATGTGGAAGGGGAGAAACTGAGTAAGGCCCCTGAGCTGGTCTTTAGCCCCGTTTAACTTTAGAGCAGAAAGGTGACTTTGTCAAGGCCTGTGTAAGGATCTGTTTTGTCTCCGTATTTTTCCAGAGTCTGAGAGAGCCACTGCACCCAGTTCACCCACCATCAGCACCCCTGCCTCTCCTTCTTTCTCGGCATCAGCTCCAACGAAGACAAGTCCCGTTACAGACATACCTCCTACGACAGCACAGCCACCGCTCATCCTGCAGCCTCTTGCCTCTCCCCTGCAGGTTGGGGTGCCACCTATGTCTCTGCCAATCATTCTCAACCCAGCACTAATAGAGGCCACCTCTCCTGTTCCACTCTTAGCTACTCCACGGCCCACTGACCCCATGACAACCTCTGAAGTCAATTAGTTTGAGGGTGTCTGAGAACTGTCTGTTAAGGAAGCTCTGTGGGTGGAGGATGCTGGCCAAATGTTCTCAAGTAGCGGGCATGTTTGTTTTAGAAGATGATGCTAACCTGAGCAAAAGGGCAGTTGCTGCAGTCCCCTCGGAGCGTATCAGGTTCTGCTCCCTTCTTGTGGCAATTGCCCAGAAATCCCTGGCTGCTGCCTTCTCAGAGGGTTGCCCAGTTCCACTTATCAGTCTCCTCCTTGCCTTCACAATCTCAGGGGCCAGGCAGTACCCACATTCAGCAGCCTGGGACCAAGCCACCACCACTTCATCTGGTGAAGAGAGGAAACTCTTTGATGTAACACCAGAGATGGGCTACAGTAGACTGCCTCTCTGATTATACAGTCCAGTTCCTAGACAATTCCCAAGCTTTCCTGCCCATGCTTCTGATTGCACAGCTTTGTTTGAGCTCTAGGCATGCCTAGGTTCAGCAGGGTGAGAATTTTGCCTAGAAATGTGGATCATAGTCCAGCTCCCAACTTGCTGTGTAGGACTTCTTGTCCGCTGTAGCTATATGCTTTCCTTCTGGGATATGCATCACAGCAATCTAGTAGCGAGATAGGGAGTAGGGAGCAGGGAAGCCTCGCAGGGGCAGCACTGTCCTCCTCCCTTCTCCTGTGAACATAGTCAGGCTTTCTGGGTGGAGGGATCAAATTCAGACAGCTCTGCCTTGTTAAGCAGATGAGAAGGAAATGCAGAGACCCTGAGAGCAGAGCCCTATGGCCATCTCTCAAGCAGTGCTTGGGAGCTACTTCCCCTGTGGTGCACAACAGTGCCGTGTTGTTCAACACATGCTACATTGGCCCCTTAGTGTCCAGCCCCAGGGCTGTGTCTTCAATTCTCAGGAGACCGTATATTCCTCTTTAGCTTGGGAAGGCGCTGGGATCTGTGGCACTGGCTGATAGATGCCTGGCAAGCTCTGCTGTGCTGAGGAACAGCCTTTCTCTTGGGAGCTCATGCAGGACTAGTACCCTTCTGCATCTTCTAGTTGTTGGGAGCCACCTCCTTCTCTACCTAGAACGCTCCTGCAGCCTGGAGCCGAAGCCCTGATAGTCTTTCCTTTGCTTCTCCCTTGCCGCAAGGATGTCCTTCTCTTCTACCGCCTCATGCCCAGAGCAGAGCTGGCTGCCTGGCAAGCACTGCATTTCAGTTCCTCCTCCTCTCTGAATTAGTTGGCTAAATCCTCAGTAATACCAATCTCAGAAATCCCACTGGTGACTGGGAGGGGCATGGGCATGACTTCAACCCAGTGTGTACTGTACTGAGAAGAACCTAAGGTTGGGGTTGGAGTAGAGCCAGTGTACATAGAGTAAATGGCTACAAATCCAATGGACTTTTTACAGTGTAATAAATACATCCTGTAAATGAACACTCCAGTGTTGTGCACATTTTCTGTTGTTCTGCAGCTCAGAGCTTTAGGAAGAGTGGAGAGTTTAACTGCCAAGGTGCTGTGCCCTTCTACCAACCCCCGGCTCAATACACCAGGATACTCCAGCAGTGTGCTCTGACTGTGGGGGAGCACGGAGGGACTTGCCCTAACAAATAGTCAGCTCATCCTCTGGGCTGCAGTGGAAGCTGGCCATCAAGAGGCTAAACAGAAACGGTTCCCATCATGGGCAAAGTGGAGCTGTAACATAATTAGATTGCCCTATTTTTGGCAAGAATTTAGTGTCAGCTGTAAAGTTTCTGGTGTTATGCTGGTGTGTACTCATACTCAGCCAAGACTGAGGGCAGAAACCAGCACTGAAGAGTAGATGATGCCCTGTGGCATTTGAGCATGCAGTGCTTGGGCAGGCAGAGTGCACATGCCCCCTGCAGACCTCAGTGCCAACCTGGCTGACTTCAGAAAAAGGAGTGTTTTCTGTCTGATGAGGAAGAAATCCTCATTGCCACTGACCAGAATCAGACATTGGAAGGGCATGACACATCCTGGACTAATCCTAGCCATGGATACAGACAACCACCCATACTTTCCTCCTGACTTTTTCTGCTTTGTCTTGCGAGAAGCTCCACACAGAGAGTGAAAGCTATAGGTGCCTGTTGAGATTGAGAGGCACTGATGCCTGTCAATAGGTCTGGATATATATAGCTGTCATTCCCTAGCGATACATCTGGAAATCGACATATGTTGAAGCCTCCTGATATTGAGGACAGTCAATGTTGATAGTCGTTGGTGTGTACCAAGAGCAAAATCAGTCTGAGAGGGAAAGCTATAGATGCCGGTCAAGACTGAGAGGTATCGATACCTATCGTTAGGGATTGATATAGGTATGGAAACCAATAGGCATCGATGCCTGTCGATATTGAGAGGTATGGATGTCAGTAGTCGTCAATGCCTACTGAGGGGAAAATCACTTCTAGAGCGAAAGCTACAGAATCACAGAATGGTTGAGGTTGGAAGGGACCTCAGGAGATCATCTAGTCCAACCCCCCTGCTCGAGCAGGGTCACCTAGAGCACATTGTACAGGATCACGTCCAGGAGGGTTTTGAATATCTCCAGAGAAGGAGACTCCACAACCTCTCTGGGCAACCTGTTCCAGTGCTCTGTCACCCTCACAGTGAAGAAGTTTTTTCTCATGTTCAGATGGAACTGCCTGTGTTTCATTTTGTACAGGTGCCTCTCAAAATCAAGGGGTATCGATGCCTATCAGTAGGGCTGGGTATGTTTACATACTGCCTGGGGCTGAGGTGCCTGGGGCAGCGTCGGGAATCCTGAGAGCAACCTCTAGGGCTGAGGCGCCTGGGGCAGCATTGAGTGTCCACAAGTCACCCCTAGGGCTGAGGTGCCAGGAGGGGCATTGGGGGTCCTGTGAGCTTCTCTCCCCTCCCTCCCAGGGCAGCGTTGGGGGTCCCATGCCCCCCCCCTCCCAGGGCTGGGGCACCCGGGGCGGCCTCAGGGGCGTGTGAGACAGCGATGCCATCCCTATCTCTAGGATTCCAGAAGACTCCTACAGGCTTGATAAGGGGAAGGGTGTTTAAAAACTTGGAGTTTGTTTGACTTGTGTGAGCAAAAATTCTAAATGTTGTGTAATGGCAGTGTGATGCACAGGATAGGAAAGTCCCATTAACAAGTCCTAGTTCTTTTACTGCATCCTGCTATTACTTATGTACACTTCCACCATTTCTTGAACATTTTTGCTGCTGTTACCTTCTCTTCCTCACCTTCCACTGCTTCCAAAATCATTGTCTCCTTCCAGTGTCCTTAGACATTTTTGTCCGTGTGTATGAATCCTTCCACTGCCTGCCCATTGCCCTTTTATATCCAGCCCATCTCTCTGGTTTGTATTTCTAAGGCTTGACTTCTATTTACACCCCTGTTTTTCTAAGTTGTCTCCAAACTGCTTGCTGAAATCTTGTCCACTTTAGATGATTAACTCTTTGAAACCATTGCTCAATTGAAAAGTGCTTTCATAGCAGCACTGCTGCCCTCTGATCCTGGGGACAGTCCTTTGACTGTTTGGAGTTCTGTCAGCTAATGGCAAAGCTCAGTTTTTCCAGATACCTCGTTGTTTGGGGGATGCTACATTTTTAAACTGTGTTTACAAACATAGTTTCTTCTCAGAGTGCTACATCTTAATTCGGACAATTATGGTGCAAAGCAAAAGCTAGCAGAGGAAACTGCAGGAAAGGAGACTGGAATGGAAAGAATGTAGACTGGAAATACAGGCAGAATTGCACTTTAAACAGTTTTCACTAAACAACTGCAATCAGGAATGGATTGAAAAAAATTGACAAATTCCTTTCTACATTGGTGTTTGGATTTTGGAATAAAGAGGTTTCATGTGCTGTCACAGAAAAAAATAGAGGAATGTATTCTTTTTGGTGCGAGCTCAAAGGAGATGAAGAATCAACTGAAAGGTGGTGAGTGCTGTAATGTAATTTTAGTGCGTCAAGTCTCTCAAACTCTGTAACAAATTGCATAAAAAACAATCATACTATCAATGACTGTTGGCATTCACATGTTCACAGCACTACCATCTAAGTTTGTCTCAGGATATACTTTTTCTAGACTTGGATTTCTCTTTCATTTGTATAGGTCTGACTCACTGTTGTTCCAGAGGACACTGGTCAGACATCACAGTAGTTTGGATTTACTTACCTCTTCTTGTTCCAAATTACACCAAGAACTTCTGCAACCGAAACAGAAGAGAAATAATTATCAGGTGTATTAATGTGTCAGTATGACAGTTTATTGTGGAATTGGTGTTTTCCTTATTAGCATGAAGCTTTCAAACAGGAGAAAGGTCGGTCTATTAAAAAATAAGCCCAGGCTGTAAACAAGTTTGACACTGGAACTTGGGAGTAAATGCAGAATCTGAAGCAATGCTAATTTTAATCAGATTTGATTTAAAACAAAACCAAAAAAACCCCGTCTGCTGCGTGTGTTCAGATGACCTAGACTAGAGGTAAGATCGAAGTGCTTAGTTCCTAGAAATGCCAGCAGTTGAAACTCCTTTGGAAAATCTGCTTGTTACAGAGCTTAAAACGTTCTGAAGGTGTGGCCCCCCGCTCTTTCACACCGCCCGTGCGTGCAAAGCAGCTTGTTGGCTTTGCACCGCTTGTCTGGTTGTGCCCAAAGCCCAGCAAAGGCTGCTGCAGCGGCAGCGCCAGCCCGGCGCCCCACCACACTGGGCTGCGTTGTCCCCGCCGCGCGCTGCCCGGCCTGTGTTCGTCCGCCCGGCCGTGGGGGCTGCCGGGAGAGGGAGAGGGAGAGGGAGGGTCGGGCCCGCTGACCACAGGCGGGCAGAAACGCAGGAGGCAGTTTTAGGAGTGCCGCAGCTGCTGGAACAAAGTGCTGGAGCACAAACTCTCCGTAGTGAGCAGTCGGTGAAAGGGCAGGAGCCTGGATGTGCTGAATAGCACGGAAAGACGCGGGGCCTTGAGGAGGCAGCCGAGGCTGCATTTCGGTTTGTAGGCAGAGGAGATCCCTAGAGACTACAAGTCCCAGCGTGCAGTCCTACTCCTCAAGTTGCACAACCTGTGATGGGGCCGAGGCAGTGGGCAGCAGCGGGGAGCAGGGGTGGCAGCGCCGTGCCTGGGGCCGCACTCCTCTGTGCAGGCCAAGGTGGGTGACCTGCCCGGGCCAGCTCATATCCACCGAAGAAACATAAAAAGCTGCAGGTTTCATGAGCGCTGGCCTCCGAAAGCTGCGCGTCTCCAGGGCCCAAGGGGTACGTGCTCCCGCTGGCTACGCCGCTGCCGTTTCAGGACTGCAAAGGCATGCCCGCAGGCAGCAGCGTGGTGGGAGGGCGCATTGTTGCCAAGTTATAGATAGGGAAATGTGGCTTCTGCTCCCTTGCCACAAACTTGCTGCTCTACCAGAGGAAGTCACGCTTCCTCTTTTATTTTCAGTTTTCCACCTAAGAAAACTGGAAACTTCTTTAGGCAGTGGGGTTGGTGGGCAGCTGCTGAACTTAATAACCAGTTGAGCAATCTGTCAAAAGTGTCTGGAATAGGAGCGGTCAAGCTAAAGGGGCAGAGCTTGTACGTGGCCAGTAGCTTATACTGTTACATAGTCAAGGTGACCACTAGCCATTTGGCAAAAGCATGAAATTAGTCAACACAGTGGTGCAAACAGCCTTGTTGCCAGAAGGGAAGGCTGAGCTGTTGCTAGCCCTGTTCCCTCACTTAAAGCACACCAAGTCTGTCCTGTCGAGGGGGGGGAGCAAGGCCTTCCTCGCCTGGCTGTTACACAGGGCTGCACCTCCTGCCTCAGCACCGCGTTGAGAAACCTGCTAACTGAAGGTGACCGCTGCCACGCGCCCGCGGGTGCAGCAGGCAGTCGGGGGGAGCGTGTTCCCCAGCACCCCGCAGCCAGGTGCTGCCAGGGGGTTCAGCCGTGACGGAGGCGGCTCCTGGCCGCAGCTCCAGGGAGCCGGTGTTAGTCGTTGCATAGCGCCTGCTGTCCTCGGAGCCGACCCCAGGCCCGGGGGGACCACGCCTGCCGCGGGACCCTGCTGAGCAGGGGCCTGCAGGGACGAAGCAGACCGTGCTCCTCGGGGTGCTCCGACCCCAGCCGTCCTGCACGCCGTCGCCTGCCCCGGGGATGCAGCCTGGGGAGGAGGCAGGGCCTCGGGGGGCTCCTTGCGAGCCCTGCCCCGAGCCCTCTCGCTGCCTGCCGCTCCCCCTCCCCGCCGGGGCCGGCGCATCCCCCCGACGGGGGGGTCCGGGGGCCGCCGCGGCCCCGGCGGCAGCGCGGCCGCCACGTGGCGCCGGGGCCGCGCCGCCCCCGCTCCCCGCCGCCCCCACCTCGCCGCTCCCCGCCGCGCCGCGCCGCGCCGGACGGGGCGGGCCCTGCCGCCGAGCGGGACCCGCGGGGCGGGCCGGGCCGGGCTGGGCTGGGCTGGGCTGGGCTGTCCCGGCCCGGGGACCTCGCTCCGCCCGCCCGCCCCGCGCCCAGCCGCGCCGCGCCGGTCCCGAGCGCCGCGCCCGGCCCCGGCCCCGGCGCGGCCCATGGGGAGCGCGGCCCGGCGGCGCCCCGGCAGCAGGAGGCGGCGGGACGGCGCCGCTCGCCCGTAGCCCCGCGGGGCATGCCCGGCTCCAAAATGCCCGCCTGGGGGATCCTGCCCGTCACGCTGCCCGCCTTCACCATCACCGGCATGTGGATCGTGTGAGTGCCGCCGCGCCGCGCCCCGGCCGCCGAGCGCCAGGACCCCGCTGCTCGGGACCCCCCGGCGGCGGCGGCCCGGGACCCCCCCGCGGCCCCGGGACCCCCGCTGCCGCGCTCCGAGCCGCGGGGCCCCGCGGAGCCGCCGCCGCCGCCGCTTCCCCCGCTGCCCTCGGGCGCCGCCGCCGCTTCCCAGGGCGGGCCCGAGGCGTCCGGCCTCCGAGCCGCCCCTGGCCCGTCGCGGTGGCGTTTGCGCCGCTCCCGAGCGCGGCGGAGGCCGAGGGGAGCCCGCGTGGTGCCTCCTACTTACAGCCCCGCTGCTTACCGGGAGCGCGGTAAGCGTCGATGCGCCCATCCCGGCTGGCGCTGCGAAGCTGCGCAGGGGCCGCTGCGCGCTGCCGGAGGGCTGGCAGCACGGGGTCCGGCCGCGTCCGTCGGGGCGCTGCCGCGTGCTCGGTGGCTCGCGCGCCTCGACGGCCCCGCCGCGGCGAGCCCTGCGCGGGTGGCGTGCCTCCTCACACCCGAGCCAGGCGGCCCCCGCCTCGCACCTCGCCACCCCGACGGACCGCGTGCGCGCGTCCGGCCGTGGTCCTAGCGTGCGCTCGGGCGGCACCAGAGTGGCCCCGGAAAGGAGCCCCCGGCTGCTGCCTCTGAGCTGCCCCCTTGTTCCCAGGCAGGGTGCCCCTCCGAAAGGCACGTGGCCCTGCAGCGTGAGGGGCCCTGGCTGGTGTACGCAGGCCGGTGCCGCCACGTCCCCCCGGATGGCCGCTGGCGCCCTGTGGCGTGCCGCTGGGCCCTTTCCTTGGCGTGGCGGGGGATGGCGAGGGGCAGGGGCACGTGCTGGCAGGGCAGCCAGTGGGGCCAGGAGGGAGCCGGTGCTGTCAGCACAGCTCAGCCCGGTCTAGGGGACTCCCTGCTTCGAGCTGTCCCCGCAGGCACCAGGGGGTGAGGGATGGTGCCCTCGAGCCTGGAGGAGCGCGGCTTGGGAGGCGCTGCTGGCCCTCGGTCCTTGTGAGGCGGTCTATCCCGAGTGGGGCTGGGAGGGGGATGCTCTTGTGCCCCTTTTCTGTTCCCAATAGCTCCTGCAGCCCCCGGGGTGAGGCCAGGCCGCTGGCCCCCCGTGGCGGTGGGCAGGCGGGTGGCCCCATGCGGCTGGGCCAGACCAGGTGGTGCGCAGTGGCCACCACTGCCGGGCCCCGCTGGCCGTGGCCCTGGGGAGCAGCCCCATCCCGGGAGCTGCAAGGAGGACGGGGAGCAGGGAGCAGGCAGGGGGTGCAGCTTGTGCCTTGCCTGCCTTATTCGCCCCATCCCGGGGGGCTGCGCTGCCCCCCCAGGATCCTCTTTGCCCGGGGCTGCTCCGCTGGGGATCGTCCTTTTTCAAAGCCAGGCTGTTACGTGGCCGGCTAGGGAAATAGAGGGGTTTTCTTAGCAGCGCCTGTGCCTATTTTTGACCGGTGCTGTTTACGGCTGGCGGTGGCAGCAGCTTGAACGGCGCAGCTCGGGCTCCGCTGGCCACACGAGAGGCTGCTGCCCAGCCTGAAGCGGGGCCTCCGCAGGCCTGGCCCCGGCGTGTGCTCCCACCCGCAGCAGCAGCTGTTGTTCTCAGGCGTGTGCAAGTAGCATGCCTCCTTCACCAGTCCGATGTGCCCAGGGATGCTTGAGTCGGTTTTAATCTCCGCTGGTCCCAGTTTAGGCTGGGTTAAGCGGCCGGGGTCTTGGCCATAGCGCTCCGCCGAGCTGGGGCCAGCTGCCGCCGGCAGGGCTCCGTGCAGCCGGGGACAGCCCTGGCCTCGCTGCCTCGGCGTGGTGCCGCTGCGGTGCCCCAGCCCCGCCGCCGGCCCTGTCCCCTGCGCCACAGCCCCCGCGGCTGCGGGGCTCCTTGGCCAGCTGTCCTGCCCTGAGCAAGTGCAGTTCCTGCCTTTAACGAGCAGGCCGGCTAATTGGCGAGGCCGGGATCCTGCCCAGCTCCGCCTGGCAGGCTGCCCCGCTCCCAGGGGGCCGGCATCTGCAAAGGCAGGATTGATGGAGCCTGTGAATAAGCCCTCTCTTAGGCAGCGCGTGTGCGCGTATCTGCCGGCACAGGTCTCCCTGTGGCGAGAGGATGGAGCTGCCGCACCGGGGCCGCGGGCAGGGGCAGCAGGCTCATGAGGGTGCCGCGGACGGCTCTGGCCGCATCCCCGGGGCGGCAGGGGAGGCCTGTCGCGGGCGGGCTGTCCTCGGAGGGGCCAGTGTCGCGCGGAGGCGATGCCTGCGGAGGGGCCAGCCGGCCGGACCACTTGCTTCCCAGCTGCTGCCCGGAGATGCCCCTTGGCACTTGCAAGTGGTTCGGTGGTGAGGGGAGGTGGAGGGCAGGGGATGGAGGCGGGGGTCGCAGGAGTGACCCCGCTGGGAAGAAGGGGCAGAAAGGCAGGGCGAAGGAGCGGGAGCCCTCGGCGAGGAAGTGCTTCCCTGGGGAGGCACCATCCTTGGGCCAGTCCTACCACGCGTGGGAGTGCCGGGCTCAGGGCTGGCAATGCTGTGGCGGGCGAGGCGCCTCGGCTGGAGGACGAGCGAGCCCGAGCCCCCGGCAGCAGTGGGCTGCCTCTGAACACGTTAGTATAAATGAGTTTCCAAGCCTGTCCCCTGCTTTAGCGACGCTCCTAGGCGTGCGCAGCGTGGTTGCTGCCGAAGGCTGGGACCCCACCGGAGCTGCCTGTAGCGCGTGGGTCGTGCTCGTGCCGAGCAAGGTGTCAGAGACCCCGGGAAGCGCTGGGAGCGCGAGCGCGGCCGGGAAGCGTTGGGGGAGCTGGCAGCCCGCGGTGCTGGCCGGGCGCCCTCGCTGCCTCCCGCTCTCCTCCCCGGCTGCGCCAGCCAGGCCGGTGCCCCGCCGGTTCCCTGGCGCCGCCCAGCGCGTTGGCCTGCGCCGGTGCAGAGCTGTCGAACTCGGGCTTTGGGCAATCCCCCCCCGGCCCCCCGCCTGAGTGCTTCTGCTGCTTGCTGTGTGCCCTCGCTTGTGTTTAGCTGAACTCCATGGTGAAATGGAGCCGGTCTGCCAAAACACGGGCTGGTTTTCAGGCGTCTCTTAGCTCCGGGAACTGGCCAGCCGCAGGGTCAGGCGAGGTCCAGCGCCGGCTGGAGGGACGGACGGGGAGGAACCACAGCCGGCCTGGCCGTGATCAGATTAAGCCTTGCGCAGCGCGGGCGGTGGCGAGCTGTGCCGCGGGTGGCAGCCCTGCGGGGCGAGCGGCTCCCGGTGCGCGCCGGAGCGGCGAAGGCCCCCGGGGGAAGCGGGCGCGACCGACGGGCGGGAGGCTCTGGGGGACGCGTGTCCCGCACCCCCGATGGGAGGTCGCCGGGGAGGCGTGCACAGGGGCCGCGTCCCGGCCGGCGCCACCGCGGCCGATCTGGACCAGGAGGGTCGGCCTGGGACATGGGCCCGGAGCAGGGGGCAGCGGGGCAGGAGGCTGCGGTAACGCCGCGTTGTTTTCTCTCCTCCAGGTACGCCATGGCGCTCTCCAACAACCACATCTGCCCCGTGCACAACTGGTAAGGAGCGGGGCGGCGGGGGCCCTCGCCGCGGACGGGCTCGGGGAGAGGCCCCGGTTGTGCCCGGTCGCCTGGACCGCTTTATCCGCACGCGGTGGCGGCTGGCGGGCGAGGAAACCCGGCTGCCCACCACCGGCCCCGCTGGTTGTGCAGGGACGCGCAGCCGCCCAGGCGCTGCCTGCTGGCAGGACGGGCCCCGCGCTGGCAAATCCTAGAGGATTTTTGGGCTGAGCTGAGCTATATAAAGCCGCCCCCACCGCCCTGTGCAGGCTTGTGTGTGGTTACGGCTGCTCCGGTGAATGGTCCAAGCCGGGTGCAAAATGCACAGGGAGAAGGAGGCTATTGAAAAAAATCCCAGCATGGAAAAAGTATGAAAATAAGTGGTTAGGGATTTACAGAAGGCCATGTGTCTCCGTGGAAAGGGTTGGGACTAGCTTGCTTTAGATCGAATCTGACCATCCCTCTGCCCCTCCAGTGCCAGAGGGGCTGTCCCGGGCGGCCCGACCGCGGCAGAGCCCTCTGCAGCCTTCTGCGCTGGGGGATGAGCCGTGGGAGAGACAAGGGCTGGAAAAAAAGACTGGTCTGCTCCCTTGGCATTTTCTTCTGAGCGGTTTTTGGCTTGTTGTGTCTCCTGAAAAATGTGCCCAGAAAATCCATGTTAGTTTAATTCTTGCTGGAGTGTTTGAAGAAGAGAGAGAGAAAAAAAACCTCTGCCATTTCCTGTCTGATAGCTTATTCTGCCTTGGGAAGAATGTGTTTGTCGGCGTTGTCTCCGTGGGATAAACAGACGTTAATGATGAATAATGCTTCCGAACTCTGGGCTGCTTGCTTTAAAAAAAAAAAAGAAAGAAGTCCCAAACCAAACACTGCCACAAGAGCAGCCCTTGAGGAGCCCGTGGGGCTCCACGCCTCGCTCGGGTTTCGCGGTTGGAAAACAAAGCCACCAGTAAACGAGGAGACTGAAAAAACACCAGAGAGCAGCCCAGCCCTTTCCCCAAAGGAGCCCTCTTTAACTGTGCGAGTGCCTGAGCAGCCTCAGCTGGAGGCCGCCGAAAGCTCAGCCCCCGGCCGGGCGCGGGGGCTCTTCCCCGGCCCTCCGCACGCGGGGCCCGGGCCCGGCCGGGGATGCCGGCGCCTGTCGCACCCGCTGCGCCCGCCCGGCGCCGAGGGGTTGGGGGTGTTGGCGTCCGCCGCCGCGCTCCGGCGAGCGCCCTGCGTGGCTGTGGTCTGCTCTCCTGCCCGGCTCCCGGCACGCACGTGCACGCTCGTCCCGGCGGCAGCGAGGCCGGCGGAGCCGCGCGGGGGGAGCAGCTGGCCCGCTCCGCCCCTGCGGCGGCCGCGCTCCCCTGGCTCGCGGGCCGGCCGGCTCCGCGGGGAGGCCTCGGGGTCCCGGCCGGACAGCCGCGCCAGCGACGCGTTGCAGCCAAGCCGTGGGAGAGGGGATTTCCTTCGCCCGCCTCCCCGGCGCCGGCCCCAGCAGCCCCGGCGCTGCCCGGCTGCAGGAGCTGGGCCCCGCTGTCCGCGTGGGCTGGGGTCGCCCCTGCCCCTCGGAGCGGGAGGACGCCTGGGCTTTCGGTACCGGCGCTGCCCTTGCCCGCAGCCGGCCCCCGCGCGCGCCCCGCGTCCCCGACGGCCGCGGGGGGCGAAGGGGGCACCTGCCCCCCGGGGGAAGTTCGGTTACGGCTGCAGTCAGCAGCTGCGGTGGGGAAGATGTCTCGGGCCGATGGGAGCCTTTGGTCTCCGTTTCCTGGGGCTCGTGGGTTTTGTGGCCGTGCGAGGCTCTTCTAAGTCTCTGCCGGTGTTTTTTGCAGGAAGCCAAGCGTTTCCCCAGCCCGGCGGCTCCGGAGGGTGGTTAAAGGGCCCCCGGGTTGGCCTTGGCCACCCGCCCCAGGGACCGGAGGCGCTGCCGGCGCCGGGCTGAGCAGCCGGTGCCCCGGGGCCGGGCTGCCTGCGGGCGCAGCGGGCGGCCTCTTCGCGGAGGCAGCGCCGGTGCCTGCTCCCCAAGCGCCTTCCTTTGCTCCCCCCAGGAATTACAACCAGTCGTGCGGCGTGGATGGCCCCGGCTTGTGCTGCACGCTGGATCACATCCCCCTGGTCAGGTGAGGGGCCGCTCGGTGGGAGCGCGCGGGCTGGGCTGGGGCAGGCGGCGCTCCGGAGAGCGGGCGCACGCGCGGCAGGGCGGCCGGCAGGGCAGCCGCACCGTGCCGCGCTCCCTGCCGTGCCCGGGGGGCTCGCGGCGCGGGCAGGGGAGGGCAAGCCCCGCTCCGTGCCCCCTCCGCTAAGGCTGCCCGCGCGTTGCCTTCCCCCCGCAGCAAGTGCGGCACCCTGCCGCCCGAGAGCTGCTTCTTCAGCCTCATCTGCAGCCTGGGCTCCTTCATGGGTAAGTGCGCGGCGCCGAGGGGCCGCGGGGTGCTCGGCCGCCCGCTGGGCGCGCTGGGCCCGGAGCTGGTGCCCTGCGGAGCCGCCGCGGCTCCTGGTGCCCGGCGGCGAGGCGGCAGGAGGCCGCCGCTGCGGTGCACGACCGGCGCCGTGTCTCCGTCTCGCAGTGATCCTGGTGGGGCTCTTACGGTACGCCCACGTCTTGGAGCGCTGCGGGCCCTCGCTCCTCAACACCCTGGGGCTGGCGACCGGCTGGGTCTGCGCCGCCGGCCTCACCATGGTCGGCAACTTCCAGGTAAGGCCGCTCCTCGGGGGCAGCGCGGCCGGGGCGGCCCCAGCCCCCGCGGCCCTGGGGAGGCTCACCGGGGCTGCGGCGGCCGCCTGCAGAGGCTGGAGGTGCCCGAGGGACCGTGCCGCTGCCCTGCCCCGCAGCAGCCCTCCGGCGGCGTTTCCCCCGCGCGGGTGGCCGCAGCGAGCCGGCCCGGCGCTCTCCGGAGGTCGCGGGCCAGCCCGTTGCCGGTGCGGCGGGTTGTGGCGCTCGGCTGCGAGGGATGTGGGGGGTGGTTGTTTTGCTCTGGCCAGGCCTGCTCATGCACTCCTTCACCTCGTCCGAGCTCTGCAGCTTTTCCCTGGAATTCCTCCTTGTTTACACACTCATAAGTTTGGATCCAGATTAAGCTGCCGGTTTTGGTTCAACCCTTATCTCATAAAGCAAACATTTAGGCAACAGGCTGCCCTGGGATCAGTGGGGGGTCGGATGCGGAGGGACCCGCCGCCCCGCGCTGGGCGACTGCTGCCAGGGCAGGGGCAGTTTCTCCCTCACGTCGGTGTGTGCTTCCCGTGACTCCGGGCAGGGTTTTCGGGAGCCGGTGGTGATGAGCTGGTGCGGGCCGGGGCAGTGGGCAGCCCGGGCCGGCGGCGTGCAGGTGCCGACCACGGGCAAGGGGTGCAGCCAGGGGTGGCTGGGGCTGGGGCCGGAGCCGGGCCTTGCGCCGTGTGCCAGGTGGGGACAGCGTGTCGGACTCGTGCAGGACAGGTTGCGGCAGGCAGGCAGGCCAAGGGAGGCCCGGGAGAGCCCCTGCTCCGGGGGTCCCTCCGAGGGGCCGCCGAGGCAGCGCCGCTCCCGGAGGAGCCGAGCTGCCCTTGCTCCCCCTGCCCTGCCCCCCCGGGCGGGTTTGCTCCTTCAGAGGCGATGCCAGGCGACGCGCCTGGGCAGATGCCGCTTTCTGGTGGCGCTGCTTTTCTCCACCCTGCCGCGGGGCGGGAAGGCGAGGGGAGCCGGCGCTGCCTGCTCGCGGGGTCGAGAAGCAGGCGAGCCTGGCCGGGCGCCGCGGCCTCGGTGCCCTGCGCCTGGGCTGCCGGAGCCCGGCCCCCGCAGCAGCCGCCTGCTCCCGTCTCCTTTGCAGCAGTTTCCCCTTCCGCTTTGCGGGAGGCTTCCGCGGCACTGCAGGGACGACGCGTAGCCGGCCCCGGGCCCTCGCCTCGCGCCCCAGCCCTGCCTCCAGCAGCCTGGCTGAGGCAGGGGCCGGGTCTGCCCGGGAGGCTGGCAGTGAGGGACAGGCTGGGGACAGTCCCGGGCTGGCCCATGGGCGCGGGGCATTGGCTGCCCGCGCGCAAACGGGGCTCTGCACGCGGGGGTGTCCCGCGGATCGAGGAAACAGATGTGCTTTGGGGTCCCGCGGCAGCGCATGGGTCTAAGTCTGCCCTTCAGTCGAGCGCCCGGCCCAGGGCGCTCTCCCTGGCGGTCCTGCGGCTCGGCTCACCCGCTGCCCCCGGGAGCTGCGGCCGTGGGAATGGGGCCCTGGCTGGGAGCAGGGTTTGCCCCGGGCCCACCCCGCAGGAGCCGAGAGGGGGCAGAGCCCGGGCGTGGTGCCAGCGCTGCGGTCTCTCCACGCAGGTGGATCATGCCAAGGTGCTGCATTACATCGGTGCTGGGGTGGCGTTTCCCACCAGTATGCTGTTCGTGTTCCTGCAGTCCGTCCTCACGTACCGCATGGCCAAAACCCGCGGGCATTACTGGACCGGCCACTTGCGTAGCATTCTCACTGCCATGGCCTTCGTCACCCTCGTTTTCAGTATCCTTTCCGCAGCAGCATTCCGGGGGGCAGGTCTCCCGGGGCGGGCTGGCGAGAGGCTGCAGCCCCTGCGCAGGGGATGGCTGCGGTGCGGGGGGTGTGCTGCATGTCCCCCACCCCTCGGTCTGAGAGCAGGAGCGAGGCCCAGGCGGGGGTGAGGACGGGCAGCTCGGTGCAGACGTACTGGAGGAGCGGCAGCATCGGGGCTGAGCTGGGCAGTGGGAGCAGCAGAGAGCGGCGAGGGAGAGGAAAGGAGGAGGCTGAGGGAAGAGGAAGGGAAGGGATGTGCGTGCTGCCGGGCGTTCACGCTTGCCGGCGCCTCTCGGGGACCAGGACTGGGTACGAAGAGGTGCCCTAGGTGGGCCCAGGCCAGACCCTTCCTCCCAGCAGCCGCAGCCCAGCTCAGCCACTGGGAGGCCTGGGCCGGCTGCAAAGGGCTTCCCATCCGCACGAAGGCAGTAGCCCTGCAGAGCAGGCTGGGCTCCAGCCCCAGGCTGCAGGTTCGAATCCCACGTGCGCAGGGTCAGAGCCTGCGCCCTCTTTGGAGGGGCAGGTGCTTGGAGGACAGTCTGTCTCTCGTCCTGCAGGGCACCGTGGCCAGTTTGTTAATGAGACAAGTGTATTCTGAGCCTTTGGCAGTGCGAAACCCAGCTAAGATACCTATGGCTGTCTGCCTGGCAAACACTGGGCTGAAGGAGAAGCAGGGTGCAAATGTGCTTTGTGCGGACACCAGCGGATGCAGGGCAGCGTGTTCCTGGTGGAGAGGGGCGCTCCAGGAAACCACGGGGCTGGAGAGGGGCGCTTCAGGAAACCACGGGGCTGGAGAGGGGCGCTCCAGGAAACCACGGGGCTGGCCTGCCCAGGAGGACACCGGAGAGCTTGGGTCTGCCAACAGGGAGGCAGGGCATGGCAGCAAGCTCGGTGCTCGCTGGAAGCCCGGTCCTGAGTGTCTGGTCGGGGCACTGGGGGCTTATTTGGGACTGAGGAAAGGGATAAACTGGGAAGCGAGGTGTTGGTTATATGGCCAGGAAGGAGAGAGAGCACAAAGTGTCTGCAGGTCCCAAAGAGGCTGGAGGGTGGCTTGTCCTTGCTAGCACCTGGGACTGGAAATGGGAAAAGCATGGAGCTGCAACAGGGGCAAATGTGGGGGAAAATGTGGGGGACCATTCCTGGAGCAACTAGAAAGGGCAAGCAGAGGAGCCTGCCTTGTGCAGGTTGGGGTCCTCCCTCCCGCTATCTCTCCTGGACCTGGATCCCACCTGGCAGGAGGCAGGGTGCTGCAGGAGGCTTCACCTGCCGCGTCCTGGGCTCTCCAATAGCAAGCTGCAACTTGTGGAAGCCGTTTGACTCAAGAGAAGGAAGGGGGGTTCCTAAAACGGTGTGCTGTAGCACAAGTGGCTGACCCAGCCGCCTGGCACAGGCCTGAGGGATGCCTAGGAAATACCTGCCTTGTCTCTGTACCTAGAGCAAGTCTGGAGTTAGGTTTCCCTGGAAAAATGCAAGGTCTAGAAGAGCATAAAAAAGTTTTGGGGAGGGTAGCACCTTGGAAGACCTAGAGAGGCAGCACGATCCCTCCCCAGGTACCCCCGGGGCAGCACGGAGGGAAGCAGGGGGCCAAAGGGAGATGCTGCAGGGCAGGGAGGCAGCAGCCCAGACCACGCTGCCGAGAGGGTCAAGGGCTGATGAGCGTTTTAAACTTTGAATGTTTGTCCAGCAGGAGGACTGGGGGTATCGGAGAAAGCCCAGTTTGAGGAACAAGAGGTGGGGGTGTGTCGGGGTACTCGGGCAGACTGTCTGCCCTACACAGCAGGCACCAGGCTGTTACCCTGAGGACTGCAGACTGAGTTCCTCCTTCCCACAACGTCTTCAGAAAATCCCCAGCGTGTCACAGGACTGGGGTAGTGGCTGCACAAAGCAGGGTTGTACTTTTGGGTGGCATCAGAGATTTGGGGAAGGGAGAACAGGGGCTACACTTACCTCTCCCTCTTGTCAGCAGCCTTCATGCTGAAGAGATTGAGCCAAGCGGTGCTTAACACTGTCAGGCAGAGTCCCGTCCCACCCTGCTCTGCGGTGGTTGTCGGCATTGCCCTGACCCAGGGCAGGAGTTTGCGGGTTTAGTATCAGACTGCTCGCAGGTCTCCCTGTCAGCGCGCTCCAAAGGTGGGGTGGTGCCAGCTCAGCACCTCTCAGACTTTCTCACCAACCTGCCCGGTCAGCCTGGGGCGCAGAGCCAGGGCGAGCAGGCTGCTCTCCCGGTGCCGCAGCAAGCCGAGGGGCCTCCGGGGCAGGCGCTGAGCTGCTGCTCGCCTGCGCGGTGCTGGGTGAGCCTGGGATCCGGTTCCTACCGAGCCTCTGTGGGACACAGGGGGCCTGCGGAGCTGGGGATGGTTTAGGACAGCACGCCTCCTGCAGCTGTGCCTCGGGGCGCTTGGGGTCCAGCGGTGCTTTCCTTGACTCAGACGCCCTCAGGTGGTGTCTTCTTCATCCAGGAGAGCTTCGTGCTGCAGCACGTGGCTGCCTTGTGCGAGTGGATGTTCATCATCGATGTCCTGGTCTTCTACGGCACCTTCACCTTTGAGTTTGGGGCCATCTCTACGGACACCTTCCTGGTCCTCCTGAAAGCCAGCCGGGCCCCCAAGAGCTACAAAGCTGACAGCAGCGCGTCCAGCACGGCCCACATCCACAGCCACGCAGAGGGCCTGGCGATGATCTGACCCTGGTGGGTGGGATGCAGCCTGGAGGCTGCAGCAAGGACCAGGAAATCAGACTGTGTGAGTGATTCCCCTGCCTCAAATGGCCCCGAGACTCCGATCGCCTCTGGGTGCGTGTGTGTGTACGTGTGGGTGCGTGCCGGTCAGTGCCTGCCCTCCCCTCCTGGGGGGGCCGTGGATGTGCTGCCCCCCAGCGCCGCACCCCCGTGTGGGGAAGGGCAGCAGCACCCCGAGGAGCTCTGGGTGGGAGGTGCTGGGGGGGTGCTGGGTGCTGCCAGCCCCGGGCTGCTCGGCCGAGGTGGGGTCCGCCCCTCGAGCCTCCAGGATTGCCCTTGCTGAGTCTTGGGAGGTCACACAGAGACAATCATGAAGAGGACCCCTCTCCTAAGGGACGAGCATTTCCGGGAGCCGGAGATCCACCCTCCTCCCACCCCTCCTCTGCAGCAACTCCGGGTTCCTGCGGAGCACCCAGGCCACGTTCGCCGGGGAGGGAACCGCACTTCCTCCCTCCTCTCCCGCCGCGGGGCGGCTGCAGTTAGCCACGCAGCAAGCCTTTTAGCCAGCTGCTACGACCAAATCGGAGGAGCCAAAAAACAAAGCGCCTTTTCCCTTCCTAGTGAGTCGGTGCTGCTGCCGGTCCGCCTGCGCACCCTGCGTGGAGGCGGCCCTTCCCTGGTGGGGCCGAGCCTTCAGCGAGGCTTGCTCTGGAGGTTGTGCAAGCCTGCTCTCGTGGCGGGGGGATTTCCCCTCCCCAGCGCGGCCGACCTCGGCTGCACCGCGGCCGTTCTCACGCGCTGCAGCCCGCGAGGCTGCGCATCGCAATCCTGGGTGTCCTACCCCGGGGCCCTCCCTACCAGGAAGCGGAGGCGTGGAAACACAAAACGTTTGCTGCGGGAACAAAAGCCCGCGTCCAGCTCAGCTCCGACGCCGGATCTGTCCCCGGTGCCTGTACCTGCGCAGTGCCTTCCAGCAGCGCTCAGCCAGGAGTGCCGCGGCTCCTCACCCGAGCCTCGTGCTTCCCTGGCTTTGCACCCTGGCACCCAGGTGTGAGGGCAGCCAAAGCGGTCGGCGCCCAGCCGGTGTCCAGCAGCCCTGCTCAGCCCCTGCCACCACGTCCCCCAGCCGTGTCCCACCGAGGTTGTCCTGGGCAGGGAACTGGGCTGGCAGCAGGCTGTGGGAGGATGGAGGGTGAAGAGTGTGTGTGTGTCTGTGTATGTGTGTGTGTGTATATATATGTATCTACGTATATATATATATATATATATGTATGTATATATATAAATTCTCCCCTTGTCTCTGGAGAGGGGCATTTGCTGCTGCTGTGCGTGTTGATCAGGTTGTGCTTCCTGATTTGCCCACCTTCTCAAAATTGGCCTATAAATCCACCGGTATATGTAGTTGAAAGAGGAGCATATCTGACTTTTATATATAATATATGTTTAAAAGTTTATAAAGAGAGAACAGTGAATTTGCAGTAATAAAAGTGAAAATCAGGCAAGTGTGAAGCAGACATGCCTTCCCCACTGCCGAGGGCTGGGGTGGCTCCCGGCCTTGGGACCGGCCGGAGGCAAGTGGTCCCGCAGGTTGCTGCAGGCCCTGGCTGGTGGCCACGAGCCCTTTGCTGGTGTCACTTGCTGCTGGTGCAGTTTGCTGTTCCCCCACCCAGGATGGTGAAAGACAAGAGGTTTCACAACGCAGTGAAGAAGTTGCCGTCCCTGCCCATCGCTCCTGGTGTCTGCCCGCTGCAGCGGAGGCGGCAGAAGGACCTCTCTGCCCGCGTTTCTGTGCCTGCAGGTCGCCTTCCTGGGGCCGTGCTGAGGCAGGCAGCAGAAGGCAGTGACCCCTGCCACAGGGTCTGCCGGGGTCTGCGGCCGTGCTCAGGGGAGCAGGCGCGGGCTCCTTGCTGGCACAAGCGCCGACCCCAGCCAGAGGGCTGCAGCGGGGATAACTCAGTGCTCCCGCAAGTGCCCGCTGGTGGGAGGGTGCCGGTGTGTGTGCAGCTGCTGGGTGACTGTGACACCGACAGGCCCAGCCGGTGCCGTCCCCCGAGCGGGGCCGGAGGTGCCGCTGGCTGCAGCTGGCCCGTGGGCAGCTCCGCAGGCATGGGCCTGACTTGCGGCACAGTGACAGGAATCGGGGCTGCTCCGGGATAGCTGCCCGCAAGCGGGGTGCCGGCCATGGGGCAGCCAAGCATCACTGTCACCTGCTTGTCCCCTGCTACCGGAGCGGGTGCCAGTGAGCAGGCCCAGCGCCTCGGAGTGGCTTAAAATCCCTCGGGGGCAGGGCCGCGGCGAGCAGGGCTGCAGTGGGGCGCAGCCGGCGGGGGCTCGGCCGTGGGGCTGCCCCCCGGAGCTGCCCCAGGTGAGGGCCGGGGCCGGGGCCGGGGCGGGCGCGGTGCCCGGGCCCGGGGCCCTTCCCGCCCCCCCGTCGGGGCGGCCCGGGGCGGCGCCGGGGCCGGGAAGCCCCGGGAGGCGGAGCCGGGCCGGGACTTTCCCGGGGCAGCGGCGGCGGCCGGGCGCGCTCGCCGCGCCGGGGCTCGGGTGGAGGTAAGGGGGCAGCGGGCTTGGGAAGGCCCGAGGGGGCGGCCGGGCCGGGCCGGGCCGGGCCGGGCAGGGCAGGGCAGGGCAGGGCAGGGCATCGCCGCGGCCCCGGTCCCGGTCCCGGCCCGGTGCGTGGGGCCGCCGTGTGCCCGGCCGCCAGCCTGGCCGCTGCGGGCGGCGGGCTCAGCCGGGAGGGGACGGGCGGGGGCGGCTGTCGGGGCACGGGGAGGAGAAGGCGCGTCCCGCTGCTGGCTCTGGTGGCTGCTTCCTGGCCAGCGGGCACGCTACCTCTTTTCCTCGGTTTCCCTCTTGGCTGCAAGCACGGCGGCAGCCTGGGGCTCTCCCCCGCGAGCCGGTTCTGTGCCGGGAGGGTGCAGCGCTGCTTGCTGCTACCTGTCGCTGTAGGGAAGAGGTGTGTGTCCCCAAGCTCTGATAGATCTGCCCCCCAAAGCTGCAGCGAACGCTGATGTGATAGCGATACTGCAGGAGATGTGGAAACTGGGGAGAGCGGGAGATGGCAAACGCCTGGCCAGCATTAAAAGAGGTTTTTTGAGGGTATGAGGATGCACAACTGGAACAGATGGTTAATAGCACAACAAGAAAGGAGCTGATTTACAGGCTCCTAGAGAAGGAAAACAGAAGATCGGTGAGTGGCTGGGGATTGCCAAAACCGACTTGATAGCCAGGATGGGAGTAAAGGCATTTCAAGGCTTTATGGGAAAGGTGAAGGTTAGGCAGCTTTCAGGGAGAGGGGATTTCTCTCTGCCACGCTCGCAGGTCAGGAAGTGGATTTTGAGGGTGGTGTCTGAATGAAGTGTGCCAAACGCTGTGCAGGGGGGTGGCAGCAAGGGGAACGCTGCAACCTCTGCTGGCCACACACTTGCCAGATGCTGTCTGGCCTCCTCGGATGGAGCAGGGCACAGAAAAAAAGGTCAGGAATTTAGGGCCGTAATTTGCAGGATTTAGCAGGCCCCTGGGGGTACAAAATGCGCATGGAGTACTATTTTAGAGGAGCAGCCAGCTGGATGGATGGAACATGTCAGCTGTACACCAGGGTGGTTCAGAGCTAGGTCTGCGCTCGTGCTGCCTCCCGCGTTTTTGGGGTGTCCTTTCTCGTGGCTGCTGAACATTCCTGCCGCAGATGCGTCTAGCAGGGGCGACGCTCCCCTCCTGCCTGCCGGGCATAAACTCTGCAAATCAGCCCGCCATCACTGGAGAAAAGAAAATAGCACCTGCATTACTAGGTCACATTCAAGGAGCTGCAGGCATGGAACAACAGCTTTAATCTGCTTTGCTTGCCAGTGGCTGGCCCTTAATTGAAGCAGTCTGGTTGGCACAGGGAGGCTGGCTCAGCAGCTCGCTGGGCCATCCAAGAAGGGGGCTGGGATGGTGTCATGCCCCAGCGCAAGGCACCAGTGCTGCTCAGGACAGTTTGTGGCAGTGGGGCTGGTGCTCTTTCCCCCACATTCTCGGCAGTGCCAGCGCTCAGCCCTGGAGGTGCCTTTCCTGACTCATAGGAAGGACTGAAGATGAAGAAGAAGCAGCCCAGCAAAGGCAGTGTGTGTGTGTGTGTGTGTGTGTGTGCGCGCGCGCGCACCTGGGGCTCCAGGCGAGATGCGCTGGGTACCAGCAGCCTAGGGGATGCTGCCCTGCACTGGATGCTGCCTTGCAGCCCATGGGCGGCAGGAGGGTGAGATAGGTTCCCTTCTGGATGTGCAGGGGATAAAAACTGAGTGTGTTACACTCCCAGGTGAAAACCAGGGTCTCCCTTCTGGTCCTGGGGGACTGAAGGGCAACACTGCTCTGCACAGGTGGCAGGACTTACCTTGAGAGCTGGTGTGAGGTTGCCGTGGGCTCTTCCAGGAACAAGGAAATCAGCGATGACCCTTCGGCTCTGCTCGATAAGCAAGGTGCGTTTCCTCTAGCACACGCCACGCAAGTGTGCATATGTAGGGGTAGAAAATTCCCAAGTGAGACACTGCTGCACATGCTGGGCAGAGGGCAGGAGCGACCCCATGACGTTCCTTAGTCACCCTGTTGCTGCAACGAGTGGAAGTGTCTGGGGCAGCAATGAGTGAGCTGTGAAAACCCCTCTAGGAGGGATGAGGCTGACTGCAGTGGAGAAGGGGGAGCTG
This sequence comes from Apteryx mantelli, assembly GCF_036417845.1. Taxonomy (NCBI): domain Eukaryota; kingdom Metazoa; phylum Chordata; class Aves; order Apterygiformes; family Apterygidae; genus Apteryx; species Apteryx mantelli. The sequence goes on from NC_089984.1 coordinate 22,197,387, forward strand.
TTTTGTTTGAGGGGCACAGTTGGTTCTTGAGCATCTCTGGGCTTGGACTACCCCTGAGCAGACCCTGAGGGTAGGGTTAGAGGTGGCTCCAGCACGCTGAGGGAAGGACGACGCTTGCCCCCCCTTCACCTCTCTGGGAAATCTGTCCTGATGGCTTAGGCAGTTGGCTGGTTGTGGCAAGTTGAGGATGCCCTGGCGGGGTCGGTTGGTGATTTTGGCTCCAGATGGCGTGACGCTGGCCAGTGTCGTGTTGTGCCTGTGCTCCCAGGCTTTTGGAAGCCCCTGCAGGGTCCATCCCATCGCTTTGCAACATTGGGTCCTCTGCCCTGGCCTCCCGTGTCCCCTCTGCACCTGCAGGTCCCCTAGCCCCACTTCCCCAACCAAGCCCTGCCTTGGCTGCGTCTCGTGGACCGCTCGGAGAGGGGCTGCCGCAGTCTGGCTGGGCTCGCACAGCAGGTGGGGAAAGGCTCAGGCCTGGGGCCGCAGGGCAGCCCCTTTGGAGGTTGTGAGAGGCTGGAAAATCTCCTTGAAAAGACTCTTTTGCTCTTCTCAGCTTCTGAAGAATATGAGTCACGGGCTGAACAATCCCCTTCCTTCCCCTGTGCTCCCACACACCCAAAATCCCCTGAGTGGGACCTGCAGCAACACTGATTCAGAAATTCATGGTATGAGGGCACTGCGAAGTCAGATGCATATTTCTTTTTCCATTGCTTAGCGATGAGGAGGAATGTAGAGGAAGAGAGAGCGTGCCCAGACGCTCTGCTCTGATCCAGCCCCTTTGCTAGAAGTCTCCGGCGGCTTCCTTCTGGCGGGCAGCCCCTGACCCCGGCGGGACCCCCCGTCTGCGGGAGCTGCCGGTCCCAGCTGAGATGCTGGGGCTGGACGGGTTGTTGAGACCAGCCTCTTCCTCGCCGGTGAGTAGGCGGGTGCGGAGGGCGGCAGGCGGAGGAGCGCAGGGGAAGCTGTCTGTGGCGCTGGCAGCGCGTTTCGCGGGGTCGGGTGGGGGCCTGCGGCGCCGGGGTGGCGGGACGCGCCCCTGCTGGGGTCCCGGGGGCTGCGACTCCAGCTCCGAAAGCGGGCGCCTCCTCGGGGAAGGAGGGAAGGGGAAGGCGGTCGGCAGACGCCCCTCTCACGCCACCCCCGTGGAGGGGATGCCGGGGCCCCCGTGTAAGCGGGCGCGCGGGAGCCGGGAGAGCGGCGAGGGGGCCGCACCCCGAGGCGGGGGCCGCACCCCGAGGCGGGGGGGGGCCGCCCGCCCGGCGCCTGCCTCCCCTCGCCGGAGGGCTGGCCGGGGGGGACGCGCGGGGCCGGGCGGTTTCGGGGCGGGCGGCGGGGCAAACCCCGGCGGGCTCTCCAGCGGGCTGGGGCGCTCGCCGGCCGCGGGGAGCGCCGGGGGCCGCTGTGCCGCGGAGGCGACTCCTCGGCCGGGATTTCCACCCGCCGGGCCCGGCCTCCCCGGCGCTGAGTGATTGCGAGCCTCGGGCACCGCGCCGCGCCCGAAAACTCCCTCGGCCTTTCGGAAGGGGAGGAAACGGTTTGCATAGCGCCCCCGCGCCCCGCCGCCTCCCGCCGCGCTGCCGGCGGCCGCAGCTGCCCCGCTCCGCGCCGGGCCGCCCCGCTCCGCTCCGCGCCGGGGGCGCCGTCGGGGCGGGAGCGCTGCAGCGCCGCGGGCCGGGCTGCGCGGGGCCCCGGGTCGGGCCGGGTCGGGCCGGGCCGCGGCGGCGCACGGCGGGGCGGGGCGGTGCACGGCGGGCGGTGACGCGCGGGCCCGTCATTTCCCGGCTCCGCGGGGTTTCTAGGGACTTTCCGGAGCGGCGGGGCCTTTCCTGCCGCCGCCGGCGGCCCCGCTCAGCGCCGCGCTCTCCCCGCAGGCCGCCGGCCGGCCCCGCGCCGACATGGACGAGCCCTACCAGCCCGTGAGTGCGGGGCGCCCCCCGGGCGGCAGGTTGGGGGGTCTGTGCCCGCCCCCCGGGTGGGACGTGGGGGTCTGTGTGCGCCCCTGGGGGGCGGGATATGGGGGTCTGGGCCTGCCCCTTGGAGGTGGTGGACGGGGGGCATCTGTGCCTGCCCCGGGGGGCGGGACACGGGGGTCTGTGCCTGTCCCTGGGGGGTGGGATATGGGGGGTCTGTGTGTGCTCCTAGGGGGTGGGACATGGGGGGTCTGTGCCTGTCCTTGGGGGATAGGACATGGGGGTCTGTGTGTGCTCCTAGGGGGTGGCAGATGGGGGTCTGTGCCTGTTCCTGGGGGGCGGGAGATGGGGCGTCTGTGCCTGCCCCCCAGGGCGCTGGGGGTCCCGGCCCCAGCGGCTCTCACGCTCAGCTTCTCCCCTGTCCCCCAGTGCCTGGACGGGATCGACTATGACGACTTCAATTTCAGCTCCCACATGATGGAGCAGAAGGAGCCCCTGATGGAGACAGGTAAGGGCCCCGGGGGGGTGCCTCCGCCGGGGGTCCCCAGCTCCAGCGGGGTTTCCCGGCAGGCTGACTCACGCCCCGCGGTTCCCCGCAGTGCCGCAGGCCTGCGTCCCCGTGTCCTGGCTGGGAATCCCTGCCCCGGGCTGCCCGGGCAGGGGCTGTCCTGGCCCCACTGCTCAGTCTCCTGGGAACTCGTGGTCGGGCTGAGACGCGTCCCCCGGGGCTCCCCGCTCTCCTTGTGCCAGAGCGTTGTCTGGCCTTTCCTCCTCAGCCCACGGCTCCGGCGGCTGCTCCCAGATGGGCTCTTACGGCACAGGGGCTGGGGGGTCCTGCCGTGGGCCTGAGGTCCCCGCATGGGCCAGGCAGGGTCCCTTCACCTTCAGCATCGTCCCCACACCTCCAGCATCGTTACTGGGTAATCCTGTGTTTCTCACTGGTGTCTCTCCTCTCTGTCCTCCAGCGGAAGGTCCCTACCTTGTCATCATCGAGCAGCCAAAGCAGGTAAGGACATCACCCAGGTAAGGGCAGGCGTAGCTGTCACCTGCTGCGCTCGCAGCATTGGATGTGGGCTCTGCCCCCCCGGACCCGGCGCCCCGTAGCACTGGCCGAAGGGGCCGTGGGGACTGGCGGCGGGCTGACCCCCTGCTCTGCCTCCGCAGCGTGGTTTCCGGTTTCGGTACGGCTGCGAAGGCCCTTCGCACGGGGGGCTGCCAGGAGCATCCAGCGAGAAGGGGCGCAAGACGTATCCCACTGTGAAGGTGAGAGCTGCTCTGGGGAGGAGACGGGGCAGCGGTTTTGGCTGGCCTGCGCAGGCAGTGACAGCCGGGGGGGAGTGCCTTGGAAGAAGAATGTGATCTGTATATTAAAAAGCCCTGTACATTTTGTGGTGCTTAGGGAACTGGAGGGTTGCAGTAGAAGCTGTGGCTACCATGGGGAGGGAGTAGCAGGGGTTTTCGGAGAGTCCTGTGGGCTCTGCAGTGTCCTGCCTTTGCTGGCTGGCTGCTGCCCCAGCACAGGGGTGTTGTGCCTTCCTTTCATCTCCCTTCTCCCTGCAGATCTGCAACTACACAGGGATGGCCCGGATCGAGGTGGACCTGGTGACCCACAGCGACCCTCCGCGGGTGCATGCCCACAGCCTGGTGGGCAAGCAGTGCAATGAGGCCGGCAACTGCATTATGACTGTGGGACCCAAGGACATGACTGCTCAGTACGTGCAAGGGAGACCTAGGGTTGGGGCTGGCAGGGTGCTCTCTGTTGGGTGCAGTGTGGATGGAGGCCTGCCTTGTGGCTATGGGTTGGGGAGGAGAGGGGGTTAATGTCTCCAGGAGCAGGGTTTGCTGGACTGTGGCAATGAGTATGTTTAGACAAGGTCATCAATACAACTTTGTCCCCTCAGTATTTTCCCTAGCTCTGGGTCCAGCACCCCCAGCTGTAAAAGCTTGTGCCTGTTTTGGGCTCCTGTCCTCAGGGTTGCAGCTCCTGCTGCAACCAGGAGCAGGCTCTGCTCCACCTTTGCAGAAAAACTTTGTAGCTAGCCTGTGTCTGCTGGGCTTATTCAGTAACCCCGGCAGAAGGCTCCCTGCATGGCCAGCTGCTGCGGCTGAGGCAGGCTCCTAGCTGGCTCCGGTGGCTTTGCGCCCAAAGGTGGCTGGCCCAGCAGCCCAATTTGAAAAAGAGGGTGCTTTCCCTCCGTCTCCTGCCAGAGTAGGGCAGGAGCTGCATGCTCATTACCAGTGCATATGAAGCTCCTTGTAGTTCTTGTAAATCCAGCCACCTGCTGGGGGGTGGCAAATGGCTCAGCCTGGTCCCATTTTCATCCCTGTGGCCCCCAGCCCTCCTGGTTCCCCCCTATGGACTTGCCACCTGTGGGAGCCCAGCTCTCCCTTGAAGGCATTAGCTCTTTCCCAACATCAAGGACTTTCCTGGCTACTCTTTTCTGGACATTTTTCCCTCCCCACTGTGATTGCTCCTCTTTGCCTTGTGCATGTTAACCCCTTGCTGCTCGTGCTGCACCACTCTGTTTTGGCCAGTTCCATCCCAGCGCTCGGTAGCCCCTGTACCTCTGCGGCAGGCTGCTCCCCAGCCCTGGCTCCCTGAGATCACAGCAGACTTTTCTCCCCAGGTTCAACAACCTTGGCGTACTCCATGTCACCAAGAAGAATATGATGGAGATCATGAAGGAAAAATTGAAGCAGCAGAAGATGCGCAACAGGAGTCATCTGCTGACGGGTGAGGGCTGCCTGAGGGCTCAGCAGACTCAGTGATGGGGTGGCTGGGGAGGAGTGGGGCCCTGCTGCTGTGGGTTTCAGAGGAGCTTGTGGGGAGGTGAGGATACAGCTGGAGGGATGGGGTTGGCATGGAGCTGGTGTGTCAGTCTGGGGGAAGGGCTAGGGGACTTGGAGCCCTTTCCCCTCGCCTGACTCGACTGTAAGGCCAGCATCTCCCTCTGCCCTGGGCAGAAGCTGAGCTGCGTGAGATTGAGCTGGAGGCGAAGGAGCTGAAGAAGGTGATGGACTTGAGCATTGTGCGGTTGCGCTTCACTGCCTACCTTCGCGACAGCAGCGGGAACTTCACGCTGGCCCTCCAGCCTGTCATCTCGGACCCCATCCATGACAGCAGTGAGTGCAGGGCCAGATCCTGCTTGATGGGGGACAGGTTGGAAACTGTTCTGGGAGACACTGGAAGAGCCTCTCTCGCCTGCCTAGGTGCTGTCCTGGGCTCTCCCAGCCTGGTCCTTGCTCAGCCCTGGCTCTCTGCCCTCACCAGTGCCCAGGGACAGCAAAGGTGTTGGACTGGGGGGGTTCCCATGACGCAGCCTTGGAGACTGTTGGATGTGGCTCTTTGTCACGTGCCCCGGGGGTCTGGACGTGCTCACCCCTGCTGGGTGTCTCCCTGAGCATGTTAAGGGGTGAATAGACTCTGGCCAGTTGGTGCCAATACCCGGGCTCCCCACAGTACAGTGGGCAGGCAGGGAGGGGACAGGGCAGGATGGGGTAAGGAGCTCACGGACACGCTCTGGCACAGGGGCTCTAAATGCTTCTTCACTCTGCAGAGTCCCCAGGAGCTTCCAACCTGAAGATTTCACGGATGGATAAGACGGCAGGCTCAGTGCGGGGAGGGGACGAGGTCTACTTGCTGTGTGATAAAGTTCAGAAAGGTAAAAGGCGTTCGCTCCTGCAGAAAAACCTTCTGGAGGGGTTGCAGCAGAGGGTATATGTGTCCGAGGGCATCAAGGCAGCTGGCCATTCAGTCGGAGGGGCCGTAGCGTCAGGGGGCTGTGCCCGCTGAGCCCGGGCTGGGGCAGTGAGACAGGCTGTGCCAGGCTCCCCTTTTCTCCCCAGATGACATCGAGGTGCGTTTCTATGAGGACGACGAGAACGGCTGGCAAGCCTTTGGGGACTTCTCCCCCACGGACGTGCACAAGCAGGTACAGGGGAGACTGGGGGTGGCCTGCCGTGCCTGTAGGCAGGTGGGTGCCCCGTGGGGTTGGGGAGCACATATCCCTGGCTCCGAGGAGCAGTGGGGGTCTGATGTCCGTCTGTCCTGCCCGCAGTATGCCATCGTCTTCCGCACACCCCCGTACCACAAGCCCAAGATCGACCGCCCCGTCACAGTCTTCCTACAGCTGAAGCGGAAGCGAGGGGGTGATGTGAGTGACTCCAAACAGTTCACCTACTACCCCGTGGTGGAAGGTGAGTGGGTCTCAGACCTGGGTGCTTCTGGCTGCCGAGATGGGGCTGGCCTGCTCCCCCTGCCTCCCTGGCGGTCTGGCCTGTCCCTGAACGTCTGCCTGTGTCTCTCCTTACAGATAAGGAGGAAGTGGAGAGGAAGCGCAAGAAAGTCCTGCCCCAGTTTCCCCAGCACTTTGGCGGGGGCTCACACATGGGGGGCGCTGGCGGGGGCGCTGGGGGCTTTGGTTCTGGCGGAGGTGAGTCAGGCTGTCTTTTTCCCCCTCCTGCACCCCGTTCTGTCTGCCGCAGCCTGGCCATGGGGATCTACCTGCTTGCCTCTGTCCTCACCCATTGCGTCTTGGTCTGCAGGCGGGAACCTCAGCTACCCCTACTCGCCCGGCCTGGCGTACAATAACATCTATTCGTCTGGCCCACACCCTGTCGGGGGCTACCAGGGCGGCGTGCAGATGAAGGCCCCCAGCACAGATGGGGATGGGGGCGACAGGCAGGTGCCCACGGAGAGCACGTACTGCCAGGAGCTGCAGAAACACGGTACAAGGCGGCTGGGGCTGAGCGAGGGTTGGGAAGCGTCACTCGGGGGTGGAGGGAGTCCCCGGAGAGGCAGCCAGCGGCTGTGCGTGACCCAGGCTCAGGACCCTGGCTGGGTGCCGCTCTTCTCCCTGCCCTGGGATGCAAGAGGGTGGATGGGGCTCTCGCTGCTGCTGCTGCCAGAGCTGATGCCCTTCTTCGCCTTCCAGCCCAGATCTGTCACCTGTGGATGCTGGCACTGGCCCGTCGCAACGCCCATGCCCTGCTCGACTACTCTGTCACTGCTGACCCCCGCATGCTGCTGGCAGTCCAGAGGCACCTGGCTGCCTCGCAGGATGAGAACGGAGACACGTGAGTGTGCAGAGCCATGGGCATGAGGATGGGCAGGGTGGGAGAGTGCTTGAACCCTGCTGGCTCCCTCAGAGCCCTGCTCCATAAGGCAGGGACAACACTGCAGGGACTTTGTGGGATTGGGGGGGGAGGGGTCCATCATGAACAGGAGCATGTGGGGAGGATCTAGAGAGATGTGGAGCTGAGACAAGGGCTGTCTCCTCTCTTTCCCCAGGCCTTTGCACCTTGCTATTATCCACGAGCAGACAGCTGTGATCAAGCAGCTGATTGAGGTTGTTGTTAGCATCCCCAACCAGCAGATCATCAATGTCACCAACAACCTGCAGCAGGTACAGTTCTCCCAGGGCAGCCCATTGCCATGGAGAAGGACTGGAGGGACTATCCTCTACCTGGGGGTCACTCCTGTTCCCGAATCCTGGGGGTTGGGGTCTCCTGCTTAGGCCCTGTGTGAAAGGCATAGGGAGACAGCAGGGCTGAGCACAGTGGGTCCATGGTGGCAAAGAGAATGGTGCTGTGGGACTCAGCTTCTCCTGCAAGTGCTCATGATGGTGGTGGTGTTGTCCTGCAGACGCCGCTGCACCTGGCAGTCATCACCAAGCAGCCCCAGGTGGTCCAGCTCCTGCTGCAAGCCCATGCTGACCCCACCTTGCTGGACCGCTATGGCAATTCCCTGCTGCACCTGGCACTGCAGGCTGGCGATGAAGAGATGCTGAGGACACTGCTGGCCCATCTGGGCTCGGCTGCCCCTTATCTGCTCCGTCTGCCTAATTTCCATGGTAAGCGAAGCTGGGAGGCAAGCCCAAAGGGGCAGGGACCTGGCAGGGTGGGGAGTGGTGCTGTTGAGGGCTTGGCTGGAGGCCACTGAGCCTCTCTCCCTTTTGCAGGCCTCCTACCTGTGCACCTGGCCGTGAAAGCAAAGAGTTTGGCCTGCCTGGACCTGCTGGTCAGGAAGGGAGCAGACGTCAATGCTGTGGAGAGGCAGGGTGGGAGGACCCCGCTGCACCTGGCTGTGGAGATGGAGAACCTGAACATGGCCACCCACCTGGTGAAGAAGGTATGGGGGGGTGGGCCCAGCCTCCTCTCTCTGGGGTTGATGGCTGTGGGAGAGGATAGGCCTGAAGCACAGTGAAAGAGGGGGGCAGAGCCTCTGCTGGCCCTGGGGGAGGTCCCCTGTGCTCAGGGCTGGTGGAGACTCTGGTCTAAGGGGTGAGGAGTCTAAGGAGTGGGGGGTAGCACCAGAGTGGCCCACCCTCATGGCCTCGTGCATTTCTTTGTAGCTGGGAGCAGATGTGAGCAGCCGGACCTTTGCTGGGAACACCCCCCTGCACCTGGCTGCTGGCCTGGGCTCCCCCACCCTCACCAAGCTGCTCCTCAAAGCGGGTAAGGTGCTGCCCTGCCTCCCCAAGCGCTGCTGCAGGGCGCCCCGCTGCCCCGGCTGAGCCCTGGCCTTTGGGGGGCACAGGGCAGGGGCCGTGCCTGCCCCGACGATGCTGTGGGACTGAATGACGCAGGCAGTGTGGGGAGCTTACCAGCCGTACCGGGAGCCCCACGTCCTGGGCTCACAGCCCTGGGCAGGCGGGTGCAGGCCCGGTGTGCCCTTTGGTGGGCTCAGTGCACCCTGTCCCAGCAGGGGCGGATGTGTTGTGCGAGAATGACGAGCCGGTGAGCCCATCGTCATCGGAAGCGAGCAGCGACACAGATGCTGACCCCGAGGAGCAAGAGCTGGGCATGGAGCTGGAGGAGCCGACCCCCAGCGCGGAGCACAGCTCAGACCCCGATCCCACCACCGAACGGGTGTGTGGGGAGACAAGGCCCAGGCAGCGCCGGTGCCACACACCGTTGGACCTCACTCGGAGCCAGAAGGTGCGGGGTGTGAGGGGTCAAACCACATGGGACCTCAGACTGAGCATTTTGGGGCGGGCTATAGCATGGACAGAGGGCAGAGCTCCAGGAGATCCTCTTGCAAGGATGGCTGGGGGCAAACCAGGCCTGTCTTTTGCCAGGGAGCTGGAGCCAACCTGGCCTAGACCTGTCTCTTCCTGTGTCCCGGGGAGGGCTGTGGTGCGGCGGCTGTGTGTGGCAGTGGGACGTGTTGGCCTGTGCTGCCGTTCCAGCATGCTGCTGCACCAATTTGGCAGGGGCTGGAGCAGTAGCCAGACTGGGGTGACCTCTGTGTTGGAGGATGTTCATGTGCATCTGTCTTGCAGGTGCGGGAAATCTTGCTGCAGGCCTCGCAGCAGAGCCCCGAGTGCGAGCTGCCGGCCACCCCCCAGCCAGGTGAGCAGGGCCCTCTGCCCGTGCTGCCGGTCGCCCCGGGCGAGTGTGCTGTGCCAAGGCAGGGCAGGACCCCCCTCCTGCCAGCGGGTGACGGAGCAGCGTATGATGGAGGTGTATTTCCCCTGCAGGGAATGTCCTGTCCCTAGACAGTGAAACACTGCAGGGCTTGGAGCAGTTGTTGAACCAGGACTGCAGTGGTTCGGACTGGACCGAACTGGCCAAGAGACTGGGGTTGTGCAGCTTGGTGGAGACCTACAAGGACACAGCTTCACCCAGCATCAGCCTTCTGCGCAGTTACGAGGTCAGTGCCTACCCTGAAGTGCCCCAGTCTGCCCCTTCCCTCTGCCCCACGGCCAGCTGTGCTCACTGCCCGTCTCGCTCCAGCTCGCAGGCGGCAGCCTGGGTGGGCTGCTGGAGGCACTGGACTCCATGGGGCTCCGCAAGGTTGTGAGGATGCTGCGCAAAACGGAGACGCTGGAGAAACTGCAAAGCACAGGTATGGGGGGGAGTGTGGGAATTGTGTGTGTGTGTGTGGGGGGGGGGGGGGGGTGGCCCTGCTGCCCAGCCCAGGCCTCTCCCTGCTGACAGCACCCTGCGCTTGCTTCGCAGAAATCAAGGAAGACAGTGCCTACGGGAGCCAGTCGGTGGAAGAGGAGCAGCCGCCCGCCCTGGCCCTGAAGCCGTGCCCGGCGCCCGCGGCCGAGCTGCCGCCCAGCCAGCAGCAGCAGGTGCACTGAGCTGCGCGGGAGCCCGGCCGAGACTCGCCGCACGGAGCACGGGGCGCCCGTGGGGGCCCCGCAGCTCCTATGCAAGTGCCTTCTGGACTTGGGGCCTTCCCTGCAGCCCGCTGCCTGGACTTTGGGGGGACAGGGTGCAGCCTGCTAGGCTGCTGCTGGCCCTGGGCCCTGGCCCTACTCTGCTCTTATTTAATGGTCCCTCTTCTGGTGAATAAAGGGGGACAGGTCCCATTAACCTTTGCCATCTGTGTCTCTGGCCTCTGCCTTGATGGGGCAAGGCTTGCGGCAGGGCACTAACCAAGTAGTACCAAACAGTGCCTTAGTTTCCCCTGCTGTGTGGGGCCCTGTTCTCTGGCAGAGAGGTGGCTGCCACTGTGTCCTCCTCAGCATCCCATGGTGCCTGGGGTGACAGCTGGGGGCCAGGGCTGTGCTCAGCCCAAGGTCTCTTCTGGGGCATGGTGGGGGAAAAGCCACAGCTCACACAAGAACTGAAGAGCAAGTTTTTACTTCAGTAACTGACAGAAGAAGCTGTACAAAGGTTTTTCTCCCTGCCCCAAGCCACCTGGGGCAAGGGTGGATTTTTTTTTTTTTTTCTTCTCTTTTTTTTTGCAATAGACTCAGAAGAGCAGAATAAAAAGTTTGACACATTCGCAAAGTCAGTGCTGAAACCAGCCAAGTCCCTGGCAGCCAAGAACGGTGCGTGTTTACAGCCCCCCTCCCCAGCCCTTCTGCTGTTCCTGGTCACTGGACCCCTCTGCATGCACCCTCAGTGCTCCTGCTGTCATGGCTTAAACACCAGTGCTGCAGGACGGCTGCCCATCGTCCCTCGGGACCAGCATCCCTGCTGCCAGTACACAGGAGCGCCTCTTGCCTGCCTCAGGGTGGTCCCCGCTTTTGGGGCAGTGTCGGCTGCACCAGCCGCCTGCTTACCTTGGAGAAGATGGATCACGCTGCAGAGGAATGGGCTCTGGCCACCCCTTCTCCTTCTCTAGCACAAGGACTTGACACCTCTGCCTGCGTCTGAGCTTTGGGCCATGCTGCTGGCTGCGTGGGGACTTGCCAGCAGCCTCCGGGGCCCTTGCAATACCTTGGAGCAGCAGCACCAAAAGAAGGAAAGCCAGCTCCAGGCTCTGCCAGCCCTAGCGGGCAGGGCTGGGCCCCAAGTAAGTGTGCTTTCCTAGCAAACTGAGCCCTGCGTCAGAGGTTCATCTCCCAGGCAGCCTGAGAACTCGCTCTGTGCTCTCCCTCCCCACTGACTGCGTAACAATACTTACATGCTGCTGCCTAACCTGTCCGGGGCACTACGCTTGTGCCCAGGCAAAGCTGCTCGCGCAGCACCCGAGCGGCGCCCTGCCCCGGGCGTGCAGCCAGGAGCGCAGCCAGCGGTGCCCGTTGATGGTGCCGCGCGCCTCGGGCCAGGCACCACGCTCTCCTGCCGTGCCCACCAGGCTGGTCTCTCTCCACGAGGGTTGCTGGTGCAGGAGCCAGGAGAGGAGGGGGCCGGGCTCGCGCAGGCTGGTCAGGGTGCAGCAGTGCACGCAGGGCTTAGCTGGCTGCTGGGGGCGGGGGGGGGGCACCGTCTCCCCTGGAGTCCATGTAAAAACCATCCCCTTCCCCCCCCCTCCCCCCCAAGGGTGCAGTGTCTACAGGAAATGGCTGGGTTTGTTTTGTGGTGTTTTTTTACAGTTCCCCAAAAGCATCAAAATTACCCCCCCCCCCCCACCAAACTCCCTGGTGGTCAGCTCGATCTGGTACTAAAAAGTGCAAAATTGTATCACAAAAACTGTTCAAAAGTTGTAAGAAAGCAGCAGGTGTGGGAGCGGCTGGGGCAGCAGGCAGGGGGCCAGGCCCCTGTGGCCCTGGCGCAGCCTGGCCACCAGCCTTTGGGAAAGGGGACAGGGCCAGGGCTGGCCCCGACAGAGCGCAGCACCCGGCCGGCTTCTCTTCCCCCGGTTCGCTCCATCCCACATGGCACAGCGGAGCCTAGCTGGAGGAAATCAGCCCCTGGCTTTTTTACACTAAAGAATTTAGCCCAGTCGGTGGGTTTTGGATGTTTTCTCCTCCTCAGGGACGGGAGGGAATGAGGGGCCTGCAGCCCAGCACAGTTCAAGGGGGGAGAGGGTGTAAGTCTGACGGAGGCGACCCTATGGGCAGCTCCCACAGGCAAGGACTGGGAACAGTCCTGCTCTGCATCCCCCTCCAGCAAAGGGGCCTGGATGTGGCCGGAGGGTGCCACAGGCCTGGCTGGGGCCGGCAGCTGGTGAGTGCTGTCATGCCCTGCGGCGTGTGCCCAAGAAGGATGGACTCATGCAGGGTCTCAGCGGGCACTTGGTGTCCACCCCAGCACCTGGTGGCAGGAACGGAGCTGCAGTGTGGGCGGCTGATGCCCCGCACTTACGATTTCTGGGGATGGCTGGGGGGTTGGCGGCTGGCACGCTCCGAGACATTGCGTTTGACCTTGGTACCCACACTGGGGGGCTCCACGTTGAGGGAGGGGCTGGAGCGGGACTTTTTTAGGCCATCGTCCTCACTGCCCGCCGCATCAAAGAGCGTGGACTCAAACGCCGCCAGGTCCTCAGAGCCGGCCTTCAGCTTGGCCCGCAGCAGCATGGCGTAGGTACCGTAGCGGGATTTCTGGGGGCAAAGTGCAGCAAAGTGAGGGTTAGGGGAAGCAGGACCCTGCCCTTTTGGCTAGCACTCATTCCTGGGGGTGCCGGTGGCTCCTCCACCCCATCCTGGAGCATGGGAGCAGCACAAGGCCCTGCTCTCTCAGGCTCCCTATCACCCCTCACAGCAAGCTGCCAGCCCTGAGATATTCTCAGCACCTGCCATGCAGCCCCCAAATCCTGCAGGTCCCTTACCCCGACTGCGGCAGTACCAGGCACACCCCAGGGGTAGGCAGTGTTGCATCAGTGTGAGGCAGCTTGTCTTGTCTTCAGGGAGCTAGAACTGCTGGGGGTAGAAGCAGCCAGGCAGGAGACTGCACTTCAGCACCTCCAGCCAGCCAAGGGGGCCATGGATGCTCCCCGTCACTCAAAGCTAGCAAAGACCTTAGGGATGACTCTGCAGTGGCAGCAGCGTGTGGGTGTGCTGGGGCAGAGGATAGTGATGGTGGGCACCATGCATTCTCCCAGCTCACCTCAAACTCCAGGTACTCTTCCTTCTGCTTCAGCTCCTCATACTCCTTGCCCTTCACTTTCTTCTCTGGCAGTGAGGAGCGGTGCTCCACCAGCTCCGCTGACATCGTCTTGAACTTGGTCTCATGGCTCTTCACCTGCTCTTCCTGGGGAAGGGTAATACCATGTCAGTGCTCCTCCTGGGAGCAGTGCAGTAAGAACAAGCTGGAGCCTCTCCTAGATGCAGCCAGGAACTCAGTTACTGCTCCTGGTTGTTGTTGGTTTTTTTTTTTTTGTTTTGTTTTTAAATGAAAGTGGCAGGCAAAAGCACAGGCCCTTAGGGGAACTCTCCTCGTGCATCTTGGTGGGCTGGCTGCAGTCTTAAACCGAAGAATTTAATCTCCTCTAAAACTAGGCTATTTTTTTTCTAAGCCTTTCTGCTCTATGAATAACTAACTGCACTGGCATGAGTGAGAGCCTGCTAATTCCCCCTTCTGGTCTTCTTTCAAGGTCTTGGCTGTAGCAGGACCCTGCAGCAGGGAGTGCCATAGGTCCCCCCAGGAGGGCAGCAGGGAGAGCACTGTGGGACCTCAGGGTTTCTCCCTGGTCTGACTCCAGCTACTGTCCCTGCTTTGGTGGCTCTCGGCACCCTCTCCCCTTTGCCTGAGTGCAGAGGCAGCAGGGCTGTGGCACAGCGCAGGTCCCTCCACGGGCCCGGACCAGCATTTCTGCAGCCAGCAGCTGTGAGCTTTCCCCTGCTGCCACAAGATCCCCTCCTGAGCTTGGTGGGTCCTGCTGCAGCCTTCGCTGCCTCCAGCTCCCTCGGCTGCCTCCGTCCCCTAAGCACAGCCGGTTTCTCCCAGACCTCTCGCTCCTAGCTGAGACCCTGGCTCTTGCTACGGTGCAGTGGCCTACCTGGGACAGCCTGGTGCAAGAGCTGGGCAGCAGTGGGCGGCTGAACTTCTTCTGGGAGCCGATGGCTGCGGGGAAGGGGGGTGCAGAGAACATTGCTGCCACCACATTGATGCGTGTGATCCAGGAGTGCATCTGTTCAGGGTTCCTGCAGGGAAAGGCCAAAACACTAAGAGAAGGGCCCCAAACAGCAGTAGCCTCCCTGCCTATTTTCCCAGCCTCATGCCAACCCTGGAGCTTCAAAGCCAAATGGACTTGCCCTGTACTGGGACTCGTGGTCCCCATAGGCCTGGCTCTGCTCAGCCATGGCACCTGGGACCTCTGCACCCAGCAACTCACCAGCTCAAGCCACTGTGAGCTCATGAGAGGGAGGAGGAGATGAGCTGGGCAAATCACAGAGCTGACATTGGTCCCCCGTTTTCTCTAGAAAGGGCCAGGACAGGAGAAGCAACAGGGTGCTAAGCCCCTTCCCACCCACCTGTCCACAGTTTGATGAGCAAGGATCAGTGTGGTGGCTGTCCCCAGGGCCTCGTTGAGCCCCTCTTCCCCAGCAGCCCTGGGGCTACTCACTGTGCTTGGAAGAGGAAGACCCTCCAGTCAGCTGTCCTGAGGTAGAAGACATTGGGTCTCTTGCTGTAGTCGGACGCCCGCGTGGCAAGTGAGTGGTGGATGCTAATAGCGTTCTTCAGCTCCTCTTCTGCCAGCGCTTTCCCCGGCTTATACTCCTCCTGAAAGTCAGGGAGCATTTCGGGGGCCACCTTAGGGATGCACCTCACTGGGATTCAGCTCTACAAAGTCACCAAGACTGCAGGCAAGCACTCACACCAGCAGCTCTGCCAGCTATGAGGCTGTGAGCTCAGCTCCCACCAGGCTGCTGCACGGCTGGCAGGGATGAGGCTGCGCTGGCTGCCCTGCCCGTGCATTGCCACAGGCTTGCCTCCAGTCTTTGGGGCTGCTAGAGGAGGAGATGGCCTGTACAACTCAGGTCCCTGGGCTTGGTAACACGAAGACTGTGGCTTTTCCCCACTTCTCTGTGGCTGGGCAGCATGTCCACATGAGAATGGATTTGCAGCCCAAGCTCCCCAGGTCAAAGGCCCATGGTGCCACCTCTCTTCTCAGGCCCCCAGCAAAGCCTGAACAGGCAGGGAGGGCCCTTGGTCAGCAGCTGCTTTCACCATCCAAAGCTGAGCATGGTGGAAAAGGGGATGCCATCAGGTCTCTGGCTCAGGAGAGCATGATGCTGGGACTCTGATTACGATGGGGTTTGTGACACTGTGCTTGAGAGCCCTCTCTTTGCTCTCTAGCAGCCATAGGGACTGCTGTGACCAACCTTCGACACAGCCCTGGGTTGGGGAGGCTCCTCTGCTGGGACCCTGTTGCCTGTCCCAGCTCCCAGCCTGCCCTGGATGGGGCACCCCACTGCTCCCTACCTTCTGCAGGTAGAGAATCATCCCCTTCAGGATGGCATGGAACGACTTCCAGCCGCGCTTGCCGCGGGGAGCTGCCGGGAAAACAGAGCAACCGAGACATCAGCCCCGGGCCAAGCAGGGCAAGTCAGCACCACGCCTCCTCCCCCAGGGCGCTCTGCCACGGGTGCACGTCATCCCACCCCGGGGACGGGCTGCACGCCAGGACTGTCCCCGTGCACCTGAGCCCGTGTCGGCCATGTGCTGGCAGATGGTGCTGCAGGGAGGGGGGCTGCGCACTGCCTCCCGGGGCTGGAGCCGCTGTGCTCAGTGCTGAGCTGCCCGCCTCGCTGCTCGCCCGCGCCGCTCCGCTCTGTGCTCAGAGGGACTGGGGCAAGGCAGTGCTGCCCGCCAGGTAAGGCTGGCTTCGGAGGGCAGCAGCATCTAATCAGATCAAGGAAGCATTAAACAGCTGGGGCTTAGCGAGGATTTTGCAGTGCACATAGGGAACACACCTGGCAGCGCCCAGCTAACCACAGCCTGTGGGGTGACTCGGTTGCAGCACCGCAGGACACCCTCCTTCACTCTTGTCGTCCCGCAGCGAGGCCGGGCCCCCGGAGAGCCTGTGGCACCTCCTCGCCTGCCAACCTTCCCAGCACCAGGCCTGGCCACCAGGTCCTGCAGCTCCTCTGCCCGCTGCCGTCAGCCTTTGCCCAGCCCTCATCGTCAGGGCGGACGGGCAGGGGAGGCTTTTGGGCTCCCAAACCCACGTGCTGGATTATGCCTGTCGCAGCCTGACAGACATGGTGGCGGGGGTTGATGCTGGAGGCTGCTTTGATGCTTAACGCCTTCCGGTTTAATGTTGTGACTCTTGCCCCGCTCCCACTGTGAGAATTTCTGGAGCTTTCCACTGCCCCCCAGTCTCCCCCGTCAAGTCCTGCCTGTGGGGTCCCAGGCACCTACTTTTCTTGCAGTCAGGATCAGCGTGGATCTTGCGCACTAACAGTCCGTGCTTGTAGGTGGCGATGCTGGGGTCTTGCGAGAAGTCCAGGAAGGGGTTACTGCAGCTGCTGATGCGTTTGATGGACTTGGGGTTGGGGTCAGCCAGCTCTGAGAGGGACTTTCTCAGCTCCTCTTCGTCTCTGCCAGGTACAGATTTTGTCAGTGAGGATAGGAAAGAGTTTGTTAACCTCGGGGGCCTGGGGCCAGCAACTATGCTGCCTCCTCCTTGCTGGGGCCATTTTTAGGCCTGGCTCCTTGAAGGGGGGTGATGAGCAGCAGACCAGGTTGAGGCGTTTCCCACCACTGCCATGCCTTTGGGAGGGGGGCCCTTGTCCTGCCAGCCTGGCAGCTCTGATACTGCTTGGCCCCTTGAAAAGAGAGCAGCATGTGGGTGTCTGGGCGAGGGAGGAACAGCGCCCCGAGGCTTGGCACCGCCTGCGCACCACAGGCTCGCAGGTCCCTGGGCCGGCAGGACAGCGGGCCTGGAGGGAGCAATCCCTCAGAGACACCCGGCTGGTGGCGCCCATCCTTCGGCGAGCAGCTGGGGCACGGGGCGCAGAGCCAGCCAGCGGAGGGGCGCACGGTGCCTGCGGCGGGGACGCCTCGAGCAGCACCAGCCCTGCACCTGGGGCGGGAAGGTGGCGGGCACGGCGACAGCACGCACGGGCTGGACGCAGGCAGCCCGGCAGCGGGAGGAGGCAGGCACCCCTCACGCTCTCCCTCCAAACCAGGGCCCTCGCGCGCTCCGGGCAGGCTGCGTCGGTGCCGCTTCCCCCGCCCCAGCATGAAGATGTGGGAGCCCGGAGCTGCTGCCTCCCCCCTTGCTCATAACCGCTCGCTGCTAATTAAACCCCTCAGCATCTGCCGGCCGTCTCCATGGCAGCAGCCCGACCGCATTGGCTCAGCGCTGGCGTTACGCGCCGGGCTGATTAATCCCCGCAGCGCGGGCGCTGCCGCTCCTGCTGCGGGAGATGGCAGCTGTGGGCGAGGGCGCGGGGCCCGGGCACCGCCACGGCCTCCCCGCTCCGGCACCAAACCCCGCGGCCGGCCGAGGCGCGAAGCAACGGCCCGCGTGGCCAAAGCCGCAGGGAATTGGCCTCAGGCGGCCTTTCCCCGGCAGCGCCGGCAGGCCCGAGGACGGGCCCCCGTGGAGGCGCGCAGGGCTGCCGTTGCGCCGCGGTGCCGCGCTTGCCGGGTGCCCTCGGCCCCGGCCGGCGCTCCCTCTCCCCTTCCTCAGCCGGGCTCTCGGAGCATCCGCCCGGCTGCATCGCGGCCGGTTTAGCTGCCGGCTGGGGCGAGAGACGCCCCTGCAGCGACTGAGGAGGGGGTGAGGGAGCTGCCCCAGCCTTCGGCGGCTCCCGGCCGGCGGCCGCAGGTCCCCCCAGGGCAGGGGTACTCACATGGCCCATTGCAGCTTCTCGTTCTTGATGGAGCCGTACAGCGCCTGCGGAGAGACCGGAGCGAGGGGTCAGCCGGCGAGCGGTGCCCGGCCGCGCTGGGCAGGAGGGGGGCGCTGAGGCCCCGCGCGGGGCTGGCAAGAGGCTGCCAAGGCGCAGGGCAGAGCGGCCTGCGAGCCCCACGCCGCAGGAGCCAGGGAGAGCCGGCACCGCTGCACGAGGAGCGGGGTAGCCCCGCAGCAGGGAGCAGGGCGCAGCAGCACCCGCAGCCCGCGGGAGGGAGAGAGAACCCTGCGCTCTCGGGCACAGCAGGGCCAGGAGGAAGTCCCCAGGCACGCTAGGGTAGGGACCTGTCAGCCCAGGGCAGTGGGACGGGGCCAGAGACGGGATGGTGGCAGCAAATGCTCAGAGCTGGTCACACGGTGCCGCTGGCAGAGGGGGAGGCTGCTCCGGGGGACATGGGGAGCACGACAGGCCAGCTCAGAGGCACCAGACAGTGAGGTACCCCAGTAAGGTACCCACAGGTACCTTTTGCCCGGCACCATGGGACATGCAACCCCACGCATGACTGGGGCGCTGCATGGGGTCATGGCACTTACAGCATCCCATCTTGTGTGTCTGCCCATGACGGAGGCACAGAGTTAGCAGCACAAAGGTGCCTTTTGCCAAGTGTTCCCAAGCCCTTGGGAGAGCTGTTGTCCCTGCTCCAGGGTGTCCCAGGCTGGCCAGAGAACACACATCTCACTGCGCACGTTGGCCAGGGACAGCCCCAGGAAAGACCAAGGCTCCAGCACCCATGGACTTCAACCAGGCCGCAGGCCTTGCACTACTTGCTGCTGCATGAACTTGGAAAAGACTCAGTCTCTCACCTGATAACACTTCTATCTGCCCCAAGGCATGAGCCAGGCTGCCCAAAACACACCTTCTCAGACACTGGGTGTGCACTGAACCAGGGAAACACACACAGGGAGAACTGTGTATGTAGCCCTGAGCCAGCACCCCAGGATGCTCTCAGACTCAGGCACTGCCCCAAGCATCGCAGTCAGCCACACCAGGTTTGGGGTCTCCTGCCCCAGGGAGAATGGAGCAACCAGCAACCACACAGCAAACAGCCTGACACAAATCCTTCCCCCGCACAAGATATCTACTTTCCTGGGCTATCAGCATATGGGTGCTCCATAGCAATACTCCTCGGGCTGAGACGGCCTCCAGACTCCCTGTGAGCATGGCTAGACTTCACCAGAGACTTTAGCAAGGCACTGGCTCCCAAGCCTGCCACTAAATCTCTGCCCTACATGAGATTTGCAGAGGCACCACTGCGCTGTCCTTCATGAGGCCCACAAAAGAGCTTTTGGCTTTTCTAGGCAGGATGGGTGTTTGGATACTGCTGGGCAGCTGTCCCTCTGGGTAGTTACAGCCTATCCCCACACACCAAATCCTCTCCAGCATCTCTGAAATTCCCTGAGCTTCTCTCCTGGCCCAAACGCTTGCAGAGTTCGGCTAGGCAGGGTCTGGTGCCTGCGTTTCAGCACAAGAAGAAGCTAAGTCCATTTGCAGAGGGACAGTCTAGAGCTCAGTTCCCAGCTCTGCCCAGGCCTGAGTTGAGTGCAAGCCATGGGTGCTCAGCTCGGCTCTGCAGCAAGGGAGGCTGGAGAGAGGATTTCAGACCAGTGTTCGCAGAGGACTTGAGATCATGGAGCCTGACAGATCTGCAAGGCATCATCCTCGGAGGAGAATAATTGAGTTTTGCACAGACTGTTCAGGCAGCTGTCAACATCCATCACTTGGCCGGAGACTGCTGGTGAGAGATCTTGCTGATGGCTGATAAAGTACAACTGCAGGCATGCAGGGACCTGGGAAACCCAGCCAGCAAACAAGCCCAAACAGTGTCTGGGCAAGGCAAATCCATCACTCCACATAGGAGATGCAGTCAACTAGAATGGAGCAGGGACAAAGCTCATTATGTATTTCCTGGTCAGTGAAATGCTAGCTCAACACCAATTTGTTTTTCGGAAGAGGAAAGGGGTCTTCCCTATCTGCAGATGAACAGGGTTCAGTTGTCTGCTGAGAAGACACAAACTCATGAAAAGTGTACAGCCTCAGCACCTGAGAGGAGATGAGACCCGGGCCCTGTTTATGCAGCCCTGGCACCCGAGGAGCGGGAGGCTGAGGTCTGGGAAGGAGGGACCTGCTGGCAGTTTGGCAGCAAGGCAGCCAGAGGAGCACAGGTTACAGACACATCTACAGAGCAACCTGGGGAAAAAAGGAACCAAAGTCCTGCAGAATATAACTTGGTCATGGAAAAAGAGGAGAGAGAAGCAGGCCTTTGAAAAACAATGTATACGGCAAGGAATCATCATGGGTAACAGAAGGGAAGGGATCTTACTCACTGATGGGGGTTCAGCAGAGAGCCTACAAACCAACAGAAACAAAGAGACTAGAAAAATGGCACAGAGAGGTGGAGACTGAAAACACGGGGAACTGCAGAAAAGCTCCTCAGACAGAGCTGTGAATAATCATACGGGCCAGGGTGCTACATGGGCCAGAGCAGCTGCTGGCAGAACAGTACATGCAGCTTGGATTTGACCTGGTTCAGTGACTATATACACAGAGGTCAGCTCTTTATGCCGAGGAACGGAGATATGAACCAGCTAAGCCTGGAGTTTGGAGGGCAGAGCGAGACGGGTAGAGAGCCGTGCTGTTCTGGAGGGGAAGGAGGCCTCCTGGATCACAGCCCTGTGCCAGGCTTGTGGGAGGATTTCTGCTAAAACACAGAGTGGAAGAGCTGATGCCAGAAAATGCTCGGGAGTAATTCTGAATGAAAGCGACGTCTGCATAGTGCCGGAGAACGGCCCAGCAGAGCAAAACACTATAAAAACCTGGGCTCTGGGACTGTCTAAGAACACTTCAAAGGACAAACTGCCTTACAGCTTCAAAAGGTTCAAGCAGCCCTGTCACAAGCACCGACAGCATCACACAAGCCTGCTGAGGGCAGATGCTGGAAAGTGCCGTCACCTCAGAAACAGGTCACGGGGAAGCGGGCTGGCCAGCACTCCTTGTGGCTGGGGGACACTAAGAGACAAATAGGAGGGCTGGGGGGGTTGAGGAGGCAATACAAAACTTTACATCTACACTTAAATCCTGCCAAGACTCTGCTTGGCCCAATGCCATCCCCAGCTGACAGCTGTTTGATGCCTTGTACGAAATAAATCTGGTGGGCTCAGTCCAACTCCTAGCTGAGAAGATGCACCACAACTGCAAACACTGTCCCTGCTTTTCTGGTCCCCCAGCAGTGCTGCTGTCTGTCTGTCTGTCCACCAAACTCCGGGCTCTTTGGCGCAAGAGCCCTTTTTGATAGGGCAGACTAAACTGTCTGGGCTCCTGAATGCAAACTCACGACAACTACATCAGCAGGGGCCAGAGGCAACAGCCTCTCAGCTCAGCTTACTCTCCAGACTGTCTATGCTCTCTGGACTGCCAAGGAGCCAAAAGGCTGGCACTCCTCGACATCTCTGAATTTGTAAGGGCTGCCTAAGAGAAAGCAGGGCAGAGGGCTGGCCCTGTGCCACCGAGGTTGATCCCAAGCGTAGGTTTGTTTTTCGTCACAGGGCTATGAGCTCACTGCTGCAGCACGCAGGGCGAGGAAGCCAGCTCTGCCCTAGACACGAGCAGCACCAAAGAGACCTAGGAACATACTGTCCCAAGGGGATTTCTAACTGAACGAATGACCTCTTTCTTCTGTGCCCTCCCTCCTGAAAGGGGGCAGACTGCACCCCTCCAAGTCCTGCTCTAACAAATGCTTCCAGGAGGGGTGGATGGGCTGCACTGGGCAGGAAGCAAGAAGCGGCTCTGACACTCTGCCCCAGCCTTGGTACCATCACACAAGTAGGGCCCAGGGAAGCTGCCTGGGGCAGATTCAGGGCTCTTTGGGGGAGCAGGGGCAGCAAGCGGTCCTGTACGTAGCTTTGGCACAGACAGGACTGAACTGAGGGCTGTAACTCTGCTCTGTGCCAGACATGCTGGGCTAAGGCAGGAATTCAGGCACCAAGCAGAGAGGGTTAACCCTTTCTGAGGTTCCTCTGGTAAAGACCATGACTGTTATGGACGCGTTACAGAGGCAACCAGTCCCTTTTCCAGGGTGCTGGTTCTTGTGCTTAGCAACGTAATATTCAGCTCCCAGAGCTGCAAGCTGCCCTGTGTGGGTCAAGATTCCTCTTCTTCCTGCCAGCACTGAGAAAAGTCATGGCCGTGTGACATTTCGCAAAAGAGACTTCACAGCTACAAAGTATCCTCCCTGCAGATATTCTTCCTTTCTCTGTGCCTGGCACCGTTTCAATGTGAGAACTCAGTCGCTGGCTTTCCCCAACTTTTCCTCAGTGAAAAATCTTTCTCTGCGCCCAGCCACAAAGCCTTGTCCGGCCCTCAGACAATCAGACCCCTTGGCTGTGACACTACGAGTGGCACTGTCAGATCAGGGGCCTCCGTCAGAACGAAGAGGCCCCGGCCATACCTACGTCAGGTCCCTTATTCACCTTTGCAGCAACCCCCCTGCACCCTGTCGCCTGTCTATCCTGCGCCACCCATGCTCAGGAGCAGCTCGTTGCCTGGCACGCACCAACCCAGTGCGCCCTGTGCCCCCTTCTGCTCTCCTTGCACAGGTGCTGCGGGAGCAGAACGAAAAGCCCCCCATCCTTCCCTCCCCCCTCCCATTGTAATTGGGGCTCATACGTTAGCCCAGAGGAGAAGAGTGACTCGGGGACAGACTTTCTTTCCCTTCAGCCGGGCTGCTGTGGGGACAGTGTCCTGTGCGTCACCTTCAGCCCTGCTGCAGGTGGCAAGAGCAGGCGATGGGGAATGGCTGCACACCCTGTCCTGTGCTTGAGACTTAGCAACCCCTTGAGCCACGCCAAACTCTTAAAACACTCCTTGCCCAACAAACGGTCCACAGGCCCATTGCTCCCCGAGTCCCTTTATCCCCCCCCCAGTGCAGCCCCATAGCACAGGAAGCAACAAACCAGCATCTCCCTTCCAAATGCATGTTTCCATCCGAGTGCGTCACAACTTAATGCTGCCCCCAGACCGTACTGCGCTATGACAGCATCGCAGCCTGTCATCACTGCGATGTCCCCACCAGGCCGGTTTTGACCACGGTGGCAGCTCGGCCAGCGCTGGCAGTACCCCTGCCTGCATCCGCCCAACATCCTGCCCTGCAACACGGCGGGTGGCAAGGGCTCTTCTCGCTGTTGTGCTGCCGGCAGGCACCCGACTGAAGCAGGAGATGCCCAGAGACACCCTTTTCACTTCTCCCCACATACGCGCACCAGCACAACTCCACCAAAACCGACGCCGACTTACACCAAGCGAGCTCCTGGCAGTAAAACCCCCTTTTTTGTCCACAGAGCCACTCCTTCCTCTCCAGCTCCGCTGGGCCGGGAGCTGGGGGGCTGCAGCGTGCCCCGGCCGCTGCGGCGCAGATCTCCCCGCCACCCCGGCTGACCTGGCCGGGCGCCAGCGCCCGGGCCGGGCTGGCGCGGCTGCTGGCCGGGCGCCCGCAGCGCCGTCGCTTGGCGCAGCGCGGCGGCCGGTCCCGGGGGCCCGGCTCTGCCCCGCAGTCCCGTCTGGGGGCCGAGGCTGCCGCCAGACCAGGGCGAGCAGCGCGCCCGGCCCGGGGGGGCCCTGCCGGCCCCGAGCGGGCCGGGGGCGGCAGCCTCCCCCGGGAGCGCCCGCCCGGCGCCGCGGCCGCCACCGCGGCAGGGCTCCGCGGGGAGCGCGGCCGCCCCGCCGGTGGCGCCCGCGTTTGCGCCCGTGTGCACGGCGCTGCACAGCCCCGCCGCCGCCGCCGCCGCCGCCGCCCCCGGCCCCTACCGGCTTCTTCTTGCGGCGGCTCTGGAGGCGGCTGACCACCAGGTCGGTGTAGAGCACCGGCTTGAGCGTGCGGGAGCGCTGGGGCCAGCCGTAGCAGAAGGTCTCCACGCCGCGGTAGTTCCGCCCGTAGCGCACCGAGCACATGGAGCGGGACCGCATGCGCCCCGCGCTGCTGTTGATGCTGTTCACGCCGATCATCCTGCCGGCGGCGGCGCGGCGCGGCGGGGTGCGGTGCGGTGCGGTAGGGGCGCCCGGCCCGGCCCGGCCCGGCCCTGCCCGCGGCCGCGGCCCGGCCCGCTCCGCCGCCGCCGCCTGTTGAAGCCGGGCCGGGCCGGGCAGGGCTCGCCGGCGCTGCCGCGGGAGGCGGGGCGGCCCCCGCCCCGCCCCGCCCCGCCCGCCCGCAGCCAATGGCGGCCCGCGGCGGCGGCGGCGGCGGTTCGGCCCGGCCCGGCCCGGCTCGGCGCGGCGCGGCGCGGCGCGGCGCGACTCGGGGGGCGGCGGCCTCGAGGCCCGAGGTGCGGGCGGGCGCCGCGGGGTGCCGGGCCCCGCACAAGATGGAGGCCGCGGCCTCGCCCGGCAGCCCGCGGGCTGCGCCCACCCGGCCCCACGGCGCCAGGACCCCCGGCCCCACGGCGCCAGGATCCCCGCCCCCCAGCACCAGGCCCCCTGGCCCCCCGGCCCCACGGCGCCAGGTCCCCTGGCAGCCCGGTGCAGGGAGCATCTCGGCGGGCAGCGGCGCCTCTGGGCTCTGGCCGCCAGCCGGGCTCCCACGCCGGGGCCCTGCGTCACACGCGCTGAGCCCCTCTCCCAGCCTTTCCCCTGCGCCCCTGCTGTCGCCTCGCCCGCTGTCAGCCCCCTCGCTCCTGCTGATGAGGACCCCTGCATGCGGCCCCAGGGGCCGGGCCCCACGGGGCAGCGTTGCAGAGCAGGCCGTGCTGTGAGGCCTTCGTGGGCTCTGGTGAAACATGGCCCCGAGGCTCCAGGTGTCGTGCTGCTCCTCCGTGGCCCAGGTGGCCTCTACTTCCTGGCCTAATGGGGGTTTGAGCAAATCTGTCTCGTCTCCCAGAGCTGTGCCTGCAGTCCCTGCGGCCAGGATGCTTCACTCCGTTCTCCTGTTGGAGTGAGCCTGCTGCCGACAGCTGCAGCCAAGGGCAGGCTGGCATGAGCTGCCATCACAGCGAGCGGCAGGAGCATCACACCTTCCCATGTGCGGGGACGTGATCCTCGGCACAGGCACCACATGCGCTGTCAGAGCTGTCCTCAGTGCACGAGCTGGCCTCATCCTGCCTCCTTTCTGCTTCGCACGCCAGCTGCAGTGCAAGCAGGAATGGGGCCACCGGACCCTGGTGTTCACCAATGCATCAGGATAGGGGGCAGCAGGAGAGCCAGCGGCAAGACCTCGGGGACTTCATGAGCTCCAGCCTGGGGCTGGCAGCCAGAGACGCTGGACAGCAGCACCCTGGAACCAGGGCGAACCGGAGCCCACTGGAGAGCTACATCTGTGCTGGGTCACACGAGGCCTCTCCCAGGGACGTTCAGCAGAGGGTCCCGAAACACTGGCAGGTCTGATCCTCCCTTCTGGGGCAGTTGTCCCCTTGCTGGCAAGGCTCTGAGGCTTTCCACTGCTGCCAGGCGGGCAGCCTCCGTGGCGCTGAGCAGGCATGCATCTGGGGCAGCAGGGCTGCAGCAAGCCCAGCGCTGACCCTGCCCACTGTGCATGCACTGCGGGGAGCAGCTGGGTCTGCCCCAGTGTGGCCGGGGCAGGTAGCGCTGCCGGCCCCGCACCAGCTGGGTGGGCTTCAGGGCAGCTGCCGGAGCCTGGCCGGGCTGTGAGAACTGGGGACTTCCAAAGAGCCAAGAGTGGTAGGAGACCTGGGTCTGGCAGAGATGGGCTCAGAGCCTCAGTCTTCGATGCCCATCTCATGCTTCACCCTCCTGCCCGTTCCTTCTCTGGGGCCAAGACAGGGGGGAAATCTGTAGCTAGAGCTGCCCAGCTGGGTAAGGGCAGGACACAGACACTCTGGCCAGCTGCTCCTGAAGAACCAGCAGGCTGGGCATCCTTGGAGAAAGCAAGAGGATCAATGTTTAATCTATTTAGGCTTGACTGAGCAGGAGATGTGGCCAGCAAAGAAGGGGAAATTTTCCACTGTGTCGTAATTGCTTGGCATTGCCATTGCTGAACAACACTTGCGAGGGAGGGGACCCGGGCACCCGGCTGCGCACATCAGGCGTGTTGGGCCAGGACGAGCAGGCTGCTCCCCAGGCCTGTGGGCCCCGGGGGGAGCCACGGGAGACAGAGGGGCAAGGCCAGGTATCGCTCCTGGGGAGAAACCGTGGCTGAAGAGCGCAGGCGAAAGAGTATCCTGGGGGATTAGACTGAGCAAGCGTTCCTGTGATTATTGCTCAGAGGTGGGAGACGGGGCTTTCTTCCCACATCTGCTAATCACTTACCCAGCACTCTGAGTGTTTGATCTTTGCGGTTGTGCCTCCAAGCAGTAAAGTGGGGGCCGATCCCACCTTCCTCCCCCAGGGGATCTGACTGCATTGGGAGGTTTAATTCATTAACTCTGTGAAATGCTCCAGGCTCCTTGGCTGGAAAGTAGCACAAATTTGGCTCACTCCTGCAATTGCTAGGCAGTGCTGGGGAGAAATGGGGTCTGGTCTGGCCCTACTGTGTTGCTGAAGACCCACCAACAAAGGACAAGGTTGTAAGGCTGTAAGGGTAAGGAAGATAGAAGGCTCAGCAAACTGATCAATCATATAAAGGTCAAATCCACATTTGGAATATAATGTACAACTAACAACAGTCAGTGAAATCCCGGGAGGTCTGGGCTAAAGAGAAGAGCAAAAGCTAACCCAAGCTAACCAAAATATCACCAGCTCTAGTATGTCCAGCTTTGCCTCTCTCCTTGCTGGTTGGGCAGTTGTTTTCATTTGGGCACAGGAGTTAAAATCCAAGTCTGCAGTTGTGGGCATCCTGCAGCACTGCAGTATGCAGCTTTGTTGCTTTGTATGTCCCCAGCACAGCTCCCTACCCTGCTGGAGAGCCCACCCAGGAGCAGGCCTCACCCTTGAGCAGAGAGCTGGGCAGCCCTGCCTATGGAGCATGATCCTCCAGGGGATGCTTCAACGCTAGTGAAAACGGTTTCCAGGCCTGGTATTTGATCGCCGGTAAGGCATCGCTGCATTGCACCAGCAGCAGTACCATGCAAGGGCACAGTGAGGAAGGGGTCGTGAGGGAGACATGGTGCTCCACTGTGAAAGTACAGTGTTTTGGTTTCTTCTGCATAAAACTGTGATTGTTTTCATGTATTATCTAGGCACAGATAAAGTTCTTGTCTGACTCAAGTTACCACCTGCTCTCAGGCATCATGCTGCATTTGTCCCGGGACTCCCTGCACTTGAAGCTGACGGGAGTGCGCAGGGCCCCTGCAGGTTGCCCATCCTGATACCCTCCCCGGAGTCACAGGGAATGGCTGGCTTGGTGTCCCTCGCAGTCACCTTGTGCTCCCCTGCTGTCCCTGTCCGCCTGCTCCCCAGCCCCCCGGCTGTGAGTGCTCTGGGGCAGCCACTGCCTCGAGCCCTCCAGCTCTGACGCCTGTGGGTTACCAGCCTGCGCCAGCTCCATGGGCAGGCTTGGGAAGAGCCCCAAGCACCCTCGTTCTGCACTGCTGGGGCTGCCCATGACCCACCCCTGAGCTTTGGGAAGCTCCTCTGAAGCCTTCCAGCACATCCTCTCCCCTGCAGCCCTTAGTGTGTGCTCCTGGAGCGCTAAAATTAGCTAGCCAGCTGTGTGGCACACTTGCACAGGAGGCTTGGTCCCCAGGCACAGCCTGCAATTCAGGCTTGTCAAGGAGGCAACATCCTATATAGGGTAACTGGGCTAGAGAGGGCTACAGCAGGGAGGGGGTCAGGAGAGGCTTTCCCCATCTCTCTGCTGGCTGAGCCTGGGAGGAGACCAATGTACCAGGTAGCCTAAAGCCTGTGGCAGGGAGCAGGGTCTCCTCCTCCTGCGCCCGGCAAAGGCTGCTGGGGAGCGGCAAGACCCCCGGCCCTGCGGCCCCTTCACGCTCCCTTCCTTGCTGCTTCCCTCCCCAGCACTGGCCAACAGCGCTTTCCACAGCACGGCTTCCCTGTGCCCCCTGCTCTCCCTCGTGTGCCCTGGAGGACACCGGTGCTTGGGGCAGAGGAACACGATGGAGGAGCCACAGCCTGCCCCCTGTGCCATTCCTCTGAGATGCCTTTTGCTCCCACTCCCCTGCATGGCTCTGATACAGAGGCGGCAGAAAGGCAACTGTGGGAAGCACTGCAGCTGCAGAGGGAACAGTCCATTTTTAGCAGAGCAGCCTCCCCGCTGCTGGGTTCCCAGCAGAGCTGTGCAGGGATGCGCTTGCTCCTCATCTGGCGCAGCTCTGCAGCCTTCCCCTCGGCCCCCGCCCAGGAACAGTGCTGGCTTACACCACGCAAACATCTTGCCCCCTGTCTTTAACAGAAAGCCTAGCTCTCCAGCACTCACTTGCTGCCCTGTTTCACACTGGTTGGGATCTGACAAGATAATTTGAACATTGCCCGTTTAAACTGCCAGTACTTTTGGGGGCGGAAATTTAACCCATGAGCTAGGTCCCAGATAAGAAGTCAAGAGCACAAGGGTGCCACAGCATCTGAAATGCATGAACCCAACTGTGGGACTCTGGGAGCTTCAAAAGTGACACATTGAAGAGCCTGCATATTTTGGATGCTCCAGGGCTAAGCAGCACTGGAGGGCAGAGGTTCAGGGTCCTCATTTGGGGTGTTTCTATTCTACTTTGGGTGCCTAAAGCCTTTTCTGGAGCTGGGTTTAAAATTAGATAAGAATTTTTTTCTGAGTGACTCCTTTTACTGGAGAAGCGTGGGCTGAGAGGGAGGACAGCCCTACTGAGAGCTCTTGGTAACCCTTTAATGATGGGACAAGTGACACAGCCGGGAACAGGCCCACAAAGGCCTGAAAACAGAGCCAGCTTTTCACTCTGCATTACGTTTTTTTTATTAACCCCCACTAGTGGTTCTGGCACCCTGTGGAAGCCCATCTTCCACCTCATGAGTATTTTCCAACTGTAGCACTTCACAAACATGAATGATTTCTGCCCTGCAGGTCTCATGGGAACTAACACTATTCCCAGGGCCCAAAATGGAGAAAAGAAGGCCCAGAAACAGCAAGCACCTGGCCCCAGGTGCACCCTCGATTAGACCCCGGCGCTGGGCAGGGAAGCCATTTTCCAGGTTTGTGTGTTAGCCTCAAGGTCAGGCTGTCCCCATTGGCACCCACGGGATTGCTGCTTGCAGCAGCCAGAGCCCACGTTACAGCCAGCAAGCAATTTTTTTTTTTCACGCATGCACTAGCTGAACCACTCTGCTCCTGCACTAGTTGTGATGGTCAGGAAAAAAAGGGCCACGACAGAGAAATGCAATCAGGTCAAGGCTCGATGTGCTCAGGGAGCACCACCTCCATGACGAACGCCGCCGAGGGAGCTGAGCCCTGCCGCGCCACACGGGCCCTCCCGCATCTGCTGTCCAGGGTGCGTGAGCGCCATGCGTGTGCATCAGTCTGGAGACGCAAGAAGCCGGTGCGTGGCGGTGCCCACATGGCCATGTCACAGCCAGGCCCTGCAGCAGAGCTGGCACCCGCCAGCAGGGGCTGGCGTGACCGGGGCCATGGCTCATGGGCAAGGCGGCAGAGCAGTGGGGAGGGGGAGGCTTCCTTCCCCGCTTCCTCCCTCACATGACTCACCTGGGAAGGAGCCAGCTCACACTGTCATCACCAGCCCCTGCCAGTGGCCTGGTGCAGTCACCCACCAATGCACTGCCCCCTTCCCACCTCCAGCCAGCCTCCCAGGGGTGCTCCCAGGCCAACCTTACTTGGTGATTAACGCCATGCCCTTCCCTAGCCTGTTTGGAGGCACTTCACCAGCTCCTGTGAATTTGGACACACCTCCCCCTGCAAAGCTTGACGGCAGGAACTGGGTCACACAGAGAAGACAGGACCTCCCCCCCCCACCCCAAGTCACAGAAGTATGGCTAATTCCCAGCTTCAGGACATTAACCACAAGCCCACCCTTCCCATCACATGTGCCTTGTCCACATCACCAGAAACGTTTCCTCTGCCACTAGACATGGCTTCCTTCCCTGGGCCTGACCTTGGCTTCAGGGCCCAGTGCTCCA
This sequence comes from Apteryx mantelli, assembly GCF_036417845.1. Lineage (NCBI taxonomy): Eukaryota > Metazoa > Chordata > Aves > Apterygiformes > Apterygidae > Apteryx > Apteryx mantelli. The sequence goes on from NC_089984.1 coordinate 22,227,283, forward strand.
AGGCCCTCTCTGGGGAGCCAGGAAGGGCTAAGTACTGTGGTGCCAATGCTGTAAAGCGTCTGGTTGCAGCTGGGCAAACCAACCCCTAGAAAGCCGCCCCAGACATCCCCCTCTTGCCTGCGGTGCGGCCTGTGCAAGAGCAGCGAGGGCAGCCAGAACCCCAGCCTGGCGTCCTCCTGGGTAAACAGGGCATTCTGGGTCCCCTCAGCAATGCATGAGGCTCCCAGCACTGTGTCCTTGCCTGCTGGGGCATGTGGGTGAGCTGCCTTCTCCCTAGCTGCGTTAGCCGTGTCCAGGCTGCCTCAGCTGTAGCCCTTCTGGGAGGCTAGCACGCCCTTCCTGGCTTTGCTAGCCACAGCAGGGCACGCGGGGACTTTGCGAGCCCTTTGCAGGACCTTGGCAGCAATAACCACCCCAGCTTTATTAAACCCTCCTAGTTTGTTTACATCCACAAAATCAGCCTGGGCCAGAGCAGCCAGCTTTACCTGGTTATTCAGCAGGCCGTTTTCCTGCCTGTTGGACTCCCCTGTGTACATGTGAAGCTTTCACCAAGTGTGTGAAAGGCTTTCAAAACCTAGAGTTGCCTTGAGAACGCTTAGTTGGGCAACTATTGCCTGGCAATGGCAACAGCTTTGTTCCACCTCAAAGGACAACAAATCTCCCACAGAAGCAAAGTCCAGCTCCAAGGAAAGCTGTGAGCCAAGGGATCATCACTGCTCCTGCCTCAGCTCCAACAGCTTGACACAAGCATGAGGATGGACAAATTCATTGCATCCCATGCAGCCACCCATGTGACCCCACCCAAAACTCCTGTCATTGTTCCTGCTGTTCAGCTGACCAGGGAAAGCAACTGGATTTACCTTGAGCAGCTCCTTGGGGAAGTCACTGCCTCCGTTGAGCCCCTCCAAGTTGCCAATGAAGTCGGAGCAGGACATTCTCTTCCCGATGTTCTGGGAGAGCCAGGGAAGAGAAATGAAGGGGGTTACCTTTGGGCCAGGGGGCCAATGCTGTCTGGAGAAGATTCCTGCAGCACAGGAACAAGTTCCCCATTCTCTGGTGCAGGGTGAGTGGTCAGTCAGGTCTCAGGAAGGCCGTTTGGAGGTGTGGGGAAGCCTCCTGCTTTGCTTAGACTCCAGGAGTTTTAAAAACCCTCCTTTTTCATAGTTCCGTGCTACCTTCCCTCCATGTCAGCCAGTTTCTGACTCTCATTCCCATCCTCTTCCTGCCTGCTTTCATCTTGTTTACTCATCCTACCCCCAAATCTTCCAGCTTAGTGTGTCTCCTCCATAGCCCCATTCTCTCCTTCACCAGCTCCCTCTCCCTCATTTAGTTTTTTCCTCTTTCATTCACAGACACTTCAGGGTTGATCAACCCTTGTGGGACCTGGGTGGACCTCACAGCCCCTATGCCTCCTGTTCACACAGCTCTGTCCTTGGGAAGTCCTCACTCTTCCCCTGGGACCTGCAGTTCGGGACAGTGGGGATCGAAAGGGCAGGGGACAGACCAGGCTGACGTCAGTGGGAACTTACGTGTCCGTGAAGATCTGTGTTGAGCAGCATCAGGGCACAGGTCAGCGTGTGGGCTCCATCTGCAGCACAAGCACAGGACAGGTGAACAGAGCCCCCAGGAATCACCCTGCAGTTGGGGCTCGATCCACTCGGGATGTCAGGTGTGATGCAGGGGCTTTGGGTGAGCCCAAGATGGTCCTGAGCCCATTCCTCCCACTCTGGGCACACAGGGACACACAGCAGTCAGCATGGTGCTGGCAGCACATAGGCAAGTAGATAGGAGGCCATTGAATTAAAGCTGATCCCGAAACTGGGCATACAAACTCCCTTCTAAACTGCAGCCCCTTCAGCCAGGCAGTGATGCTGAACTAATATTATACAGCTCCTAGCACGGGCAAAGTGGCAATGACACAGCTCTCTTCCAGCCAGACAGCCAAAACTCACCTGCCCACAGAGCCAAACCAGGGCAGATTTCAGCATGTGAACACACAAAGGAGAGGTGCAAAGCCATAAAACATTCAGGTAAAATAGTGCAATCTGGGTGCTTCCCTGGGCCCTGCTGAGTGCTAGGCACCGGAGTTTTCTCACCTGGCTGTTCCCTGAGGCATGGATCTGAGAGCTGGGTCTATGTAGTGAGGAGGGCCTTCTCCTGCCTCTGGTGCTAATTTGCTCAAGGTCAGAATTAAGGATGGTTTGACCCCTAATCATGCATCTTCAGACTGGAGCAGGTTTTAACAAAACTATCTGAAGTGCCTGTAGTCTGGGGGAAATGATGGCATCACTGTAACAGGGGCTTTTGCCTAAGGCATTAGTACATGCTCTCAGACTGCTCTCTAGTTTTAGTTTGGGTACCTTCTCCGCATTTATGAACACACACGTGTGGAAACACACGCACATACACGCACACGTGCGTGCACAGAGTTCCTTACCCTCAGAAGAGATGGCATTGGGATTACACTCATAATAACGTTGGGAAAAATGAGCCAGCACTCGCTCTCGCTCTTGTGTCTCTCCCATCAAAGCTAGCTCCTTTAGAAAGGACCTGAAGAAGAAGCAGCAGCAGTGTTGGTTGCATGTCCAGCCCTCCAGCAGCTTCTCTAACCCACTCTGGGCAGGAGTGGAACTGCCCTTTCTGTCCCCTTCCAGAGCCCCCCGTGTGTGATGTGTGAAGCCCTGATTTCTTATATCCTTCCCAGCCAGCAGCAGGACTCCCCTTGAAGCCCACGGCATCATACCCTGGCAGACAGCACAGACTTATATCAGGCACTAGAGACTACACTGGGGAATGAGGTTGGGTCTGCACTAAAGGCTCTGGGCTCAAAGACTGACAACTCTGTCCTAGGTGAACCTGACTTTTCCTGAACTGCACTGGCCTGTGAGCTAAGACCAGGGATGCTCTTCCTTGATTGTGTGGCAGAGAAGGCACTTCGGGAAATGAACCCCGCTATTTAAGAAGTAAGGGGATCTCCAGGTGGGAGCAGTGGGGCCTGCCTGCTCCTGCAGACCTCTGCATGGGTGAGGAGCTGCAGAAGGCATGATCTGCAGGGACCCGCTCAGGTGGCCACAGCACACGCACACATGCACACACACACAGTTCTGACCTGAGAGCCTGGTCCAGACTCATCCCCGTGAATACGAAGAACTTCAGATATTCCCCTGCCACCATTTTGCTGAACTCATTGCTGAAAAAGAAAGGAGGGAGCGAGAGTGGGATCGACCAGACTGTGGGGACAGCAATGTCCCCACAGGATGATGACAGGGAGGGGAGGGATGGAGTGGATTTCAGTAGGCTGGGTACCCCCCAGGAGACATGAAGCCAGGGCTGGGGGAAGTGTGCTGAGGACAGGCACACCACAAAGTTCCACAAAACTCAGAGGAATCACCCACAGATCCAATGGGAGCATTCAGTGTGTAAGAAAAATTGGAGAAGACAGAGCTGTAAGGGCCCAAGAAAGGTCAGCTAGCCAGTCCCCTGCCCCCTAACACCTTACAGAAGGTGTCCCCACCAAGATGCAATCATAGTAGAGGGTACCAAAACCTGGGTGTCTCTTTGGTGTTAAGATGTATAGAGGGAACACCTGGTGCGGGCAGGCTGTTGCAGGGAGAGGGCTTTGGGGTCCCTCCAGGTGTTCTTTGACAACCCAGTGCCCTGCAGGGCAGCTGTGGGTGCACCAGTGTGGCACGTGGGTGGAATGACAGCCTTGCAGAGCAGGCTGTTCCTCGCGAATACCCACACGTACTTCTTCCCCAAGTGGCGGGCCACATCTGCTTTTTTAAAGCCATCCAGGTTGTAGAGCCTCTTGGCGAGGCGTTTGGCAGCCTCCAGGTCAGCCTTGTGCCCATTGGAAAGGGTGTCCGTGCTGCCCAGGGCAAGCTGCTCTATGCTGTCCATCTCCGAGTCTGAGTCAGAAACCAGCTGGCTCAGGGGGTGGTTGCTGCAATGGAAACAGACACTTCAAGTTAGTCTGCCAACAGATCCTCTGCTCTTTCAGCTTCTCAAGAAATCCAGGCTCCTCACTCTGCTTTGGAGGCCAGCTACTCACTGCTGGGATGCATTATGAACAAAGTGGTTAGAGATACTCAGAGACTGGGTCTAGGCCCTAAGGGAAGGTTTGGGGATGTGGCTGGAAGAGAGAAGAGGCGACAGGACACTTTAGTGAATGATGACAGGACCAAGTGACCCGAAGCAATTTCCAAACTGGATGCAGAGAGACAGGAACCCTTTGCCTGAACCCATAGAATCACAGAATGGTTGAGGTTGGAAGGGACCTCTGGAGATCATCTAGTCCAAGCCCCCTGCTCAAGCAGGGTCACCTAGAGCACATTGCACAGGATTGCATCCAGGCGCATTTTGAATATCTCCAGAGAAGGAGACTCCACAACCTCTCTGGGCAACCTGTTCCAGTGCTCTGGCACCCTCACAGTGAAAAAGTTTTTCCTCATGTTCAGATGGAACTGCCTGTGTTTCAGTTTGTGCCCGTTGCCTCACATCCTGTCACTGGGCACCACTGAAAAGAGTCTGGCTCCATCCTCTTGACACCCTCCCTTTAGATATTTGTATACATTACTAAGATCCCCTCTCGGTCTTCTCTTCTCCAGGCTAAACAGGCCCAGCTCTCTCAGCCTTTCCTCATAAGAGAGATGCTCCAGTCCCCTAATCATCTTTGTAGCCCTTCGCTGGACTTGCTGCAGTAGTGCCACATGCCTCTTGTACTGGGGAGCCCAGAACTGGACGCAGTACTCCAGATGTGGCCTCACCAGGGCTGAGTAGAGGGGGAGGATCACCTCCCTCGACCTGCTGGCAACACTCTTCCTGATGCACCCCACGATACCATTGGCCTTCTTGGCCACAAGGGCACATTGCTGCCTCATGCTTAACTCGGTGTCCACCAGCACTCCCAGGTCCTTCTCCGCAGAGCTGCTTTCCAGCAGGAAAGGGCTCATCCTGTGAGCCCTTCCCTGTAGCAGGGCTCTGGGCCAAGAGTGCTGACCACACCGAATTTCAGACACGTACTATCACTATCTCACTTCTTGCCAGTAGCCTCATTCTCCCTTCCAGGCCTACATCCTACTGAGGAAAGGCTTGGTGGTTACCCTCATGCCTGGCTGAGGATGTCAAGCACTCTGCTCAGTGGAGGAGACAAATTTCAGGAGAAATATTCAGAGCATGAGGCATGATGGCCATCAACATATATCTACTCTGGAGAATGGGTAACTCACCCAGTACCTCTCAGGAGAGGCCCAGTCTAGAAAGGAAAAGCCTGCATGGGCTGAGCTGAACCCACCTGTGGGGACAGATCATGGCCATCATGGGGTTTCTCACTGCCATTAGCCAGAGCTTTTCTCCCTGAGCTTTCCAAAAGCTTCTCCAGGAGGCCCGTCATGTTCACCCCTTCACAAGTGAGGAGACCAAAGCAGCGGTGAGGTGACTAGCCCTGAGGTGACCAGTCCAAGGTCATCCAGCATGCTGAGAGCAGAGTCAGAAACTGAACCCACATCTCCTAAGCCCCAGGCCAGAGTCTGGTCCACAAACTATGTTTCCAACCTCTAAAATGGAGGCAACAGACAGCTGCTGGTCCCTCAGGTAACTGGTGAAGCTGGAAGAGGAGAGACTTATCTTCACAGCTCGGGCCTCCTCTCTGCTCTGTGCCAAACCCCTGTCCTGTGATGGACTCCAAAGGCCTTACAGGGATTGCCCCAAACTCCCTGAACCTGCAGCTGTAAAATATCGTGTGTGGGCTGAGGCTATGCCAAGCTCAGCTGTAGCAGAAACCTCCCTCCTCACCCCAAACGCCCACTGCTAGGCCCGCTTCCAGCATCCTTGGTGCCGGAGGGCCAGGGCACACACTTCTGTAGCACTCACACCCCAGCCCCTTTGCTCCTGGCCTTGGGAGCAGCACCAACTACCACCTCAACCCCTCTGTGCTGGCAAATGTCACCACAGAGCACTTCACAGGTGTCTGCCTGACTGCCCTGGAACTGCCACGCTATTTTGTCTCACCAGGTCTTCATGGGAAATGTCGTCCCCGCTCAAAGGCTGTAAGGGTGTTGCTTTTGGGCTAGGGCAACAAGGGAGGATGCTCTGAACTGCCTGCTTGCTCCCCCTGCACCTGTGGCCTGCAGGCTCTGGCCATCCTTCAGCTCCCTCTGCGTGCGCATCTGCGAGGAGCACCCTGCCTGACAGCTACCCGCGTGCATCACATGCTGTCCTATATATCTGCACTCATTTTTAACCCAGACAGACTCCTGGTGCTGCTCTTTGAGTGCAGTTTCTACTCAAGACAAGAATACTATAATTCCTTCCCTTAGCCTTTCCCATCCACAAACCTCCAAGTACTTCATAGAGGGGAAAGCCAAGGCGCAGAGAGGGCAGACTGAGGAAAACACCCCCGGCCTCCCACCCCGCAGCATGGTGTACTGTCTTCTTCAGGCTGCCCATCAGCTCTCACCCCACCTTGCCTTAAAAGGCCATGTTAGGAGCGCTCTCTTGGCTGAGCCTCCGAAGTAGTCTGACTCAGCGGCACACAAGTTATCCCAACAAAAAGTAAGTAGAACCTAATCAACAATGAACATTAAGCAACTCTGACCTCGCCTACATTTTCTGGCAGATCTCGCAATGTTCCAGCCTGATTTATTTTTAAAAGTCTCTAATTGACTTTTAAGAGGCCTACTCTCCTGAGCCAATTACAGAGTCCAGTCTCCTTGAGACTCCACTTCTTCCACTAAGGACGAAACCTCCTCGCTGCTCAGTGCTGGCCTCCCGCACTGCATTTGCGGCTGGAGCACAGCGCATCCCAGGAGAGCTCTGCATCACAGTGAAAGGCTGCCCTTTCCATTTCAGGGGGCTCTCGCTTGCCTCCCCCCACCCTCTCGGCATCCCCGGTGAGCTGGGACCGAGGGAAGCTGTTCTGACCCTCAAGTCTGTTGGCCAGTGGACAAAAGCAGCTCTGACTCCTTGTGAGTCCTGGGGGAGATGCACTGGATGTGGACTAGAGCTGAGCTTGCCAGTGCTGGAGGGTGATTGCTGTGAGGTCTGGATGGGTGGCCCAGTGGGAGATCTGGCTCCTGCTTGGCTCCAGACGTCCTGAGGGAGCCTGTCCATGGCCTCACGCTGCCTTCCTGGGAGCAGCGTGAGGATGGCCTTCGGGTCTGCCTGCACCCTCCTCCCAGCCCCAGGCCAGCGTGCTCTGGGGGAGCTTCTGGCCATGCCTGGCAGGAGGCCTTCAGGGTCACCATCTGTACAAACAGCACACCCTGCCTTGTGGGCACCCCTCCAAATGCCGGGCGGACGCGGCTTTGTTTTGTGACATTGAAACCACTGTATAACACAGACCCGAGACCGCTGTGTGGCTCTGGGGTCAAGCGGCTGGAACAGCTCTCATCCACGTGCCTAAAACCTCTCCTCCTCCCCAAACAGGGCGGCTGTGTCCCAAGGTGCCGCTGGAGTGGGCCCCGGTGCTTGCTGCCCTCCGGCTGCACCCGGGAGCGCTGGCTGGCAGGGCCAAAGCTGTGCTGGGGAGCGCTTGACAGCGAAACAGGGCGGGCGCTGCTGGGCCAGCTCTGGGTGCGCACCTTGGCCCTGCTTTGTCTCCCCGTGCGGATGTAACCGCTGTGCCCTCAGCCAAAGAACAGGGCTTATGGGCTATTTTTGCTTCCCAGGAATGCTGAGATGAATCCACCCAGCAATTGGCACTCACAGACCAGAGTTTGTGGTGACTGTATTTTCTTTATAAGCTGGAGTCTGCTGCAATCACAGGGGCCCAGGCGCTGTCCCCTTCCCAGCCTGCCAGCTCCAGGGTTGCTTGCTCATCCTGCCACTGGCTAAGCTAAGCCAAACCCAAAGCCATCCCTCCCCTGCTCTCCCATGGTCTGGCTGGACCTCCCGAGCAAGCAGCTGCTCAGTCACACTCTGAAGACCTTTTCACTCTTAGCCAATATCACTAATATTCTGATACCTTTTTGAACTTTGCCTCATGGCTGGTAAACACAGTGTCTCCTGTGGCAGACGTAGAGCTCCAAGTGTCTCTCTGTGACCTCTCTTCCCAAGCTGTGCTCTTCAGCTTTCCTCCCTAGTGCCAAGCACCCACTCATGGGCCCTCTACAAGAACTTCTCTGCCCTTCAACCTCTGTTCCTCCTGCAGGTTCCCAATCTGTGGCTGCGATTATTGCCTTGCCTCTTGAAATAGGTGCACAAGGATTACAACTCGCTTCTTAAAGTTGTTCTGCCAGCACAGTCTGATGTCCCCTCCCTCACCAAGTCACCATTCTGATTTCGGCAAAGCATAACCTTATACCTGGGATGGGGCACTATCCTATACAAGTGAGCCCAGCCTCCTAGCCCTGCCAGGAAATTAATGTGTTTTCTTCTAATGCTCAAGCCACCATCATGATGTCAAATAAGGACCATCAGCCTTGAATAGTCTGGGAGTGCCCACATTCATGACATCTGTCTGTCACCTCTCAAAGTCCCAGCTAGGAAAAAAAAACCAAAAAAACGAAAAATCAAAAAACCAAGATCCCAATCCTCAGGCAAATGCAGAACAGACCAAAGAGCGTGTGTGCATGTTTGAGGCAACTGAGGTGATGCTGATTTTCCTGCCAATGACCTAATGTGTTAGAGGATTTTTTTTTTAAGCATACTTTCTAAAGTGACATTTCAGTTTGGCTTGGAGAACCACTCAGGTAATATTTTTACATCAGAAATATTTTCGCCCGTAGAGTTGGCCTGTCCTTAAAGAATAAAGATCAAATTTGGTGTTGTATGGGCATCCTCAGTGCGTCTGAAATGAGTCATCTCAGAGCCGACCCAAAGCTCGCTCAGCACCGTCCCACCTGCCCCGCAACTGGGCTGACCCATGCACCCCGCCACAACCCTGGGCGTGAAGGGGCCCACTCCCGTGGCCAGCTCCGGCTCTACGGGCAGAAGGGCTCAGGCAGATGGCAAATAACCCGTGTTTGCCACGCTCGGGCTTGTCCACTAGAGATCCCGGATCCCTAGGGCCGGTGACACTGGCAGCGAGTCTCAGGTGTCTCCAGTGCTGCCGTAAGACCTAGCTCCGGCATTGCCACTGTGTGCCCAGTGTGACCTGGTGCCACCGGACGGAGGCTCCTTCCTGACTCCTCCTGCTCATGCTCAGCGCAAGGACGGGTCGGCGCTCTCACTGGGGGGCAGGCTGCAAGCCCGGTGCTCCACTTCCGCTGCCACCAGGCCCAGGTACGCCTTATCCAGGTCCCAAAATGCTCCTCTTCGGGGGTCTAGACTCCTCTGCAGGGCCCCAGGCAGTCCTCTTAGCCCCAAATCCTCCTGCTCTGGGCCCAAACCATCCTTTCCTGGTCCCAACACCCCCTCTCCAACCCCACATACCCTTCCCCAGCCCCACACAGTGCTGCCCCAGGCCCCAGTGCCAGCGCCCCATGGCGAGGGGTTACCTACGTGGTGGTGGCTGTGCCGAGGCGGGGGTCGCCTGCCTGCGCTCCCTCCTGACTGAGTGCGGGGTGTCCCTGTGTCCCCGCAGGGCAGGTCGATGCCACCTGCCCCATCCCCCCACTGGCTCCCCCCCGTGGGGGGGTTGCTAGGCGCCCCATCCCTTCCCATTGCCATGGCACCCCCATCCAGGTGGCGCATGGCCATTCCTGCGCAGGGGATTCTGCAGGGCAGCCCCAGCCACGCTGCTGGTGCAATACCCTGGACAGGCAGAGCGAGGCTGCAGTGGGGGCTGCCCAGGTGTAGCAGGCGGCCGAGGCATCTACAGGGAGCGCGGCATCCCAGCCGATGGGCCCCCCTGCCTGCAGCCACCTTGGCGACACAGGGGTTGGTGTCCCCCAGGCCTGTCTCAAGGTGGCAAAGGCCAGGGGACAGCTGTTGTCACTGCCCAAGCTCCCTTCAAGTAACCCTAGAAAGTGCAGCGCCAGCCTTGCCTGTGAAGAACGCCTATGGTAAAGCATGCTCACCTGATTTCATAGGACGAAATACCAGACTCCGGAGCAGGGAATTGAGCCTGGTTGGGTTTTGGGGCCAGGGCTGCCCAGGGCAGCCCCTGGCTCCAAGCCTATGTGATACTCCCAGAGATGGTCTCAAGCTGTCCATGTGACAGCATGCAAGTGCTTGCACACAGAGACAGCTTGAAAGCTAACAGAAAGCATGCGCCTTGCACCTGAGGGCACGCATCCAGAGTGGGTATGGGGCAAGAGGAAGGGAAATGCACGTGTGATTTGTACAGGGAGCAAATGCTCTGCTTGGACTCTGGTGAGACAAAGTGGTGGGAAGGGGACAGGGCAAGAAGGGGGAAGAGGCAGGAGTTCTCTCAAGGGCCATGCACCATGCCAAGCCCGCCATCCCTTGTCCACATTCTGTCTACTCTTTCAAGGGCAATCTCACCCCAGTGCCAAGACCTGCTGTGGGGAGTACTGTCTGCACCAGCTGCCCGAAGCCCACCGGGAGACCTGAGCACCTTTCCATGCTGGAATGGAGTGTGTCACCACAGGACACTCTCCACCTTCCTACCATGAACCCAGGCTCACCTGGCATTATGTTCCTCAGGGACTGTCAGCAACCAGGAACAAATCTTCTCTCCTGGACAAGAGGCAACTGTAAGCCGCTTGCTCAGAAAAGCCTGCCCAAGAGGGCTGACCTCCAGCTCCTCACTCCTAGCACAGATGTATTTGCAGGGTGGGGACCTTCCCTTCCCAATTCCCTACTCCCTAGGAAAGGGGAAGAAGATATATCCCTGGGCACAGGCTTAGCCGGATGGCAACGCGTTTCAGTTGGGGATGCTCTGCTGAGCTCCTGGGTTGTCCAGCTCCTGCATGATGCATTTCCCAGTGAGTCACCTGCTGTAGGAAATTCAAAAATCCCAATTGCGATCCAAGTGCCACTTGTTTGCCAAGGCAGACTACAGAAGACTCAGTTTGCTTCCTGCACCAGGAAGGGCAGGGAGCCTGGTCCAAACCTGAGGGACACACGCATGGGGCAGACCAGCACTCTGCCCTCTATTCCCGACACCCTGCACGCATGGCTAGACACACGATGCCTCAGCCAAGCGAGCCCAGCCTGCCTAATATCACTGCTGAGAATGTACCAGACTGGATCTTTGGCTGAGCTAAATAAATGCAGCTCCCTCCATTGGTCTCAGTGGAATGACTTTGATTTATGACCGCCAAGATCTGGGCTGGTTCATTCCTAGCAGAATTGAAGTTAGGGCTGGGAGGACACTTGAAGGTCAGCCAGGCCAGCCTCCAACCACAGGCAGGACAGCCCTGCCTTCCTCATCCTAACAGCTCTGTCCGAGCTGCTCCTCAAAACACCCAGCTGCAGAGGTCCCCCCACCAACATTATTGCTATGAGAGCCAGGTAAGACCTAACTTTGGGTAATGGCACCACTCTTCCATCCTGTTCCTCTGGAGAGCAAACAGTAAATCTGTTCTGCCAGACCCTCCCCTGCAGCATGTCCCTCTTCAGAGGTGGCTCCTTGTCCTCTCTCCTGCCCCTGACCCACCAGCCCCTCTCACAGGAGACAGCCCAGGCTCTTCATAGGACAGGGACTGTCTCTGTAGGCGTCTGAGTCCTCCCTCAGAACAGTTTCTAGAGTCAACAGGCTCTGAGGTCCTTAAAAATCAGGTTACTCACCAGCCAGGCGAAGGGTTGGCTTCTCCTTGAGAGACAGAGATGTCATGGTATTAATCCAGGGAAACCTGGATTTCTCAGACCTTTGGGCAAAGTCCAGCCAACAGGGTTTGGAGCAAGACCCGCGGGGCCGCAGGAGTAGAAATTAAAGCCAGACGCAAGAGGCCACTTCGCATAGAGATCTCTGGCACTGACCTCAGGATGGAGCAGCTCTTCTGCGCCGGGACCTACGACCCGAACTGCAACCTCCCTGGCGGAGCTGGTCAGTGCGCGCAGCGCGGTCCCGGGGCCGCCTGCCCCCGGCACCCCCCACGAGGAACGTGGCTCTCCGCGGGGCCCTGCAGTTCGTGGCTATGTCCTCACGGGTGAGCAGAGCCTGCGCTGCTCCCCTGTGCCCCCGAGCAGCTGCCTGAGCGCAGCCTGGAGGCCAGCCCGGCGGCATCGCCCTGGTGCCGGCGTGCAGGCCCAGCAGGCAGCTCCGCGCAGCACCGCCAGCCCGCCCGCGGCGACGGCCGAGAGCCGGGGCCGCCCAGCCCGCAGCCCGGGGCGCCGCCGAGCCTCGCGGCCCTCAGCGCTGCCCTGCAAGGGGAACCCGGCTGCCCGGCGCTGCAGGGACCCCGCCAAGCGCTGGGGCGCGCGGCTGGCACCCCCGGGCCTCCGCCTCCTCCCCGTCGCTCTCCATGTCGCCGGGCTGCCGGCCCCGGCCGCTCGGACCCTCCGCTCCCGCCCTGCCTAGGCCCCGCAGCCCCGGCCCCTTCCCAGCGTCTCCCATGCAGCCTCCGCGCCTGCCTGGCTCCCCTTCCTCCCTCCCTCCTCATCCTGCGTGTGGCTGTCTCTGCCTGTCTCTCACGGCAGCTCCCCCTCCTCCTCGGCTTCGCTCCGGAGAGGGGAGGTGGGGACTGGGGCCATCAGTTTTGCTCAGCAAGGGGCTCGCTCTCTCCAGGAGCCGCCTTGCTCTCCAGACACGAGCCGCCTGCCTGAGCCCCGGGAGGGTATGTCCCAGTGTTTTTCTGTGCCTGCCGCATGTGCCACGACCACTCCTGCTACACGTGTGTGCAGCACGGTGTGGAGCACTTCCAGCTTGCTGGTGTGCATGTGCCCGCCCGTCTGTGACCAAGTGTTTGTCTGCATGCATGTGGGGCTCCACGTGGGCACGCGTGTCCCTGGCGGTGCGTCACCCTCCTCTGCCTTTGCCAGTTCCTCCCCCTCTGCAAGTATCCGAGCGTGCCCTGGTGTTGCTCCCCTCCCTCTGTGTGCATCTCGCGCACGCGTACGGCATGTGCCTGGTGCGACAGCCCAAACCACTCACCCTTGCGCCTCGTGAGCCCTCTTTGCAACCCCTGACCTTGCTGTCCTGGCCGGTATCGGCTCCTGCTGCCCTTCAGGCCTCGACCAGGGAATGGCCCAGCCAGACCCGAGCTGCATGCTGCCACCCGCCTGTTCCCCACGCTGTCCCTCCTTTCCATATTTCCATCCTGTCCTTCTCAGGACCTGTCCTGTCCTGCTTCCCCCATGCAGCCCTCCACCCTCCTGCATCCCACCTCTGCCTTCTGCCCCACAGCCCTCGAACTGCCCCACGGCCTCTTGCAGCTGGGGCGCCAGGCTGGGCACAGTGCTCAGCGCACCGTCACACCAGTTTGCCCAGTGATACCTGGGCACCTCACCTCTCAGGTCATTTGAGACTAGCTGAGGAACCCGCACGGGTCCCTGCAAGGAGGGGCACCAGCTCACTGTCTGCTGCAGTAACAAAAGGGACCTTATAAAGAAACAGCACAGCATGTTGGCACAGCCCCGTCGCTCCAGCACGCGTGCCAGCAGCTGCGATCTGGCATGGAAAAAGGCTTTACTCCAGGCACATCCTCCACCTGGGGTGGCTGCCAGCCCTAGGAGCTCCCTGCTCTTCCCACACAGTCGTATCTCCAGGGCTGATTTCTCCCTCTAGCGAGGCCCCAGACCTGCTGCCCATCACCACGGTGTCTAAGCCCTTTCACCAGGGACTCTGCAACCCCGCTTTGCTGGCTGGTTCTCCTGCCTGCCCTTCTTTCCTGTCCCACCTCAGGTGATGCCCCCAATTCTGCTGGTCCCTGCAGAGCCTGCCTAGCTCGCCTCCCGGAGGGATGTCATTTGGGGCAATTAATATCCCCTCTCTCTGCCTCTCAGGAGCAGTGATAAATGCTGCTTGGGGCTGGTCACGCCTGCGGTGGGGACAAGGCAGGCTCTGGAGGAGCAGGATGGGAGCCGGGCAGGCAAGGGAAGCAGAGCGGCTGGATTTTAGGGGGGCTTACACCCCGAGGGAGGCACAATTTTCCATTTGTCTCTTTGGGGCTGGTGCCCTGAGCTCTGCAGTGCCGGTGGGGGGGGGCGGGGAGGGGCGGCAGCCCTGGCCTGCCTATGTATGGTACTGCGGCAGCAAGGCTGCGCTCGCGGCCTCGCTCACACCCGGCAGTGCTGCAAAGCCCTGGGATTTGGATTGCTAATTGCAAAACTGTGGCTGCCACCGCCGGGGCGATCTTCCTGCGGTCGTCACAGCTGCCCGGCTCCCACCCCTCCATCTCGCCAGCACCGCAAGTGCCCCCGGCAAGCCCTCCCAGCCCAGAGAGACCCTGCGTGTCATTTCCCCCCTCCCCCCCCCCGGCACCCTACCTTCTGCTCCCCGCTCACGCACCTGCTCTGTGGGTTACCATCACTGCTTTGGGGACAGACTGCTTTAACTGCAGCCCTCAGCCCAGCGAGAGCCAGGGACTGGCACACCATCACCCCCTACCCCAACAGGGCAACAACCTGTGGCATGCCCCCCAAGTGAGAGCCAGGCACTCATGGAGCTGCTGTCCCACTGTGCAGAGTCCCGCTATGGGGGGGCAGGGGGTCCCATGGCAGGGTGGCCAGGGGGTCCAATGTGGGGTATCCCACTATGGGGTTTCCCACCATGTGGGTGGGTGGCTATCGGGGGGCCCCACAGCAGAGCCTTTCCCATTGCTAGGTGCTATCTAATTGGGAAGGGGAAAAGTGGCTCCTAATGTGGGGAGTGCAGGAAGGCCTTTTCCTGGGACATGCAGGGCTCAGGTGGGAGCCAGGCTCTCCTCGAGCTCAGGGATGAAGGGACTGACGTGGCCCCCTCTGCTCCTCACCCAGCTTCTAGCTGGAAGTCTTAGTGTCTTGCTGTTCAGCCTGCATTAACTCCCTTTTAACCAAGGACACCAGAGGCGGCAGAGGCATACCAATGCCAGGGCAGGGTTTGCTATGTTTTCACTTAGGCAAATCTCTTACGCACAAGGTCAAGATAAAAGCATGGGCTCAGAATATCATGTGCTGAGGGACACCAAAGCCTTGGTCTGAGCCTTGAGGATGTGCGAACCAAGGTTATCGCGCCATGGCAGACAGCGAGAATACCACAGCTCCAAGCCGCTACCAAATCCACCCACCAGCAACATAAGAGGTATCTATGACTTTGCCACTTCTACCACCAACAGAAATGGAACATTATGGGCTGCAGAGCAATTGCATCCAACCTGGACTCCAATCCATCCCCAACCAACACCAAAAGTAATGCCAGATGTTTCAGAGGCACAAGCAGGACAGGCAGCTGACAGCACACGGAGGTCTAGGCTTGCTAGTGTTAGCCACCAGCAACCCCTCATGCCAAAGCCCTGCAACCTGAGAACACACCTCTGCCCACCGTGATGGGCGGTGTAAAACGGCAGCCTCCGCTGCAGGGCTCCTCCAGGTCTTGCTAGGACAGCACACAGCCTTCTCTGAAAGCCTGAGCACAGTGTGAGGGACTCCTGCGCCAGCTTCCTGGTCCCAGAGGGAGGAGGGAGAAGCAGGTGGCAGCCAACCTCTGACATGCAGAGTCAGTCAGCAAGCTGCACCTTGCACTGGGCTGTAGCTTGGGGGCAGTGGACAGGGTTTATACATCTGTGCTCATGGCACTCTATCCGTACTGCTTGTGACACACAGCTGGCTGTGAATCCCCCATTCTAGCACAGGTGATCTGCATTGCAGAGGCTTCAGAGGTTCTGATCTTTCCCCAGCTCTTTCCATTAAAACTTATTAATAGGAGCATCACAAGGATACTCACTGCTTGAACTGGGAGTAGCTCTGCTGGGCTCCCACTCATGGGCAACCCCTTGAAGAACCAGGCTTGACACTTCTTCCTCAAATTACTTGGGAAGTTTTAGGTTTCTGTGCAGCTCCACTCTGAGTCTAGAGAGCTGGTTAGCATCAGTGATGGGAAAGAGGAAACTTCTTCCACCTCTGCCTTGCCAGAAAGCAATGCCTCCCTCCTCCCAAAAGACTAGAGACATCTCCTACCTTTAGGCTGGCTTGGTATAGGGAGCAACAGGGGCACCTGTCCAGACAACAGGCAGTTTCAGCACCCGGTATCCTACATCTCGCACTGGTTCCCACTCTAGTTCATACTGCCCGTTCAAATCTTCAGTCCTGTCCACCGGGCAAGACACCAGATCACAAACACACCTGCCTCCACATCTGTGATCTTCCATGAGGGCTGGGAGGGAAGACTCATTCAGTGCCTGGGGAGCAGAGGGCTTTGCTGCTGCCTGCTGGGGTCTTGGTGCAAGTCCCTACTCCCACCAAGCCATTTTTTGCACACTCTTTCCTGCAGCATCTGTTTCAGGCTACTGCTGGAGCCAGGGCACTTCGCTCACTTGCTCTAATGCAGCACAGCAGTTCTGCAAATCAGCTGCAGCCCAAGGTGCTGTGGGAGAGAAATGGGGCCTGTACGGGTCCAAGAGGAAACCTGTGGAAAGACCTAAGGAGGCATTTTATGCTGAGCATAAAAAAATACCCAAAGGAATAATTTCTGAATGAGGGAAGGTAGTTGCTTGGGACTCAGAGTGTGTGTGCGTGTGTTTAAGAAGGCTAGAGTAGCTTGTATAGTATTATGGAAGAAAAGTCCAAGCCACAGGGTCCCCAGGCCAGACTATGCAGCAAAGGCTACAACTGAATTTCCCCTGTGCTCCCCCTCTCTGCAGAGCAGAGGGGCGTGTGGTGCTAGACAGAGCTGGAAGAGGACAAAAGACAAGAGGCCCAGCAAAGACAGGCCCAGCAAAAATACACAGAGCAGGATGGTTTCTTGATATTTCGATTAAATCTTCCCTAGGTTAGGAAGGATGGCAGCAAGCCCAGAACATATCTAGGCTATTGCACAGGGGAGACCCCTCCATGGCCTCTGTCACAGCCCAACACTGCTCCAAAACCTGCACTAGAAGAGGAGCACAGAGCCACAGTGCCCTTGGCACTGCTGCTGCTCCCTGCTACAGCAAGCATCAGCCACTGAGGAAAAAAACCCTCTTCTAAGCTTCTTCATTGCCATTCCTGTTGTTAGCTGTGTCTTTTCTTCCCATCTCTTCCTGTGACCCCTGCAGAGGCGCTGACATAGTAAAATGGCATCTGTGAATGGTAAGTGAGATGCTGTCCCTTTGGTTTATCTGGGGTGCTCTATTTTGGTCCTTCGCCTTGGCAGATGAATAGGAAGCTGATTCTTCCTCCAGAAAGCAATGATCATGGCTGGATACTGCCACCCTTCGCTGCTTTGTGCATCTCAGACATAACCAGCTTTGCTGCACAGATCTCGCCTGGCATCTGTGCCACCTTGCCAAGGCTTCAGTGTCAGGCCTGTCCTAAGGAAAGGGAAGGCCTAACTCAGCGCTTCTCTCCCCAAGACAGCCTTAGGGTGATCCAGGGACCACAGGTACCCAGCACTGCAGACAGCCAGAGGTGACACAGAGCTCAGTCCCCACATGGTCACCCCAAGCTGAGCCCATGAGGACAGCACAGGTTGCTGCCAGTAGTGACACTGGGTTTGGTCTTGACAGCTGAGAGAAAGGCAAGCTTCTCTCCCCTCCAACACTTCCCTGGGCCTTGGTGGGAAAGCCCACAGGATGGGTGAGGGATTCAGGAGGCTCTTGCATTGCACAAGAGGTTGCTGGTGCAGAGGGGAGATCTTGCAGGGAGGCAAACAGGAAGGCTGAAGCTGGTGTGACTGAGACAACAGGTTATCTGAGAGTCACTGGCTCTGCAGCTGAGCCATGAGATGGGACATGACATCAAAAGTGG
This sequence comes from Apteryx mantelli, assembly GCF_036417845.1. Classification (NCBI taxonomy): domain Eukaryota; kingdom Metazoa; phylum Chordata; class Aves; order Apterygiformes; family Apterygidae; genus Apteryx; species Apteryx mantelli. The sequence continues at coordinate 22,244,992 of NC_089984.1, forward strand.
ACCTGTCTGCACTCCAGATGAATGTACCGTGGAAAAGAGGAAAAGATGCAGCCCGCCAACTAGCTAAGACCTTGCTGGGAGGGGGAAGATGCCAAGCAAGGTATTGTCTCAGCCTGGACATGGTCTTAAATGGAAATAGCGGGGCTGAGCAGCCCCAGCCTGCTCCACCAGAGATCTCTCCAAGGGGGGGTGGCTGTTCTGAGCTTGGATGCACCCAGGTGAGGAGCAATGTATAGAGAGAGTCACTAGTGGGCTGAGCTCATCTCTGCTCTTGGTCTCCCAGCATAGACAAAGTCGAGGAGGTTCAGGAGGTCAGGCCAGGCCAGAGCAATATGTACAGGACTGTGGGACTCTCACCTTCAAGAAACAGGAGACTGCTGCTCAGATGGGGAGGGACACAGCAATAGCAAGGAGTCTTGGCCTCCAGGATGAAAAGGCTCTTTAATATCTACCAGTACTGACTTCTGATAGGCCTCTCCCTGCAGGCACCACAGATGCTGGACTGTCCTGCAGTGGGAATCACCACAGGACTGAAGTCTTGGGACTCCCTGCTTGCTAGGCTGGATGTAACTCCACAGTCCTCCAGCACCACCAAAGCTAATGAAGAAAGAATGAGATGTGCTCTTACCTACATGCTGACCACAGCATCATAGTGATTACTGTCCTGATCAGCCACTTAACAGGGCCAGGCCTGTTCTAACCCCCCAGGAACAGCTCATGCTTTATCCAGAAATGTCTTTACTACTGAAGATCCAGCACACCCAGTCCTGACCCTTCCTCTCTTCCCCAATGACATAGATCAGGCTCTGGTCAAGGTTAGACTCAACACCCAGCCTTGGAGGCCCAGGTGGGCAACAGGTGACTTTGATCACTCACCTCATGTTGGAGGCCAAGGGAGTACCAAAGCTGTCCTCTGAGTGGCAAGGGCTGTGCCGAGCACCCTTCCCTCGCCTCCCTCGCTCCTCCTCCCTCTCAGTCCATGGAGCATCTGTGGCCGAACTGGTCCCAGAATCTGGCTCCAAGTGAGCCAGAGGAGCAAAGTTCTCCTCAATCAGCTTGGCGCTGTCTCGGATTTGTCCCTGTACTTCTGGGGTGAGGGTTGGGAGGTCGAAGGTGAAAATGGTCCCATGGGTGCGGGCTGGGGAGGAAAGGATGTCGATGGAGTCCAGGCTGGTGTAAGATGTGCCTTTGGCTCGATGGGACTCCATGATGCTCTCAAAATGCTTGCTGAAAGAGTCCATGCCATCCTTGGAGAGGCTGTGCCCTAGGAGAAAGGGCACTGGAGACTTGAGCATACCCTGTGTGTCTCGATCCATGATCCTAGAGGGAAAGAAAGTGAGAAGAACTGGTCACGGAGGAGCAAGGGATCAAAGCCCAAAACCAAAAGCCCATGTGCTGCTCCAGAAGGAAAATGGGAAGGGTAGAAATCTCCTCTAAACATCTGCAGGATGCCAGGCCTCCGAGGAAAAGCCTTGCCTGTCCAAGACATCATGGGAACAGGGACTGCACTAGACTCCCTCCAGACATATGCTTCTCCTTTAATGCACCACAGACTTTTGTTCCTTTAGTGGCTCATCCTCATAAGAAGCTTATGAGATGGCTACTGCTTCCAGTCACTTGACTTGAGGTTAGATCCAATAAAGGGCTCAAGCGCCAGAAGCAGGACATGGTGCTTCAGCTCCATTTCAGCCAAATCTGGAAGTGCCTGAATTTTCCATGTGCCTTCAGAGTTCCCCGGCACCCAGAATGCTCTTCCTGAAGCTGCTCACAACAACATGGCACCTTCCTCCACAGATGTGCCACCGTGGTCTCACAGCGAAGTGCCCAGAGTGTGCCTAACACCCACCTGCAAGGTCTGCACAAAAACTAGTTGTTGACGCTTGTTTTAAAGCAAGAGTAAAAAGTGGGATGGCTGAGTGGTTAGAGCACCTGCAAAAGAACTAGGCTGAGATCAGCCAGGCTTACCTCCTAAGGGACTGCTCTAACCACTAGGCTACACCTTCCCTGACAAAACCAAACCACTGCGTGAAAAGTAACATGACAGATGACACTAGAAAGACAGTAGGATACCCTATCCTGAGAACAGGGACCAAAACCCACAGCTTTCCTCCTCATGGAGGCATCCTAACCACATTCTCTTTTGCTGCCCCATGGCTCAGCTACAGTAGGAAGCTGTGCAGAGATACACGCGGGGCAGCAGCACTTTATGCTGGCTGGTCCCCAGTACCCTCTGGGACTCAGCACAATGTTATTCTGAGGTGCCAGGTTTTTCCAGGCAGTACGTAGGCAGCTCTGGGCTTGGGGTCCTTGTGTGTTGTCCCACAGCCTAAAGGCCAGGCTTAGCCCTGGCTAATTCTCGTCACATATCAATCCAGCAGTAAGGCCCAGCCTGTCTCTAGCACAGGTCTGGGTCCAGTCCAAGGCAAGAGTTTCTAAATCCTGAACCCTTGAGTGCTTTGTCAGGTAAATGAGGTAAATTACAGCCAGCCCATCAGTCTGAGCATGTGACAGTAAGGATATTTCCAACACAGAGAACATCAATGCTTCATTTGTATAAGCACAAATGCAATCATAAAAGCCAATTTTACTCATAAGCTGCTATCACCTTATTAAAGTACCAGAAAAGCACTTGTTATGCCACTGTCTTCTCTGATTAAAAGAGAAGAACTGATCCAGCTTGTCATAACATTTGTTATGAACAAACAGCTTTATACAGAGGGCTCAGAAAATGTATTGCCGTTACAAGCACCAAATGACTTTCAATTAATTAGCCTTTGTATACTGCTCAAAAATCTCACTCTGATTATTTCACTGGGCTGCAAGCTGACAACTTTACTCCACCAGAAGGCCAGGTGGCTTCAAGGGGAGCTGAGCTAAGCAAGAAGGAGGTATGAAGGGCAGGATGAAGGCTGCTCCTGTCAATCCACTGGTGTTTCCCCAGGTTGTATAGTCCTGCTCTACACTCCTACCCATTCCACTATAAGCCACTCAGAGGTGGCTTCTTTCAGGCATGGACAAGGGAGGAGAGACCTTTTTAATATTTATAGACAAGTTTACAGATGCGACTATTCGTTCACTGTCCTTACCATCTAGCAACCTTCTTCTAAATCAAGCTAACACTGCCAACTTCATTTTGCATCTAGCATCCAACAGGAGGGCCATGGGCTGTACCAGAGAGGACAGTGCCAGCAGACAGAAGGGACCCTGTTCCCAGGAGAGGCTATGGGAACAGGGCTGAATTGTGTGATCAGGTACGTTGCCAAAGTGCAGAAAAAGCATAGCTAGTTTTGTCCCCACCATCCAAACTCTGGGAAATATCTCTCCACCCTGAAATACCGAGCCAGCTCTACACAAACCAGTTCAGATCGGGAAGGATCTAGTGACAGTAACATGGGCACAAATTTGCCTGACCATACAACTCCTGCTCAGATCTAGCTGTCCAGCCTTCCCTGGCTCCAGTTTCTGCTAGCTGCCCCGTGTCCCACTCCCAGGAAGACCGCACATTTGCAGGAAGGATCGGTGCAGAGACACATGGTTGCAAAACAAGGGAAACGCAGCTTGGAGGAGCAGACGAGGGAAGGAGATGCGAAGGCTGTAATTAAGCATCTGCACAACAGCAATGGGCAGTGGAGTATCAAATATATTTCCAGCTTTGGTCATAGGAACTGGTGCAAGAGCCATAGCGATCCTTTCTTGGAAATGGGCCAGGTGGGTAAGCAGGGGAAGTGGATCCCCTGGGGTCTGACAACCATGCTGCATTACACACGAGTATCACAGCCACTGGTGCCAGGGGCCGAGGTTTACCCGCAGGGCCCGAGCAACTGGAATTGAGCAACCGCATCTGACAGCAAGCAGAAGGGGAAGGATTCGCCCTGTTCTCTCCGCCTGGTGCTGCAGAGCAGCGTGGTCTCCGGCAGGAAGGAAGTAGAGGAGGACACTTCTCTCTGTTCAGGCCCTCAGGGGCTTCCTCTCTTTGCTAAACGCTCCAAGCCCATGATTACAGCCCTGCCATGCCCTGTTTCTCCTGCCAGCGTGGGCACAGCAGGAGCTGCGCAGGGGCCCCAGTTCAGCCCAGAGATGGCAAGGTCGTACACTATCACCCAACGGTCCTTCACTTTATTCCTCTCTGAACAAAGCTTGTCTGTGGACCAGCACTCCCCCAAACTCCTTTGCCTGCAGCCCATCTCCTCCGGTTTGGCTGCTGCCTGCTGTTGAGGTTCAGTGTCATAATCGCAACCCGTGCTCAGCCACAGGCACTAGGGGCAGGTGCTACACCGTACCTCACCTGGGAGCTATTCCCGGGTGCCCACGCTCACCTGCCATTTTTGTTCTGTGGTCATTCAGTCCCCCGTTTCCACCCATCAGCTGTACACCTCTCCCCCCGCCCATCGGCACGTGTGCGCCCGCGTCACCTGGCGCATCCCCTCACCGCCCTGGGGAGCGGGGGCCGCCCAGGCCTGCCAAAAGCAGGAGGCATCGGCACATGGGGCGACTGCCTTCAGCACTGAGCCACGGCTTTGGGGCCACGTTGGGCTCTGGGACTGAGGCTCTGCTTCAGCACAACACGACAGGCTTGTGGCTACTGCGGCAGGTTAAGCATATGCTTAAGCGTTTGATTAAATCGGCACCTTAACCATTTTTTAATCCCCAACAAGGCTTGCCCTGCAGCTATTTTCTCTCCGCAAGCGGAGAGCACAAGCTGGCTGCGCAGCTCGCAGAAAGGGCTCCCCAGGTAGCAGATTTTCCAAGGGTTTTCCTGGGCCAGGCTGCTCTGTTCACTAGTGAGAAGACAGCTCCGCCTCCCACCAGCCCTGTGCCTCCCGGGGGACCCGGGGACCAAGCTGCAAAGCCCTCTGCCGCCTTATCCGCCAGGCCACCGGTGCTGCCGGCCACGCTGGCCCTCCAGGGCACCGCCAGCGGGAGCTTGGCAGCCGCATCTGATGGCGCTCTGAGAGAAAGGGATTTGAGCCCGTTCCTGCTGACAGGTCTCGGCTCTCCGGGACTAAAGACAGTAAAGGCTTAGACTAGTCATTAGAGCTGGTAGATCCGACTCTAAATATATTCAGCAAGCAGACTGGCTGGAAGAAGACGCTGTTTCTTCTGTCACTTTCCTTCACTTGTTTGATTTTGCACTGGATTTTTCAGATGGATGTCCTGCCAGCTGTTAGCATGCTCTCTTACTTTGGGATGGTAAATCACACAAGATGCCCTTTAGCCAGAATATCAAGGGCAACAAGATAGTATCAAGCCAAAATCCTCCTCACAGAGGGTGCTAAACCCTTAAGGCTAGATTTTCAAGGGGATTTACATGTCTAAATGCTGTGAATTAGCATCCAAAGGGAATCAGGTGCTTCAGTAATTTTGTGGGGCTGGTTCTTCCCAGCTACTAATAACCTGCTCTGCAGAGCAACTGCTGGGATCGCATCCCAAAACGCTGGCCCCCCTCAGCAGGGACCGGTCTGGCTGACGGCAGCGCTTGCAGCAGCAGGGCAGCCCTAGCTGCTGAGGGGCTTTTTAGTCACCCCCAGCATTGCCCCTTCTTTGAGCAGGCAAAGCAGAAAGCTTGAAAATATCATTACTGGGAACTGGTAAACAGGAAGGAGGACTGCAGCTGCAGAGTGCAGAAACAGTGCATAAGCAAAAACCCAGGGCTGTAGTGCAGGTACGAAACAAGCTCACATTTCTGGACTAGTGGTTTTCAAAGTGGTGTCCTCAGGATCTGCACCTAACTGGGAAATGTTTTGGGGTTTATAAATCCAAAAGGCTGAAAGCGGCTGGCAGATGAAGAAGCCATGTAAAATGAACATGACACCCCTGTATACATATTGGTAATTATACAGGGAGCACTGTGTTTAGGAGCAACACCACATTTAAGTATACTCCAAGATTTCTAGCACTGCATGGGGAGCTACAAAAAGGTGTTGCAGGGGACAAAAAGCAGGTCTAGGCCTACAGCTCATATGTAATGACCTAGTACATACTTGGAAATAAAATAACACTGTATGAAATAACTTGTGTGCAGCAATAATACTATCACTTTAGACCTTATTCAAAACTTCTGTCATAAATTATTTTTAATAGGAAATGTACTTTTCTCCAAACGAATTTATTTTCAGCTTTTCTGCACAATCCTAAGTTTTGGAGGACCAGGCAGGAGGCAGGGAGAGACGTACCTGTGCCCTGCACTAGAGACGCAAGAGCTAGAAAAGCCCACAGCAGACCAGCTCTCCCCATGAAGCATGCGCTACCATCCATTTCAGCCCAAGGCCTTCATGCTTTTCTTTCCCAGGGCAGAGGCACCACTATGGGACCTGGCAGTTATTTTTTATTATCTCTTTCCACTGTCAAGACCAAAACATCCCCATTCCCTTTCCTTCATCTAAGTGCTTCCCACCTGCCTCGTGCACAGCTAGGCCTGCGAGCACGTGAGCACGCCGCCCTCCCTCTCCTTGCACGCAGGTATCGCCAGCATTGCTGTGCCCAGCAGCCCTCGGGCGCAGGCGAGATCTCTCCTCATGATCAAACCACTGCTCAGCCAACTCCTTGGTCTGTACCTCGGGGAGTCACCAAACTCCTCATCCCCCAGCCTCCCAGCAAGTGGTTCTCCCTGGAAAGGTCACTGCCACCTCGATGGCAATTGCTCTGCCCCTGCAGCTTCCTGGGGCAGTCACCTGCTCTTTTCTCTCCAGGGCCCAAGTCTCCAAATTGCTGGGAGCTAGCTCAGGTCCTACGTGCCAGGTACCTACCTACATGCATATATGTAGCACTGCTCCTCCTGGACTAGCTAATCCTGCCGAAGAGGCTAAGCAGAGCCTCATGTTAGTCTGCTCTTCCAGCTGTCGGTGGCGTCTCCACCAAGTCCTCATCTGCAAGCTGATCCCGTGGTGACAGCCGTCTCCACATTGCTCTGCATGGCACTGCGTCCTGGACTCCACCAAGACAAACCTGGGTGCATCCATCCTGCCGGCCCAGCTGCCACCCCAGGGCCTTTCAGCTCCCAGGACCTGATCCTGGCCAGCCACATGTCTGTAGGCCATGGCTGGGCCCCTGGTGAGCAAGAGCAAGGGCAGACATGCCCTTTGCTTGTACACCCTGAAGTCTCAGTATGGAGCTTTGCTCTGCAAGGGTCAGTCCCAGGGCTGAGGACGCCTGGAAGTATTTCATGGACTGAGGCAGGTCAGTCCCCTCATCCCCCACTCCTTCACAGCATCACCCAGCACCCAGCCACCCCCAGGCTGGTTTCCAGAAGAGGGATGGCCTAGTCTGGACTCAGGTTCTGGACAGTGTCTCTTCTCCAGCTAAATGTCCTGCTCTCTGCTGCGATACGCACCACTGCACAGGCAGCACTGCCTGCCATTGCACCCTGATGTCCTGAGCCTCCCCTGATGCTGCTGCAGATAGGGTGGCAGTGACCTCATCTCTACCCAATGCCTCCGGGGAGCCAGCACTCTGCAGACCATGCCATGGGATCCACCTCAGCTGGGAACCGGGGCCCGGTTCAAAGCCCCTTTAGGCCAGTGTCAGCAGTGCCAGCACCATCCATGGGCTCTGGGTCAGGCCCTGAGCACCTCTCTCCCAACCTCCTGCTCTGCCTTTCCATCTTCTGAGCTCATTAGACACATGGGTGTCCGACACCACACTCTAGTAGCTCACCTGGCCCTTGCTGCCAGGCCAGAAGACCATCTCCCATAGGTCCCGCATCCTGATCACCAGCACCCAGCACAGGACAGACAGCATCCCCAATGAGATGAGCTAGCCATATGCATGGGCAACTGAATGATAACCATAGCGTCCTCTGTTGTCATCAGCACCCCATTAAAGAGTGTTTTGCCACACAAGCAAAATATGATGCAGAAGACAACACTGTGGAAAGGCTCTTTCCAGCCCAAGGAATCCCAAACTCTTTCCCAAACACAGCAAATAACCATTGTGGCCAAGCAAAAGGGTTCGTGCTCTGCCACTGAAGCACAGACATCTGTGGAGGACAGCCTGGCCACTGCCCAACAGCACACAGCACCACTGAGGCATGGCTTAAGCTCAGATGCCCTAACACTGTCACCTGAACGCCGGGCAGGATGGGGGAGGCAGGACATGATTAACCTGGTGGAACTCCCCGCACGGAGAAGCCTTGAGCCCTGGCTCAGGCAGGTGACCTGGCCTGCAGGTCTCACCCCACGAGAGCGGATCCCGTGGCATGGTGCCCTGTGCTGAATCACCAGCACCGCCTGCCTCTGCTGGGCGGCAAGGGCTTCCCCCAGCCTTGCCCAGCTCAGTGATCCAGGACACGGCCCCAACCCCTCACACGCGGCTACCGAGATTTCTGGCTTGGACACTCAGCAGAGCCCCCTTTTGTCACACACGTGGGATAATACAGCAGGCGAGAGGAGCTTTTCGCCCTCACACACCAAGCCTCACCTTTGCCCATTCTGCCTCGTCGCTTCAAACACCTCGTCATCCTCGTCCGCCTCGCCATCCCGTGTGCCGCTCATCGTGCCCTTGCCCTGGTGCTTGGCGGCACCCTGGGCGGGGGGCTCCTCCGGCATGCTGTCCCTCGTCCCTGGCATGCCCGCGAAGCTTGGGTTGCTCTCACTGTCCTTCTGGCTCTCAATAGCTGAATCCACCTCGTCCTTCTCGGCCAGAATATCGTCAATGTTGGTTTCGCGGTAGCACCTCAGCGGCACGGTGTCCAGGTCTGTCTCAGAGTACTTCACTGTCCTCCTTATAATCCCAGTCTCACAAAAACCGGGCTTCTTGCAGCCCGGAGGAGACATCTCTATCTCCACCTCCACGTGGCTCAGACTGTGCTCGGCCACCGACCTCTGTGGCTCTGCAGGCAGCAAGCGGCTGGGCTGCTGCAGGGGCTTGGCGAGGGGAGCGACGTCGGGGGCCTTCTGGGCAGAGCAGCCTGAAAGAGAGCTCAGAGTACTTAGGTGCAGGGCGCTGCTGCTGGGGCCCCCGGGCTTTGGGCGAGCAGCTTGCACCTGAGGAGCGCAGGGGAAGCCACTGTTGCAACACCACACACATGCCGAGAACAGGCTCATACACGCAACAGGGCACCGAGGAGAGAAGAGCGAGAGCCCGAAGGAAAATGAAAGTGCTGGGAGAGGCAGAGTCGGGAAGGGAAGGGAAGAGGTGGGCTGCTGCTGGTGCTCATACCCTGCCCTGCCCCACAGGGACACGTGCTGGCCCGTGCCCACGGCTCTGCCTGTCCGGCAGCCTGAACCCCAACGCCCTTCCTGCAGAGGCGGCCAAGGGCTGAGGTTAGGGCTCTGCGTCGCCCCACGAGCCAGCTGCTGCAGCCCTACGGGTTCATGCGGCTGCGTGGCGGCTCTGCAGAGGTCGGTGTGGGCAGGCTCTGGGGGAGGAGAGCTCTGGCCCCAGAAGGACGCAGAGTGCCTGATCGTGGGGGATCTCGGCTGTCCTGCATGCGCTGAGCCGCGAGAAGCCTCCGCTCCCCGGGGGAGGGACAACCCCAGAGAGAGATTCATATTTGCAAAGCAGAGATTGATCCAGCAGAGGGAAAATTCCCTCCGCACTCACTTCTCACCTGTCCTGGGAGCATCCAGAGAGCCGTAGAAGAATTCCCACTTGGCCCTGGCCACGCGCTGGGCATGGGCCGAGCTCTCCCGGGGGTAGGCCCACGAGCTTCCCTGCGGGACACAAGCGCAGTGAGCCGGCGGGAGGCCCCCGGGGATTGGCACGGCAGCAGCCGAGCCCCGGCCAGCGCAGCCCCGAGACCCGGGACCTACCTGGTGTCGAGGCTCCGGGTGCAGCGGGCTCCTGGCAAAGGCCGCCAGGTCCTCCGGGGGGGTCCGCAGCCCGTTGGCGAGGGAGCTGAAGAGACAGCTGGTGTTCAGGGCGCAGGCGTCCCTCCCGCCGCCCCTGCCAGGCTGCGCGTCCCCCGGGGACCTGCTCCCGGCCAGGAGCGGGTCGGACACGGAGGCCTCGAGTTTCAGCCTGTGGACGAGCCGCTCCTGGAGCTTGGGCTGCGCAGGAGGGGTGCGCGAGCCTCCGCCGTGCCCGTTCCTGCCGTCGCACGCCAGCGGCGAGGCCGGCGCCCAGAGGCTCTCGCCGCCCCCCAGGAGCCTGCCCGGCGCCGGCGCCGGCACGGGGCCCCCCTCCTCCCGGGTGCCGCGGCCGCCGGGCTCGCCGAGCTCCAGGCTGCGGCTGAGGCCGCGGGGGGCGTCCTCCCGCCGGGGCTGGGGCGCCGGGAGCCCGTTCAGCGTCTTCACGCTGGCCTTCTCGATGAAGCGGAAGGTGACCACGGAGCTGTGCCCGTCGGGCGCCGGCGCCACCAGCGGGCTGCGGCCGCCCGGGGAGGCCGGCGCCGGGCTCTGCCTGCCCCTCTGCGGGGTGCAGGGGGCCGTGGCGTGCCCCGCGCCCGGGCAGCTCCCGCTGCCGAAGAGCCCCGTCTCCGCCGGCTTGCGGGCCAAGGAGCCGGTGCTGTTGTACAGGCCGAGGGGGCAGCGCCGGGCGTCGGGGGCCAGGCCCTTGCGCAGGAGATGGAGCCGGCCCGCGTTGAGGTTGGGCGTGAGGCAGCGCGGGGGGCTGTAGGTCCCGGGATCAGGGCTCGTGGTGGCCACCAGCCAGGGCCTCCGGTCCACATCACAGGCGAACGGCGGGGGCGAGGCGGCGCAGCCCTCTTGGGGGCAGAAGCGGACAACCCCCCCAGCCTGGGCCATCCTGCCGGAGGAGGCACCGAGACGTCAGGTCTGGAGCCAGGCAGGGCGGCACGGGGACAGCGAGGAGCTTTCCCAGCACCCCTGAGATGACGGCTGGGCTGAAGGGCAACACATCCTTAGGCAGCCCTAAGAAAAAGGTGAGAACAGCAGGTTAGAGGAGAGAGGGCACAAGGAGAGGGGAATCCAGGAGGCAGGCAGGCAGGAGACGGACCCACGACCTGACCAGCGCAAACCAGAACTTGGCCCAGGTGCGTGGGACACAGGTGGCCCAGGAAGAACGGGGACCTGGTGGCCCTGTCTCCAGGCCTGCAGCTCATCGAGGAGCTGCTGCCTCGTGCTGACGCTTCTCCGACAGGCCAGCACTGCACACACACCGGGCGAGGGTGCACAATGCACTTTTGAAGTACTTAAAAAAAAAAAAAAATTAATCTGATTGTTTTTGTCTGAATCAATTTAATCCTGGTTTAAATTGAACATATCTACTATGTGCAGTCTACTAAACTCACTTCAATAAGGGGGAAAAAAGATACACTGGATCACTGAGACATCCTCAAATTATACTGGCTGAAGGGGCTTAACAAAACCCAGAAGCTGCAGGACGCCCCTCTCTCTGGAGGTCAGCTTGTGTTTTAAAGTATGTTGCACTGTCACATGCTGCAGCCAGTATCTGCGGCACAGACAGGGCTGTCAGCACCGGCAGATCCACAACACTGTTACAAGCAGCCTGCCCCGCGGGTACCGAGCCTGCCCGGCAGAGGGGCACGTGTGGGCGCACAACCCGGCCCGCACGCAGCTCGTGCGCCTCTCTGCCACCTCTGCCCAGGGGCTGTTTACTTGGCCCTGTGACTGGTCGCCCCAACGCGGTGGGGCCGGAGGTTACGCTGGGGGGCAGGGACCTGGAGCCCTCATCGGCACCGCTGGAGGGCTGGGGTGACTTTTCCTCCTTACAGCGGAGCCAAGACTTGTATTTATCTTTCCCTGAGTTTCTCTGAATTCCTGGTGTGCAGAAATGATTCTACCTTGACTCCTTTTGGCTTCTCACAGATGCAGAGATAATAATTCCCTCACTTAGATCCTTTCATTTGAAAGTAAGAAACCAAATGCCATCTGCAAATGGAGGAAAGCATGATTTCTTCTTCCTGTTTCCGAGAGCAGACCAGAGAGGTTTAAATTTCCAAAAATCAAGAAGCTGAAAGATGCGGGACTGGATATTCCAAGGTGTTTAGGCTCAAGAGATGCCAAGACATAACTCAAAATAGCCAAAATCACCCACGTGGAGCAGGCGCCTATCTATCAGCACTGTTACACTTCTAAAAAAATCTGGCTCGTACTGAGCAGTGGCAATCTATAATTCACTCACTGCACTAAACAGTCTCCTGTTTAACATGTTAGTTACTTGTTTTATAATCTTTTTGCCCCTTATGGCGGTGTTCACACTCAAGGTTGCTTAAATTAACTGATAAATAATAACGATGCGGGTTTTATATTTTTCAAAAGAAATTCCAGTTTTATCCAAATGCCTACTAACACACATGCCAAGGAAAAAAAGTTATCACTAAAAAATAGTTGGCATTCACTGTAACATAGGCTGTTTTATATAAATTTGTTATCTCAATACACGCAAGTTATTGCTAAAATAAATGAGGGTGAAATGAATGGGATGAGCACAGTGTGTCCTCCTGGTTATCAAAGGAGGATTATCAAATTCAGTGTAAAGGCCATATCTGTCTACAAGTCACTGCAGCTGGATTGTTACACCATCCAGCGGAGTGAGCCTTTCTTTAATCATAAAAGCTAAAAAGCACAAATACAATAGAGATGAAAAAAAAAATCAATGATGTAGCTAAGGTTTCCTCCTTGCTGATTTAAATCATGAATCAAACTGATGCTCTTAAAATCACTGTGATGAATGGGCCGGGCTGCGAGGCACTCGAGGGCTGGAGGGAGCCTTTCTGGTCCCAGCGCCTCAAGGCAGAAGTCTCGCAAAGGCCGGCTGCGCGGAGGGAGGCCCGGCAGCCCAGGCACGCGGTCACAGAGGAGGACTCTGGCGCTGCAGCGTGACAGCCGCCGGCTGCCCATCGGCGGCGGCTTTCTGTTCGGTAAAGCATCTTACACGTACAAGAAACTTGCTCCTCCGGGCTGCCCCTTCCTCGCCGCCAAAGGGGTGTCCGGGGGCTGTCGCGGCTCTCGCCCGGGCTGCGGCCCGCGCCAGCGCAGGGAGCTGCTGCGCCGTGCGGGCGCTCACCCGGCCGAGCGGGGCCACGCGGGGGCGGCGCCCGGACGCGCGGGGCTGCGGGGCCGGCGCGGCTGTGCGGGGCCAGCGCTGCCGGGGCGGCGGCGGCGGCGGGTGCGGCCGGGGCCGGGGCCGCTGGGGGGCCGCGGAGCCGGGTGGCGGCGCCGGGAGCCCGCGGCGGGGGCGGCGCGGCACCTCCCGGGGCCGGGCGCGGCGCGGCGCGTCTCGGCGGGATCAGCGCTGAGTGGATGTGACATCCATCCGGATGAGGCGGGCGCCGGCTCCCGCCGCGCCGGCAGGGCGAGGGGCCGCCCGGCCGGCCCGCTCCCCCCGAGCCGCCGCCGCCCCGGCCCGGCCCGGCCCGGCCCGCCTGGGCGCCCCCTGCCCGGGCCGCGGCCCCGGACGGCACCGCCTGCCCCGGCAGCGCGCGGGGCCCGACCGGGGGCACCCCTGCCCCGGAGCCCCGAGCCCCGAGCCCCGCGCCCCGGGGCCGCCGCACCGCCCGCCGCCGCTGCAACTGCTGCAACTTTCCCAGCGCCGCCCGCCGCGGGCTCCGGCCTCCGTGCACCGCCGCGCCGCGCTCCGCTCACCGGGGCTTACCGGGCTCACCGCCGCATCCTGCGCGCCGCTGCTCCGCCCTGCCCACGGCGCCGGGCCCGCCCCGCCCCGCCCCGTCGCGCGGCGCGGCGCGGCGCGGCGCGGCGCGGTGCGGTGCGGTGCGGTGCGGTGCGGTGCGGTGCCGGCGGCCCCGGCCCAGCCCTCCCCGCCGCGCTAATCCCGGCCGGGGCTGTCACTCCGCCCCGCTGACAGCCCCGCCAGCCAATGGGAAGCCCCCGCCGGGCGCCGCGCCCCGCCCCCGCCCGGTGGCACCGGGCACCCGGGCACGCGGTGGGGAGCGGTCGGACACGCCCGGCCCGGCCCGGCCCTGCGGGGGCCCGGTGTGCACGTCCCGTGTGCCGCTGTGCACGAGTCCTCGCGCGCTGGCAGGCACATCCGTGCGCGGGTGTGCACGTCCCGTGTGCCGCTGTGCACGAGTCCTCGCGCGCTGGCAGGCACATCCGTGCGCGGGTGTGCACGTCCCGTGTGCCGCTGTGCACGAGTCCTCGCGCGCTGGCAGGCACATCCGTGCGCGGGTGTGCACGTCCCGTGTGCCGCTGTGCACGAGTCCTCGCGCGCTGGCAGGCACATCCGTGCGCGGGTGTGCACGTCCCGTGTGCCGCTGTGCACGAGTCCTCGCGCGCTGGCAGGCACATCCGTGCGCGGGTGTGCACGTCCCGTGTGCCGCTGTGCACGAGTCCTCGCGCGCTGGCAGGCACATCCGTGCGCGGGTGTGCACGTCCCGTGTGCCGCTGTGCACGAGTCCTCGCGCGCTGGCAGGCACATCCGTGCGCGGGTGTGCACGTCCCGTGTGCCGCTGTGCGCAAGTCCTTGTGCATCAGCATGCGCGTCCCCCTGCAGTGGTGCGCACGTCCCCGTTCGGGGTGCACATCCTTGGGTCCGGTGTGCACGTCCCCACACACCTGTGTGTGCATCACCACGTATCGGTGTGCACGTGTCCCTGTTCACCAGTGTGCACATCCCTGTGTGTCACTGTGCACGTCCCCCTGCGTCAGCGTGCACGTGGCTGTGTGTCGGCGTGCACACCCCCCATGTGGGGAGCGGGCTCCTGGAAGGGCCGTCTCCCTGCTACCACCCTGCCGTGGGGCTCAGCCCAGACTGGGCAGTTTGGGTTCCCGGCTCCCACGGCTGCAGGCGCGGGGGCCCCACGGCCGCCCACCGTGAGCACAGGGAGAAGTGGGCTGCAGCTAGTGCGGGCAGCGTTGGGTCCAGCGGGGCCTCCGAAATCCCCACGACTGCTGGTGGCACGGGTGGTTGCTCCGCAGAGTGCTCCCGCCTCGCGCCCTGCTGCCCTGCTGCCGTCCTCTGCTAGGACCAAAGGCCCAAAGCTGTGCTGCGCCCAGGGACGGGTCCCCGCCAGTGGGCCGCTCCCCGCAGGGCCGAGGGCCGGCGGTGCTCGCTCCAGGATGCAGGCCCTGGGCTGGGGACGTGCCTCTCCGGGGTCTCCCTGAGCATGGGAACGTGCCGCTGCCACGGGCTGCCGCGGCATTGCAGGCTGCCGCCCCACCTCACCAGCCACCCAAAAGGTTGGCAAACGCCCCCCTGGCTCGGGGACCCACATCACGCTGCAAGGGGAGAAAACCCATCCTTGGTGTCCGGCCGGGGCGTGGGGGCCCAGCCTGGCCGGGGGTGCTGTGCTCCCGGCTGGGGGGCCCGGCCACGGTGCGGCCGCTGCACGGGGCAGCACGCGGCCCTGCTGGGGCCGGCCCTTGCGGCCGTGTGGCAGCCAGCGCTCCCGTCCTCCCGGGCTGCCAGATCGATTCGCTATTAAACAGCACTTTATTACCCAGCCCAGCAATCGTTATTAAGTGTGTGTGAGCAAGGGCCCAGGAGAGCTGGTGCCTCACGTGCATGCAATGCCTTCAAGAGGAATTTGGGGAAAGCTTCCCCTTTCTTGGTGTTTTCTCTGCGTGCGCGAGACCAACCCGGTGCCTGCCTGCCCTCGCTGTCACCTCGAAAGCTGTCCCCTTCTCCCTGCCCAGCACAGGGATGAAGGGAGAAAGCGGCAGCCTGAGCACACTCCTCATATTTAATGCACTGAAGCTGCCATTTTCCCCCTCCTTCTGCAGGCTCCCGCCTGTGCGGGGCCCCGCTCCCCCCGCCTGCGGTGGCGGGTCCCTGAGCTGCCTGGCGCGCAGACAGCTCTCCCAGCCGACTCCAGCGGAGCTGGGCTAATTAGGGGCCTCGCTGCCATGGGATCAACGACCTGATTCCTTCAGCAGCTTCTTGTTGGCAGGAGGGCAAGGTGGGGGGGGAGGCTTTTCTCTAAGCTGCAGCCAAGTGACAAATTTAACCAAGTGGAAGAGCTCAGAGCTTTCCTGGTGTGCCTGCACCAGGACAAGGCAGGCCCGCGCCTTCCCAGCACCTGCAGGCAGCCTCGATCCAAGGGGCAGGACCCCATTGGAGCAGGGCTGACCATCACTGGCTGCTGCGTGGTGAGGCAAGGGCTCCCAGGGGAAGTCCTCTCCTGCCACCTTGGCTGGAGCTCCAGGCCATTCATGGAAAGCACATTTCCTTCTACATCATTTGTGTTTCCTCCCACAGTAGCTACTGCTCTCCCTACCACTATCTGCTTCTTGCTGTGTCTCCCTCTCCTTCCCACCATCCCTATATCTCCTGAGGGACATGGTCATGTGCATGGGTCCAATCAGTGCTGGCATGAGCTGTGCTGGACCAGGAATTAGCTCTGGCTCCCCCTGCCCTCCTGCCATGAATCCCAGCCCACTGCCCCAGCTGAGGCAGGGCAGGAGTTCCTTCTTCTGAGAGAGCAGAGAATTCCTCTGGCAGATGGTGGAGAAGAGGACAGATAAAGTCGTCCACCCCTGGTGCTCTATCCCCACAGTTCCTACCCTGAGCACACTTGACTAGAGAGCCAGGAGCACTACATGCTGTCATATCATCTCCCCTTGCTGCCTTCTCCTCACTATGTGTTTCCCTTGGACACTTCAACCCATCCAGTCCTTGCCTGCAGGTATCACATCTGTCCTACGTAAGAGTCCATCCACCTCCATGCCCCTTTCAGCCTCATGGTCTCTGCCAGTTCCTCAAGCCTGCCCATAGGCAGCTTCTGGTAGTTTTCCTTCAAACTATTGCTGGTACTTTCCTTGGTTATCTTTACAAATCAGCAATGTACCCATCCGTCCTGAGCCCAGAAGGGATTGGGTCTCACTAGGGCAGCAAGATGATTAACTTCTCGCTCGGAAGAGACAGACCTTGGATGGTGTATTGTCCCAGCAGCTGTTCAAATCCAGATGGCATTTGGGTGGGAAGGTGGTAGACGAGGGACTTCTTCCCCCAGCCAGCTCCACATGCTGCTGATCCTCAGCCTGTCCTGAGATACACGGATTGCTCATGGTGGTCTCAAGAAGGGCACAGCTGGACACACAGGCATGGTGTCTGGTGACTAATGCCAGGAGTCCCCAGGCCTGGATCCGCTATGGGGAAGCGCACAGCTTCTTGGTCTTCGCAATGCATTTGCTCTCAGGGCAGCAAGTGGACTCAGGGAGCACGAGCAGTCCCCAGGGTCCCTTGGCCACTGGCTCTTGCACACAGGCACCACTCTTCTGCTCCATAGCCAGGGCCTCACCACAGCTTTGTGGCCTGCCAGCTTCTCCCGCGGCTGTGGCTCCACTGGCCTCCCCCAATTGCAAATGCCCTGGTGCAGTGCTGGGCCATTGGTCACACAGGTCACTCACACCCCATCTAGTGGTCCTCAGCTCAGGGGCAGTGATGCCAAGCAAGAAGCAGGCTGCACGCAGCACCTTGCTTGCACCCTGCTCTCCTGGATGCAGAGGGACTGTCAGGGCTTTTTCGTTCAGAGCAGCCAATGCTTACTGTACCGCAAAGGGTAAAAGGGCCGTATTCTGACTCGCTGCTGCCTAAGTCAGTGGGGCTGTGCTTAGGCCTTGCATAAGCCTTGCATAGCCTCGCAAGTGGGGACAGTCACTCTGCTAGCAAGTGGGTGTTCCTCACCCAGTTACCTAGAAGCACTATGGAAATAGTGAGTGGGTCCTGCAGGAGATGAGCGCTTCTGATTCCCAGTGAGGGCAAGGCAAGCTGAGCTCCCGCATCTCCCACCACACTGAGGGCTCCAGGGCAATGGATTACGTTCCCCCAGAGTGTTCCCCTGTGGCCCAGGCTTAATTACACAGCTCCAATTAATCCTTTCTGCCTTCAGTGCCAACACCCAAACATCCTAGCTATATATTTAAAAAGCCACTGCAGTTTAAGCCAAGTCTTTAATGGGCTGATGCACTTATCTGTTATTCCACCAGGCTGGTGGTTAAGGCTAAATGGTGAAAATACTCCTCCTTGACAGTCTGTTTTACAGATGCTGCTTTACAACGTACTGTGGGCAAAAAGACAGCAGTGCAGATCAGCCCTGGACTCACCCTGGAGCCACCGCCTCCCCTTGCAAATCCCCAGAGAAACCCAAGGTTATTGCACAGCTCTTCCAGCCACAGCCCCCTGCGCAGGGTGATTGCAGGCTCTGTAAAATCCCTCTCTTTCACCTCGGAGGGGTGATTTCTTTGTGTGCATGCCCGAGATCAGCCTCCACCTTTCCAAATCAGGGGAGTTTGCCTCAGAGTGACTCCACACAGTGCCCACGCAGAGACAGCCCCTTTGGCCTCTCTGCCTGAACTCAGGCTTCTACAGGGACCCAGCATTGGAGGAGACCATACCCACGCTGTCCGGTGCCCCTGTCCTCTCCCTGGTGGGGGGCAGGCCCGTGGGACCAGGCAGGATCTTTCAGAGGAAAGGCACTCTGGAATAGGACACAGCCTGCAGGAAGTTTTACAGGGGGGAAGGAGCCTGGGAGAGTGGATCCTTACCTGGATGCATCCCAGGTCAGGGCTCCCCACACCCACCCGCCCCCACCTACGCTCCTGGAGAGAAGAGGCTGCTGGAGGGGCAGGGGAGGGGAACTGAGCCCCAGCCAGGAGTGGCCAAACACACTGCTAATGGCAGGTGAGCACATGGAGCTGGGACATTTGCCAGCACCAGCACTGTCCACAGTCAGGATGAGGGCAAAGGTGCCAGGGTGGTAAAATTGCCCTGGAGATGTGGAAGTGAGGGCCCAGCACAGTTTCTGAGCCAAAAATAATCTCCCTGCACAGCAGCCAGGGGAACAATTGTGTGGGAGTATCTCTTGCGGTGAAGAGATGCTCAGGGAAAAGGCAGTCTTGAAGGAATGTGCTTTGGAGAAGATTTCTGGCTAATGGGTTTTGTACTTGGGTGAGGATAGAGCTTCCTGGTGTGCCAGCAGGCTGCTCATCAGACCCACCTCACTCCAGTGAGTCACCTCACCAAAGAGATGAATTTGGCTTGAAACAACCCAAACCACTGGTTTGTCAGTGTAGCCTCCTGGGACACAGGTTGCACTGTGGAGCAGTTCTTCAAAGCTGCTCTCCAACGAGTCTCTGCAATGGTAGGATGTGATCCCCTCCCTCCATCTTCAAGAGTCACAAGGGAAAAACCCAAACCTTCAGGAGCAAAGGGTCTGGCCTTGGCTAGGGAAGTCCCCTGGGAGGTTAATGGCTATTCTTCAGGGAGAGAGGATCCGGGGAGGGAAAGAAGTGGATTGCTTAGTGATTCACCCAGTGCCATGCAGCTGGCCAGTGAACAGTGCTGAATTCAGTGCTTCTCTCTGAGCTCCTTTCCTACACCCCCAGGGTCCTGGACAGAAGCTGGGAGTCCTCCTGCAACTGGCTGGGCTTTATAACCTCCACATATTTGCAAAGGAAAAGAAACTTTCTAAGAACTTACTAACTCACTATGCAGCCCTGCTGTGCAGCTGCTGTATGATGTGAAGCTGGAACAGAGCTGGAAGGGGACAGCACAAGGAGAGCAGTGGTCTTGCCTAAAACAACAATTTCTCTTCCCATTCAGGAGAGTCCAGTGCATCCTCTCACCAGGGCGGCCCTAGAAAAGGTTTAGGTTGGATTTGCTGCTGTTCACTCAGCAAAAGGCAAGTCCGTTAGTTCAGGATGTCCCTGTCAGGGCTGGACTCCTAACTCCCAATGCCCTGAGATGGGTTTTGATGTGACTCCCTCATTCTTCTTGGGTAAGAGCAGCATCTCTGTTCAGAGGATGGAGACACCATGGACTGTGCCAGAGCAGCACTGCTGGGACCTCACATGAGCAATCAGGGACCAGGGCTCTCTTTCCAGCTCTGCCTGGTAGTCTTGGACAAGACATTTCATACACAGTCTCCTCACACACTTTGGTGATCTTACACATTTTGACTCCAAACTCCTTTTCTCATGTTTATGTACATAATTATGTTGTGTTGCACAAGATGGTCCTGATTGCTGGTACTCCTGTAGGGCAAATGACAGATGTGGCAGGTCATGAGCAGAGTTCCCTCTCTGACACGGCATCTCCCCTTGGAGTCTCCTGCTCAAAATGAACAGGCATGCCTGGCTCTGTCAGGATGAAATCAGCAAGCAGATGGGTGCGAGGGGGAGTAAGAGCAATGAATGAAAGGCTGCAGGCAGTGTCTTATGTAGAAAAGGGACAGCAAGCTCCAGGCATACAGCCTGACCCAGCACAGGGAGATGTGATCCCACAAAGAATTGTCTAAAATATGTGGAAACTCTGAAGGGTTAGTTTAGGAGGTGTAAGTACAAGTACAGTGAGGAAAATGTAAATCTAGCCCCGGCATTGGGCAAAACCTGCCAACCTGGAGATATGTGGAGTCACAAGCAAAGGATTTGCTGAAAGCTTGGGAGAGACAGAGCAGTGGATACCTCAGGGGGATCCTAGCAGAACAACCCTGCATTGGCAAGTAACTAGGAGCCCCTCATGCATGTGCCTCTTCCAACTCTGACTTGGACAGCTTTGTCTTGCTTTGTGATTTTTTTTTTTTAAACCCTGTGTACTCAGATTCACTTCTCAGTAAGGAGAAGGAGAAGGTGGCATCTGCAGGGAAGAGTTGGGCAGAAGAAGGCATGGGTTTCTGTTTCATCAGCTGAAGAGTGGCTCCTGGTGGCAGCGAGCAAACTAAAGCAACCTCAGGGCTCACTGAGGGCAGGGTTTTGTCCCTGTAAGCTCAGCACTTTCTTCTTCCATGCATCAGTAAGCCTGACTGTGATCTGCTCCATCCCATAGTGCAATGGAGAGTGTGTTGGACTTATTTTGCAGCCAGAGAGAAAATGGACCCAGATCCTTTGACAGATCCTGGTAAGAGTCCAAGCAAAGACAGTGCTGAGATTTTACCTGATCTTCTGGGGTCCTGCAGGCACCCAGCTTTCATGTCTTAAAGAGTGAACACTGCAGAGCTACTGGTGTCCTTGAAAAGACCTTGCCTCTTATCCCACTTGAGACTGGCAGAAAACTGTAAAGGAAATACCCCCAACATCATTGCAAGGCTAAAGGTATTTAGTCAGCAAGGTGCCAAGTCATTATACTCTGTGATAGGTCTCAGGGTGGGGGGTAGATTTGGCTTGGCACTGCACCAATCTCCCAACAATAAATTGTGCCCTCCCACAGCTCAGAGTCCCCTCTGGGGACCCCAGCAGGTTTGAGGAAATCAAACCAACTTCTCAGTATACCTCCGACATGGAAATAACTGGGTTCTCAAAGCAAATCAAGGCAAAGAAAAGTCAAGGCAAAAAAATAGCTCGCCTACCATCAGTCACCAAATCAGGAGCACCTCTGGGAACAGAACCCTGGATTCCTGGCTCTAAATCATCTTTTCTAATGATAATGCTCTCTTCAGGACTCAAAACTCCTAAATCTCATCCCAGTCCCCAAAGCATGAGGTCAAAACCAAACTGCTTCTCTAGACCCTACAAAGGTACAGTTAGGTGCTAGCTCTGCCTCACCCTAGTGGAGCTGGCTGAAATCTCTTCTCCTTTCAATAGGACATTTATAAAGATGAAGGTACCAGCAGGATCAGACCCAAGGCTGACCAAGGCCAGGCCCCCAGCACCATATGTTTCCAAGGAAGATGCAAGAAAGCTGCAGCAGCAGTTGTGAGCTAATCTGTGCCCTCCCCCTGAGGGTTCAGCTTGGTTGCTCATCACTGTAGATCAGCTCAAGACCTGACACAAGAGGCCTCCTTTCCATCGCAGAATATCAGTGGTCACTGGGATAGCAGGAGAGCCACTGGACTCATCGATGTCGTGTACTTACTGAAGGCATCCATGCTCAACCCTGTGCCATACACTTTTTCTTGTTAAAAATTAAGTCTGTTAATCCCTGGACTCCAGCGGCTGGGGCTTTCTGATTGACACACAGCACACACTGTACCAAGGAGTTACCAGGACACATGCTGAAACCAGGCTAGCTGGGTTCACTTGATGCTTGTCAGCTCTATTTCCCGTCTCTCATGTACTGTCTCCACCAGGCTCACTGCTGAATTCATAGCACTTAGACACCAGTAAACTTACGCATAAGCAAAACCACAGCCCTTCTTATTTCCTTTTGGAAAATAAATTAATACAATTGCTTGGTTTTACAGGAGCAGTTGTGATGATCTTTCCCACATCGTCTTTAAAATCCCTGAAGCTGGTGATTAACCAAGCTTATAGCAGGAAGTTTTTAGTCCAGGCTCTGCCTCACCTTGGCCAACTGGCAAGGTGAATTTCCCTGGTCCTGAGGGAGCTCCCTGACATCAGGGCCAATGCTGTCTTGGCAGACCAGCTTGCGGCATTAGGGCTTGACTGAAAGTATGCATCTGGCTGGACCTTAAAAAGTAAAATTACAAACACCATTCAAGAAAGATGTGCAGTCCTCTTAGGCAAAGGGACACTCTGCCAGCTAGGCTGAGGCCTGCTGAACTCTTCACTGGGTTGGCAGAGCAGAGGGAAAGTCAGATCCCTCGAGCTTGTCTTCTTCCACTTGTCCCTTCACTGCTAAGTTGCAGAGGGTGACACCACCCAGACTGTGTGCTATGGTGCTGTACAGCTGTGCCACAGTCACCCCATGTGTAGGAGCCCTTCACACACATGAGCACAAGGAAGATACTGGTTTGGGACCCTTACCATTGGTATAGCCCTTGGTTGCTAGGCCTGCTGGACATCCTGGCAGCATCAAGCTGTGTCTCAGCATATCCACCTGCAGCACAGTGGCAGGATATGATGCTCTTCATGCATGTGGAGGTGCCCTGAGTATGAGAGAGAAGACCCTGAGTATTTCACAGCTGGAAACTGTCCACGACTCCCAGCATGTGGTACAAGCATATCAGAAGCCACTGATATGAGGAGAAGCTGCAGATCAAACCTACCTACCAAATCCCTTGCAGATGAACAGCTTGTCAAGGCCCTGAGAGCACTAATAGGCATTAATGGCTCTGATCAGCCTCACCTGGGGCCTCCAAGCCCACCCTCTGCCCATGGGCCTGGGAGCTCCATTTAAGGCCTGCTTGGCACATTCACTCCCTACCTGAGCTATGCTGTAGAGGTGCTGGTCTCCAGTTTAGCCACAGCCATGCCCCTGTCTGGACACATGTGTGACTGATCTACAGCTGTTGATCTGAACACATTGGCTGATGTCCTGGCCTCAGTTCTGCCTCATCACCATGGACCTGCCTGTTGATTGCTAGCTGTGCGAGGCCCTGGTTACTCTCATCAGGCCTAACTTGTGTCCCTGGCTTGACCTCAGAACTGCCTCATCACCCTGAACTTTCCTGATGACCTGGACTCTTTGCTGCCACCCCTAGACCTGCTCTGCTTGCCTTGCTGAGGTAGTGTGTGACTGGGCCCTGGCTGGTGAGGCCCCTGCCCTCCTGGCTGTGTTACTGTGCTTGGCCCCTTGTCCCTTAGGGAGCAACTGGCCTATTTACTTTCCTCTTCTACCCCCTCACCTGCAGTCCCCTAAGTGCTGAGACAACAAACTTTGAGCTGTCCAGGACTCTGGGGCTAGAGAGGTTTGTCAGAGCAAGCACCCTGTAGCACCTCTGCAGCATCATGTTAGGGAATCTGCTTTCAGGTTGCAGGATCCGAAAGCTTCCCAGGGTGATGCTGACCCTGTGAGCTGCACCTGGAAAAGAGCTGGTACTGTCTGAGAGGGCCCTGGCACAGTGCCTGCAGCCCCCCAGTGCAAGCAGGCTGATGTGAGCTGGAGTAAGTGTGGTTCCTTTGTGGTCCCAAGGGCAACTGTGCAGAGATGGCCTTGTGTTAAACGGCTCTGGAGGCTCTGCCTTGGCACTAGATCTTAAGCCCAGGGAGGGGCCT
The DNA here is from genome assembly GCF_036417845.1 of Apteryx mantelli. Lineage (NCBI taxonomy): Eukaryota > Metazoa > Chordata > Aves > Apterygiformes > Apterygidae > Apteryx > Apteryx mantelli. The sequence goes on from NC_089984.1 coordinate 22,268,703, forward strand.
TCACCTCCCCTTCAGGCAGGGGCAGGCTTGTCCATCCAGGGAAAGGTTAGAATGCAACAAAGATCAGGAAGACCTCCCTTCTGTTGGTATTATAACAGTACCTCCCGGCCTCCTCACGGTACTCAAAACTTCTCTGGGCTGAGTATCGGCTTTCCTCCTAGCCCTGCTTCCAGCAAGCCCCTGGGGAAGTGACTCAGGCAGCCCAGCTGGATCAGACAAACTGAAAAACAAACACAGGTGGCTGTGGGAGCAGAGCAGGCCCCACTTGCCAGCCCAACACACGTGCTGCTTAGGAAGGATAACAAGCAACCCACAATACTGCTCCTCTGAGCAAGGACTCCAGTACAGGCTGGGAGCTCCCAGCCAGGTCTCTTCTGGCACTGAAAGCCTGCTGCAAAGGCCAGATGTAAATGAGCATTGCGCTCCCTGGTGCTCCCTCACGTCTTATCTAGACCAAGACTGCTATTTCAACAGCCTCTCTGTAGCCAACTCCAGCCACAATCATTCACTTACCGGTGCAAGGTTAAGGGACTCCCTACCAACTACTACACTTCTGTTAGACAGCAGAAAGCCAAAAGCAGGGTCACCACAGGACTGAAACCTCCTGAGAGCAAAATGAACCCTCCCAGTCTAAAATCAGGATCAGCTGCCAGAGCTGGCAGTGCTTTCTATGCCAAAGCAGCTCAGGGCTTTCAGGAGCCAGTGGGTAAGGCCATGGCTGGGGGCATTTTTAGCTCCTCTAGAAAATCAAAAATCCTGACCTTGCTTTCCCCTGTGTAAAGGAGATGAGTGCTGTGCTAACTCAGGGAGGTACTGAGACCTCCAAAGTGGGGAGGTGCCGCTTGCCCGGAGGCAGACAGGTAGCATTGGTAGCTATCCCCAGAGGACAGGCACTGAGGAAGAAGACCATTCTCCAGACCACCCCCCTCCTTGGCAGGGAGTGAATGGACCATGATAAGTAGATGTGACATTGCTTTCCTGGGATGGGACGGATTGTATTATTGCCCATGATGTGATAAGAAGGGAGGTTCAGGCTTCAGGTAGCTTGGAAATAACCTGAGCAGAAAGCTTTTAGGTCTTCTGGACAAGCAGGAAGGACACCCAGAACCAATAGCCCCCCTGAAGGTACTGAAATGTCCATGGTTGGGACTTGTTCACTGCATGTGTGTCCTGCTCTTTTGTCGGGTGAATCTCTTTTATAGTGTCTGTTGTTAATAGCAATCAGTGGCTTGATGCTCTCTGTGCTACACAAGGTGGAAAAGCTCAGATGTGAGCCGGGGTCACCCATTCAGGGTCAGTTCCACAGTTCGGGGCAGAAGTGCATGGTGTGTGTTAGGATGAGCTATGCATCAGTGTGAGATACCTATGTACAGGCCTTTGGGCTGCCCCACAAGCCGGCAGCCTCCCTGGGAGAAGAAGGGACAGAGGTCCCCCCCCCCGGCTCTTGCCAAAGGGACCCTGTTTCCACCTCTGCCGCCTGCTCTCTCGCTATCCATTTCCCGCTCCTGGTGCACCCTGGAGGTGCAGGCTCAGCCTTATTCGGCCTCTTAACATCTCCTGACATTTTCACTGAGACTTCAACAGCGGCCAAACTCCGCACACTGCAGCTTCGGGAAGCGGAAAGGAGAGCAGCGGAGAAATAACAGCTTCTATTTTTACGGGAGCCCTGCCTGGAGTCGTTATGGCAACTGCACCGGCAGGCGCCCCGGGCCCTCCCTTCTGCCGGCGCCGAGCGGGGGCTGCCGGTGGCGGGGACGGACCCAGCTGCCTCCTGTGGGGCAGCGCGGTGGGGGCGGGATGGGGCGGGAGGGGGCGGGGGCGGCCCGAGGGCAGGGGGGTGAGTGAGTGAGGGGGCCAGGGCCAAGGCCGGGCGGGGGCGGGGGCGGCAGGACTGGGTGGGGGGCAGCGCGGTGCCGGGGCCGGGGGGTGCAGGGGTGGGGCGGCGCAGCACCGGCACCAGGCGCGGTGCTGGGGCAGGGCAGGTGCTGGGAGAACCGGGAGTCCCGGGGGGCCAGGAGCTGCCCGCCCGCCTTTCCTGGGGCCCCTCCGTTGCCGCAGGCAGGGGCTGGGGGGGAAGGGCCGCGCAGCCCGGGCGAGAGGGGCGGCTGGCGCGGCCGGGCCGGGCCGGGCCGGGCCGGCGCCGTCGCTCGCCGCAGCGGCGGCTCCGGGCTCCGCGTGGTGCTGAACGGACAGCTCCGGGCGCAGTGCGCATGCGCGCGGCCGGCCCGCCGGGACACGGTGCGTGCGGGGGGCTGCGGGAACTGGGGCGCCGGTGCGCGCTGGGGGACTGCTGTGCGCTGGGGTGTGCACGGGGAAACTGGGATAGCTGGGGCAATAGCGGGCAGCTGGGGGACTGGTGTGAGGGTGGGGAGCAGGACAAATGTGTCACCGGCGCACTGGTGTGGCTGTGGGGTGTGTGTGGAGCATGGGACAGGGGTGCGGGGGGCGGGAGGTGAGAGGTGTGTGTGCACATATGCCTGTGTGCACATGTGCGTGTGTGTGTGCACACGCAAGGCAGGTTGTACACAAAGGTGTGTGGTCTGGAAGGCGTGTGAGCCTGTGGGTGAATGTGTCTGCATGGCATTGCACACAGCTTGCATGCTGCCATCTAACATACCCTCTGCACAGGGCTCTCGGGGCCACCCTGGTCCGCTTGCAAGGAATGGGCATGGATGGGTTGTCTGCCTGGATCGGTTTGCAACTGTACGTGCTCTAGACCACTGACACATAACTGCAGCCACCATAATGATCCTAGCAGCAAGGAATCATGCAGGCATTGCCTAGCACTCAGCTCAGTCCTCTCTGTAGCTGCGAGCCACCCCTTAGACCCACCGTGCAGAGATCCAAGATAATGCAGCCCTGAAAGGCAGCGAGGCTTTATAATCCCAGCTCCTGAGATGTGGCAGCCTCTGGCCTTCTCACTTGGGATATTCCCAGCTGGCTGTAGCTGGGCAAAATCCTCGCCTTCGCTGTGGACTGTCTCGGCACCGCCCGAGGGAGGAAGCCCTGCAGAACCCCAGTCTGGTCGCTTTCATGGGAGCGCGAAGCCTGCTCCAGCGGGGTGTCCCGGCCCTGGTCCGCAAGCCTCGCGTGTCCCAAGGCAGCGGTCCCTCCCAGCACCGCCTGCTAGCGCCGGAGCCCGGCAGGAGGGCACCGCGGGCAGGAGGGCACCGCGGGCCGGGTGCTACCGGCTCCGCCCGCCCGCGGCCGCCCCCGGCCTCCCCGCGGGGGCGGTGCGCTGGCTGCCCCCGCCCGCCGGGCTGTGCGCTAGGCCCCGCCCCCGGCACGCCCCGGCCCCGCCCCCGGCCCGCCAGGGGGCGCGCTCACTTCCGCTCGCCGGCGGTGACGTCGGTAGCGGACGCCCGGCGCCGCGGGGAGCGGCGCGCATGGAGCCGCCCGCGGAGCCCCGGCGGGGCGGCAGGTACCGGCGCCCCGGGCGGCTGGAGGGGGGGACGCGAGGCGCCCGCCCGCATGTGCCGGGCGGGGGCCTCCCGGCGCTCGGTGGGGCAGCGCAGGCCTTTGCGCCCGGCCCCGCGCGGTTCAGGGGTCGCCGCGGAGCGGGTGCCCCGGCCCGGGGGCGAGGGGCGGAGCTGGGCTCCCTCGGGGCAGCGCGGGCGGCCCCGGGCGGCGGGGCGGCGGGACGGGCCCGGCCCGGCCCCGGCAGGCGGCCCCGGGTGCTGCGTGCGCTGGGGCGGGCTTTAGCAGCATCTCTTGGCGGCGGCTCGAGGAGCTCGGTGCGCCGGGCCGCCGGGGCCCCTGCGGTCCGCTGCCGCCGCCGGGCCCCGCCGCCCTCCTCCAAGCACCCGGACGCGGCCTGGGGGCTGCGGGCCGCCCGGCGGCCTCATCTCTGCGGGGGCAGAGCCTCGGCGCGCTGTGTCGCTGCTCCCTCGGCCGCTGGCCTCGCTCCTCCGCGGCAGAGCTCTGCGTGGGGCTGGAGCGCTACCTCCCCGCGGGCGAAGGAGCAGGTGCCCCTTCTCCCCCCTGGCGAAGTGCCTGCGGGGCTTGGTCCCGGGTGCGGGAGACTAGCCGCAAGGTAGCGTGCTCTTTAAACAGGAGAGCTGGGCGCAGTAACTGTGCGGTTAGTGTGGTAGTGCTGCGGCAGTCGCCTTGCTGTTCCCTGCCCAGCCGCTGAGGGGCAGGAGCTCCTTGCCTAGCTGAGGGAAACCTCACCGGAGCCCTCCAGGAGGGCAGTGCAGTGTGCGGACTCATGCCTGAGTAATGAACATCCCAGGCTGGGGAGGAGGTGATGCACATGACGGGAGCGTGCCCTGCTGATGGCTGGCCACGGGGTTTTCCCCTTTGGGCTGGCTGTGGGAGAGGTTGCTGAGTTTCTCTTTCTGGCTGTTCCTCCTAGAGGTACCTGGCAGTAGGTGTGAGGTGATATAGCCTGGCTTTCACCACAGCCCGGCTCCCTGGCAACTGATGATGAGTTTGACCCCTTCCAGGGGATGCCTCCTGGATCTGCCCTGGGAAGACATCCTGGTTCCACATATCCTCTGTCACCTGCCACTGCAGCAGCTCCTGAGCCTGCAAAGGGTCAGCAAGTCATTCCAGTCTCTCATCCAGCTGTATCTGGCCAACATGCGCTGCTTTGACTCGAGCAAGGTATTGGATGGCTCTGAGGCTGGGGGAGACTCAGATGTGCCACTGCTCCGGAGCTAACGTGGGAGCATGTGGCTATGTGGGAGGTAGAAACCCCTGTCCAGGAGGCTGGTTTCTGCTTAGGAGCTTGGGTTAATGGCTCGCATGTTGGTCTGGACAGATGGGCTCAGGGAGGAGAGGTGGTGATTCAGGGCCCAGCAATGTGATTGTCTTTAGCAAGAGACTTTGGGGAGCAGTGTGCCTGGAGCTCCACCCAGGCCATTACAGGGCACTGGCTTGCAGAAGCACAGCCAGCTCCAGAGTGGCACAGCCTGTCAGGTCTCACCTGGGGCGTGCACTGGCATGGGTCTGCCAGGGGATAATGCTGTGCCCTGTCTTGAGGGAAAACTTGTGCAAGCCCTGGGAGAGACTGGGTGGGCCTTGGAGATGCAGGAGCGGCTGCTGTTCTGTGAGGAGACAAGAGTGGTCCAGCAAAGTTTCTGGAGAGCAGAGGCATAGAACTCAGCATGGGTGTACAAACTCAGTGGTGATGAGTGGGGTGGAAGAGACAGAGCAGCCTCTGGCTTCCTGAGGGTAGTGGCAGAAGCCTGGGCATAAGATGCTATGGGGAGGGGAGCCTTAAGGCAGGGTTTGCCCTGGGGCTAGGGGAGGTGACCATGGTCACCTATGTGCCACACTGGAAGAGAGGAGCGAGAAGAGTCTCTGGATGAGGGCCATGCTGAGCCAAGCTGATTTTAAACCCTGGTGAGTGCCTCATTCTTCCTGGGTTCTCCATGCAGATTGGGCCTGCCATCCCTAGAGCTGCTTTCGTTAACCTGCTGAAGGACAACGAAGTACTGCATCAGCTGGTGCTCCAGAACTGCTCTGACTGGCTGACAGACAGGGAGCTGCTCCCGGTCATCGGTCAGAACCACCACCTGCAACAGATCCAGCTGAAGGGCTGTGCCCAGCTCAGCCGCCACGCGCTGGTGGCCATCTCGCTGAGCTGCCCCAACTTGCGCCGGCTCTCCCTGGCTCACTGCGAGTGGGTGGACAGCCTGTCCCTGCGCAGCCTGGCTGACCACTGCAAGGCACTCGAGGCCGTGGACCTGACGGCCTGTCGCCAGCTGAAGGATGAAGCCATCTGCTACCTGGCGCAGAAGTGCAGCAAGCTCAAGTCTGTCTCACTGGCCGTCAATGCCAATGTGGGTGACGTGGCAGTGGAGGAGATTGCCAAGTGCTGCCCTGAGCTGGAGCACCTGGACCTCACGGGTTGTCTGCGAGTCAAAAATGACTCCATCAGGTACTGAGCAATGTGGGAAGCTGGGGTGGGGATGACAGGGGTGGGGAAGAAGAGGCCTGGAGGAAGAAGAGTTGGATTTCTTTGTGCTGGAAGCAATGAGAGCTACGTTTTGGGGAGAAGCTGCTGGCAGGCCTTTCAGGAGCGGGAGGTTCTGCTACTGACAGCAAATTCCCTGGGATGCCATAGAGGGTATACGTGGGACATAGCTGACTTGATCTGGCCATTGAGTTTCTTGAGTTTCTCTCTGGGGCTGTTGGGGTGCTGTTCCCAAAGTATGCTATGTGTGTGTGGCAGTGGTGAGTGCTGGCCTGCTGGGAGTAGAGAAGAGGGCGAGTTGTGTGCTTGGGAGTCCTGGCTTACAACCTGTGTGCGCTTTCTTTCTTGGCAGGGTCCTGGCCGAGTACTGTCCCAAGCTGCGCTCACTCAAGGTGAAGCACTGCCACAATGTGGCTGAGTCCAGCCTGAGCATCCTCCGAGGCCGTGGAGTGGAGCTGGATGTGGAGCCTCCACTGCAGAGGGCCCTTGTTCTCCTGCAGGACGTGGTTGGCTTTGCCCCTTTCATTAACCTCCAGATCTAGAACTGCTGCTGGGGAGGGGGGATGGATATGATGCTGGGATCCCAGGAGGATGTCAGAACTGGTTGCTGCTGAGACACGCAGAGAGAGGTTGGTCCCATCAGTGAGGCTGGCCTGAATGGGGCTCACTCTTCTCTCTGGGGCTGTTTAGCAGCCACTGGGTGTTCATGAGTGTGCTCTGATGGTGTCTCCTGGGAAAGTAACTCCCTCTGCAATAGCATGGAGAGAGTGAGTGACTTGCAGGAACACCGTGGTGCTGAACAGGCCTTGGCCAGACCAGCCAGTAGACAGGACTTATTATTTGTTGTATTCTAAAACTCTTAAGTGGCAGCTGTCCAGAGAGCAGGAGAGTGTTTGATGAGGACTGTGGACTACTGTCCCTTAGGGTGGGTATGCAAGGCATGCCTGAAGCACTGTTGGGAACAAACCAGGCCAGCTGGAGCAGAGAGGAGAGAAGCTGCCAGTCCTCCTCTTGGAGAGGGCAGGCCCCTCTGAGCTCAGGGAAGGAGGCAGTGCGAGCACAGCTCCAACCTGCAGCAACTGGCTAGCTGGCACCAAAGGGCTGTCAGGGGCCCAGCTCAGGCAGCGTGTGTGTGTCTAGGCCTAGCTGCTTGCCCACGGGCACTGGTTTAGGCCAGTGCAATGGAGGGGTTGTTCTCTGGTACTCTGGGGGAATGGGCTCCTGCTGCAGTTTCACTAGAGGAAATGCACCAAACTTAGCTATGCTGTCACTGAAAGCAGTTGATGGTTGCTGCTCATTGCTTCTAGATTCTGATTTATACTTTGGTAGTGCCCAGGCCTACTGAAACTCCATCCTGCTCCATGTCACAGGGCTGTGGCTTTTACACTCAACAGTGGTGAGAGAAATGGCAGGGGCCCTGGATATATTTTCAACTGCAGCTTATAGAATGCTGCAAGCTGTGTTGGCAGGGGCGGCCTAGCTCTGGTCTAGAATCCAACCTCAGCCCTTGCTTCCACTAGGTGGTTAACCAAACAGCAGGCACCTCTTGTGGAGAGCATGATGAAGACAGTGATTAGGGTAAGAGAGGGCAACCCTGTTCCTATCCTTGGCCCAGGAGGGGTTGGAGGCAGTGTCTGTAAAGCACATGCACTCTCCAGCTGTGAACTACACACCAACTCATGATCTTTATTAACGCTGGCACTCAGTTTAAAGCAACAGTGCACACAGACTTGTAAGAAGCTTGTTGCATAAGCACAAGCCACATCTTAGATCTAAAAATGTCCCATGCAAGGAATAACAGAGAATGCCCATGACCCAGGCAGCTGTTGTGGTGCGCCCCTAGGGTTGAGGGACAGCTACACAAAGAGAAGGCTCCTCCTTATCAGCCGGGTTAGTTGGGGAAGCTGAAAGCAGTGTCCTGGCTCCCAGGCTAGTTCCAGTTAGTGGGGGGTGGAAGAGTCCCCTCTCATCACTAGTGCCACGTGTCCATCCTTCTATGCCTGAGCCAGGGAGGTGGAGGCTGAAGAGCAGGAGAGACTGGCTGTCAGTGGAACTTGTACTTCCTGGCTGGTTTGAGGCTGATGTAAGTCCTCTTCATCTCCTCGCTCTCTGGCTTCTTTATGTCTTTGTACCTCTCTCCCTTTGTACTCACCACCTGGTTATCGATATAGCGGATCAGCTTCTTGGGAGCCTGGAGAAGAAAGACATTGGCACTAAGTGGACAGCCATACTGCTGGGGAAGGGGAAGGGCCAAGCACAAGCAGGGCATGCCCTGGGGTGGCCAGCCAGACTGGGATGGGCTGAGTTACCCATCCTGTGTGCTGAGAGTCTAAGTCAAAAATGGGAGGGAAGTTGTCTGGTGGGGAGGGTGCAGGAGCCATGCTAGTCAGGAGTGGTTAAGTACTGACAGACCTTGCAGCACCTCTTAGCTAAACTAATCTTTCCTCTTTGCTGCCTAGTGGCCATGTGAATGTTCCTTCCTTGCAACTGCCCTTCTGCTTTTTGGGCTTGCAGTCAGCTTTTTAGACCTTGTAGCCAATGGACTTTCAAAATGCCGGTGAGCTGGGCCTGCTCTTCTCACCTCTTTTGGTGGAGCTGGCCGATGTGTTTTCTGATCTTCTGCACTATCCACCATCATGTATCTGAAACACAAGAAGCGTTTAGCAAATACTGCAACATGCATTGCCTAGAGCTGCTCAGAGCCTATGTCTTCTCTCCCCTGGATGGTTTGTGGCTGTGCAATGTGTACTACTTGCCTAGATTGCAGCTAGGACACTTAAGGTTTCCCTCTGTATGAAACAGGAAAGAAGTGTGCTATCCTTCTGGTAAGAATCCAGAAGGATTCTCCTGGAGTAGCATCCATGGATGTTAGTGAATGGTATCAAAAATGCTGAGACAATGTAGATAGCCCCTGTTGAATGAAGAGAAGTGTTGAGGTCTAGTCTGGTATTTGGGCAGCTCTGCTCCTTTTCAGCCTGAGTGATGGCAGCTGAAGGAGACAAAGGTAAGATCCACACTGCACAGGGCTGAGCTGGCTGCTTCTGCCCAAAGGAGATGGTGTGCCTTTAAAACTCCATGTCCTAACTGACTAGGAAATGGGTTTGAGCTGGAAGCAACTTCATAAAAGCATCACCTCATTCCATATGTGACTGACACACCAGGGCCCAAATATTTGCTTGCTGTACTGCTGAGTTACTGCTCTTGAGACTTTGGAGCTGGTTTAATAGGGGGACAGTGCAACTGACTGTGACTTTTTCCTCAGTAATTAATATAGTTGCTCCTGTATATATTCAACTATGATGATCTGCTCTCTGTACCTGTGCTTGAGTGATGTTTAAAGCACAGGATGTTGCCAAAATGTCATTAAAGTGAAGTTCCCAGAAACATAACTGGCAGGTGGTACTTTTTGTTCTGTTATGTGCTCCTCTGAAACAAGCCTGCACATAAGACAGGCAAGAACAGGAATTGTTAATTCAGTTTGCCATTCTGCCTTGTTTTATCTTCCCTAGACCATCAGCTGTTTTTTTTCTGTCACTGGGGAGGATGTAAAGTGGTGGAAAAGACACAGCTGGATAGACATGTGGAGTCTGCATGCCCACAGGAGGACACTCATGAAAGCTGAGATCTTAAAGCAGATAGATTAAACCCCAGTATGTGTTCTCCTACTGAGAATTAAAGTGCTTTTGGAAGTGAATAAAGCTAAACCAATCTAAAGCCATTTTCATTCCCAGGAAGTCTATAGGGGGATTTCAGAGAGGATTCTTTAAAAACACTGAATTCACACCTTCAGTGACTGAGATTTAATCTTCGCAGTGTTGCTGTACAGACAGTCCCTTAAAGAAATCTTTAGCCTTCTTTGGTCTCCAAGGACTGAGATATGAATGAGCTGCTGTAATTCCACAAGTCACCATGTGTTACCTGAGCTGCAGCATGATGTTTGTGCCTTGAACTTTTAACTGGGACCTCAGCTGACAATACTGTGACTTACTGTACATCTGTAGCAGGTTGAAGTCTCACAAACAGCCAGTTGCTGTGCCCCAGCTGATGCAGGTAACTTGCTTGTATACCAGAGCCCTAAAAGAAGCAGGGAAGTCCAAACCTGTTTTCCCACCCACTGATTATATTTATGCTCAGAAATGTTTCAGCTATACCCAAATTGGCTTCATGGCATCTTTTCTAAGCTTCATGTAGTCCAAGCTCTTTATAGATAACACTGTCATTCTGACTTTGGTCATCTGCCCTGACCTGCTGCATCTTCTTTTATTGCAAATAATAGAATAAGTCTACAAGGGAATCCTTGCTGCCAGATACTTACTTCTGCAAGATAACCTGTTTTAATTCCTCGTGATTGGGTGTTCTGCGGGACCGTGCCAGTTCCTGGAAGGAGACAAAGCAGGTGTGTGAGTAGCAAAACACTTGCGGTGTACAGCTCCCCCTGCTAGCTCAGCTGAATCCAGTTGCTGATGCAGCATTGCCAACCCATGTGGGAAAGTGGATGCCAGACATGCAGCTTCTCTGGGGTGCTGGCTTGGCTGTGGGCACAGCCTGTCCTCCAGAGAGCCAGGAGAGGGAGAGGGGGTGGTGTTTTGCGTGATCTTCCTGGCTCATTGCTGGGAGAGTGGAAAGTTCCCACAGTCAAAGTTTCAGCTTGCAGTAAACAGCTGGCATACACATATGTATCTGAGCACTGCGCCGCTCTTTGGCCTGGTGCCATCTAGTTCAGAGTACGATACCTTCATGCTCACGCCTGCTGTGACGATTTCCACCTTCTCCTCCACAATTAATTGCACTGCCTCCTCCAAGTTCCCCAAGGCCATGGACAGTGCCTTCTCCGCCTGGCCCACGGTACAGGCAGGGAACATCTCTAGTAGCAGCTCCACCCCATCCTTCAAGTCACCGTCTTCCTAGTTAGAGTAAGAGAAGCATGGGCTAAGCTGGGGATGTAGAGGGGAGATGGTTATTGAAAAGGGTCCCTCTGGTTTTGCATTAAGTCAGGAAATTCACCTTCATTCTTACTTAGCTGAAAGCTGTCACTCCTTACAAGTGTAACTAAATCCCCTTCCTGAAGCTGCTATGGGACTGATCTTTGGCAGGACAAAACACTGTTCTTCCTTAATCTCTTTCCCCCTGTATTTCCTTAAGGTAGGACTTCTGTGGGCTGGCTCATCTGTGTGGCCCTGCTTTCCCAGGAGCGAATGTTCTGGGCACTGTGGTGCCAATGCTCGATTTTCCCCTCCCTGTAAAGTTATACATGCTTTGATCAGGAAAGGAAGGAGTGGCTAGGCACAGTGCCCTATGGCTATATCAGAAGGCAACAGTCCCTCCTGGCAGAGCAGGAAGAAATCCACACTGGAGAAACAGCAAGCAGAGCTTGGGAGGAGGAGATGGGGGTCTGGCAGGTGTAGCAATGCCTGTAGCGCAGGTCATGCTGAATGGTGCTACAAGATCAGGACTGCTGTGTCAATGACTCAGTGCTCTGTGGCTCAAGAAATACATAGCATGGAGGCTGCTTGATGGTGGGACTTGAGTCTCCAGGACTGACACCTAAATGTGCCTAGTTCTTGTGCAGGCTGCAGCTTGATAGCTGGGGAGAGAAATGGTGTGATCCAGCTCAAACTGTAAAGCAAGCCTGGGGGAACATGGTGCAAGCACGGTGAAGCCTGGCTAGGGCTGCAGAGGCATCCCTACTGCACTGCTGTTGGATCTCTGAGGGCACTGGGACAGGCTCTCATTAGCCCCCAGCCACTACCTCAGTGGCTTGGAAGGATGAGCCAATGATGGCTCATACTCTTCTGGCAACAGATAATTTTCTTTTTCCAGTTAGTGACACAGACCTGTTGAGGCCACGTAATGGAGGAGATCACAGACACCAGTGAAATTGTGTCACAGCCTATGCTGTGATACCTTTCAGAGCCAGAAAATGCCCTTAGGAGATGCTGGTAACCTGGTGCTGGGTGACCCTGCCCCCAGTGCTTCTGCTCCTCTGTGGGGTGGTCGTACCTGGGCCTCAGCTCCCTCTGTCAAAGTGCGCAGACGTTTTCCGTTGCAGGCTCCCGTTGCAGGCTCCTGTCCCTGGGTCAGGTCTTCAGAAGTTGCTTCACTCCTGCCCTCCACAGCCTTTTGGCCAGGTTTCTCTTAAAGACACAGTGATATCTATTGAGGAACAGCCCCACAAATGCAAGAGCTCTGGGCTTTCTGTTAGTATGAAATTGCTAGTGTGTCCTGTACCCTTTTGATTTGAAAAAATATCATCCATTCCGTTGTACCCTTCTTAAGTGACAAGAGGGGAAAGCAGTACTGCTCCTCCTGCCTTTGGTAGGGACAGCTGCAGCTCTAATTACACTGACCTGCAGGAAGGCAGAACTGACACATGCTGGAGTGCCTCAGCTCTGCATTTCCAGGCCTTACCAGGGGCTGCTTCTGAATACAATTCTAGCTGTGAATTCTCTGGGCTTCTAATGTTTGGTTGTGGATACTTAAGGCATTTTTTTTGTCATGTTTTTAAGAATTCCCTGCTGTTCTCTCTAACTGTGAACCAGGTGTGGCTTTGATTTTAAATTTGGGAATACACAGTGGTGGTTCTTGTGCTGTGTGAGACAAAGCACATCCTGTGATCAGGTTACTCTGATTCATCTCTGATACGGGTTCTTTTTGTGTCACTCTAAGAAGAATCATTTCACCTCTGTTTTGTCACCTGTAAACTGAGATGATGCTGTCCTTCCACACACAAGCTATATCAGGATCCTCAAAGGGTAGGATGGAGGGGACCAGAGCAGTAGGTTTTGTTAAGTACAGGAAAGTAATAAGCAGGATAAAAGACAGGACTCTGTTCTACACTACTCCTGATAGGAAAGCAGTGATGTTGCCAGATGAGCAAAACCCAGACTAGTATGCCCTGAAAGGTTTCATGCCCAGGCACTTGACCTATCTGTTCTCTGGTGGGAAGTAGCTTTTGAAGCTGGTTAATGTAGCAGTTCAGCTGATCTGTGAACACTGAGGCTAGAAAGGACCACTAGGATGGTACAGTCTTCTGCAGTCCTGCATACCCCACCAGTGATTCTGCATCAATACCAGGATTCATGGGTGAACAGGAAGTGAGTTTTGAGGATGCCTGAAGTCTACAAGTGATACAAATCATCAGCTGGATTCTCTGTTTGATGATGCACCTGACACAGGCTGCCCATATGGCCTTAGGCATATGGCTACAGAGACAGGCACAAATCCCCACCTTCAGAAATAACCTACTGAACTTTGACCAGCAGCCCCGTACCTGCCATTTCTTCTTCAGTACTCTGGATCTGCTCTGAGAGGTGGTTGGAGATCTGGTCAAGTGTATTTTACCCTCCCTCCCCACCCTGTATGTCTTGGACAGTATTCCATGTGATGTAAACCTCCCATGTGTGGATCTCAAAAACCAGACTGAACAGTATAAAAGAACTGTCAATCAATTCAGGCTACCCTATGAGATCCTAAACGTTGCAAACAAGATTGTGTTTTATTCTGTGACATTCCTCAACCCCAAACACTAAGACTGAAAGCAGGTGCAGAATATACTTCTTGTGCTGAAATTCCCTGTGTAACTCACCTTTGTTGCGAGCTTCACCAAGCCTTTCTGAGAGAGAGAACATCATTTCGCAAACATCCCCACTGCAAGAGACAGAAACTGTGTAATTAGTGAGGAACACAAGCACTAGCCCATCCTACTTGGCTACCTCTTTCTAGAAAGACAGGGCTTGTTGTGAAGCCCAGTGTCACAGACTGGCATTTCAGATGGCCCAGGACCTACTTGCAAACTATAGTGGGATTAGCATTTGTGTATCCAGGCAAAGTCTGACTTAAACAGAACGGCACAGGTTCAGTACTAATACATCCTGATCTGGCTGTAAGAAAGAGTTTATGGTATTGAGGCACTTGGGTCTAGGTCCCAAAGCATGGCATGCACATACCAAACAGTCACATTCACACACCTGTGGATTTCTGCAAAACCAGGAATATATGCCTCCATCATTTCCACAAAGGTGTCCATGTCAAAGTTCTCTTCAGAGGACTCTGGTGAGCCCAGCTCTTCCAGGACACCCGTGATGTAGGAGAAAAAAACATCATCCATTCCACTGGAGACAGAGAGAACACAGGACATGGAAGCAGGGTCAACAGGCCCATTTTCCCTCTCTCTCTCTCTCTCTCTCTCTCCACCCCCTCCTCCCTCTAACCTTGTGTCTTTCTAAATAGAGCAGCAGAAGGACCTTTGTGGCCTGTCTCTTATCTTATGCACAGATCTCAGTAGGAAAGCCAGGTAGCAGGTAGTCAGTGGTTGAGTGGGAAACGTTTAGGGATAATACAGGATACTGCAGAAAATACTGCATGCCATCCTGTTCCTGGGCAGCACTGAAGGAATGCCCCAGCATGTGGCCAGAGGCTGTGCTACTTGTAGGTACTTCAGCTGAGCTGAAATATTGCAAGTGCTCAAACTTTGACTTTTCAATGTTGACTGGTGTTTCGGGTGATCTAATTATACTCTTGTCAACTTGCAATTTCTATGGGATGCAGCATTCTCTTCTTGCTGTCCCACACTTGTGTCACTGCTGCCACCAGCTGCAAAAACAGCTGCTGTGTTCCAACCTCAAGGTGGCTGTATTTCTGCCTGCAGGCAGAGTTTGCAATAGGGAGAGCCCTGGTGTAGCACTGTGCTGTTCACAAAGCCTTTTGGGAACACTGTGGAATGAAGCGAATTCCATATTCTAATGCATACTATTAGACAGGAAATTAATAATCTTGGTTATCAAAGAAATGACATGCTAAATCGTAATGCTAAATGATGGTTGCTCAAGCATTCACACTGGACCAGGTGTATCCTGAATCAGATTTAAGGAAAAGCAACACAAAAGATAGGAAAGTTACAATGCTCCACTTGGAGCTCAGCATAATGTGCAGAGGGGCAATTAATACAGAATTAAAGCTCAAATGATGATCTTAGATGTTCCTATCTAGACATACCTGAGGTCTGCAGCAGGGATGTGGGACTGGATGAAGCGTGTCAGTGTCTCTCGAATGATTCTCTCAAGTGCCATATCTCTTTAAACCTTTTTCTTTAAAAAATAAGGGGAAAAAGAAAACTCCATGTAATTTCAAAGGCAAGAACTCGATCAAAAGATCAACATGATCAAAAGGTATGCATGGTATAGGCAAAAGTATGCTTCCCATCAGAACAATTCACGAACCCCTCCAACGTGACATGCCATCCCTGGGTAAAAGCAGTCAAAGATATCTGCAAAAAGTAGCAGTATGAGGAAATACCAGCCCAAAGCAACTCAGTCTCTTGGGTCTCTCCTGCTCGTGTTGACACTGACAGTACGCAGCTGTACTATACATGTAACCCCCCCTCCCCTGAGTAGCATAAACTAAAGCTGGAAATGCAGATGTGTCCAGCTGCAGGACCTCAGAGACACCTCCTGAGCTGGAATGCTGTGCTGCCCGGCAAGCAAGTGTTGGGTAGTGGGTTTGCTTGCTCACTGCAGAAAGGGGTGGACCTTCCAGCTAAGAGCATTTGCGGTGATGCCTGCACTCAAAAACGATGGGGAGGAAGGGTAATGCCTCTTGGAGAAAAGACAACCTAGAGTGGATTTCACAGGAAAATACCAAGCAGGGCACAGACAACTAGTCTGCCAGCCAAAATATCAAAGGTCTCCAGGTCAGGCACAGACTGCCAGTGGAATCCTGCCCAAACAGGAGCCCATTGTTGTGCTTGGTAAATGAGCCATTCTGCAGCTGCAACAAGGGGCGCTTGATAACCCAAAACTCTCAGGGGAGTGCTAAGAATCACAGACCTCCTACACAAGCAATGGCAGAATGGGGCTGCCCACAGCCCTTGTTCAGCTATCATTACCAGGCCTGGACTGAACCTGGTGGAGAAAAGCCACTCCTTAACTATTTCTTCCCCCTTGGGCCTATAAAGCTGCTGGGTGAACAAACTCTCAGTATAAGCCCTGAGTTCTTCCTGAGAAAGAAAATTAGCCCTGCATCTACAGGAACTGACATGCTCATCGTCTATAGAGCTTACATCATGCTCCCAACTGTACAACTCCCTGACTTCATGTGGAGCAGTCTTGTGGGCTGCTGAGAAATGAGTCCCATGGGCATCAAGAAGGTTCAGGATTTCCTCGGATGACACTTCCATAGCTAGCAAGATATAAGCAGAACCACTCCAATCACATTCAACGCAGCTCTTAAGGGGCCTAGAAACAACCAAAGCCCAACAGCCTGCCAGCAGATGTATCTTAGAGTCCATTAAACCCTGCACTGCATTGGCTACCATCTCAAGTCCATAGCAACATGCCTGCACTCCTCTGTTTGTGGCTGGCCAGAGGAGCACACCCAGGTCAGCCAGACCTGCCTCTGGCTATGGTCATATTGAGGCTCCAGTGATTTGGTTCTTGATATGGAAGGAAAAAGCTGCGACAAAGGCTTATGTGAAAGTGCTCTGCTGGGTCTATGGCATCACACATTGCTTCTTGCTACAACGATTCCCCACGTAATAAGCCCACTCTGTGCTCTTCTACTCTTCAGGGCTTTGAAAAGATACAGATTTAGCTACCTGAAGGACCATCTCTTCCCGTATCTCTATGTCAGGACCGCTCCCTTGAGGCAGGGAGAAAAATGAGCAAAGACCATCACAACAGCTGGCCACAAAAAGTGAAACATGCTGACAGAAGAACTACTCCAGTTTTAACCATGATCGGAGCTAAATGCAAAAGCTGCCTAATCACCTAAACTCTCCTGCAGCTATGTATTAATATCGACCCTTCCACTCATCTAGATCCAGTAACTAAAGAAGAAAACAAGAACAATCAGTTATCAACGCTGTACTACTAGATGACCAACAGACGTATTCAACCACAGCACCTCTGCAACAACAGCCAGGAGAAGGCAACGTCAGACAAGGCTATTTGTTTGCTGTTTCCCTTTTAAGCTAAAAAGTTTCTTTACCTCCTGTAATTTGAATGAGGAAATTCGCATTTCACAGCATTAGAGGAAACCAACAGACTAAACACTCTTAAGTAGAAGCTCTTCATGCAAAAACCAAACCTCCAAGTGAACTCCTGACCACTGTGCTGCTGCTTTTGTTTTTCAACCTCATGAGGATCCTTTGTTGGCATTTTTCTCACTTTTGCAGATGTCATGGCCTGCAAGTGTGAAAGCTGGCAGTAAAAATCACCACGTGTAAAAATACCTTCCAGCTGCCTGTTTGTTGTTTGTGTGTGTTTTAAATGAGTCATACCTCTAGCAGTGTGACCTTTGTCATCTTTGCAACATATGCAGAAAAAGGTGAGCTTCCATTTCAGTCATCGGAAAGCCAGTGATAAGATTCTGACTCTCACTGTTTTCCCACACTTTAAGCTTCTGTGAATGCTGGCTACCACCAACCCCCCTGAACTTGCAGTTTCAGACGAAAAGTTATTTTCTTTTTACAGAAATTAGGGATGGAAGATCAAACCATAGCAGTCAAAATGTTCTTTCTACAGTCACTACTATCCAGATGAATGCTTATTTCCTTCTTACTCAGAGTCTTCATGATATCCTGGGAACTGGAAATCTACAAGATTTTCTCTGTTTCCCTGAAGCAGGCCAATATTCTGGGAGAGATAACTATATAATAACCAGTAACATTGCCTGACAACCCAATTAACTGAACAACAGAGCACCACGTCAAAGGCACTTTTGTGAGCACCATAAATTAGCTGCTAGTAATTTATTCTTATCAATAGAACAGGCAAAGTCACTCATCTCCTTAAGCAAAGACACTTGCAGGCAAGTCAGACTGGGACAAAAGAAATATAGGAAAAAAATAAATCGGCAACAGAAGTATTGTAGCTATGGCCAGTTACTAAACTGCTCATTTCCAATCTACTTCCCCAACCTCTAACAACCACAAGGAATCCTGGTTTGAAATGATTTCAAACATTTTCCCACAGAGTTACCATACTGGTATCTGAACAAAAGCTATTTCCTAGTGTCTGTGAGTGGAAAGAAAGCACTAGGTTTTATTCATTGGGTATAAATTCTCTCTGGCACCTCACACAAATACATCCATCAGCACACCCAGATTTAAGGCTTACACCCAGGGAAGCCAAGCCGCCACCTTTAGTCTACCTTTGAAGAAAAGAAACCCTTTAATGACAAAAGCACAATCTTACAATAAAGAATAGAAAGAGGCTAGCTGATCTGGTATGTCTTCATGGGTCAGCCATTGCCTTTGTACCTGGAGAACCCATCTGTGGTCCTGTAAGACCACTCCTGCAAGACCGCAGGTGCCAAGCCTTCTGAGAGACAAATACACCTGCACTCCATCAGCTATTGCCACGCAGGAAAGATTTTATCCCTTGGTGAACAGCCTGTTCTTACAAAACTTTATATGTCACAGATCTGCAATGCCTAATAGGATTGGCTGAGTGAGGCCTGCGGAAAAGAAGTCCTGAAGGCACACCGGCCTTTCAGATTTGGTGGGTATTTTCTTGAAATAGAGCTGATTAAAAACCTATGCACAAACATTTTAAAATGGATCCTTCAAGGAACAAACTGATGTTGCTGCATGTTCTTTGCACAAACCCAAGTTTAGAATTCCACAGCTCATGACATCAAAACACATCATGTATTATACCTTCAAAAGCCACATTTTTTCCAGGTGTGACACGCAATAGTTAAGGGAGAGATTTACTAGAAGGGCTTATCCTTTGTGCACAGTTTTGTGGAGACGTGATTTATAATGCACTGAATGATCTAAAACTCGGAGGCAGAAAAAATTGCTTTCCCCAGAGCACAATTGTATTGAAAAGGTGCTATCATTGTTTTAAACTTCCAGTCGTAATTTCAGTGCGGATATTAAGATCACTTTGGTAGCTGTCAGCTGATTCAACCCTGTCTATGAAAGTCCTTCTGTATTTCTAGTCATTATAAGCGGGGAATCTGTTTAGCGTTCTGCACAGAATATAACTTTATTTTTCTTAAACATATAGTGAAGACATGTTATTCCTGTTGTTCTGTTCTCAGTTAGAGTCTTAAAGCTTTGCACTGTCAGAACAGGACACCTTCAACCATTGGAAATCCTTGTAATTTTTTAGACAGTCTTAAAACACTGGAGTTTATCGTTAGAGTCACCAGTGGAGCACTATAAAACATCTTATTAAGACAGGCTTGGTTTGAAACAACAGGAGCATTTAGCTGATTCACATAACATTTCCTGGCATTCTTATTTCCTCACTTCAGGCAGAGAGGAGTGGTATCAGTTCTCAAAATATGACTGAAAATTATTAATTTTCTGTACGGGATACTTTGGCCAGCAGCTCAATAGACTGTAACATCCTACTGTCTGTCCTGAGTGTCTGGTAATCTCCATCTCCCTTGCATTTTCCCTCTTATTATGTTAATATCAAATTTGCTTTTTGCAAAACAACTGCAGAACACCACCACCCTGTAATACAGTTACCCTTGCAGTGTCTGAAATACCTGCCCATTCCGTATTCCAGAAACGCTGGCTTCTTTTTGTACAAGGCATATGATTCTGCCTTTCTTTAAAATTAGGTGAAAATCTGACATGTTTGCGTATGGCTAGATCATTTCTGAAGGCTCTTTAAGCCCAATTTTCAGTAATCATTCTTAAACAGTCAACGTGATGGGATGGTGATGATTGATTGTGCCCTGGACTTTATATTAACAAGACAGACTTGAGGAGAGCAATTTAGGAAAAGTGTTTCTGAGCTAAGAGGAACTGTCATTCGGATGTATATCAACTTTTATGAGATCATAAATTTGCCTACCAATGAGTTGAGGTTTCTGTAAGTGGAAGGAGATGCATATTGTAGACTTTGGAAATATTCAGAACAGGTCAGAGAAACTTTTGGTAAAATTGATCTGGCTGTCTGGCAGAGGGATTGACTAAAATGCCTTTAGAAGGCTCTTTAAGCCCAAGTTTCAATAATTATTCTTAAATGGGTAAGTAATGGGACAGGGATGGTTCACTGTGCCCTCTCTGAGAGAGTACGGAGAATTTCTCATGCAGCAATGTGTCTGTGTGTGTGTGCTCGGGGAGGAGTGGCCCCCTGGGATATACGGAGCTCTCAGTTCACCCTGTGAAACACAACCTCAGAAGAATCTCTGCTATATAAACAATATATACCATGTATACTATATATAAAGTAATAGTCTGACCTGCAGGAGAGACAGAGAGCTCTAACTTTATTCCACTTCACCTACGGATGTCAGCAATAAGGTTCCTATAGCTTCTTTCCTCTGGAAGTACTTTCAAACCTCTTCTCATCTGCTTCCTAATTCAGTCTAACAAACTCACTTCCAAGACCAGCAGGAGAAAATAAGGAGCAAACTTGCTGCTTTGTGAAAGAGGACTGAAAAAAAAAAACCCCAAACCCCTGTCTCCAGCTGATGAAAGCAAAATGAGACTCAAACTGAGGGGAGGGGTTTGTGAAGATTATTCTGCCTACAGGCACTGAAGGAACAGCTGTGTTTTCTCTTTTTCTATCTGCTTGTATAGTTATTTATTCAAAAAGGAAGGTTTTCAATCGCTACTCTTTAGCTGAAATGCAACAACAGACACAAGTTTTTTCTCTGAAAGGAATTTTCACTACAAGTACCAAACTATTTTATTTTTGGAAACTTTGCTGACTTAAAAGAAAACTTTCCAGGGTGAATAACACCTTGCTTCTGTTTTTTGTTTTGGTTGCTAAAGAAGTCCCTGAAAGGACTTCTGTGGTGTGTTTGCTATAGAAGGGCAGGCTGAGTTCACTGTGCACATAGCACAATTAACCGCTTAATGCTATAACATTAAAATAAGGCTTTTGTTAATAACTTAGTCTCTTCCAATAGATTACCATAACACAAGATGCTAATGTCAACAGCCAGAATTTTCCCTCCCCTCTGAGAGCTATGCTGGATGCCTGCACTTCCCAAAGCTACTCAGCCAATATTTGCAGTCTAGGATTATAGCTCAAGATATGGTGCTCTGCTGACATTGGACCCTTACCTGAGAGGGAGTGTTGCCTGTATAAAGACTCAGCTCATGGGCAGTATTTGCAAATCACTTTGGTGACTCTAGTAGAATCAACAGCCTATGACTGCTTAGCCCAAGTCAAGAATTAGGGAGTCCTGTATGGGAAATAAAAGCAAAATGAGCTAGACAGGGAGCACAATAGACTCTTTCTTTGTATACTGGTGTCCTTATGCTGGCATTCATGTCACTTGTGACAGTTTTCCCTAATGCAAAGGGTACAACTTTGTCCTTCAGAATAAAAGGTACCATAAAAAAGGCTAACTTGAATGCCAGAATATCATACTTGTTAGCCTTAGAATTCACTGTCATGTTGGGATTTTTTTTTCAACATTTATAATTTCTGGAGTATGGCTTTAAAAGGCCCTTGAACATAATTAATGCATTCCAGAAGAATCTGTGGCATCATAACGACTGTGAAATAGAACTTGTTTCTGGTTGCTTTAATAAGATAGACAAGAAAACAAGTGTTGGATTTCCCTGTTGTTGCTGCTGCATGCTTTTGGCAC
Organism: Apteryx mantelli; assembly: GCF_036417845.1. Classification (NCBI taxonomy): domain Eukaryota; kingdom Metazoa; phylum Chordata; class Aves; order Apterygiformes; family Apterygidae; genus Apteryx; species Apteryx mantelli. The sequence goes on from NC_089984.1 coordinate 22,290,187, forward strand.
ATGGTCAAGGGCAAAGCATCAGAGACCCAAACAGGGTAAATGGCTGATATTTAATTTATCTTCAGCTATAATCCTAGACCTAAAATACTGGCTGAGTAACTTTGGGAAGTTATCTATTTCTACTGCCTCTATTTCCCCTTCTGTAACAAAAATGATAATACTCAGCTACTTAGCTCACAAGGCCTTGAGAGAATTTGGCAATACTAAGAAAGCACCTGAAACAAACTCTGTAAAAATGCTAAATACCATTTCAACATGATACATCTCTTGGAGCACTTCACTGCTTAAATGCCGTTTTCAAAAGTAATTTGCTTAAATAACAGATGTCTTTACACACTAGAGACAGCAATTATGTTTTTTCTGGCCCTAGTGATGGAATAATCCTAACTTTTGTACCGAGCAGCTTTACGACTTGTAAAAGCACACCTCCCTAACTGTCTTTGCAGCAACTAACAGGCTTGTTCCCTGGAAAGAACTAAGGCTCTTTACAAGCTTGCAGGTCAACCAATAAATCCCCAAATTATCAATCTTGCTATCGTTATGCATTTGGGAATTGAACAAAACTTCTGGATTTTTAAGCCTCCCACAGGCTCCCGTCCATGTTCCCAGAGCCATGCTCAAGAGCACAAGCCGAGAAGCCGGCACAGGAAGAGCAACGCAGCACGAAGGTGCAGGAGGCAGACGGCAAAGGGCCGCTTGTTTCCACTGGGCCGCACGCAGGTGTCTCGCCGGCGGCTGGGGGCAGCTGCCAAGACGCCCCAGGGCCCCCAGGGGCCGCCGCGGCAGCGGCTCCGCGCCGCCCGCTCGCAGGCCCCGAAAGCGCCGCCCGGGGCGGCGGCGGCGGCGGCAGGGCGGCCGGGCGCGGGCAGCCCGGCACCGTGCCCCGGGCTCCGCGCCGCCGCTCCGCTCGCCTACCGGGGCCCCGCAGCCCTCGGGCGCCCCGACGTCGGGGGCCCCGGCCCGCGCCCGGCTGCCGCCCCCCGCCGCGCTCCGGGCGCCCCGCGGAGGGGACGGCCGTTGGGGCCGTTGGCGGGAGGGGTCACCTGATCGCCCGCGCGTCCCCGCCGCGGCCTCGCTCTCTCCCGGCGCAGGTCCCGCGCAGCGCGGTTGAAAGCGTCACGTGGCTGCGCCCGCCGCCAGTCATAGAGGCAGGCGCGGGAGGGTAGAGCGGCCTCGTGCTGACGAGCTCCCGCGCCGCCATCTTGGTTGTGGGCAGGAGCTGTAAGGCGGCGCCTCGACCGTTGCTCTGGCGCCGCGCGCGTGAGGTGGCTGCGCCCGATCCGGCCTCGTCCCGTCACCGCCGCTCCCGGGCCCTCGCCGCAGGGGGGACGGTTGTGGTGCCCCCACGGGAGAGGAACCCGGGGCCGCGGAGGGGCGCTGCCGCTCCCCGCCAGGCGTGCGGTGCGCCTCGGGCGTCTGCCGCCGCCGCCGGAGAAGGCGGAGAGGAACGGGAAGGTGGCAAAAGTTGCTGGCGGTGAGGACAGCCAGGCGGTCAGGGGCACAGAGGCGCTCTGGTGCGCCCTGAGAACTGGGAGTGAATCAGTGAAACGCCACCGTAAAGACGAAGTGAAGTCTTGCTCCCTAGCAACCCAAGTGGCATGTTTACTGAGTGAAAACAGGGCATTTTGGAGCAAGGCTATCCAGGTATTGGGGATGTTTTTCCTTAGATACGAAGTTCTTGTCAGATGGAAGCAGCGATCCCCCGAGCTTCCATCTTTAGAAAAGGTGGAAACTGCATCAGAGTCTCCCGTCTCCACTTTTTTTTTTCCTGCTAAAAGCCTCACCGCTCCATCCTACATTTGCCAAATCTCTGCTTACTGCTTTCTTCTGACTTGATCTGGAGACTTGATGGACTGCTTTACATCAGGGGAGTTTCAGGCCCATTTAGAGAAGTTGCAGCAGAGCAGTGCTGAGGGACAGGATTGCTGCTTTGGCCTTGCTTGCTGCAGCCCCCGTTCCCCAGTAAGGTGAGCTGCACTTTCATTTGCTTGGTTTTGGCAAAGATACTAGATGCTTTCTGGAGCAAAAGCTTTGGCCATATCAGCTTGGGAGAAGTAATTCCCTGGTACCAGGTGCTTCTCCTTCATAAAAATTCTAAAGCAGCAAGGCGTAATTATTTTCCTACTCAGTAATATATTGCTAAATATATATCCTACTCCTCAGTAATATATTGCTAAATACCAAACAGATGAGTCTAATTCTGCCTTGGACTGTACCAGGAAAAATTCAGAGTAATGCCAGTTGGATACGGATCATTATTCCACACTCACTCCAGTGGTCATTAAGAGCAGAATCTGTTCCCATAGTTTCTTTCTGCTTATATACATTCCTCCCCTGATATTACATGAATATATTTAATTGTATGAATATTCAGTGTTTTTGAATTTTGCTCTTGACTGCTGTTTGCCACACTTATCCAATACGTTCACTGAAACTAATGAACCATGCAGTATTGTTTTTCCTGAGTTGTTCTGTGGTTTTATCTTAGTGTGGAAAATGAAGAGTCTGAAAATCCCCCATCAAATCTCAGATTTCTAGGACAGGTTTCAACTTGTTAGATCCCACTTGTATAAAGGGCATGCTGGAAACGCAGCTGCTTCTGGGGCAGGTATGAGGTGGAAATTGTATTACATCGCAGTGAAGTGGAAGGGGAGTTTTTGAAGAAAAAGAAGTAGCACATGTAAAGCCCCTAGAAATTAGCAGACTTTAAAGCTAGGAGAAACAATCATAGTTATCTTGTCTGACCTCATAACTTCCCTGAGTTATTTCTTGTTTGAACTAGAAAAGGCCTTCCCAAACTGATCTATGTCCAGGATAGCATATGAAGTTTTACCACCTTTTTCGTAGGTGGTCCATTGCACCTTGTTCAGTGGCAGAATTTAAGGACTCATTTGTTGTGTGTGTCACTCTGCTTTATAGTTTCCTTGACTTGCCTGGAAACCTCAAGACTCAGGAAAAATTTTGAGAGTTCTCAGGTGTCATGAATTCAGACAGTTCATAAACCTTTGCTTTAGATCATAGGTTTTAGAATGACAGCAGTCAGGACCTCTGTTTTTCTACATTGCAAATACTTAAAAAGTTGACTGTCAGTCTGGCTGGTAATCAGGTCAGTCTGTCCTGGGGCAAATGAAGGGAGGGGAAAACCACACTGGGCTTTGAAACAGATTTGAAAAAATCTAAAGTAAGTTAAAATGCCACTAAAATTCTCCTACCAGTGCCTAGGCTTCTCCTTTTACCATACCTTGATGCAAAATGATATAAGAGGGTGGTTCATTTTTTTTTGTTTACGTTAGTGGAAAATGGTCAGTATTGTGGTACTGATAACAGGCGCTGGAACAAATTTAGCAACTAATTGCTCCCCTAGTTTAAAGTAAAATTCAGAGTTTCTTGACCTAGAACTCAGTAAAAACTCCACAAGGTTTCCATATAAGAACACACACACCAAACAAACCCTTTATAAGGGAGCAACCCAGCAGGAAATTGCTCTTGAAGAGCCCTTCCACTCATCATTCATAGACTAGTGCAAACCAGGGAGGTTAACATACCATCTAATTGACGGGATTCGTGTTCTCTCACAAACGTGATGAGTAACGCACGTGTGCTGAATCGAGCCAGGTGAGTATTGTTCCTTCTCCAGCTTATTATTAACTCCTTGTTGTATAACGTACTTGAAATAAGTTTGTTCTGTGGTAATTTAATGCGTGGGTGGATAATATTTGTATGTGACTAATGTTAACTGTTACACATGCTTCTCTTTTATATTTGAATTGAAATTAGAGAACAAAAAATGTATTCTGTCCACCTCGTCTTGCCCCCTGCTTAATGCAGACATGTTCCCTAGAGTAGGTGTTTTACACATTTTGTCTGTTCTAGTTTTGAAAGGCTCTGGCAATGGGGCTTAACCTGAAGAAAGGAGCTCATTACAGAGGTGTGTTTCCTGATATTCTGGCTTTATTTGCCATCTTTTTTAGTTAATCCCATCATCTGTTCACATGTGTCCTTGAGACCATTCAAAATATTTTCTCTTTCCCATTGGTAGGCCTAAAATCTCAGTACATAGCTGTGTTTTTTTTGTCCACTGTTTTTATTCTTACTAAACCAAACTGCATTTTAATTGTGATTTATCTTCAGTCCTCTACAGGCCCATTTTTGCAACTTAAAATAACTGTATTTCCAGAGGAAAAAAAACAAAAAAGCAGGGATTTTTAGAAGTTCAACATTGCATTTATTTTTAAAGCATTACAGAAATTCAGGCCTTAAGTGTGGAAAACCTCTGCACACTCCTGTGAAAGTGCATACCTCTCCCTGATTTCCTGCTCCTACCAAAGGAGACTCCAACTCTCCAATTTGAATTTTGCAGGAACTGCAGAGTTGCTGTTTCTCAGGACAGCGAGTGAGAATGGAGTCCTGGAGCCCTCTGGTGGATGTATGTAGAAAGAAGACAGCTGAAAATGTGAGTCATTAAACCCTGGAAATGCATTGCCGTATTCTCCTATTTATTTCTCAGTTGATTACAACTGTACATATACATATACACCAGTACATATACTTAATTTTAAATCCAAAAGGGGTTTCTTTCTGTTGCTCCTGAGAGAACTCATATTGCAATTTCAGAGTCTCACAGGTAAATGAATCTGCATCTTGACATTACAATTAGATTTTTTTAGAGTCTTTTTGTCTTTACTCTTCCTTGGTAACAAGAAGCGCTATGTGAATATTTCCTTGGTTCTTTCTGTCACTCTGTGCCTCCTCTGCTTTACTGCTATATGTACATTTTATCACAATTACAAAAGTCTTGCAGACAAGTAACAGACAATTCTAAAGATGTCTCTGACAAAAGAATCTATTTCATTCCTGTATTGTGGCTTATTTAGCTTGCTAGTGTTCATAGGTATAAAAACGTTTTTGTGACAGAGAAATGAGCAATTCATCTAAAAATAAAAAACAAAGTAAGTGAATAATAAGTAAATGAGTAATTTGTCTATCATCTTTCTGTCAGGGAACTCATTATGCTTTACTTTTGTGTCTTTATCATCATTTTATATATGGAGCACTGAAGGATAACATGTATTTCAGTATGAGTCTGTGGCAGAACCAGAAAAAGGAATCAGGAATTTGGGCTCCCTGACTCTTTTGCTTCTCTAACAAGCATGCTACTTACAACCATTCTTGAGGATATGCAAGAAGGAAATGTTTGGGGGTCAAAGTCATTTTTTCAGTCTCTGATTGTGAGGTGTTGAACAAAGCCAGGGAAGTATAAGGAGCCAGGGTGCCTGGAGCAATGGTTTTTGGTTAAAAATGAAACATACTGTGCTGTTTTTGAGCTGCTCCATCGACTTGGCTAACCTTAAAGGAGCAGTAAGAATATGACACTGAAGAGCACTAAAAAGATAGATTTTACAGATACTATTCTCCAAAAGGCACTTGATGCTGTTATACAGGATGATGATGTACTTAAGCCAGTGAAAAAAATAATTCTAAGGTTGTTTGTAGTTACAGCAAAAAGTCAAACGAGAACTTTCCAGCTGATGATGTCAGACGATCCCACTGCTATGAGGAGCTTTTAGTCTTTCAAGTATTTGGAATATGGTGTACTACTGGGTGCAGATCTTTAAGTGCTGTGAACTCTATGTAGGGCAGTTTTTCTGAGCTTCTTGTAGGTGTAGCTAGTCGGTTAGCTAAGACTAAGTACTAGTCAGCTAGCTCAGACTAATAGTACTAAGACTAGCTACTGGTCTTAGTACTATTTCTAGTCTTGGACAACAGTCAACCATCAATGGATGTTCAGTTGTACTGAAGTAACTGACTTTTGCAGCATCAAAACTGTTGTGACTTCTTGCATTTTATTTGTGAATGCGGGTTCTGCTGCCAGGATGAACCTTTTGGCCCTAGAATATTTCTTAGACATATGCCACAGTAGCTGTTGGACTCTTTGCCAGACCAGGGCCAAACTGTTTTACATTTAATTTACTGCAAGCTTGTTAGTTTGTCTGTTGTGTTTTATAGATACAATATTGACAGGATCTATTTTTCTATTGCATTCATATGTGAAAAGTCACTTTTGTGTTCTTTTTTTTTAGCAACTAACTCGACCGGAATCCAAATGTGAGAGCTTTCCCTACTTTAAGAAATGGAAAATTGTGATACACATCAATCTGTATTTAAACATGCTTCTGAATTTTCGTAAAAATTGCCTGATTTTTGCAGTTGGCAGAACTAAAATATGGAGAGGATTGGGACATGATTTAAACACTGTCTTACGGCTAGCTCTGATTTCTTTTGTTCAGGTGTAATGGGAGAAATCTAACTAAACTATTTCTGTACTGGAAAGATTCTAATCCTCACACCCTCTAATGCCTCTTTGGGCATTATCCTCGTTACACAGGTGGATAAAGTGAGGCTAGTAACACTTGACCTTTCATGTTGAAACACTTTGAGATCTGCTACTGAAAAGTGTACAAAAAGCTACATACTTCTTATTATAACTATGTAGCTTTTCTTTTACCTGTTCAAGCACTTCATCTCAAGAAGACTGAAAAGAGAAAACATACTCAGCTGAGATAATGTACCTGCCTGCAGAGCATTTTGATTAAATTGTGCACCATAAAATTATATTTGAGTAAATCATGCAACAAAAAAATGAATGCTGCCTTCAGGATTTCCCTCAAGAGCTCTAGGCAATTTGTGGTTTTTGGATTCTGCTGGCTGGTATTTTTGGCCAAAATATTCCTTGGATGTGGAGAAAGGACACAGGGTGTATCAGGTTCCTTGTCTACTTTTGATGCTTTGATCTGAAAGGGTTCTGCTTTGCAGACTTGACTGGCACGTAGAAGAAGAGGAAAAATGAGCTAGAAAAATTGGGATTGGGAGACAAAATTGTTCTAAGCAGTAGTAAATGAAAGTTGCAGTGTCTGAGAACAGACATGGCCTTTGGAAATGCTTAGTACTTTTGATCTGGTTTCCATGGGTGCATATTAGTAAAAAAAACACTTTAAATAGCGTACAGGAGAGGGTTAATGTTACATGGAGCTTGCCCTCTTCTAGTTTGGGCTGTATAGATATTACCCTCTTCACAGAGCATGGCCTGGTTAACTAGGATAAGAGTACTCATTATTTCACTGCACTACCGCTTCCTCCCCATGGAATCAATGAATCCTGCAGTTGATGAGGAAAGTAAACTGATTCCCTTGAAGCAGCCCAGTTATTTTGCTCGTTGTCCAAGGCAGAGCCCTTGTCTGTGGTTTCAGGGCAGTGGGTGGAATAATCTGTGTGAGAACAGGTAGAGCAGTGCAACTGTGTCGATGAAGGGTAGTGCAGCAGCTGAGCACTAGATGCCACTCTTAGGCCACAGTAAGAGCTTTGCAAGGCTGCAGCAAGAGCCATCCTGGTGGGGAAGGACAGGAGCATTAGCTCCCAGAAAGCTCTGTGTGGGAGGGAGACAGGCCATGCTCCTTGCATACCCTTCCAATGACGCTAACAAAACAAATAGTGAAAAGGTGAATCAGGGGCCATCGGCAGTGGATTCAGCTGCCTGTGAGTCAGGTCAAGCAGCAGGTGCTTCAGGTGGGAACTGAACCTCCAGAGTTAGCAAATAATCTCCCAGCTTCAATGGTTTAGTACACAGGTGTCCTTAGTTCTGACCTGTTAGCCAGATGGGCTCGGAAGAAAGGAGGAAGGGCAAGGTGAAAGGACAGGTGTAGCTCAGTTGGTGGAATTCTGAGAGTTTAGTGGATGATCCCAAGGCTTGTGGTTCTTACTGCATTTCTACTGGTACAGTCAAGGTACAGGATTTAGTCGCTCTGCAGGCAGGTTTATAAAAGCCTGTGGTCAGTAGAAGAGTGCTCCCTCACCATTCCCATACATGTCCTAAACATTGCAGCACTGTACTGAGAACTAGACATCAAAATTATCTACAGTCACACTAAACTAATACTGGGCATGAGTCACAACCCTCAGTATGGAATTTGTGCAGCTCAGAAAATTCAGGAGTGTCTGGATTATGGTTTAAATTGTCAAGATAAAAGCTAGCTGTGGAGTCTGGATTCAGACTGACTGAACTGTGAACTGAAGTTTTGATGGGGCAATATCTTTTCTGGGAACTGAGTCTGCTTTACCTAGCAATTTGAAAGCGAGCACTTTGTGTAAATGGCCCAAACCATATATCTCTTAAAAATACTCTCTGTTCATACAATGTGGTGTTAGCCAACACGAACATATTGTTTTGAAGTGTGGAAGAAGTTTCTTGAATGGGGATATCAAGGAGAGAAGGAGATTCTTGTCACTGACTAAAATGTAAGTCTGAGTAGGTGCTTCAGCATCTGAACCTGCTGGAGTTCGCGGTATTTCTGCCTCATCATCCAAGTGTTTTATGTGTGTGTGTGTGTGTATATATATCCTTTTCTGTAGAAGGATTTACCAATGCAATCGTAGAGTCTTCAGTTTAACTGTGTGGCTTGTTGTGCTCAGCTTTGAAGATGAGTACACGCTGATCAGGAGGAAACAGGAAGGGGTAAATGCTGGTAAAACTCCTGATTATTGATGCGTGTTATTCCTCTTTCAATTAGTTTGTATTTCTACATAATTAGGAATAGTGTGCAATGCATTGTTAAGTGAATTATGTTGGCCTCAAATAGCAGTCTTACAGAGAAAAAAAAGACCTTCACTGCTATCACTTAAAGGATTTTTTTTAAAGTGGGGAATAGTAGAGGCACATATCTTGAACCTGAGTTTTTTTGGGTGCCTCCTGAGGACACTAGCATTGATTTGGTGATATGTAGTCTTGTGCAACCCTCCCATCTAAACTATGACTGGATCTAACCTTGTTACAGTAGAGGTCTGTGTGGGAATTTGACATGACAGACCTTAAGTACTCAAAAAGAATTGCTCTTGGCAAAGCGCTAGTATAATGCCTTATCTGACTGTTTCGTCCTCTGTACCAATTGGTCTGTACAAAGAATAAATATGTTACAGTTACTTGCAGAAGAAATTTCTCATTTAGTTCAAATGGTAGAAGATTGTCTTTTTGGTGCTGAAGATCCTATGTTTGGTCCCTGCTGACCAGGTTAAACATGTTACATGGGGGTCATGAACCTTACTAGTGAAATGTAGCCAGCACAGGCTAGAAATACTGCAGCAGTTCAGCAGCCTGGCAAAATGGTTTTCAGTAAGAAGTAGCAGAAAGAAATGTTCTGTTTCTCCTGCCACTCCTCTACCTCTTGGAGAAGTTACTTTCTGGCAGAGTGATTTGTGTGAAAGCTTATATATATTTCTGTATATTTGGGAGTGTCTAAGTGTATATTGTCCTATGGTTGTCTAACCTCTCTAACTAATCTGTCTAGGGAGTTCCCTAGGAATGTGAATTAAAGCCTGTATAGTTATCTAACTTGATGTTGGGTCAGTTTCTGTTTTCATGAACCTGAATTTAAATGCAAAAGTGACTACTCTGAAGTGAAGTACTCTCAGGTATTAAGGAAAGAGTTTGGTCTTCTGTATTTAAATTACACTACCATTGCCACAACACAATCTTTTATCCATGAAACCACCCAGGTCTTAACCTGGAATTTTGAGGTTTTCTGTCAGCAACATCCATCTTCTGGGGCCCTCCTCATATTAGCATTGATCTACAGAGGAAATAGAGAACATGGCTGTGTTATTATATTCTCAGCTGCAATTTCTGTTCCAGTGATTGAGTGTACATACAGAATTTTTGAAACATGGCCATTCTAACTTATTTTGTCTTCCTGTCAATAGCATGGCACTTGTCCAAATTATGGATCGATATCAGCTGATCTTTTATGTTAAACTGTAATGAAGTTGCCTCTCTTATTGGAGATGTGATCTTGCTTCAGGCAATGCTTTTAACTGAGAACTTTTGGAATGGGAGTGGGGAAGAGGGGAAACAGAGGTGGAGGAAAGATGTGGGGAGGAAAGAGTGAAAACTAGGGGAGGGATAGTAGGAGAAAAAGAAGTAGGTAAAAAGAAATAAGAAAAGAGCAGGGACTGGGTTATGCAGAAAACTGGCTTGTTAGGACTTCTAATAGCATGGGTAAGAACTGTTAGTCTCTCTCTTTTTTTCTTTTTAGTACAGTCAAAAAGCCAGTGGTAGACACTAGCAGTGAAATAAGTGGGATGAGGCAAGGTGCAGGGAATAGGAGATGGAAAAGAGGTATTAGATCAGCCTGTCTTCCACTTGCAGGGGAGTAGTACGGGCTCATCTCTACAGTGTCTTCTCTAGGTCTTTACCTAGCTCTGAAGAGTTTCAGCCCTGTTTAGTAGCTGTAGCACGTAGGTGAATGCTTATTGCTTTATAGTGCTGCCCCTGCTTTTACTTTAACTCTTTTTCATTTTCTTGGAAAAAATGTAGAGCAGACCTTTAGTAATCCCATTTCTAGGGGAAAGAGTTTGTGGAAGAAAGGGAAGGTATGTTAGACTTTTGGGAGAAGAGTCTATGGGAGATTATACTAATTTTGTTCTGTAGGGAAAAACAGCAACGTTTTTGAAACTGAGAAAGTCAGTGGCTGAAGTTGATGCACGTTTTCCTTTCCAGGAGCAAAGTGATAATGATAATTTAAATCTTGATGAGGCATTTAAGAAAAGGTTTGTCTCATTCATGGCCTCTCCCACAGCTGTGTCTGAGTGACTCTCTGTTGCTTCTCGGTTTTGTTTACTATGGCTATGTCTAAGCTGGAGAACCCAGAAATGCTTCCAAGTCCAAGGGTGTCTTGTTTGTGTCTTTGCCTTATATGGGAAGGGAGCAGTGAGGCTTGAGTGTACACCAGCCTCCCTTCCCCTTAGTTTCTCTGTGGAAGCAGTTAGGTACATCAACAGGGAGGGAGCTGTGGAACATGCCAGCCTGGTCTCTGAGCGGCTGACAGGTGCATCAGGATCCTGGGGTGTGTTGCAGCATGCACCTTTTGCTTAGACTAAATGCAGCCAATGTTGCTTTCTGACTCTCCTTTCTAGAGAATATGTGGAGTTCCCTGGAGCTATCCTTCCTCTGAAATCTGCCTTGATATGTAGTCCCAACCAGCAGAACTTTAGTTTTACAAAATGGTATATAAGAGGTTGTTATTTCTTATCTTCTCTTCCTCTTGTCTTCATCTCTTTCAGTCCTACAGGGCAGGGTAGGAAAAATAGTACCAAACCACATCCGTACAGGTATGTATGCTTTTCACCTGCAAGGGTCTTCTCTAATACTTTCTTGCTTCATTATCTCAGCCTCCTCCCTTAGAAGGATGTTTTACTGCTGTTTTGTCCTGGCACTTTCAGTAATTGTTATGAGTGAATTATATGAAAATACTATTAGGAAAAAAAAATTCTAAACAGTCTTACTCCCTCAGTGCAAAGGCAGAAATACAGTTTGCAATAAAGAGAGAGGGAATCTCTGTGTGAGAGTCATCCTCAAACTGGAGTAAGAGCTCCAAGCTCCAAGAGCTCTGCTTAATTAAGGGTATTTTGTAGCAGGCCTAGGCTTTTTCTCCTTGTGTGAGACTCACATTCAGCTTGTTCTTTATTCTCTTCCTCTTTTTCCATATTATGCTATACAACAGTTTCTGCTCTCTTTTTCCTTATTCCCCCCTTCCCCTGACCCCAACTATACCAGTTTATAGCTTTTCTTGGATCAGGAAGCTGTGTGTGTATATTTCATCTATCTAAATGTTGTTACTGCTCTTATTTACTTTATAGGAATGTCTAGAATCACCCATACAAATCCAGAGTGTTGGATTTGAGAAACACACAATAAGATCTTCATAAGGCTTGAAAACTTTATGATTGGATAGGATTGATTATTAAAATTGGGATAAGTACAAGGAATCAAGGAACAGAGTAAGTGACCTGTTCACTGTCAGAGAATTGTAGCTGAGCTTGGAACTGAGTTTGAGTTGCATAGTCTCATTCGGACATCTTTAAATCCAAGAATGTTCTTCCCTTCTTGGAACCTTAAGCAAAGCAAACACAAGTAAGACTTCTTCATTTCAATATAATGTAAGAGTGAATAAAGAAGTTAAGACTGTGTGGCTAAATTAGTCAAGATGCTTTAGAAGTTTTAGTCCCTGGGATCCAACTCATCTTTGATTACTGGGTCCCTATGATTTAAAAAAAAAAAAAAAAAATCCTATATTTTTTAACCCCTAAATTCTAAAGGTTGGCTAGCTATAACTTTGGAGACAAATTTATAGTACTTACGTGCCTCCAAGCCTATAACAACTAAATATCTCAAGAGATTTTCCCTGTTTATAGGGCCCAGGTAAATGAGGGCAGCGTTGTTATACCCGTTCTACAGGTGGGGAACTGAGGCACAAAGATGCTAATGATACTACCAGAGTGTAAAGCTGGATGGGAAACACTTTTCCTGTTCTGTGGAAAAAGTCTGAATTCTGAGAAATCTTCTCATCTAGAGCAAGGATGAGAAGTTAAAATTGTGAGCACTTTATAAACTGAAATTACCCCCCTGCCCAACAGTAGTTTGTGTCTGTGGAGAGATTTCAAGATTTTGATCTTAAAACACTTCGTTTCCATTTGACAGTTTTTAAAAAATATAGATAAGTATTAAAAAAAACATAATTATGACTGTGAAAACTGGAATTTTTCATGCAAATTTAAAAATTTTTTCAAATGTTTTAATTAGTGTCATTTGTCAAATGACAGCTTCAGCCTAAAAAGCATGTCAAAGAAAAAGTCTAAGCAGCCACAGTTCCTGGCGGAGCAAGTATGGGGAAGCCATATCTTTTGCAACCTATATTACTGCTTTAATCACTTCAATAATATAAACAGAGAACTAGGGACTTGTACCTAGCTTTTGGTGTAAATCAGCATAGCTGCTCTTATGTCAGTGAGATCTGTCTGAAAATCTGCTCATAAGTGTGCCACCAAGCTGCATTATTTCTTTCTAAAGTGAGAAAACACAAAAAGCTATATAAAAGTCAATAAATTGTAATGACTGGAGACAGTACTTTCCTCATCTGATGCAAACCTGGAAGGGAAAGTCAGGAAACAGAGCTGGAAGAGGCACGTAAAAGGAAAAAAAAAATCCAATTCCCAAAACCCAACAAAGAAATCTCATCCGCCACCCCCAGCCCCCACTAAAAACTCATTTTAAGAGACCCAACATTAGTCATGAAGCAGATGCTGGCAATGTTACTGCTCAGCAGGAGACTGTGAACATATGTCCCAAGTCCCACACTTTATGTGACTATTTACACAAGTGCAAAGTAAATGGAACCTGTTAACCCTGTTAACTGGTACTCATTGGTACACAGCATCTACTTGCTTTGCATTAGTATCAGGAGCAGCAGGGTAGGAGTGAGCAAGGCTTAGAGAATCCAGCCCAAGGAAAACCAACCAGATTATTGGATGTTAAAGTATGATTTTTCCAATAACTAATCTGTTGGTTTGCTTGCAGAACCAAAAAAGTGGAGGATACGGAGCAAGGGCAGAGGAGAATACTTTTAGTTTAAAAAAGATATTTTCTTTGGCCCGAAATGTTCATGTTTATTGTGATTAAAAAAAAAAAAGGTAAATCTGAATTAAATTTTAAGAAAGTAATACAGCTTTGAGTTTAAAGGGAACACATTTCGTATTCAGAATGTCAAATTGAATCATTTAGACTTTCAAAAAATGAATTCTTGGCTGAAATAAATAGACAATTTTGAAAATAAATTTGGAGATTATTCCAGTCAACATAAATCTGCATTTTAAGTTCTTGCTCAGTCATTTCATTTTAGACAAAAAAAAAAAAATCACTTTACATTGTGTATGTTTAATTTCTGAACTGTTTCATATAGGGAATAGATGTCAACTCATGCCATTATGTACAAACTATCTAATAAGGATAGATAGATTGTGAAAGTGGGAGGTGGTAAGTTTAATCATAGTTTAATTTTACTGATAATGAGAGAGTTGTACCATCAATCAATTTGACCCACTACTTTGGAGATTAGAAGTCAGATTTAGTACCTGGTGTCAAAAAAGGGTGCACGGTTATGACTGCAGGAGCTCTGTATGGGAGAATCATGTATGTTACAAGGGAACAAAGAATGATAGAATTGTAGTTCAGGGCCTTGTCTGCCTTCTATTAGCAAATATGTTACCATAACTGATTTAAATCCATTCCTGGAAAAAGTTCAATTGATTCCAGTGGCTTTCCACCAGGGATGAATTTGATCTTGCAATTTTCATAGATTTCAAACCCAGAAGGACTATTAGCTCATCTACTGTGACCTTCTGCATACCATAGACTGTAGATTTTCACCCAGTTATTTCATCATCAAACCTAGTAACTGGTATGCTTTGAAAAAAAGGGTACCTTTCTTGGCTGAAAGGTTTCTAGTAATGGAGGAAATACTACTTCTGTTAGAAGTTTGTTCCAGTGATTAATCATTCTTTTTCTTGAACAAGGCTGGGACTCTGGTCCTGCTCCTAATTCTGTTGCTTGCTGTGGCAGTCAGACTGTCTCTCAGTGTTATTTTTCCTGCTTATAACATGAAGATATGATATTTAATCTCATCTGTAAAGAGACTTAAAATATGCAACAGAAGACTGACAAATGTGAGTAAACTATCACTCTGTGCTCTGCTCTCATATATTTTTTGCTCTTCTGCTTTTTCCATTTTGCTTTCTCCATCCATGTCTTGTTGATATTTTCACTGAATGCAGTAAATGATGTTGTGCTAACCTACTGTCTTCTGATTATATCTACTAAAATTTTGCATACATTAAAAAAAATACAAATTAAAACAATATTAGGGATAATCACATATATTTGAACAGAGAAAATCCCAAATTAGCCTTGCGTTTATCCGTAACAGAGCACTTCAAGAACATGTTTTAAGTTGCTGTTATTTACAAAGCTTTGTAATGGGACATAAGGATCAGAAATTTTTTTGTTCTATGTTATATTTCAGCTTTCTTTTAATAATACTGTGGCAAATCTGTCTGCTGACAATCTCATACCTGTATCACTTTGGCTTCAGGGATTTTCATGGCAACGCTGAAGTTGAAATTCAGATTTGGCTATAAGCACATGGTTTCAAGTGCCCAGATCCGGAGGTGTATAGGGCTTGTGATGTACAACATTTATGGTTCTGCCCAGGAGAGCTTGTGGCCTGCAAGTTCATTCACTCCCATGACAGCTCCTTACACTAGGGTAAGAATTCTTCTTGTATATAAAAGATGCTTAGCGGTAGCCCCAGCATGCACATCTCGGTTCTCTAAAGGACCCTATATGGACCCTCTGACTGGCTGTGAGGACCAGGGGCAGGATTTGGGACTCTGTTCCGGTTTCTTTTCTGTGAAGTGATCTTAAATTAGTGAATCAAAATCCAGAACTGAATCCAAATGTTCCCAGAGTGAAGAATGTTTGAGTTTGGTCCTTCTATGCAGACTTTGAGCTGGGAACCTGGATCCATGGATTTGGTTCTAGCTTATCTTCAAGTGAGGTATTTGCAGTTCTCAGTGCCAGTATAAGAAAGAACTAACTACTGTTTTTCTTGTTGATAAATTTTAAGGACAGGGACTGATTGTTGCAGACTCTGTAAAGAAGGAGCCTTAGCTAAATGTGACCTATGGGATATAGGTACTTCATTAGGGTTCAGTATTATGGTGGCAGGTACCTTTTAATAGGTACCTTATCTAAAGTTCAGATTTTATGGCAAATGGAGGCTCTAGCTTCCCAGTGTGATCTGCTGTCAGTAATGATGTCACGGGCATGAATATCTTGAGGCATATATATCACTGACAGAAAAAGCTTGGGGAGAGGGTGAAGCGCCTCTGCTTCTCATCTTATTTTGGTATTTTATTAGATGCTTAGGATCAGTTTCATCCCTATTGCTTCTGTGAACAATATGAGGATCTTGCCTGCAGACCTCCGTAGATCTCAGTGTGCTGGCCTTACCATGGCTTGGCCCCCCTCTAACCCTACCAGCCAGGATTCTGTAGTTGGTCTTGCTCCCCCAGTATTTGCCAACCCAGAGAATACTGCCTGAATTGCTCTGTCTTCTGTGCCTCTGTAGGTCTTTGAGTTTATCAGTTGCTACTTTCTGTGTGCCTTCTTGGTACTGTTCCCATTTCCTGTGCACTCTTTAGCTAGTTCTCCTAGGACCCTCTCTCTTACTCCTGATGGTTGGGAAGTCTTGGTCCCAGGGGACTTGTGCTTCCTGCCACTCCAGCATTTTCCTCGCCTGGTGCTGCCCTGTTGCAGCATTCAAGTGACACCTTAATAAAAAGCTTCCCTCCCTTATCTCCTCAATGCTGCTGTCTCCCTGGGCTGGAGATCGGGTTCCCATTTCTTTCACACGCACACCTGGTCATAAAACACTGGGTTTGTTTTTAACCTCAAACCAGGGAGCTTTAATTAAAGAGACAGTGACCTCTTTTATGAGTTTGCTCGCATAGGGTTTCAGGGCTATTGTCACATACAGCTCACATAACAGAGCACCATTGCACAAAAAGCTCCATTTACACATCCCTCCCTGGCTTTTTTTCCTTTCCTCTTT
Organism: Apteryx mantelli; assembly: GCF_036417845.1. Lineage (NCBI taxonomy): Eukaryota > Metazoa > Chordata > Aves > Apterygiformes > Apterygidae > Apteryx > Apteryx mantelli. The sequence continues at coordinate 22,306,680 of NC_089984.1, forward strand.
TTGTTTTCCAAACGCAGAAGGAGGTTGTTTTCTTGTTTACCCCTAGGCCAAGTTGTCTCTCATGTTTGTAGCCTGTGGCTAACAGTCTCTTTGAAGAGAACCTACCTTTCTTACTAACAACACATAGATGCCATTAGGCTTGGAGAAATGTTATTCTTTAATGTGTGCAAGAAATCATCTTCCTCTCCCTAAATTTTCAGGATATGTATGACTTGTTAAAATGGATCTCTGATCATTTCTCCTTACTACTACCTATGTCTGTAAAATGGGATTTGTGTGTTTCTTACCACAAATAATTCACAGCATTCATTGCTGTATTTACCTGTCTTCATCAATTTTCAGGTGCAATGAATAGGTAACAGCAAAAAATACAGGCTTGTTGATACACTCGAGAATAACATGCACAGGGACAGGCAGGCAGAGAAACTCATATCCACATATATACAGAATAGTTTACATGTAACATACAAAACCACATTCATAAATACAGGCATTCATATGTTTGCATGCACATATATACCAGGAGAAAGAGACAGAAAGACACACACAGCATACAGACAGACCAAAACATACTTGGGATATGCAACGTTGAATAAGAGGCAGTCATGTACTGAAGAGACATAGCTGCGACACAAACAACTGCATAAACAACGGAATATAGACGTGCACACACACAGGAAATGCATACAGAAGAAAAAAAGATACACGTGAAACAATATAGATACCCCCAGAGAAACCATCATACACAGACCGTCAGAAAAAGGTACAAGGACAAGCCTGCAGGAAAACAACTGTGCAGGAACTTATGTGCACGTATACACTCTTGCTTACGCACCTCTCTTCGAAGCCTAACATCTGCAGGCATGCATGAATATTCACTTAGACACCAGTGCATATGCACAGAATCTGGATATGTACATACATGGTTGCAGATAAATGCTATGCGCAATCCCATGCAAATACACTTATGCCCAGAGTTACTGGGCACATGTAGGTCACTGGGCGCATATAACAGGTTCAGGTGCTGGAACTTTTACTGAATTTTGCAAAGCCTTTGCTTTCAATGGCATTACTTGCCAGTAAAAGCTCACTTATATGAAAAAGGTTTACATAGTTTAGCTGCAGAGATCATAGGCACAAAAACATACATACCCTTTACATATACAGATACGTAGATATGTATTGATGCACAGATTTTTTACCTATGTATTCATACAGATGTGCTAGCCACAAATATACCACACACAGACCCTTAGACACACACAGATATACCCACGCCTATGTTCATTGAGAGAGACTCACTCAATATCTGTGTATGTGTGTGTTGGGAGAGGGTCATAACCTCCTCCATTCTTCTCCTGAAGGGGTTTGGATAATGAAGGGAAAAGAAATGAGGCCTGGGGCTAATTTGTAGTGGCATTTCCTGGCCTCTCTTCTGCCAATGAAGCTCCGTTTCATCTTTAGCCTTATCAATTCTGCAGTCATGTGGCTTTCCGCTTGGACGCCTCTGTCTCTTCACCCTCCTCCCCAATCTCCGATGCTAATGGAAACTTCGTTAATGCCATTAATCTGCTGACCGGGACAAGTCAAAAACATATCCACACACTCCAAGCAGGGGCTGCAAGTGTCCTGGGGCTGCCAAACAGAGACACCCCCTGTGTTCATTGCATTCCTGAAAGAAGTTCATATTGATTTATTTCTCTTTCTTTCCTTTTCTGCTTTTTTCCTTGAAAACATTGCGTCCTTCCAAACAGGCACCAAGTAGATGGCCTTTTCTTCTTGCTCTCTCATAATTATATTTCTCCAAGAATCCTCTCTCTACCCTTTCCCTGGCTGCAGTGTTAATGCCTTCTTTCAGTACCCCCTTATTGCAGCTTCTTTTTTTTTAATGCTGCCTTCTGTGACAGACTTGCTATTGGCATTTTTTTTTCTCTTGCCTGGTAGAACTTCCTAATCAACCAAATGTTGTATGAACCTGCCTGATCTCTGCTGAAAAACAGTATTCCACCCCACCTTGATATTAGCTGGCAGCAAATACATAGCAATGCAACAGGATACAAGAAAATGTTTCACTATGTTATTGCTTATTCATTGTGCAGCTCCTACCAGTTCCATGCTTCTGGGGCTATGCTGTGCTGTTGGGACGCTCTGTTCTGAGCGCCCCTGAATCACTGTAGGGGAGTGAGGAGATATCACGAGGCATTTCACTAGTATGCTGAGTTTTGTAATGCTTCAACATTATCTTCTCTCACAACTGAGTATAATTTTCAGTAACATACTGTTCTCTTAGATATGACTTCATCTTTCCCTGCTGTTTCAGCACACCTGCAGAAACTCGCAGTTCTGAGAGATGACTCACTGTCTCCTTATGCCACTGTATCATCCAGTGGCTGAGCATGTGGAGGTTCCACATGTCAGGATTACCCTGGCTGAGGTCTCAATGAGAAGAGAAAATAGGCTCTGTTTGTCTGATATTTGTTTTAGGAGAAATTTTCTGTGATAATCACAGTTCACAGTCAGTTCTTGAGAATGTCAGGATGTTGAGTGATCTGTATTTGATCTAGGAATCTTTGTATACATAAATGAAATAGTGACAGTGGAGGAGGAAGAGACAGCTAAGAAAGGCATGCCGTCAGAGTTGTGACATATGGATATGTTTAAAAAATAGGATCAAATTGATGAAAACAAGGAGAGGAGTTGGCAGTTCAGTGTGAGCTTTGATGATGTCAGGCCAAATCTGGAATGATATGGGCCATGACAGAAAGCTGAGCCTTAGTTGCCACCTTCACACAGACAGTGCAGTAAAAAGGGATTGTTTCACAAGGAGAGAAGGTAAAGAAGTTTCATCAGCCCTGGCAGAGGATAAAGCCCAAACTTCATTCTCACATAGTTTTGGGTAAAGAGAACGCATCATTTCCCAGCAGCCAGGAGATGCCCCACTGAACAGAACTGCTGATGAGAAGCCAGTCACTTCCTCCCCTAGCCAGTTTCTGGGATAGGACTTAGTATTTCATCTTCAGGGAAGATGAATGTGTTGTACTGCCCGATATAGAAGGATCCACACTGATTGGTACCATACTTGATTTTTGGACATCATTGAATGAGAGAAGAGAGAGAAAAGAAGAGAGAGTATTACCTTTTGACATAAACAAAAAAAGGTAGCTGGGATACTCAATGCCCCCAAAGCACTAGTTAGATGAATGGGAGAGTATCTGTAAACCCAAGACCAATACGTACTGGGGCACTTTCTGAGCCTCAGGGAAAGCAGGGAATGAAAATTGTATACTAGTTGTAGCTTTAACAGTGTCATTAACTTTTGGTTCACTCAATAACGGCCAGAAATTCCCAGCTTTTCTCTGGCTGAGCGGATAGCCCGCTCACAGGATTTGTGGTGACTGATGTTAGTGCATTCTGGTTTGTGTTTGTGAGTCATTAAGAGCAACTACAAGAGTGCTCTCTCTGCTTCAGCTCTGAAGCTTGCATTCCCTTCTTCAGGTCCTGTGACTGGGGATTTGCAATGGAAAAAATGCTTGAAAAAATAGTGTTCATACTGAAGGGAAGTCCAGTGCCCTGGGAGATGAAGGAAACTAGCAGTACCTAAGTGAGTTCTCCATCTGGCATAGCCCAGCAATAATACTAGATTGGCGTGATGCTGTTGTGGTTATCATGTGCTGATTCTGGATTGTGCCATGTACACAGATGGAGTAATTGTGCCATGCTGCCCTGTAGTAGATTCTTTGCTAGGAAAATCATCTTCAAGGGATGGTTTTAAAGTTCACAAACTTCTTAAGATGTGTTTCTTCCTATGTGTTTTGGCAATGCCCAGCAAGGGGGATGGTCCTCATCTTGGCTGAAGTCTCACAATACTACAGCACTATAACAACCTATGCTTCCGTATGGCAGAAATTGTGCATTAGGCTGAGAAGTAAAAAGTGCTTTGGGCTTTTGATTGGTGCCAAGAAACAAATAAATTCAGCAAAGCCTGAATTAGCTATCTTGGGTACTGGGAGCATCCCAGCTGTGGCAGCATAAAACTTGTCAAGGTTAAATTTGGAGCATGTCATCATGCAGCCTTCCTGCTGGGAAAGAAGTTTAAAATGTCAGTGCTGTGCATCTTCTAACCATTCCTATTTGTGCTGCTTCTATGCACAAAACTTCTCTTGCGCACTGGTTAATAAGTTCTGACCCACCTTCTGCTCAGTCTTTTCTAACTGGTAGCCTGATAGGAGCCATCACGCTGTTTTGCAAATTCTGTTCTGCTTCCATTTTGCCACTGGGAAAATGTTCTGAAAGAGGTGGTATATGCCATCTTTTTGGTGAAGTGGTGTTTTGTTGCAGTCATGATGCTCTAAAGATAGATACTAGAAAAAGTTTGTACTTTGAGATAATATCAATATACCGGTTGGTCTAATAAAACACTTTCTCTGACTTGTCCTGTTTTTTATGGCTGGGTGGTTTTTGTTCTTGTTTTTTTTTTTTTTTTTAATAATTCTCATGAAATCTGTGGACTGGTAGTCATGAAATCTCCTTTTCATTTCTAGTCCTGTTACAAACACACGTTTCGATTTTGAAGACGTAGTTTTTCTTTGCATCACCCAAATGTAAACTGAGGAAGAAAACAGTGCCTCTTTCTTTCTTTTCTGTCCCATCTGTGTAACTTATGCTTACTTAGTGCGGCGTCCCTTTCTAGTCAGTGCACTACAGCCTGGGTTGATGAGCTGCTGTTGTTTCTGTTAGGCTTTTATGTGCAGGCTCTATGGGCTTCTGGGTTTAGATCCAAAAGTTGGAAACCTCCCTGTATTAAAACTCTGGCTTGTCTTTTAACTCTGGCTTGGCTTTTTGTTTATGTGTAGTACTTGGTGCTTTGCAATGTCTGTATGTTTCTATATTACTGAGGGATAAACAAAATGTAGTAGCATAGGTCTCTCCTTTCTGCCGACCTTTATACTACTATTATCTTTGCTTTCCCATCATTATAAATTGTTTCATTCTACTGATAAACATGCTATGAGTGATCCTTAATATTTCTTGAGGAAAAAGTGTAATATTTAGATGGGTGCAGCTGTTTCTGGTGGAAGCTGCAGCACAGCAGCTGAAGGCTTTGTTACTTTAAAGTCGATGGTAATGGAACAAAATATGGGGGATGGCTCTGCTTGGAAACATTTGAGCCTACCAGTTCATGGCGGAGGCAAAACGAATGTGCCTCATGACAAAATGTAATATGTTTTTTGATGCAGAGGGCAGAGAATTAGAAATTCCCACAAACGCAAATGAATCTACATTTTAAAATCCTTGCAGTCAACGAGGGAAGAAACTTCTTTGTTTTAATGAAAGCACAATAAAAAGTAATACTTGTGTAGTTTATTTAATTCAAAGATGCCAGACTCATTACACAACTGTGATTTAAAGATCATATAATTCCCCTCTGATTACTATGTAAGAATCATGTTTGCCACTTTTGAAATGTGGTTTTGAATGGGATGTTGGAGAGGTTTCATGTAAAAAAAAAATCTCTCCAAACTATGGGGAACAAATTAGGACAGGGAAAAGAGAACAGAAGGGATACTATAGGAGGAAAGAGTAATCATCCTTACAACCCTTGCCAAAAATGCTGTAAGACCTTTTGGTTTACAGTTTCAGAAGAAAGTCTTTGAGTCCTGCAGAATGGTGGCCCCTACCACCAATTTGAGACATCACCTCACTGCTGACCCAGGCTCCAGCACCAAGTGCTGCTTCTTCAGTGCTGCAGTATGGAGTACTCCTTGGAGGACTACCAAGCAGTAAGCCAGCCAGTCTTATTTAGCTTATGAGAACTGACAGGATCACAGCACAAATACCTACAGACCAAACAGACTGGTTTGGAGTAATTTGAACAATGGGGAAGAAATCCTGTCTTCCCTTCCTCCAGGAAGACAATAGGAGCCTTCCACTGACTTGAAAGGGACCCAGTTTTTGCTCTGTTTTCACAGTGGCTGTAGAGGAGTGGAGGTCCTTGTTTCTGAGAACTTAGGAGAGCTGTTCAGTTTCATCTAAGAAAGCTGACCAAATCAGGCAATCAGTGTCTACTCCCTGATATCCTCTTAAACTGTGCTATTCACCAGCTTATCAGTTCTGTGTCTGTGCTGGAATGTGAGAATAAAGTATGAGAGCTATCAGAGTCCATTGGTCCAAACACTTGGGTACTCCTGGTTTAAATAGGCAAAGGAGGTATTGTTAAACATATTTTACAGAGTATAAATTCATGGTTAGCTCACTATTCTTTGCTGATTTTCTGCACCCCAGTGCCTCAAATGCAAACCCTTCTCTTCACTGAAACTTCAGTTGATGTCCTCTTCAAAGGCACATCTCCTTTTCAGACGGGCTTAAAGACAATATATGAAAAGAAATGTATTTTACTCTACTGAAAGGGCAGTAGGTGCAGTTGGAGGCTGGCACTGTAGTAGCTGCTGCTCTGGGATTCAGCGCTAACAAGGAACAAACACACTTTTTCTGCTGCTGTTGTACCACAACAGAGGCGATGGCACCTTTCTTCTCTATTCTGCTAAATCTATCAATTTAGCTTGGAAGCCACTGTGGTTCGCAATTCATTTGCCTGTATGGAATGAATGTGCTGGTCTCAGTCCACTTCCCCAGAGAGACCTATGGCTGACAATAATAGGAATTTAGTTGTTTATTTTGTGTTCTTCTGAAGTGGGGTCATGAGGGAGGGTTTGCCCTATTGCTGCTTTTATTTTATGATCTCTTTAAAGAACAGTGGAGGATCAGGAGTTGGGATAAAGGCCTAGGACTGATCTCAACGTCCAGAGCTGCCAACCTGACCTTAAATCCACACAGAGAATAGTTACCAGACACTTTCTGGGGTCAGTCTGGACTCCATTTTTCATCTGCCAGGGCAGAAGTTTAGGAATCAGCACTCATTTTGCCCTACTTACCCCAGTGCTAGCTTCTAACACGGGAAAGCTGTTGGCACAGGCACCAGCCTGTCACTTTTGTGCCTGAGGGAGGAAAGAGAGGAGTCCTTATCCCATCTTCCTTTTCAGACAGTCTCCAGGAGTTTTGGAAGGAGCTTTTTACAAGCCCTCCTCTATTGTTGGCCAGGAGACAAAAGACGGAGGAGCTGGATTTAAGCATAATGACGTGAGCTCCTCCATGCAGAAAAACCCAGCTGAGAGACCCCCCCTGCTCGACACACACACAAAAAAGGAAGAAAGGGGGAGAAAATCTTTGAAAATAACTAATTAAAGTTGTTTTAGCCTCTCTCTCTCCCCTCTAAGGGAGCCTAATCTCACAGGGGGCAGCGGGGGAGAGAGACAAGAGGAACAATGAGAACCATCCCCCCCTTCTCTACACCCCACCTCCCAGTCTCTGAGGTTTTAAAACAAGAGGCCACTTTAAGTTAATGAGCTATCAGCTGACTGGGAGAAGTCTCTAATGAAGCCCAATGTTCACACATTCTCTAGCTTGCTGAATAGGCCTCTGCCAACCCCATAACTGTCAGAAAGTTTCATTCATAAAATCCGCATGCTGGGGTTGGTGGTGATGGGGGCAGGGAGGGAGCTGGGTGGAGAGGTGGTAGAGGGGGAACCGTGGTGTGGAGGTCTCCATGTGGAGCAGTCTGTCTCAGTGACCAAATAGGACTGTGCATGGCTGGGAGCAGCAGCAGGCTGGAGGATCCTGGGGACCCGACTCCACTCTCTATTGTCTGTCTAGTAATTAGGAAGATCCTCCAAATAGTTCTGGAGGACACTGATGTCTGTCGGGATAATTAGTGAAGATTTGGGGGATGTTCCAGCTGTTATGTCACCAGCTTTGCTAGGGCCAAAGGGGCAGATGATAGTGGGGAGAGGTAGATGAAGCTGAGGAGTCATTCTGGGGCTTTTCTCTGTGGTCCATGCTTTGCTGAGCCTCATGTCTTCTGACAGGGCTTTAGAAGCTGTGTGTGTGGGAAAGGGAACTGGGAGAAGGAGGGAAGGGAGCACAGGGAATATTCTGGGGAAAAGATATGACATCAGGGGAATAAGGAGAAGTCATGTTTACTTTAACATAAATAACATTAGCATTGGTGTTTGTTTGCTGGAGCTAATTCTCCTTCAGTAGTGCAGGTGCTATTGGCAGGAGCAAAGATGGAAGGTGCAGATACAGGGTCAAGAACTGTTTTCCTCCAAGGGCTGAACTATGGTTTGACCAATGGCTCAGCATTGTCAGGTAACTCACCTGGCCGGTTACACAGGTAATGGTGATCAAGGACCATTGTACTCCTGTGGCCTGCAACTTTTGATATAAGACACCTCCAGGTCTTTCCTAAGGTTCTGAACAGCAATGCCAGGCCTGGATTTTTTGGATGAGTTACTGGATCTAGTAGTCTGAGCACAGGAATAAGAGCTAGGAGCACAGGACTTCTGCCTCTCTCTTTGAAACCTGCTTCTCTGGAGCATTTGTTTCCTCAGTTACAAAAGACCAGGGCTATACGACCAGAGACAGGAAATATGCTGATGGTGATGATCCTTCATCCCTTTTGATCCCTTCGTCATCCCCATCCCCAAGTCAGTATGCTGCAGCAGGACCAGGGCCTAATTGTTAAGTGTCATTTAAATTCTGATTGCGCCAAAAGACAGAGCTAAGTGAGAGACAGTCTCTGCCTCAGGGAGCTTACAGTGTAAATACACAATTCAGATTGAGTGGAAAAAATAGATGCTTAAGAGTCTCATTCAAAAACCGCTGAACTGACAGCATGCCTGTTAACTTTGATGAGCTTTGAAATCATCTACCAGTGATGATCTGCCCACTGTTATACAGGGTGTCTGAAGCCAACTCCCATCCAGAACATAACTATGAGGGCAATTCTGTTCATACGTTTCTTGTATATACTATAAAGAGAAAGAGGTGGGAATTTGCAAAGTACAGGGAGAAATTAGGATTCAATATTCTTGGCACTGAGGACAGCAAATCCACTGTGCAGGGGCTTTGGGTGGCACACCAGGAGCCCTGGATTCCGTGAAAAGATGAAAGTGTTGGGAAAGCAGCTGTCTTTAGATGCTTCTATGGAGTGGAGTTCTGTGGAGTACTGAAATGAGTCATGAGTCAATGCCATAATATTTCATTCAATAAAATCTCTGGCTTTCCATCTATTCTGTGCTATCATTGAAATATCACTACTGTAGTGTGGGGAACCGTTGTGGTTCTTTGCATATGGTGGAGGCAATGCTGGGGAGGATAGATATATCTGGGATTTGGCAATAAACTGCAAAGTCTGTGACTAAAGGATTGGGAAATATCTTTCCTCTGACTGCTTTTAAAGGGGTTTTAACTTTCCCTTCCTTAAATTTGGTAGTTCAGTTACTGAGTTATGTTACATTATAATAGTACCTGAACACTTCACCATCTTTATTTGAATATCCTTAAAATATGCATGCTTTCAGATAGAGCAGTGCTACTATTCCCATTTCAGAGTTGAGGAATTGTAGCACAAAGTTTAGGGGAAGAATTCAAAAAAGGGCTCTGGCCTTGCAATGCTTGGTTTTTAGGCAACTTGTTTGCAGTGAAATACAGACATCAGAATTAACTATGGGGAGAGGTAGGTGTAAGGATGTAAGGGAGGCAGAACATGGAGAGGGAGCTGTGTAAGGCAGCAGGTGAGAAGTGCTGAAGGGCAGGATGGGATGTGTATTCTGGCAGTTAGGCACTTGCCTCTTGCCTGGAGAGAGAGATCTGTCTTCACATGAGGTTCATGCCTATGAATATCTCCTGGGTTTAGGTCTACTCTCCCTGGCTTTGAATACAGGACTCAAAACCAGGTGCAGGCAGTACATGCTGGGCTGTTGAGTTTTCCAAGGTGAAGCTTCCTAAGTCACTGCTGGTGAAGATCTTCCATTTTTTTTATAAATAATCAAATATTCCCTGGATGATAAAGCACTAGGCTTACACTGTAAGCTGAAGACTATAGAAGCTGCTGGCTGAGGGGAGGACAAACTTGCAGAAGAGGAGAAAACTGATGAATAGCTAGTTACACACACGTTATGTAGCAGATAGTGGACTCTGTGTTTGGCCATCCTTCTTTCCTCCATGTACTGAGGAAGGAGCATCTTGTGAACGAAGGCATGTTTGGTTCTACCTGTCTCTCACTAAACAGTAGTTCATGGGTGTGTTGAATTGAGCCCGAAGCTGTTGTTTTTATTGTGCCATTCATTTGTGTTGGAAGCTGACTAGTTCTCCTGCTCGGTTAGCTCTTACTCGGACTTTTCTTGCACTAGCACTGCAGCACTAGCCAGATCCACCTTAGGTGGAGTGCTGGCTGGTCTCTACTTGTGTTGGCTTTTGATTTGCAGCTCTGTGTCGCTTGTTCCTGTCTTCAGCGTTTCTTTGGCTGGTATGCAGATTGCAGGCAGAAAAGAGGCAAATTCAGTGCTGTTGAATCTCTGCTCATGCCAGCTCTTGCCCCTTCAGCAGTGGCTTGCCTCTTGCTAGTACCATCACTCACGCTGGGCGTTGCCTTGTCCCTTATTAATATTGTCTCTTCTCTCCTCAGCACTACTCTACTCTTGTTGGTATTTAGTTTTGCTGGCAAATCCTGCAGCAATAAGGATGTTTTGTGGAGGACTGGTTCTCTGTTACTGCTTATAATAATATTTGTTTAGCAGCTGGAGAATGACTGGGCTCTCTGTGGGTGAAGGGCCCTCCTGCACTCTTTAGACTCACTTGGATGCTCTCAGCCTGATCTAAGAGCTCTACAACAAGGAGCCACCAACATGCCTCTCAGAAGTTAGAAGGGTTTGTTCCAATCAGATCAGAGATTTGCTCACAAATTGGTAAAGAAAGAGGGGAGCAAACAGACAGTGAGCAGGTTCAGATGCAAGACAAACTCTGCATCTTGGGCTGCGTCATGGCTTGTGTTCCCTCTGTGCATGAGCCAAGAGGGACCACTTGGTTTAGCAGCCTCTCTCATGTGAGCACTCAGTCGACACAAGAGGCTCTGCTTCTTTCCCCTTGGGGGGTTGCTGGAGGCAAGAGCTCTCAAGGGCTCAAAGAAAACAAAGCAATGTTTGCTTAGCTGGAGAGCAGAGTGTGCCCTGAGTAAATTGTATCAGAGCCCAGGAGTGCTTCAGAAGTGAAGTGCCTCTGAAGTTGGCTCCACAAGATAAATGCAAGACAGGACGATGCCATTTCCCCAGCTGATGGGGTGTCCCACTGACTTATTTTACTGATCAGATTTTGGTTGCTCTAGGCCTCAGCTCCAAAAAGATGTGAAGGGAAAAGTTTCTCCTGAGGAACAGGAGTTTTCCCTATGGTTCTGCCAGTGCTGCACTTTGCAGACAGCCAAAGAAGGGTTAACCTGTGTGTCCTGCTCACAGCATGAGGGTTCCATTTGTGGGAAAGAAAGGAAGGAAAATGGTATTCTGGGAGCTTGCTGTTGGCATGATGCAGCAATTCATGGACAGAGTGATCAGGGAGGGGAGGGATCAGAGAGATTCTTTACTCCCTGCATCCAGATTTAAAGGTTTGGAGGAGTGAAAGATAGTTGGCCAAATGCTGTGATGTGTTTCAGGTAGGACAGAGAATAGCCCATGTTTCTGTGGCCTCTGGGTAAGTTACAGGTTTCCTCTCTCTGGACTTGACCTGTGGAGGATATAGGTCCTGCTTCTAGTTGTAGTTATCCCTGGTTCAGTCAGAGGTGTGCAGGCCAAGCTGGCATATGTCCAACATAGCTATCAAAGATGTAGTACCAGGCCTCACGTATCTTTTGTACTCTTCAGTAACTAGAATGATTGAGAATACAGCTTTCCTAGTACAGTAGGATGAAAAGACTGCTTCTTGCCATGTACAGATCTCCTGTAGTTTTTGTTTCTGCGAGTGGGTGATTGATTGCAGTTTATCATCTATGGACACAGAAGTGTCTTGTCATCTCAGGTGGATTTCACTTCCAGCATGTGACTTATTGCAGCACTCAATTTCCAGACCTCTTTCCCTGCTATAGGCCCCTTGCTGATGCTCTGGATTCATAGGAGTGCCTTATTTCTCATCGTATATATTTTTTTCAGGTGAACTTGAAATGTGCCTGTGCAGGTTGTTGGTTATTGGCATCCTAAGATATTAGTGATCCTTATAGCATCTATAATCCGAACAGAAATAGAGATACCAGATTAAGAAGTTTTCTGTTCATGGTCTCCTTTCTACATGATACTAAGCCTGATTCTGTAGCAGAAGCTCAGTTCTACTGTGTAGAAAAGCATGTTATCACACCTCAGTGTTAAATCAATTGTCTGATGTTTCCAGCAATTCAATTTGCTGGGTGGAGGATGTCATAAAAATGATTGGGCTAAAAAATAACCTCTTTTCTATCCAAACCTCTTTTTGCATATTTCTGAAGCCTGGAGTGGATTTTCTGGACTTGTGACATGAGTTTTTATTATGTGCTGTATCAGAGCTCTTGTGAAAAATAAAATAAAAATGTTGCATGTGGAGAGTCTCTAGTAAAGAGTGTCTCAGGAAAAGGTAAACAAAACCCTTCAGACTAACGAAAGAACAGTCTGTGTGAAAGTAGCTTGGTATTTAGCTGGAAATTACAGTCAGCTCTCAGATGAATAGTCTTGCTGGCATGTGCAGGTGAGTATTTGGCTTATGGTTTACAGTTCACCTTGCTGCATGTGCATGCATTCTGCCTGTCAGCTCAGAGGTGCAAAGATGGCTGCATTTTTGTGATGGTTCCTATTCCAGAAGTATCAGCAGATCACAACCTCACGGTGAGTACTGTAAAAATGTGTTAGTAAGAAACAGACTCTGCAAAAATAACCTGCAGTCCAAATGGGTGTGACAGCCCTTGTTTGAGAGATGGAGAGGGTCTTTGGAGGTCATTAGAGATGAAGTGATGTGACCAAGATCACGCAGGGCCTTTTTGCACTCTAATTTACATCCAGAGCTTATACCTCACAGGTTCAGAGCTCATGAGGGCATTTTAATAGTTCAGAGAGTTTTTAGGAGGCACACTGACATACATTCATCCAAGGTAAACGTCATCTGCCATCTTGGGCCCAACCCCAGATTTGCTTTCATCAAGTCTAATTACGATAATGGTTCATTTAACCTCTCTGCCTCCTCCTAACTTCCGCTTTAGAGCAAAGGCACTGACTGAGAAACCTTGGACAGCACAGTTCCAATTTTAGCTCTGTCTGACTCATTTAGTAATTTGATCAGGTTAGTTTGTCCTTGACTCAGTTTCCCCACTGTCAAAATCGGACTAATAACACTGTCCTGCTTTTTGAGGAAGGATTATGAAGATAAATTAGTTTTGGCTGGAGAAGAGTCCTGCAGGGCTAGCAGAATTAGAAGGAGACAAGCACTCTTTATGTTGCTAGTATTATCTATCACTTATGTTTCTCGCAGCCCTCCTTGACTTTTACTGACTATGTATTCTGTCTCCTCTTGCAAATCACCAGCACATATATTGATCAGCAATATCCCTTGCATAGGCTACAGAACTGTTTCTCCATCAACTTCTTTGCCATCCCAGAGGCACTTGGTTTTACATTTCTGAGAGTGAAATCCTGGCCCCACCAAAGCAGGGATCTCATCTGTGGTTTTCCACCACATGAGTGCTTCCTCTTGTACACAGGGCTGCGGGGTTGTTTCTTCTGTCTCTTTCTACGGCTCCTATAAGGAAGAACAATCCCCTCTGAAAAGCTCTGAGATGCTTTCAGAGACAGACAAACTGATGAGGAGAGGGATGGCTGGAGAGGAAAAAGCCAGCCCCACAACAGTCTGACTTCTTCTAGAGAGGGTTAAGTACTAAATGCCTCTTACTGGGTCATTTAATGATGGATGGTAGTTAGTGGGGGTGGGGTAGAGCTGACTTCCAGCCCTGCATCACTAAACCGTTCATTAGGAAAAACACACACAATGGAAAATGGCAGAGGGGCTCAAGTGTCCAATTTCTCTCTTGAACTCTCTGAACAGGAGGCTCCAGTCAGGGGAATCCCTGCCACCCTTTTTCCCCCTCCTTCTCTGGCAGTTTCTTTATTAATTAACGGAGTTGGCTGGGGACGGAAACGGAGGACAATAATCAACATAGATGGGTCTGCAGACCTATTTTTAATAATGTGCTTTGCATCTGTCCTAATTGGTATGGAAACAGTGACCTGATTGGAACGACCGGGAGCCTCTTGGGGCCTTTCTTTCTTCCTTTCTCTCCCTCTGTTTTCTTTTTTGTTTGGTTGAAGTTTGACTTGGTGGGAGTGGAGGGGCCAGCGGGTAAGAAATATAAAACCTAACCTTAGGGGCTGTTCACAGGCTGGGGAGTGGAGAGGGGTGATGTTCTGGGGAGAGCACAGGCTGTGGGGGAAGGGAGGCCTGGAGCCCTTGGTTAGAAAGTGTGGTGTAAATGCCTCTGGGGCGCAGAATCTGGCTGCCCAGGGGAGCCATGGCTGAGGCTGAGTAGGGGAAGAAAGGGGCAACAGCCCTGCTGGTTTAGTTCAGTGATGGGAGATGTGATGGCTTTTCTGGGTGAGCCAAAGGTTGCTTCAGGGAAAACAGAAAAGCACTCCAAGAGCCAGCTGATGGCAGGTCCCTACCCTATATGTGGCATATACCATGGTATACATATACCATGTAACAAGCAGGCACACAGTGAGAGACAGCCCCTGTCTCCAAGAGATTTTAACCTGAAATAGGCAGTGGGGGGAGATCGCCAATGTAAGGCCAGAAAGTGGCTTAGGAGCAAAGTGTGGCCCAGAACCGCAGCTTCCCGAGTGCTGTGTTAGCACCTTACCCACTGGTCACCCGGGGGCACAGCTGCCCCGGTGGCTTAGATACTGCACTGGAGAACCCAAAACAAATGCCATGTACTAACACGTGCACGGGAACCACACTTGTTTGGGGAAAGGGAAGAAGCCTTTGAATGTGACTGGTATGTTCTGTAGTACTGTAATTCTTACTTATTGCATCTGGGGGCGTACTTAGCGTTGTTGTGTTCGCACAGGGTGCCTTTTGGGTGGGATCACAGAGGCCAAACGCTACAGAGCACAAGTGGCAGTGTGTCTGCATGCATTCTCAGGGTGGATATGTCTGTTTCATAGCTGTCCAGGGAAGTAGATGAAGCACAGCTTGCTCTTCCTTCCTACCTGTTTGAATAGATAGCACTAGGGTCCTGTAAACTGTGCCATGTTTGTCCAAAGCGAGTTTTTTTGCAGTGTCTTGACATTCTTTGGAAAGTCACTTGTAAGACTTGAGCATTTGGAGAACGCCTTTCTCCGTACAGCCTCAGTCTCCTGCACAGCTGTAATGCACTGCGGCTGTGAGCTTCATCATCAAGGGGAGGACTGAAGTCGTGTGCGCACACTGAGGAACTTGGGACACGGGAAGAGACCATGTTGGGTATTTTTATGTTACCATCTTGGTGCCAAATTAATATCTTGCAGCTTCACTCTCTGTGTCACAAGCTTGCATGTACACACGCTGTCAAACAACCATGTGAACAAGCAAGCCCAGAAACTCAAATTATGAAGGAAAAAAGATATTTCTCCTATAGACTAGGAAAGAAATTGGGCATTATAAAAACATACAAACAAAAACAAACCCCCATCTCTGGGTGCATAGATGGAAAGAAGGATGGGCAGGAATGGTGCTTATTCGTATCTATCCCAGAAAAGGTCAACTGTGACCATGTTTATTTGAGTATCACAGTGATTTTTTTTCCTTACAAGCACCAGCTCCTAGAACAGAGCGATTACATAAGAATCTTAGTTTTGTTTTAAGGAAGCTTGCTGTTTCGATGCTTGATGTATAAAGCTTGATTATGATTTAGTTGCCCTCAGAAGGCTCAGAAACAGAGATGGAAACCACGAGCTCCCAAACGTATTCTGTTTATTAATTAAAAAAAAAAATTGCTGGAGCTTTACTCCAATCCCTGGGTTTTTTTGGGCCTTACTTATGAATTTGGGCTACTTCAGCAGTAATAAAGATTAAGGCATTGCTGAATTCAGGATGTATTTATGGATTGCAAGTCTGGGCATCTGTGGTGTATATATAAGTCTGCTTAGAAAGGGGAAATAAATAAAGAATGAGTGGAAAGGTAGAGGGAGCAGGCAGTGAGCTCCTGCCACTGTGCTGTGTGAGAAGTTGGCCAGGCCCCATGTAAATCAAGGACAAAGTTGACTAATTTCCTGGGTCGGTCATGGTGAAAATATCACATTTCATGGTTTGTTGCCGATTCATAGAAAAATCCTATTAAAACTGGGCAGATTACTTATACAATTTAAACAAATGATGATCAAAGATTAGAACATGTTCTGTGAAGAATGAAAAGGAATAGAAATGAATGTGCATCTGGCGAAATGGGGCCAGGTGGGTTTCTGCATGCAAACCTGCTATTTTAGCACTGCGGGAATAAAGGGGCGGGGGGGTGCAAGCCGTTTTGGAGGACCCCGTCCCTTGTAGATCAGGGGGCTTCTCAGCAGCATATCGATCTGTGCCGGGCAGCCAGGGGAACGGGGATGGGGAGCTTCGCCTCTGAGAGTGGAGCAGGGAGGCAGGACAAAGGGGACGAGCCCTCGGGGGCTGCGGCGGGCCGGGCAAGCGGCCTTCAGCGCGGCTGCCCTCGCGCGGGGCCCCCGGCCGGCGCCCGGGGCTGGGCACGGCGGCGGCGGCCCGGCTGCGCCGCGCGGCTCCGGGCGGCAGGGGGCGCCGCAGGCTGCCTTTTGCGGCGGCGGCGGCGGCGGCGGGGGGGGGGGGCTGGGCGGCCCGCGAGCAGCCGGGGGCGGCCGCGCTGGGCGGCTCCGCGGGCTCGAGCCGTGCGGCCTCGCTGCCCGGCTGCGGTGGCGGCGCCGGGGGCCCGGGGTGCCGCCTGCCCGCTTGGAGGACAGGCTGCTCCGCGCGAGGAGAGGGGTCGTTTCCCGTGCACGGGCGCGTGTGCAGGCTGGGGCTGTCAGTCGCGGGAGTGCACGCTCTCCGCTTAGACCCGAAGCTCCCCGAAATTCCTAGTCCCCCACTATATATACTGCGTCACTTCCAAGGTGCTCAGGAAGTATCACCTAACCCCATAGCCAACAAAGCTTAAGATGTGAGACAGAAGTGGAAATCACTGATACGTGTCTCAACAAGAAAACAAGATCTAAACTAGCAGTACACTGCACTGCTGCTGATCCCTGCATAGTTCTGTCCTTTAATGCCTCATCACAGTGAAATATGTGAAATGAAGGCAAAACCTGCACAAATTGTGAGACAACAACCATGGGAAGGAAAGAATACAGAGGCACAAAGTATTTTTTTTTTCTATTCTAAAGGTGCTTTTATGATCCATGAGATAGAGAAGAAATGGGTAAACAGAAATGTATCTCCAAAGAAAGTGGTAGAAGTTTTTGGCAAATACAAAATAATTGACAAGAGCTACATATTTACACTGGGGGCAGAAGAAGACAGCTGTGCTTGAATCACTTTTTTTTAGGTAGCCAGATTTCTGTTTACCACTGTCAAAATTGCTTCTGCAGATAAGGCACTGCTGAGCATCCAATCCTAAACAGTAATTCTCATGAATCCTACCCTACTGTTGTTCATAGCCTACTTAGACTTTTAAGTCTGTTGATACTACTACTCATTTTTACTTCTTCAGGCTGGACATACCGAAGAAGTACACGACTAAAGCTCTTGTCCCAAAAGTTGACTCTTAACACCAACCATACCAAAGCGCAGATTTATACCTAAACAGCCACTGCTGCCCAAAATTGAAAAATAAGCACTTTGACCCTACTGATATCAGCCTTTAGCTTCTCTCTCTAGTCCTTCTACAATTCAGAAATAAATCTGATTCCCGAACACTACCCAGGTTAACTAGACTGTTTACTGTGGCCTGAGTACCTTGTGAGCCTATCCATATGTTTAGAAGTAGGATGAGTCATGTGAGCCTGAAAACTAAGCATAATATACTGAATCTTCAAAGAACATCTCTTGTCATACCTCTGTGGCTTAGGCAACTCTGTAGGATCTTGTCTCTAGAACTTTAACCCCACCTTCAATCTTGGCATAGATCATGACCTAAAAACCAATGGAGTCAGCAAAGTAATCATAAGACATTTGAATTTACTGGTGCCTCCCTCATCCTCTTCTGTGTGGGCCTAGTAGAGTTCAGCAATAAATCTGGTTCTGTAGAGGCTCCTATTCAGATCCCAAACAGTGACACCATCCTAGCTGTAGGCAGTTCATGGTTTAGGCATGCCATTTTCCACCTAGTTAGGAATATTATGGTTTAATCTACATATACCTGTGCTCAGTTTGCCTTGCAGACCTGGCAGAATTCAGTAAGAAGACTTGTTTTGCATACTTCTCTGTCTCAAGTCCTCTACTGAAGCTTTCCTGAACGCTGATGTCTATGGTAGTCTAGGCAGCAGTGTCTGCCTGAACATGCAGGAGAAAACACTTGGATCTGCTAATGACTGCTCTCTTTTAATATTTATGGGCCTGTCAGAATTCAGCAATTCTCTACTGAGCCATCTTTTCCAAACCCATCCCTAACACTATCCTATGCTCAGCATCAATCAGCGTGGGAATCCAGTCATTCTGAAATTTGAGGATGAGGTTCATGGATTTACTGTTTCCAGCTCTTAGCATAGGTCTATGGGTCTTGGGAAAAGTAGCAATAAACCCATCTCTCCATGACCTTCTACTCCAAATCCAAACCTTAACGCCATCTCTAACCCTAGGATTGTTCAGAGCCTAGGTACCCATGGCTTCCTAATAACTGAGCATAACACATTTAAATCTTCTGACAGCTACCCCCAATTTTTCTTCAAGGACCTGGCAAAACTAAGCACGACCCCACCCCTGTCCTGAATCCTGAGAGCAAACCGAGCCTCAACCTTACCAATCATTATAGCACAGGGACCTACTGCTGCCCAGAAATTAAACATGAAACATTTGACTCTATTAATAGCAGCCTTTTATCTTATTACTGGGAGTGTTCTGCAGTGGAGGTGACAATACAGAGCCTCCTGTCCCCAGCCCTAAACCTGCGCTACTGATAATATCCTTTATGGCCAAAGAACCAGTTCATCCCTGAACATTAACCATGAAACATTTGAATCTACTGATACAGGCTGCTGTCCTACTGCAGGCTGCACAGAATTCCTCAGTAAACCTGACCCTGCACAGAACCATATCCTATATCTTAGACTTAGTCCTAAGCTCATTCCTAGCATGGGTGATGGCCTAGGAATTCAGTTACGTTCAAAAGTTAATCAGAAGATGTTTAAATATGCTGATACTGATTTTAGCACTTATCTTACCTCTAGCAATGATGCTATTCTGGCTCCAGCATTGATCATGGCTCAGTAACCCCATTCAGTCTGACAATTAAAAATGATACATTTTAATCTACTTATCCCTGAGCAGGTCTGGCAGAACAGAGCAACAAAAAGTATTTAGCGCAGCCTCATTTCTAGAATGCTAAACTGGAGCCTAATTGTAATCCTAACCCTGCCTTGGCCTCTGCCTGCACACTTACCATCAATAGAAAATTAAGAATAGATATTTGAATGTACTGACACCAACCTTCATCTGTTTTTTTTTGTGAATCTTAAAGATTTAGGCAATTAATTTGCTCCTCTAATCTCTCCTGTTCCAAACTTTATCCCCAACTCTAATCCTACCCTTGACCATAGGTTAGGAATGCAGAATATGGCATTCTCATCTACTGGTATCAAACCTTGTCTTTCCTTTACAGATCTGACAGAGGTCAGTACTAAATCTGGCTCTTCAGATCCTGCTATCCCTAATTTTAACTCAAATCCCAAACATTATGCATCATTATACGCTATATTCACATTGCCACGAGACAATGATGTGTGAGTCTACTTGTGTTAACCTTACCTTATCTTGCAGAATTCACCAAACATCCAGCTCTGTCCACTTCTCTCTAATCCTGTTCTTAACAAAAACAAACAAACAAACAGCCTTTACTATGGACCAAATTTACCCCTGCCTCAGAATTAAGAATATGACATTTGAATCTACTGACACTAGAGTGCTGTGTTTGCATGGTCAAGGGAGAGCCTTTCAACTGAGATAGTCCCCCGCCTAACCTGAACTGAGTGTCTCTGGTATGGATAGTCTGCATACTGGGTGATTTGGTGACAGAAAATAGGAAATTCAGTGTTATAAAAATTAAAGTCTTGTCATGTGAGGTACTTGCCAGTCCCTGAGTGGTGAATAAGACAATTTCTTTGGATTCAAGGGGAACTATGCTGATCTATACCAGCTGATGGATATTGTCCGGTACATGTAGATCTTTAGAGTGGAAAATGCACTGTCTTTCTGTGAGGACTAAAGGATCCATATACTTTTGTACCAGAGTGTAAGTATGTAGAGTCTTGCTGAGTATAAATTCAGGCTGATAGATACCAATGCGTGTTGTTGCCTCTATGTCAGTGCCTCCTCTAGGCTTGTGTACAGTTTATGCTGGCCAGAAGTTGTGGGTTGGCATGTGAGAATGGTGGGGATGAGACTGCGCCTGGAGAATGTGGCCGGAGTCATGGTGCTGGAGGTGTTGCCGGAAGGACTGAGAGTCTCTCAATTTTTAATTTGGTATCAAATATGCTGGTGCTGGCATGTCTGATGATGATCTGTCCAGTGATACTAATCACATTTGTGACACTAACTGCTGTAGCAAGGAACTTGGGGCACTCAAGTTATGGTAGAGCAGTAGATTTTTGTAGATGAAATGCTATCTGATGTACAAGAATTTTATAATCATCTTATTTGGATCAAAATGCTGAACTAAGAAACTGAGCTGGATGTTAATTTGCTTGTTCACTTTTTGGGGTGAAAAGCCCTCAACTTTGTTTTCCATTAGGCACCCCAGCTGGAGTGGGGGAGGCTGTTGGACACCAGTGTGTTCTGCATAGAGTCACCCTGTGAGCAGTTGGTATTACTAGAAGGTAAAATAAAGGGAAACTTGCCTAAAGTTGGAAAGCAAGTGAAAGCTGCAGATAACTTCTTTTTTCCTGCCTGATATTATGAATAAGCATCTTCCACTGATTAAAACCAGCGATGCCTTAGTGTAACTAAGCAATTTTCAAAGACTAGTGCTTATGCAGTGCTGAGAGAAGATGGTAAGGACCACTCAATTGATTTAGCCAAGTCACCATCATGGCTGTTTTGATCCAACATTTTGTCGTCTTAGCATCCTGTTCATTTCACGTTAATGGTGAATAAAGCTGATTAGCTGCAGTTTTAACTGCAGGTAACTTGTCGTTATTGTCAGGAAACATGTTTCATCTGCATAACAGTTTCATGTGAGCAGTGGGGAACATTTTCTATTAGCGTTTGTTGATGTGAAACATGGTGGAATTATGTTCAGGACTGGAGGAGAGCTTGAGATTTTTACCCTTAACTCCAACTAGAGAAACTGAATCATGAAAAGAAACTTTTTGATTCATGCCCAGCAATGATATTTTCAATATTACTTCTAAAGTAAACCTAAGATCTGATTCTGTCATGCTATGTACTGTACACATACAGCTACAGAAAGCTACAATCAACTTTCTTAATTCTGCCCCAAATAGATCAATGTCAGCTGCATACACAAGCTGGTTATAGGTCTTTCTGACTGCCATGTTCAGATGGGAACCTGAGTCTTGGGGAGCTAAGGCGGGTACAGATAAGCAATGTTTGAACTTTTCGAATACGGGCTGGCTGTGTAACATTTCCGTTCTTCTCTTATATACCAAGCAGTTCAGTTCTTAATTTTTTTTTTTTTTTTTTTTTTGCCATAATGACACCTACCATAGCTCTATGCAGTCAGGAACATGAGTTTTGGAAGTGATGGAATAGTAACACTTGCTTTACCAATACATTTCTGGCCTCCTTCCTTTGCTCATCTGTTCTCCTGCAAGCCCCAAGACCTGGTGTGTGTGGATTTGGAATCAGAATGGTTCCCTTCACTGGAATTTGTTTGCTTTGAGAACAGTGGGACCAGCCATGTTTTCCAGATATTGAAGCCTTGTGTAGGGCTGCATATGTGCAGTGAAAAGTTATGTTTGGATTAGTATCTTTCTGAAATGTTATCTGTCACATAACAATATTTGATAACATATTAACATTGTATAGTGCCTGTCATTCTGAAGGATCTCAAAGCGTGCAGTCATCCTGAGTTACCAGGACAAATGCAATTATATGATTGTGTCAGCAGTAAACACTAATAAACTATTCTTAGGAAATGTAGCCTATGCTGACCTAGAAGGTGGCAGTTGCTTAAGAGTTTGCATCAGAAATACAGGAGATGTTTAAGGGAGTAAGAGAAGAATTCCATATTTGTTATAAATCAGAAAAGGAATTTTAGGATGACAGTAGACGCATTTGCATTGCAATTTAGTCATTCTAATGAAAAAATTTTGTTTTCTCCAAGTGATTAAAATTTTATAAGGACATGGCTTTGCTACTTATTTGACAGATGTGGCCTCTTGGTTCTTGGCAACCCAGCAGCTGAACTGTTTATAAGTATTCGTTTATATTGGACTAGAACTGGGGGACCTCCTTGTGCTAAGGACCTTGCAGTCACAAAACACAATCCCAGAGAGCTTTGAGTCCAAGTCCATTTGTCCCAACTTGGGGACAAAACACCTAATTCTGATTTCACTGAGTTATATGAGGAAAAAAACTACGACATTCACTGCTGCAAGCCTCACTTACTAGTATTTATTATCTGTATTGCTGGAGTGCTAAGGATCCCCAGTAACCTACCAAGGCATCACTATGCTAGGCAAGATAGGAATGCAGAACAAACAAAAAGGAAGATCCCTTGCTTCGGAGATCTAACAGTCTAAGACAGAAAACTGTGACCTGAGCAGATGATTATAACTGACACTGGAGAAATCAGTACTTCTGCTTTAGCTCAGTGAAAAAAATTCAAGGCTCAAACCCTGTTGCACTTGACTTATATGGAGGGAGGAAAGAGTTAAAGAACAAAAGCATATGGAAAAACATAAGATCCTATTCTCTTCAAATAGTCTGAAGTGTATGGGGAGGAAATTGGAGAGGGAAAACAAAGCAAAGAAAATCTTAAGCTCAGACTACTCTGTTTTTTAGTTTATTTATTTCCCCCCCCCCCCCCCAAGAAGTGTTGGAGACTCTTCTATGCATTAGCACAGTGTTTGGTAATGAGTATTTGTTCAGTGAGATATGACTCTCCCGTGGCGAAGCAGTGAAATATAGGGGTTTTTGCTTGTTGGCAGCAGATTTCTGGCTGTATGAGTTTTTATTAGTGCAGGTTTTTCTATATGCATATAGCTATTTATCTAGCAAGCAGGGCCAGCAGAGAGAAAAAGGAGGAGAGAGCCAGCACAGTCCAAAGCTATGTCAGTAGATAAAAGCCTTTAAGGCAAAATAGCTACAGGATTGGGCCTTGTGCCTGAATTAGGGGAAATGCTGTTACATTTTCCCAGTCACTTTAATATCCTGCAGTTCTTGCACTTCCACAAACCCAATTTGAACGCAGCTGATATAATGCCATACCCTGGATGTGTTGTCAGCTGCCGGGGTTCAGTCTTGGATCTTTTAACTCATGAGACCCTTGTTGTCAGAGCCTTTTGGATACAGCTTTTTTTGGATGGATGGAGCTTTTTTAGTAGAGGTTGTAGCAGGCTGATGACCTTTCATGTGTTTGTAGCCCCATCACCACCAGAGATGTTCAGTTACCCCAAGAGGCTGTGAAATACAGCAACATCTGAATTTTGCTGGACTTGTTTGATTGCACAGTGCTAGTGAAGGCAGAAGAGCCTAAATGGTGAGTCTGAATCTCTGGAGTAATAGTTTGGGAGTGACTGCTGGGATTAGACCAAACACTAGAGTGTTCTCTGATAGTGGGAATTTTGCCCGAGTATAGGCTGCATCAGATGTGTGGGCTTGATCTTTAATTCATAATACTTTGCATGTGTGGCCAGTGCTCTCAGAGGTAAGCAGACCCATTACTGGAGAAGGAAGCAAAGACAAAGATTACCAAGTGAAAGAGCCAAGGTCAAGAACCAGCTGAAGACCCTCATTTCCAAGTTAATATCCTAAACTCTCAATGCTTTGCTTGAATAGCTGCTGAAAACAGAGGAGAAAAATCAGTCCTTGCTCTAGAGGCTCAGAAAGAAACAGTAAGATACAAGTCAACAAGTGATGAGGAGAGAGCACTGCTTGGGGAATCCATGGGAATGGTTTGAAATAGCCTTAGCAGCATAATAAAATGGTGTAAAGTTTTTTGAAAATGCCATCATGAAGGAGGTTTTTCAGGTGAACTCTTGATGGGAACAGCAAAAGCAGCCATGGGACATTTACAAGGAGCTCTTTTCGTTCATAGGGGGCAACCCAGACACTGATCTGGAGATCTAGCAATTAACAGTCTGATAGGAGGTGGGACTCTCTTTTCCGGCCCAAAATGAGAGAGGTTAGGTAAAAAATAGGTAGCTGTGAATGTCCTTGAGAGGGAAGATGGGCAGCTTCAGTTTGCTGTGTTAGAGAAAGAAGCACTGGGGAGGTGCTAAGAGAGGGCAGCTGTGTTCACAAGTAGGCTAGGAAGGTGATCTGTGCAGTAGCATGGCAGAATGGCACAGCAAGGTTTCCAGGCCAGAGAGAAGAGTGGACAAGGCAATGTTCCTCATAGCACATCTGGACAACACAGTGCAGCTGAATAGTTATGGAGTTTGGAGTTTTATGTTTCTCATTTATGGACTTTTTGAGATTTTAGCTTATTGATTATGTGGATTTTTTTTCTTGTATCCATATCTTGGATCACCTAAAGGCTCTACTTTTATGCTCTGTTTTAAGTTCCCCCTATAACTTGATATGACCTGAATATGATCTACATAGTAGACAGATTGAAATTGCAGGCTACTGTTGAAGTCATCTGCGTAGGGTCAAAGTGATCTTAAAAGGCCTTTTTCAAAGAAGCACTTAATCAAACTGTTTGGACAGGAAAAAAAGCATACCTAAAGCAGATAAACATGCAACATCCCAGGATCCAACATTTTTTAATATACCATAATTTTCAAACACAGGTTCCAGTACGTTGAGGTTATAAGCTCTGGCTAGGCTATAGAGTGAGGGGAAGCAACTTTGTGTTATGTATGTTCAGGGCCCTGCTCAGGGGGCTCCTGGTTTCTCATCAGGTCCACAGGGGCTACCATCATACAAAGGAACAGCAGAGCAATAATAATTTGCAAAGCGGTTTGGGATCCTTTGACAGAAACAATGCAACACTACAATTATATGTCTGTATTGCTTTAATTGGTAGGTTACACTTACCACTAGACTCAACCTCATTTTACAAGCATAATACAGCATTTTCCTTGTGCTGGCACTAATACAGAGCCATTCCCACCAGTTCAGACCCACTCCCATTCAGCTTGCTCTGCAACTAAACCTAAGGTTATTTTCAAGCATACAGAATTCCAGAAAGATACAGAAATACCAACCTCTGTATTGTCAAAATGAGATCAAATAAATACATATATATTTTCGTCTAGCTTGGTGGTGATTTAAAGCATCCTTGTGTATTATAATAGTGCAATCTGTGTGAGTCACTCACCAGGATATCAAATAGCAAATAAATAAGCTCTTAGCACTTGAAGTTGGTTTATCTTGAATTTTGATACACTTTTGTTTTCTTATTATTTTCTTTTTTAAGGTTTATTTTTAGAACAAGATTTGTATTGTTTAGAAACTCAGCCTTAGCTCCTTTAAGAAACAAACCAGACCTCTCCTGAAACATTATGTCCCTGGTATATTTTATTGGCTTTGATCCTGCAAAGATTTTTGTATGTATTTAGTTTGACTTCAGAATAATTGCTTAGATGTATAAAATGAAGTGCAGGAATAAATCTCTGCAGATCTAGAGGCCTTACTAATCAATACAGCTGTTCTTTTGGACTTGTTTTCTTCATTTCCATTTCCAAAGTTGTAAATATAGAGTATTTTGGGGCTGAAATATTCTGTGTGAATTCTACAGTAAAACAATTTGTCTTACAAGATTTAAGATACAGCAGTAATGGCAATTATAGTATTAATAGACGATTATTTTTTAATGACACCATTCCATCTAAAGCGCTTAGGTCATCACTTGATCATTGAAATTCACCTTTCTTTAGGGTGGAATGCAACAGCTATTTACCAGTGCCCACCAATACAGAAACAACACAGAAACGTAACAGCAGGCAATGAAAAATACTGAAGGCAGTGAATCATTCGGAGCAACTTAAGTAGCTGGCTAATACTGTTTGTGCTAGAGTGTGAAGAATCCAATGCTCTAACATCATGATCCCTGTGTGGTGTGCAAGGTCTGTAAAGCCCACAGATGGCCAAGTTTGCTATTGCAGATCAGAGCCCACAAGTTTTGTCATGGTTATGTGGAACTGAGACTTCTGCAGAGTGGAGACTGGTTTTGCGCTTAAGTCACTCAAAAAGGACTCAGAAGGACTGTTCTGTGACCTGGACAAAAAAAGTATTTATCTAATGGCAATTATGTAATACGGGGAGAATTATACTGTCTTGCATCACTGGTAGCTTATGCAGGAAACTGTGGACTTGATTCTCATTGAAGTTAATTTCCTATTAATTTTAAGCACATGTATAAGCTCTTTTTTGAACAGAAATTAAAGTAAACATGGGCTTATATGACTTTTCTGACTTGGGGTGCAGAGCACATGTATGTGAGATGGTTACTTTATCGCTGTTGCTGAAAACTCTTGAACAGAAGTTGCTAGTTTAACACTATGTCCAGTACAATATCCAAGTCAGTGGAAGAATTCCCACTGGCACTGGATGTTTAAGCCAGTTCTTCTTTCATTGTTGTAACACTTTCATTCCAGTTCTCAGACACACATATTTTTTTCAGGCAAGATCTTTTCCTGACTGCTCTTCTGCTTCTGTCCTGATTTTCTCCATTTTCTTTCTGGGATCTATTATTCTAGTCTTTTTCAGTAGTCTTGATAACCTGTTCCCTGCCTTCTCCTACACATGCCTGATTCAAGGGGACAGCCTTTCTGCACTACAGCAGGACTGGTGGCAAGTCTCCTGTTTTCTAGTTTAAGGTTGGAAAGAGAACCTATTGGAGGGAAAAAATGTGGCACTAAAAGATAATTACATCTCAGAAAGAGGTGAGGATTCTGCTCTCAGCAACGCTAGTGTCTAGTGAAGTCAGAGGAATTGCTCTTCATTTATGCAGAGATCAGAGCCTGAGCCTTTTATGCTAAGATTTGCCCAGGAAACAGTCTTTAACTTCAACTAAGCATCTGAAATGGGAATTTTGTTCCAGTGAAGCAATTGTAAGTGAAGGGATGTGAGTGCCTCTTTGTGAGAATTCTCATTTGTGTGTACCAGTGACTGCAGGCACATCAGAGTACAGCTGAGTTTGTGGAAAATACATACCTGAATGTGAGACTTCAGTCTGAGAGCTGTGTGTAGCTGAGTGTGGGAATGTGGTGCTGAGAGTATGTGTATCTGCCTGTGTGACTATGAGTATGTATATATGAGGGAATGTGTAAATCAGCGTGCCTTGTTGACATGGCTATGTGCGAGTGCTTGTGCCGATGTTAGGCCTGTCTGTGTATTTGTGTCAGCGTGCAAGAATGAGTGTGAGTACATATAAGCAAGCAAGCATGTGAATGTATATGTTGCCATTGGTGAGAAGATGGCGATGAATGTGTGTGTGAGTATGAGTACGAGCAGGTCCGTAAGTGGAGAACATATGAGTAAATGAATATGAATGAATGTGTATGTTACCAGGTGGTCTCAGAGGGAGAGATTTTGTTCCAGAAATGGCCTCCTCTCAGTCTTGTCCATTTCTGCACATGTATTAGTTTTACAGATGAAAAGCACCCCCAGCTTGTCTTTAGCCTGGGCATCACCCCTGAGTGCGCAGTTGCTATGCCAGCTCAGTGTGTTTGTGTGCTCTTGTGAGAGGGTTGGTAATTGTGAGTGCTCCCTAAGAGAATCTCTGGGGCCAGGGGATACAATAGGCAAGGGTCTAGGGTCTGAAACTGTAGACTTTAATAAAGCCACTGACAGCAAATAAGAGCCTGACATGTGAGTCACATTACCGACAACAAGGGCTGCTTTGTAGTCCCATCTGCACCCCGATCAGGCCCTGTACAGTAACTGAAAGGACAGAACAAACTGCTGCTGCCTTCAATAAATACAACAGTGCCACAAAGGCAGCCAAACAGACCAACTTTGTGTGGCTTTGCTGCAGCTGAGCTACTCTCCTAGTTCTCTTGCTTGCCTCCCCCCACCAGTGGAAATGACTGACATTACCCTGAGAGGACTGCTTGGGAGCCCCGGGTGCGTGTGCTTGGCCCCATGGCAGTCATTACACACAGCCCTGGAACACTTCCCTTCCCTGCTGCCCCCTGCACTCCCAGCCTTCACAGCCCTCCCCTTCCTCACTGCAGGAACTGGGAGAGCCCCAGAACCTCTGCCCCGAGAGGCATGTTCCTCAGACCTCCTGCCCTCACCTGAGCTAGCCAGCACCAAAAGCCCAGCACAGCCCTGCATCAGACTAAGCAGAGTTACACAAAACGTCTGTGATCGGACTCCCACTGGAGTGGTGGTAATGAAAGTGTTGGGGCTCCCAGTGCAGTTGCTTGAAGTCCATTCAGATCCTCGGTGGCTGGTCGCCTCCCTAGCCTGGGCAGTGTCAGGGCTCAACAGTATTTGCTATTTATCCAGATGTCACCTGGTAGAGCCAGAAGCACTTTTCCCTGGTTGCCCTCGGGGCCTCTTGCTCTTCCCTCCCTCTGGGCCTCTCCTCTTTGGCTTGGAGACTTTCCCAGTGAAGCACTTTCACATGGGAAAAAAGCCTCTCAGATCGATCCCCCTTCAAAGGAAATTCATGCCACTGTTGCGTCTTTCTCAGTGCTTTTGTAACTACTCTTTTTAGTTTGTCCCAATAGCCCTAGCGAAAGAGTCCTTGTTGGATCTGACAGCATGTGCTAATCTCTATACTGGAAGAGTGGTATAAGCTCTGGGAAAGATCCCTGGGTTATAAATCAAAATATAAGCCTGTGATTGCCAAAGGGGCTATGTTAAGTTTCAGGATATTGTTGTCTATGACAGTACAGATGTGTCTGCATTGTTCATCCTGACATGCAGCATTTCAGCCCACCTAGCACAAATCTGAATTCTGGAAATGTGACATATGCCTGACAAAAATGAACATCAGACTCAACAGTGCATGCTGAGCAGAAACTGCTTCCTTCTGTGTCACGTAGTGCACACAGAGCCAAGTTCCCTAGAGTTTAAGGGATGTCCCATATGGGAGCTATGCCATTTGCCCTGTGTTCCTACAGTGTGCAATCAGGCCTGCAGCCTGACCTGTGGGTGTACACAGTCTAATTGACTATGTCTTCAGCCAAGAAGGTCTCAACCATAGTGATTTGTTCCTAAGGCATATAGGGAAACCCTAGCTACTTTCCAGGTCGGATTTTGATCTGGCAATTAGTGCAGTGCGGCTTAGAAGGACAGAGCATGCTGAGATGGGATGCAACAAATCTTTCCTTGGAAAGGGGATCAAACTTAAGAGAGCAAATGAATCCGACTTCCGAGCATCTTTAGAAAATCCTACAAAACATTATTCTATGGAAAAAACCCTTCTCCTGGTGACTTGACATCCTCTTCTGTTCAAGCAGTCACTCCAAATAAAATTAAATAAAGGAAAGTACAGACCAGCATAAAACAAATCAATGAGCAGTAAGAAACAACACCTCATACAGAGATGTATCCAGAAAAGGGAGGAGATGCATAGATTCCTGGAAGCCCATCAGTACTTGACTCTTGTTTCATGCAGAAAAAGCCTGGATGCTGTAATGGTATGAGTTGATAGTTAACAGCTACAGGAGCAAACTGTGATATTTCTGATAGTTTAATGTACTGATCCTCTGCTAGAAATTCCTATCCTCTCTGTAGTAATATATAAAGGATTAAACACCACTGTTTTGAAATATCCCACATAGCTGAGAAGCAGCACCAGAAACCTTGGCTCCTGTATCAAAAGCTGTATATACTTTCCAGAGAAATGTCCATGGGATTTTGAATACAAACTTTGAGTATCTTATGTCAGTGCAAAAAGTGAATGCAGATTCCTGAAATCCCAGTCTAGTGCTTTCATCACATGACAAGCTTCCCTTTTGCTTTGCTTTCTAGTCCAAAACCTGGACAGGCAATGAATGTGCAGTCGATAACTAACGGTTGGTCCCTTCAGTCCTCATCTGCGCTTGACCGTTCATAGAGGCTTCAGCAGATGTGGCACAGCAGTCTAGAGTGGGAAATGACTCCGCAGCATGGAATCTAATGCAACAGTGTCTGTGCTTTCCTCTAAAGCTCTTCCATCTGTGGCATGGACCAGACCTCTGGGATCCCGTTTCTAGTAGCTTCAGGCCTCAAGAGAAGAACAGGGCCTCCTTCAGGGAGGGATGGAGCCCTGAAGAGCAGGAACTGTTGTCATGTGGTAGAAAAGGAAAGGAAGGTCAGTGAAAGGGATCTGTGTACAGGACTGGCACAGCTTTAATTTGCTTTTATGTTCTTTTGTATTTGGGTTATTTCTGTTTAAAAGCTGTCATAAAATGGAGAAAACTATGTAGTTACAACATTGTGTATGAATCTGGACAAAACAATTGTGCCTGAATCTGCCTTTTGGGCATAGATACCCCAGTTTACAGCCCTGGAATGCAAAAGCCTTGTATTTAAGGAAAGAACCTGTTTCAAAAGTCTTTCTCAGACAGTACAGATGTGTATGCTATAGTATGCCATTTAAAGAGCAGATATTACTGAAATGAGGAAGCAGCAAGTGAGAGCAGCTGAGGGGAAGAGCAGTGGCTAGCAGATGAGAGCAGCTGGCAGAAATGCCTGATGGGAACAGTGACGGGCAAGACTGATTAGGGGACGAGGAATGGGTGGGAGCGATGGGCTGGGGTGGCAATGCATCCTATTGGTCAGCTGCAACCTGTTGGCACCTTGCAGCCTGGGAAGGCATGGGACAAGAGTCCTGAGACTTGGCACAGGCATCCTGGATTGGGTATTACTGTAGGGACTCACTGCCCTAGCTCTTCCCACACCAGGAAATCAGAGCAGAGCTTTAAATTCTTATTGCTATTCTTTGGAAAAGGTGTAGTTGGTAATTATTTGTTATCATGTTTTTCTTTTCATTTCTCTCTTTTCTCTTTTTATTGAAGAGCTGGTTGGTTAAGTCATTTGAGTTACCATTTCTGGAGAGGCATAGCTCATTGAGCATCCAAGCAGTTTAGTTTGATTTTGTCAGGTGTCTGAGTGCATACTCAAACTGGTGTTTATTAATGACCCCCTAAAAACTGAACCTGGTCCTGTATGTTGTTAAGCAAAGCCTGGCAGAAGGGCTTTTTCAGTTCCCACAGCCAAGATATCCTGAATGCAGAAAAGAGCTAGGAACTGCATTGTTTGTGCATGAATGCATGGGATGTCTTAGCCTGTACAGCCTTACCTAACACACCAGAAAGTGGAGGAAGAGACAAGACAGTCAGGTTCAAGCTACTGATTAAAAGATGAGCACACCAGTCTCATCACCCTCTTTTGTTTCAGGAAATGCTCATTCACATGATAAAGACTCCTCATAGATAACTGGTGTCACAGATGACTGAGGCTGGAAGTAGTCTGAGTGGAATTTGATGCCCAGCCTCCACTGACTTCTAGTAGAAGGTAGAGAAACTGATGCAGGCCTTCTTGAAAGTCCCAGCCTGAGTTCTCGCACTGAAGCTCCAGAGCATGCACTAAAGTCAAGACTTCTTGCTCCCCCTTGTCAGCTCTTATGGTGTCCTAGCTTTGTGGTCTTGTTTTCTGCAAGCCCTAACCAAATCTTGGACATTTGAGATATGAAAGAAACCAGGCTCCAGAAAATCCCAGATTCTTAGCAGTTCTGACCAAATAAAAATGTTTTTTATGGTTGATAAAATGGACAGGTCCAGTCCTTTTTGAGGTAGCTTACTTGGGTCTAAGTGTCTTTGGAAACGGGAAAAAGAAGAGGTACTCATGACCTTCTAGAAAAGAGTTTGATCCATAACAGTCAGCCATTAAAATACAGGAGATTTTTGCCAGCTGAACAGGAGAAGCTACCTCCAATAAAGCCAATCGAAAGCAATTTCCTTGCTGAAAGGTGGCCTACCTGAGACAGAGCAGCCCGCACCAGCTGCATGCCACTGCTGTCAGACTTGGCCGGGTCTGTCAATTAAGGGAACACAGAGCAATCTGTGAGCGCTGAAAGGGATCCCTTCAGAGCGCTCTGTGGCTGAGAGACAGGCCCATTGTCTGCATGCATGTCTCACATAGTTTCAGAGCCCTGATAAGCAGGCATGCCATGAAAACCCGCATTATATGGTGAGCTCGGGAATACTTGGGCTGGGGGTAAAAGAGAGATGGGGGGTTGGAAAAGAGGTAACACTGCACCTTTGCATTGTGGGAGGTGGGGCAATGAAAGACGTCGCGTTTGGTGGTCCCCCAATATAACCTTCTTTCTCACAAACTCTTGTTGAATGATGAAGTCGTCGTTTCCTCTGCTTCCCCTCCTCCCCTCCATCCTTGTCCTTTCTTCTGGAGTTCAGAAATCAGCTGGGAAATTACTGTGGCATTAAGAAGACAGCCTAACCACTTTCAACATGTGGCAAGGCAGGAGCGGAAAGTCCTTTTTCCTGGGAATCTGTGACCACCAGGGTCTATAGGACTGTGGTTTGGGAAGAAGGAAGGCTTCAGATTTATAAAAGATTATACTGTCCATTGCATAGGGTGGTAGGCAGAGGATTTTGGGGAAGGAATGAATGGGATCCCCGACCAGCCACCTACCAGTGTTTGCTTTCATCTTTTCCGCCTCATACCCTGGTGCCTGGACCCCTTGGGATGTATGGGCCCTGTGTGCCTGCTAGGTACAGATCCAGAAGGACTTGTGCTCTTGGTTGCGCAGATCCTAATCTAGAGCAGGATGCCGTCTTAGACTCCACTGCTACTAGCTTTTGCTTAAGCTGGGAGTACATAAATATGTTAGAACATGCCAAAATGGCAACATTACAAACCAAACCGTGTGTTGATTTTGTATTACTTTTGGTGATCATTTTGCTTAGCAAGCAAAGGTTCTAGCAGAACTGTCTCTTTAAAACAAAATATCCACTGCATAAAGTTGGCTTTTCATATGCTTGAGGATATAGAGGCTGTATGCTGTGGGATGGGAAGCAAGGGAATGTATCCACAGAAGTGAGGCATCTTTCCTCATTTGGAATCTTCTTGTTACTTCGGTCAGTCTGAGTGAATGAAATCATGTCTGCTACTGATGCTGTATCATATAGATGGGATGGACCGACGCCGGGGTAACAGGACACAAATACCATCGTCCAGAACACAAAAGCAGGGGTTGTTAGTGGTCTTTCCTAGCACTTTTGCATTCTCCTGGTTGAGGACCCTGGGTATTTTCTGCAGTCTCTGCAAGCTGATAATCTTCGTATTTTAAGTTTCGTGAAAGCACTCTAATCTCCATTCCAGGTTTGAGCCAAAGCCTGAAGACAATGATGTCCTTAGCTTGACCAAAAAGGATGTTAGATCAATCCCACTATTAACTGTGTAGCTCATGACCTTTCTCACCCGCAAATGCAGATAGGCCTTCTCTGAAGCACAGCAGAAGCCCACAGCATTCACTCAAGTCATGCTCTGGGCTGTGGAGGGCACCTCGAAGAATTTTGTCATTTTCTTCTGCTTGTCTGTCTGTTCTGATATCTTTTTAGGCCTGTTGGATCTGAGACATTTTTGATGAGAGGAAAAATAAGTTGAGGCATCTCCCAAGACTGTTCGCGCTCTTTTCAACAAAACAAACTGCCCCTGAGTAGCTTATGTAGAGATAGTCCAAGTACAGTCTTCACACTGCATTCTTGCTTCAAGGTCCAGCAAACTAATTAAGTGATGATGTTTTTGCAGATTGTCCTCAGGAGGTAAGTGAGCCACTCAGGGAGATAAATGGGGTAGTCCACACTTCTCAGAATGGTTGTTTCAGGATCTTGTCAGACTTAAGTGGACACCAGTGGTTTCAGGCAGGGTGCACACTCAATTTTTCCTTTACATTTAGGGCAGAGAAGAGCTGTGTCATTGTAAAACGGAAGCTGAAGTGGTGGTATTAAAATGATTCCTGGTGTATCCTGCTGTAGTTTAGGTCTTGCTCTTCAAGATACAGAAGGAAACTTCTCATCCTCACTCTTCTGTTTGTACTCTTTCATTTATAAGCCAGTGCTCCACATTGGCACCATACATTACTAGCTTTTTACAACAGTCCTTGCCTGCTCTCCTCAGTTTATCCTGTGCTTCCCTACAGGAGGATTTGAGTGACTGGGTGGTTTTGTGTATTTCAGATAGGTACCTGGGGTATGTTGGGGAAAGTGTTTTCCCTTCTATCCCATTTTCCAGAGAGTGCACAGTCCTGCATATGTGTGCCTGGCAAAATGTGAACTGCTAGACATCTGCTTCTTCAGGCCCCTGTGACCTCTCTGTGGTTTGGAAAGCGGAGACCTTTCATCTGTGGTTTGTGTGGGAGAGGTAGGTGATACTGTGGTTTGCAAACAGCTGATGGTTCTCTTTCTCCTTCAAAGAAAAAGAATAGTGTTGATCTGTTACAGTGCAGGGCATCGTATGAAAGATTTGGGAGTAGGCAGGATGATGTGGTTTGCTCTGCAAGCTGCAATTCACTTGTGTCATAGTATATGTTTAAGAAAAGGTGGCAGCCTTGGTTGTGCCTTTAAGCCACAGGCCTGCTTTAAGGGCAGCATGGAATGGTACAGAACCAGCAATAAAACCCCAAGAGTTGCAGTTCTCCTTCTGCATCCCTCCAGGATGTGTAGCAGCTGCTCACCCTAGGCAAAAGTACTCCTCTTTCCTACAATTGGTCTGTACAAGGGGCATTTGTCTACAGACATCTACCCCATTAGGTGTCCTGTGGCATTGCCTGGCACAATTGTAGAGTTCAAGGGAGCACAACTGCCATTATCCCTCATGACCCTGGAGGCTATGTTCAGCAGTTTGGGCAAAGACTGCTGAGAAAATGTTGAGTTTGAGCAGACACTGCTGTGTGAATGTTTGTGTCCATTTGAAAAGACAGTAGGAGGGGAGGGTGGCACTCAAAGGAGACAGCTCAGAAAGAAAAGGGTGGGACTGTGGCATTTGTCTGTGCAAATGTGAAAACATCCAGTGTGCAAGAGTCCAGTGTCCAGAATATAAAATATGCTGCACTGGACTAAACCAAGATCCGTCTTTCTCGGGATTCTGTGTCCCAATGAAGTGAATATTTAGGGAAGAGAATAAGAACAGGATAAGTATATACTGATCACTCTGATATATTGCATTTTGCAATCAGAGTTTAGAGATTTCCTGAACTGGAGAATGTATTGATCTCGTCATGATTGGTAGTCCCTATTGGGTTAATATCAGTCCCTCAGGCTCCCATGACACAATTGCCTTGGGCAGCAGGTCTGGCAGTGTTCAAAGGGACAGGAAGGAGATGATGTGTGTTGGCAGAGCAGGGACTAGTGCTTGAGGTCTCTAACAGCATGAATGCTGTCAAGGCATAGCAACCTGGGAGACCTCCAGCTGGGAAGGAGCAAGGAGAAGTGGAAGCATGTAAATCGGCGATATTCAAGACACTGTAAATACATCAAGACAAAGCCACATGACTGTGGGTGATTTGTTGGTTAAGGAGCAGGCTTTCCTTACATTTTGAGTTTTGGCCAAGTACTTAAGAGCATGATCAGATTGCCTTTGACCTGTCCAATCCTGGGAGCTCACAGGGCTGCCCTCACTTGTAGCACCTTGGAATGGCTCTATGCAATATTTTGTCTTTATTCAACAGTGGGCCTTGCTACAACCCTCTCAGCTGTAGTCTGTTCCCAACATACTTCAGCATTAGGGATGTACAAAGTATGGTCATTGGTCATCCCTTGTGGATATACAGGACACACTCCCATGTGTTCTTCAGGAACCAGACACTTTAATAGCCTGCTAGAGCCAACCCCTACAGCTCACCTTTAGCTTATGTGGGAGAGGCTTGTCCTTTGGGTTTTAGCGCCTAAATTTGATCCCTGTTAGACACATTGCTGCAGCTTATGAGAAATGGGATTTTTAAAAGAACTTAGTACTGCTTTAGTTCTTTTTCTTTTGAAATCAATGGCGTGCTGTAAAATCCCGCCCTTGGGGCTTATGCATGTTAGAGGGAGTGGAGTCCTAAAATTTTTGAATGGCTTTTTTGTGAAACTCTTAATAGCTAGGTGACTCCTACTTATCATTGCTTCTTCAGTGCTGCTGACATTTCCAAGGAACACTAGCAGGTCAGAGAGTCAGCTCTGAGAAGCTGAGCTACTTCTTAACCGCATTACGCTCACCTAGCTTGGTGCTTTATAACTCTGTCTTTAATGATTTTCTCAGCTATTTTTCCTGGTACTGGCGTAAGGCTCACTGAGGTCTATAATTCCCATGATTGCCCTTAGCACCTCTTTTAAAAGAAGTGCAAAATGTTGGCTCCCCTCCAGCCCAGTGGGAGAGTAGCTGTTTTTAATGATAAATTGAATATTTTTGTTAGTAACTTGTTCATACTTGGATTTCTTCAGAGCGTTTGCATAAATGCCATCTGGTCCTGGAGATTTCTTACCATTTCAATTCTTAGGTTATGCTATTATGTCTTTCTTTTTCCTTTTGAGTTTCTGCCTGTCTGTTCTTCAATATATCTAGTTCTGTCTGTCCTCTACTACTATTATAACTATTTGTAATTTGGTTTCACTTGGGTGCCTTGACCTCCTACTAGGGACCTCTTGTGCTTGATACTGTGCATATATCCAAAACAAAAATGGTCTTTATCCCAAGAAGCTTGTGCACAGGCTTTCTAAGACAGTCCAAGCATTGATCTAATTCTGCTTCTGTTGGGGTAAATGGAAAAACTTTACTCACATCAGCGGGACCAACAGTACTGTTGGGCAAATGTGTCCAAGTTCAAAAGCATTGTCCACTGGTGCCAATCAAGAACAGAGAGGCCACAAGCCTGGATTCCTACAGCTCTTATACTCTTTTACTGAAACTTGGGATAAGTTGTCTGGCTTCAGAGCTCCTTGCACCTTATTTTCTTTGTTGATTTCCCCACCTTCCAAAATGCTTTCATATCAACATTTGAAAGTGCCTGAACTATCTCCAGCAGTGATATGATACTCAGCTCATGGCTGTTCCATGGTTCTGTGGTGTCAAACATGGCAGCAAACAGCCCTGAGGTTTCTGGGCTGCTGTTGTGAGCTGTTAAAGCTGGAGCTGTCTGCGGGGACTCACCCTGCTATGAGCTGAGTTTGAAGGAGAGTGTTTAGCAGTTTCTGGACTGCCTGGCCCTCTTGGATCTGAGAAGATCTGAAGAGCATGTAAGGACCACAGGTCTTCACAGCCCACATGGGCTTCCACTTACTCCACCATGGTAACCAGTGCTCATTGTCTATGTACTAGAAGTAGATGAAGACTCATCTTAAGCCTATGCATGTGGGCTTGTGAGCCACTGAATCTGGATTTGCATGTATGTACTTGGGACTTAGCATGAACGTATGGATCTGTGCAAAATTCTCTTTTTAAGAGATCCTAGAGGTACCTGTATGTTCCTTTTCATGTCTGCGTGTATTTCCATGTGAGCATGCATTCAGTACAAAGGAGAAGTCTGTGTTACATTTGTCTGTCCTGGGAGATCAGTAATCTTATACTCAGTTTTAAGGATAGAAAAACTGAGGCACAAACATGACCAGAGGGAAATCTGGGAATTGTGTCCATGTATCTTATACCCCAGTCCTATGTTTTAGTTACCATGCCTTTCCGAGGATCACCCTGTTCTCCCTACAAATTGAAAATCCCTGTTCTCAGTGAATCATACTAGAATATCCCTGTAAAGGCATTCCCCCTTCATGGTCCAGTATTTCTGACTGTGTCTGGGCAATAAGGTATCCAGAACCTCATCAGCCAATTCACATTGTTTAACAACCCGCTCTCATTACTTGGGATAAACTCTGCAGTCTTTTCATTTACATAGCTCCAGCCGCCTCTCCTCACCTCGTTCTTGCTGTCAGCATCTTTCTGAATGGAGTTTGCTAAAAGAGAATGAACCCTACCCTTTTCCCCTCCCTTCCCCACTCCCAGCAGGCAGGCAATATGGCACAGTGCGGTCTCCAATGTCCCTTTAGTCACTTCTCTGCTGTCGGTGTCATAGGGCTAGTGTTTAAGCATTTTCATGCTGGATTTGAAATGAGATTATAGACTGGTCCACTCAATTGACTTAATGGATTTTAAGAGACTAGATCCTATTAATGCAGTCAGTGCCCCAGGGTGCCTCTCCTACTGCAGACAAGATAATCTGCCATGCAAATTAAATCCTGCCTCAAGATGCAGGGCCTGCTTAATGTGATCCATTACACAGTTTACTTGTTTATATCTAATATTGTAACAGGAATAGGCTTACGAGCAGCAGGACTCAACTGAATAGAAGAGTAAATTACCAGGAAAATAAGGTTTTAGAGCCTCTCTCTCTTCCTTTCTGTCAATTGCTCCTATTTTCTCTTCTCTTTCTCTTTGTCTGTATCTCTTTCTCTCTCTCCCTCCTCTCTCACTTGTGAAAACACATTTCTGTTCTGCTTTTTGCATGTAGAAAATAATCTGGGAAAATAATATAGCTGTGAGTGACTGGATTCTGCTTTTGTTTACAGAGGTGTAAGTTGGCATTTTATCCCGGAGAAGGAGTGAAGAGGTTCAATGAAGCATTTATGGAGAAATGATCTTTTCTTTAGATCTTGTTCAGTCTGCGTGGGGTTTTGGAGTGAGGTACTCTGACTATCTCCTTCTGCTTCAGAAACACTCATGGGTGAGATTTCTTCTCTCTGAGCTGAAAAAAAATAACAGGTATAAAAATGAGCCTAGGTGGCAATGGGAGATAGGAATGCAGAAAATGGTCTAATTGAAGGACGAGGTTTGGATTTGGGAAAGAAAAAATGGTGATATCCAATTTGGACAGTTCAGCAGCAAAGAAATCAGAGTCTGAGAAGTGTTTCAGCAAGGGCTTCCAGCAGGAGTGCCTTAGGTCTATGTAGGAATAGAGAAGCTCTGAAGTAGATTTTCTAGGGAGGAGAACTCTCTGTCCCTAGCAGCATTGCATCTTTCAAGGATAATGCTTGTATAAGTGATCCTGCCAAGGGTGGGAGGATGAATTACCTGATCTCTGTGACCCTACCAGACCTGTCTTTTATGATTCCGTAGCTCAGTGTTAAGGATCTTGAGATAGGGGTCCATAAATTTAGGAACGCTGACACTGCATTGGAAGAGATACCTTTTCTCACATGATAGAGTCAGTGGCTTGTCTTGCAGTTCCTGGAATGAGGATCTCAAGGATCAGAGTGATCTGGACAGGGATCCATGGCATGATCCATGGCAAAAATAACAAAGAGGAAAGAGATGGAAAGGGCTCCTTAAGTGTTTCAAGTGGTGAATTGCAGGTGATTGCTACTAAGAATAGAGGAGAGTCTGATGCCCCTTTGGTTTTGTTTGGATGCATACAAGATCTCAACTCAGTTCTGTAACTAAAGCAATTTACTGGCAGGAAACTGAGGATATACTATACCAGCAGACTGCTCTGAGTACATACGGACTCGTATGTTTTCATACCAATACAGTAAGAGTGCCCTACACAAGCAAAGTAGAGTATTGCCAGACACAGTGCAGCTGCGCTGCTTTAATTGTACTGGGGACTTCTGTAGCAACAGCAATGTCAAGCAGAGATGGCCCTTCTTTGCGCTCCTGAATGAAATGACTGTGCTGTGATGTAGGTGTGTAGTCATGTTGTGATTTGGAAGATGCCTGTGTTGGAACCTGAGACACCTGTTGGGGGTTTCTGAGTGAAGTGAGATTAAAAGTTAAAGGCAGCAGCACATGTGGAATGATTCCTGAGGGCTGACATCGATAGAGAGTCTCTAACTGCAGAGGGGTCACTGTATCTGCAGAGATTCTCTGTGGCCAGACTTATAGTCTGCCCATTGCAAAGGAAGAATATAGGAGAGTCAGGCTACTTCACTGTCATGATGTCTTACCAGATCCATCTCTATTCCTGCAATGATGGGAGGCATCTCTGACAATATTCAAACAGTAGTGTGCAATTCCTGTCATTAGCACAGATTTCCTGAGCTTATCTGAGGTAAACCAGTTATTTCACCATGCCTCAGTTCCCAGTCTGTAGCAGAGTAGCTTTTTAGTTTTGTCTATGTGTGTAGAGCCCCAGCACAGGGACTGTACCTTTGGTAATTACCAGAGCTATGTATATTACTGCAGTTTCCAGCTGGGGCCCTGCACACGCAAGTGGTCGCTGGCAGGGGGCTTATTCCCACTGAGGGCACAAAGATGTAGATGAGCCCTAGCAGTGGTATCTGTTGTTGAGTGGTCCAAGCCTCATAACTGGTGCTGACTTGGGAAAATGTCTCCATAGAGGGAGCAACACTGCCTTAAACCCACACTTTCACCACCTCTCCTGATGGCGTATCATGCAGGAAAAGAAGTACGGGAGGAGGGAAAAGAACTGTTTTTTTAACTTAATTTAAAGCTTTTTATGAGATTTTCACAGCTGTGATCTTATCAGGGTTTAGCTATAGAAATTAAAGCTGCAATTATATTTTCCCCTTCCTGGAATGTAAAATAAAGTCTAGTGCAAAATGCATTAAAAACTGGAATGTAAAAGTGTAATTAATGTGGAGCAAAAAGCACATTGCGTCATTAACTTTTTTATTAATATTCTCATGCAGTGCAATTTCAAAGCTCGGTGCCACTCCATTTCCCCCAGTGAAATATCTCCCACTCTTTCATCGCTGCTACCTTTAACCTCATCTTTAATGGGATGACAGCAGCTTTCCTCTGGAATTACATCTCTGTCCATCCATCTATCCCACTAGATCCTTTCTCCTTCTGCCTAGGGTTGCCACCATGCTAGGGTGCAATTCTGTTCCCACTGGAAAGGGAGAGGGACAAATGCATGAGGCATTTATTTGGCATCTGTAGAGCAATGAGGGAGATGCTTTCTTGTCTGGAGGAAGGTAAAAGGGAGTTGATGCTCTCTTCAGCTGAGCTGGAGAAGCAAGGCTTCATCCTTGAAAGGCATTGAGAGATGCTTTGCTGGCACTCACATCTATTGACTTTTTTGTTTGTCTATGTAAGCAACGCTTATTCTGGGATCTGTTTACTCTTGCTGTGTTAAGGCCTAATCCTGTAAGCAGTAGCTGTGATGCACCATCTGGGTACTGACTTCATTACCCTTATTTTGTTGTCTCTGCATGCAGCAAGTGTTTTTCAGTTGCTGCTGTGTAAACAGAGGACCCCCACTTCCAACGAGATGTGAACCCAAGTTTTTTCCACTACCCACATGGCATTGATGGTAAGGCTAATATATATAGTCCTTTTCAGCATGGTTCATTTTCCCAATGTCAGCCAGTGCCACAGAAGGAAGAGTAGGGCCAGAATCTATTCTTGCTGAAATCAGTGGCAGCTTGACTGCTAGAACAGTAGTCCAATATGCGGAAAGCAGACTAATAAGTATACTGTAGAGACATCAAGAGCTCAGCAGTCTTGGTGTGGGATGTGCATCATTTTACAGGGAGAGGACAAAGGATAAAAAGGATCTGGATTTACCTCTCTTTTTTTTTTTTTTAATTTCCAAGAGAGAGAAATTTTCTAGACTCCATTCAGCCTTGGAGTGGGCAGAGACCATTCAGACTTGTTTTATGAAGACTTCTAAAACCTTATCTGTCATGGAGTGAGGCAGTGCTGTTGTGGCAGGTGATTCCCAGTTCCTAAAATTAGCTCCCAACTTCCTGATTTCATTGTCATTTGATGACAGATTAGAATTCAGGATCTGAGCTTTAGTCCCTACAATTATTGCTGGGCTTTGAAGTAGAAGCAAGATTTTGATAGCTATTTGCTTAGTTTTGAAATGGCTCTAAGAGTCTAGCCCAGGATCTCTGCCCATGACGTGTATCAGGAATATAAAATATTCATAGATGGTGCATAATACTGGATCCAAAGGGCATGACATGAATTTCCTGGTAATTGATGGGCAGCAAAACCTAGACTGTGTTGGAAAGATGGAGCCCTTACTGCATCTGATGATTTTATCAGATCTCTGCTTGACAGTGTAGATGAGGATTATCCTGCTCACCCATCTATCAGCATAGAATACCAGAGCTCATAAGTTGCTCAGATCTAACCCTGGTCCTGGGAAGTGGTCCAGAATTTGCTTGCATCTCACCTGATGTATTCACTTAGATAATTGGGCCCTGACCACTAAAAGTGGAGGTGGATTGGAGTCATGTCAGGGAAGAGAGGAGGAATTTTAGAAAGGGATTTGGGACTCTCCAAGTCAACAGGAGTCATTTGGATCCTGTGTAGAAGAGGAAGCATTGGAGAGTTTTCAAATGCATTCTCGCCTGCCCTATCATGGGGAGCTAATTGAGTTGTAGAGCCTCAGTCATGGATTCCCTAGTGCCAGTACTGTATAGAAACAAAATAAATGGTAACCTTGTCCCAGAAAGCTTATAACTGAAGTGCTCTGTTTGGGAAAAATTCCCTTTAAGTATGTGATCAATTCTTTACAGTTAACTGGACTGTCTCCAAAGATCTGAAGTAACTAATAACTAAGAGAAGTTGTCCTTATTTGTCTGCCTATGGTAGAATTCTAAAACCCACTGGGTATGATCTGGTATTTGTTGTGATTTGCTGTTTGTCTGAAGAAGACATCTGATAGTGTCAATCAAAGTTCTCATTTACTGATTTTTCAACTTTCAACAAAACCAGTGCATTTCATGATGCATTGCCAATATTATCAGCATTTTTGTGGTAGCTGTTGCTCACATTTTTACTGAAATTATTATTGAAATAGCTTTGAAATTATAAAAATTTTCACTTAATGAAGACTATCTCCCTGGAAATCTTATTGGGTTTCAGATTAATTATGTATGCATTTCACACATCTGTGATTCCTAGGTCCTGCAGTATCAATTTCATCACTCCTTTTCTCAAGGCTTTCTTCTGCATAAAATGTCAGGAGGTAAAATGACAGTGTTTACTAGTGCTGTCCTGTAACAAAGCAAAGTTAAATACAGGCTGGTGTCTGACTTGTCTCTCTTTTTCAATGGGTGCTTCATTAGCTTGACATTGTTTTCCACCAGCCTGTTGGACTGGGGACAAGGAGGACTATGCATAATGTAACTTGGCTGAAACTTTACTGCAAAGTGCTTGAATTCTTGTAATCCCTACTCAGTAAGTGCCCGCTAAGTGTCAGTTGTTGCTATGTCAGGTACACCAGGATTAGCAAAATTACTTTTGGCATGTGTATTGATCTTTAGTACTTCATCATAAAGCTAAACTGGGGAAGTGGAAATGCTTGGCTTCAAATGCATAATACTTTCCCAAGATGGTCAAGTTTTTCCATATCATCAGCATGAGCTCTTCTGCTTGTCACAGCTTTTATTTCTGTAATTTCTGCTCATCTGTGGCCAATATAAAATAATTCTGAGCCTTCTTTAAGAGTTTTCAGTTTCCAAATGACTGGTGCAACCTTTACATTGTCTTTTAAACATATTTTTATAGTATCTTGGGGATCACTATTATTGGAGAATCTCCTCTAGTGCTAGGAGTGCTCCACCTTGAATTGATACTAGTGGTTGGAAGCATAATTTCCCAAAGTCTCTGGGTTAATAATCTCAGTCAAAATGCAGCCTTAGTAGCAGTTCTGGAAATCATTGTCCAAAATCAATTTAAGATGAAATTATTAGTTTTTAAATGAGGTTGGTATGCACAGGATTAAGTGCTAGACTTTCCTTTCCTGCACTTCTGTTAAATGTCCTGGACAGCGGGTCTGTGACCAGCAGAACTCTCCAAAGCTTTCATTCAGAATTATGTCTTTATTTTTCAAGGCTTGTCTGGGCGATGACAAAATGGAATTATTGATCATTTCAGAGAACACACACTTATATGTTACCCCCCCCAAAAAAAAGATTGTGCCCCCACCTCCCATTTCTTCCTTCTTGCATCCTATCTACTTTTTGCTAGTGCCCAAGTGGTATAAGCTACTCCTTTCAGTTTTGAATGTTATGCTGTAAAATGGCTATTCCACCCTCTTTGAAAAGGTCCCCCGATAGATTAATTCTGTACTTACTGTCCTAGTGTCTAGAGGGACATTTTCATTAGCTCTTTCAATTTCTCACCATTTTTACTGAGATTTGCATTCTGTATTCATTGGACAGTTTTGCACATGGGTGCTGTAGGATTGCTGGTTTCAACAGCTAGTTTGAGCATGCAT
The DNA here is from genome assembly GCF_036417845.1 of Apteryx mantelli. NCBI lineage: Eukaryota > Metazoa > Chordata > Aves > Apterygiformes > Apterygidae > Apteryx > Apteryx mantelli. The sequence goes on from NC_089984.1 coordinate 22,351,033, forward strand.
TCTTTTCACAGTTTACCCTTTCAAGGTATCTTGGTACCCCTTCTTTGTATGTTGAAGCATGGATATTGATGGTGACCTCAACTTTATCGTGATTTACCTGCATACTTTCCGCATTAGCTTTTCCTGGAGGGTATGTTACCTCTCTTAAATGGGATTTACATATTTCATGCCCATTCAGCCCAGCAGCTTTTGCTATCTTCACAATCGCCTTGAGCCTTTGATCATTTTCTTCTACTGTTCTACCCCAGCTTAAAATGCCATCTGTATCCATATCATCAACAGTTTGTTGTTCTAGTAACAACCCAAATGGCAGTCTGCAGAAACAGCGTTTCTCGAAAGGAGTGTGCAGTCTGCACAAATGAGAGCGCTGTGTTTGGAATCCTGCTGATGTATCCAGTGTAGAAGAAGATTTGGCAATCTTTTTCCAATATTTTTCCTCTTATAGACAGTAAAATATGTTCCTTTTTACATTATTAGTTACCTTTTAGCTCTGTACATTAGTAAAAGACTCTTCACCTTTTTCCTACAGAAGTCAAGGAGTTTTCTCATTCTGATGATTCTCTTGTTTACATTATGATTCTCAGTTTATATTAGCTTTTGATTTAGCGGTCATAAAATCTGAGACAGTTTGGCTTTTCCACTGGTATTTCTTACTCTGCTCAGAATTTTCTGACTCCTTGTATTATATCTTCACTCTTCCTTACTAGTTTTGGTCTTCTGACTGTCCAATGAATATATATTGTTGATGAGACCCAGGACATAACATACTTTTAGTACAGTATCAGATGTTCTTTCCTCTGATATTATTACAATTAATATGACAAACTACATCTCTTCTGATTTGTGATTTCTCTATATGGTCCTGCCTTCACTTTTTTATCTCTTCTGGCTTTTAAAATAAGTTATTTACAGTGTTTTTGACAACATATTGGCTTAAGCACAAATATTTAGCTGAAGAGTATTAATGTCTCAATTGCTCTCAACCTGGTAACCCATTCAGCTTAAACTGGGTGTCCGTACCATCTTGGAGGAATTTGTTGTGCTGTCTGTTCCTGGTGGATGCTTTCTACAAGGACTGATCTGGAGCCATACAGCAGTTCTGTGCTACTGGACGTCCTGTCTCCAGCCTGAAATCTAACTCACTGTCCCAGTTACTTGTGGGCTTTGGGTAGGAAGCTGAATGTCACTTGTAGGAAAAGCAGGACTGATAGATCTCATTGCAGCAGCAGCGTCTGATCACACCTGTCTTAACACAACATAGCAAAACTCATGCTTCTTGTACTGGGAAGCAATGGTGACCAGCTATTCTGGTTTTCACTCATTTCTCTCCCCTTTATACTCATTGAAAATAAAATGTTTGGACAAAGGGCTGTCCAAAGAGCAGTATAGCCCGCTGTATTAGCTGACTATTACACTGCCTCTAACAGCCATATTCAGTTGATGTAGAAGCTGTAAACAGGGGCCCATCTGAGGAGGGCAGTAGCTGGGGATGTTGCGGTTGCAGAGAGGTGGCCTCAGACAAGTAATCGGATGCTCATTAGATTTAAATGACCACCTTGAGATGCACTTGGGAGCAGATGGGAAGCCAGTGCAGTACCCAGAGCACAGGTGGGCTGTGCTTATGCCAGCCTGCTCTTCTAAGCAGGTGAATTGCTATCTCTGGACTGACTGAGGCTCTCCAGGGGTCTTCAAGGTGTTGCACTGTTTCTCTCCTAGCAGAAAGGAGACACAGCATTGCCCACACAGTGCAAAGCTGTATTAACAGCTAGGCAGACAGCTACCTGTGTTCAGCCCAGAGCTGGCCTGAACAGATAAGTATACTCTGCTTCCAGCAGAGCAGCTGGGCACAGTGGGTCCAATTCTGCCAAGGACTGAGTACCTGTACTTCCTCAATTGAGCGACTAAGACAAGCCTGGCAAAGGTCTTGGAAAGGAAGGAGCTCCTGTTTAACAGCATGGGCTTGTGGTATAACTGTTCATGAACTGTCTAGCATTTAGGGCTTGATTCAAAATCTGCTAGAACTGTAGGAATCTCTTGGGCATTTTAGAGTAGGTTTTTAGTCTTCGCCTTGTATGTGAAGTTTCCTGGGGAATAAGCAGCAGTGGCTTTGCATCTTCCAATGGATGGGCAGCGTAGTGGTTGCTGAGCTGAGCTCCTGCGATGTGCAGGGTAGTACCAGCACACTGTGGTCAGATGGCCTGGAGGTGTTAAATATAGCACCATCAGTGGTGAATGTAACCAAAATAAAGTGATAGCTCCTGGCCAATCACTTGTAGCTAAATCTCTGCCTAGGAAATATGTAGACTTTTGCGGCCAAGTGTCAGCTTCTGAGAAAACCTGTGCTCTAGTCATTTAAAAAATGCCTGGCACCACCTTTTTCATTAGTGATGGAGGCATAAGCCCTTCCAATTTACACCATGCTGAGAGGCATATGTTCAGCAACCTAGTGAATGAAGGTGGGAGACTCAATGGGTAAAGAGAGATTCATATTTTCCCCTTCTAACACTGCTCTCCAAAAGAACCCTCAAATTGATTTGGTTTATGTGAGGAAGATGGAAGGATTCACAGAGAAGGAGTTGGCTCTATTTACAAGCGCTACTTCATCACTTTGTAACAGATTGCTGTAGTCTACGTTTTGTTTTGGGAGGAGGAAAGCTAAATGTCCCTACCCATCAGTCCCATTCAGAACTACAGGGACATGCTGACATGTTATTCCCCCAGATGACTCAAGAACATCAGGAAAAGAAGGACATCCCATTAGATCAGTTCATAAAAAGACAACCCTAAGGTCCTTTAAGACCATTAGCTAAACATGTTGGTTGTTGCTTGAAAGTGTTTTTCTTGCTTGGATGCCAAGACCCTCTTAAACTCGCTATCCTTTGAGAGCAGCCTTGATACATTGATCTGTTCTTGACTCAGGCATAGTTACTGGCTTGTCCTCTAAGTGGTCATTGTGAAGGGCCAGCGGATCATCTGCATGACCAATGATGTGGATGAGATAAACTTGGATGCAAAAGGTCATGTGAATAAGGGGATTCTTTGTAAGCCTCTTTCCAAGGACCCGGGATAAACTGTTGTGCTGCAGCTTCTGCCTGTTCTGGATGAATTGGGAGAGCTGGTAGCTTCTCCCCTTTCGAAAGAAAGGGTTAAACTTCACCTACGTGTCATCTCTTTGGCTGTCTCTGGTTTCCTCAAAAAAACCCTTAAAACCGAGGAATAAATTAAGTCTGCAAGCTGGAGAGCTTCTTGTTGTCTCCTCCTGTGTTACACTTGCTAAGCACCTGTTAAAGAAGTAAGTAGGAACTTAAATCAATGCCTTTGCATTTTTACTGAGAGCAGGAAGGTTAAGGGATCTTCAGGTCAGTCTGCGGTTGGTCACAGCCACCACATCTACCTAACCTTGAAATAGTCTCTGGTCCACATGGAGACAAAGAAAAAGTAAAATGGAGTGGAGAGGAAGCTCAGTTAGGCGAAGACCTAGTATAGCCTATTTTTCTCTTGCTCCTCCTCTGTCCCAGCTAAGCACCTACAGGTAACACCCCTCTGCTGACCACCGCTTGCTACCCTGTCTCTTTCTCTGTTTCCCCCAATTCTGTTCCAATACTTTCTTTATTCTTTGGTATAGAACAGAAACTTCATGGAGCCTGAAGGCGAGGGAGCACACCTCATTCTCAAAGACAACCTCCTTGATTATTATGCTGTGGTTTCCTTTAAATCTCTGCTGGAGTGGAGTGGAAGATCTGTCCATGGCCTGGCTCCAAGACCAAATCCCTGGTGAATGTAGCCTGACAGAGAGAATGAAAGGACAGAATAAGAGAAAAAAAGAGGAAAGGAGGAAAAGGGAGGCACTGTGACCCTTGTGCTGAAGCCTTGTGAGCGTGGCAGAGACTTCTGTGTGTTTGTGTGGAATGGGGGCTGTTTAGATAAACAGATGGCAACAAATGGCATAAAATTATATACCCATAATGTCAGTTCATAACATTTTGTTCGACATACTTGATTTAATCGCTTAGCTGACGATTTTGCTTTTGGGCCCATATGGTGGCAAATGGCAAATGAACCCTCTTTACACAGCAACTCCAATCTGGCACTTTTATCACCGAGACTCAGGGAAGAATCCGGGAGGAGAGAAATGCAGATGGAAAATGAATGAGCAAGAAGGGTGGGGTGCGTGTGTGGGAAGAAGAAGATTTGGAGGTGCGGCCAGGGGAGTGTTCTGAGGAGACAGAACTGGGGAGTGATTGAAATGAGGAAGGGATGGTTGGGACAAGAGGACTCGGGGCATCTGTTCTTTAGGTGAGCATCTGAGAGATGAAAGAGGAACACGGAGAATTTGAGAGAAAAACTGTGGAGAGAAAATAAGCAGAAAATAAGGGGAACAGCATTAAGGGGAAGGGAGAAGAGAGTGAAGAGATGCCACCCATAGGGGAGGTGAAGATCATAACAAGTTTTAGGAAGAATATTCAAATCTAGTCTAAAAACATACGGAAGAAAGTGTGAAACCAAGAGAACAGACTGTCTGAATGGATTCTTCAAAGGGCCCAGGAATAAAGTCATGGGAAATGTACCAGATGAAAACTGGTCCTCTGTACTGCTGCTAGTGTGGTACTCCTCTGAGAAGTGGGTATACTGAGGATGGCAACATTAAGATGATGACCAAGTTCCAATACCAGATGGCTTTATTGTCACCAAAATTGTGGCAGCATCTGGCAGAACATTCTGGCCCTGAAACTGTTTTCTACAACCTAACTTTTCTTAAAGCTGTGAGGATGTGTACCTTCACTTTGGATAACTTTTCAGCTGGGTTGCGATTTTGTAAAATGTTGAGGCCCCTAAGTTTCCCTGGCAGTCAGTGAGTAGGGCAGTTCCCCCGGGCACTGTGGGGCTAATGGCAAGTACAGTGTACCTCCGTGCACTAGCTCTGTGGTAAGGATCATCCTTTGCCTGTGCTAAGGGGAGCACAGAAGGGGCAGCTCCCTAGGAATGCTGCCTCAGTGACTAGGATATGATCCCCAAAAGGATGAGGTGATGTGGCAGTGCCCTGCTGAGGCCATATCTAAGCCTGGCAAGACTGAGAAGAAGTTAAGAGAAGTTAGAAGGAGCTGTAAATGTGATTTTTTGGCAAGACAACCCTCCTAATAGGGCATCAGCATCCTCATCATTTATAGTTTTGGACAAAAACACTCATCAAAATCCTGGAGAGAAGATCCCTGCATTGAGTCCACAGAATTGGCTGGTGAGGCAGGGGAACTATATTTCAAATGATTCTGAGAAGTATGCAGCTTGTAAAGTTTCATCATGGCAAGGCATTTTGTCTAAGCATAACAATGCTAAGCAAAAGTCAGAACATCACAGAGAAACTTGTTACAACTTAGGCAAGCTTTCTCCAGCATCTCTTCCCCTTCAGGCTCTGCTCTTTTGTATTCTTTTTCCTTTATGGTACAGTAGTGGAACGCCAGACTGATTCCTGTGATCTGAGTGTGTTGGTCAACCCAGCTGTTGATGTGAATCTGATTTGCACCATACTCAGGCTGGTGAAGACTGCCAGGCAAGAGTGCTAGCTGCTGGGTAGTTTATAGCTTTTTTATGGGAATTCTGGATCCATCTAACCCCTCTGTTGTATGTCTCTAATTGCTGGAAGATCCAGCTACAGAAACTGAACTAGATTCCAGTTTCCTCTAGGATGTCTACGCATGTTTCTGGGCACAGTGAACCTTAGCTTTTACTGTGTTTCTCTTGTCTGTCATTGCATGCTGCTGTGGCTGTGATCTGCCCACTGTGCAGCTGGGGCTAGTTAGTTTGCGATTAACCACTTAGTTAAAGATGGCTTACTTGATTGAGGTTTATTGTAGTTAAGTCTGGACGTGGCTTAGGTCTATCAGAAGATCTATGTGTCTCCAATATTTGCGGTACCTACAAACAGCCCCTTTCTGATGAAAACGACTGTTGCCACTTCAGAATAGGGGCAACCCTTCTTCCCGGCTTCCTGCCCAGCAGGCAACCAGCTGGTAACAGTTGGCTGTGGTCTGTGCTGTTCCCTGCCTTATGATCCCATTGACTTGTGAAGAGGGGTGCTAGATGGGTCCCAAGGATGCTGCTAGAACCACACTGGAGGCTTTGGGGCTTCCAGGGTAAACCTTGGGGGTTGGTCCCCCCACCTCCTTCCCCATCTGCAGCTTTATGAGTTCAATTTCAAAGTCTCTGCTTCAAGAAGCTGGTTTAAAACGGCTCCCTCCTCCTTCTCCTCCCCCGTTCACACCCCCCAGGCTCTTTACAACTAAACAGTTTGTCCTTTTCCCGACGTTTGGGAGAATCTGGGAATGTAAGTGCTCCAATAACTCATGTCTGAGCTCTCATTTACCCCCTGCCGGCATGGGGATGCTGCACACCCGCCTCTCAGAATGCCAAATGAGTCGTGGCTGCCGCCTTGTCCCCTGCGCTCCCTGAGGCCAGCAAGTGGGACCCCCAATCTCGCTGGGGCTGCTCAGAGGGAGCCAGATGAGCATCCTCACCCGGTCCTGAGTGTGACAGCTCTGGCAAGCCCCTGGAACTTGGGTTTGCAATGTGCAGGATAGCCAAAACAGGGGATCCACCTATCTGGGATATAGTGAGGGAAGGGAGAAGATTAGGTCCTAGAATTTAAGAAAGATGAATTTTGTAGCTTGGATTGTGAGGGGTGGCTTCAGACAGGGAAATCTGCCTTTTAATTTTGACTGTGCCACTGACTTGTCACCTTGTTTTGGCTCAGTCATTTAGCTTCTGCCTGTCTCAGTTTTTTATGTTGCCTGAGGGGCAAAATGACATTTTCCCACCATCCCCCAGCAACTGCAAGGTTCACACTGAGAACTGCTGCAAAATGTTTTGAGATCCTTGGTTTGAGCAGAACAGATTGTGATGAAAACTGGGGCGGGAAAAGATATCATCCCTTCCAGCCTTTGGAGAAGTGGGGATTCCTTTCAAGCCCCGTGGGCCTTTGCAGGTAATGCGACTGGCTGTCTCCCAAATATCCTTTGAAAACAACTGAGGATGACTGAGGGTTGAACTCCAGTCATGGTGGGACCTGTTTCTAAGCTGTAGGAAGAGTGGAAAGTTGTAGTGGGTCTTCCCCAACACCCTCCCCTTGGCTCTGTGACTGTATCTGCTCCTTTCATTTGCACTGCCTGTGCAAGTGCTTTGTGTTCACCTACTGTCCCTTATCCTTGATTCTCTTTTTCTGCAACGTAGTTGTTCTCCCCCTTGCCATTCTCTGAGGACTCTGTCCCTCCAGTTGCTTTTTCAGTATAGCTGGGTGAGGTTTCGCTACCCACCTGGCTCATGATACAGAGGTTATGTCTGTCAGTGTGGGGAATATTACTCCCATTTCACAGAAGGGAGTACAACATAAATTGGTCTTGGACCACCAGTCTTTCCTGGTCCCAGCCTGGAGAAGAAATGATTTATGTGCTGTTCATATGCAATTCTCACTCCAGTGAAGCTAAAAGCTTGTTGTGGTGTTACCAGCATAGGTCAGTTATCAGCTATATGGCACCCTGAATTCCAACCCTTTTTCCTCTTGCTTGCTCTGTTCAGCCTGGCTGCTTGGCCAGATCAGACACCTCGCCTTGGTCTGCAATGCAAGTGGAAAATACTGCAGGCACTAAGCACTGATGACTCTTCAGTTTACATTTCCCATTCCGATGAGGGAGATGGTCCTGATCCCTCCTTGCTGCCCAGCACACCTCGTGGCCTCCGTCCTTCCCTTGGTCCTGTGTGGGTGGGCAAAGGCAGCCAGCTGCCTGCAGCCCTGGAATTGCTGACTCAGATGTTCTCGTGTCCACTAGACTGGGCAGGAAGGGGGAGGGGGGGATTCTCCTTAAGCAGAAATGAAATAAGCTCTCCCTTGGGGCTCAGGAGGGAGCAGATCAAAAGCCTCTCCTCCCCGAGCCCTCACTCATGGTTCCCTCTCTTCCTTTCTTCTAGGACTATTTGGGGGATATGGAAGAGGTGTCTAACAAAGAGGGCATCAGCCCATGTTCAGAGCACTTCAGCCCACAGTCGCTTGGCCCTGTGTGACTTCAGGCAGCCTTTTTCACTGTACCTCTCCCCTGCCTTCCCCTTTTTCCATTTCTGCCTCTCTCCCTTTCTCTGCTCGTGGACCTGGCAGGCGGCAGGAAGTGCTGAGGATGAGAGCAGGTCCCTAGTGTCTCCTTTAACTGCCATTTCAGTTAAATTAGTACAGAGACCTGCAAATAAAGCCCCCCCCTCCCCGTGGCTCCCCTCCTCCCTCAATTCCCCCCCCCCCCCCGCCAGAAGCTCTGCATTTCACTCAAGTGCCCACAGGGGAATTTGCCCATTTACTCTTGTTATTTGCATGATAAAGGCTGTTCTGCTGCCTTTTCTGCAGCCTGCCTTAAAAAGGCAGGGAAGTTGGAGCAGGCAGGCAAACAAGGGAGCCGGAGGGGTCAGGGCACCCAGCAAGCGAGCCCGAGCCCTCCTCCCCCGCGCCCGGCCCGGCCCGGCCCGGCCCGGCAGCCCCGGGCGAGCTGGCGAGGGTGCTGCCGCCAGCCGCGCCGCCTCTGATTAGGGAGGAAGGCTCTTCCCTGCCTGAGGTTTCGCTTTCCAGTTTTGTTCTCATTAGTGGTTCTGTGCATTCCCTTCGCTCCTCACAAAGAGGCTTATTCTGGCACAGAAATGTGCCCTCTGGGATTTACTGAGAGAGAAAGAGAAAGGGAGGGGAGAAGAGGGAGATGTGCAGAGAGAGAATAGGCCCTGATCCTGGGCTGCATCCAAGCTGTGTTAGCTAAAACTTGGGAGGAGAGTGCAAAGGTAACTGTAAACCTCTCTGGTTGTTGCCCACCACCTCAATCCCGGATCAATCAGCTGGAGCAGCCTCAGGGTTTCTCTAACTTGGGCCTGGCTGCCTCTGCCTCGAGCTAAGTAGGGCAATTTTGATAAAACATATTTTCCTTGAAATCAGCTGAAGCAGAAATGTTCTGTAGTGCCAGTTTTAGCCCAGTTTTCACCCTGGTTCTGATTTAGATTAGGAGCCCCATGACCGCTCTGACTGAGGAAAAAATACCTGACTGAAAACATAACTTTTAATGACAACTGCATGTTTCCATTTGGGGTGAGGGAAACCCTGCATTCAAAACCTTTTATTTTCATTCCTGTGCAGAAGAAAAACAAAATTTGAGACCTTGAAAGCAATCAGGGAATTGTTCTCTGGACAGCTCCATTTGTGTCCCTGAGTCATATTTCGCCAGGTGAGGGTGGTTGGTGCTCAGCAATGCCATGTGCCTGTTTTTCCCTGCCTGGCTGGGCTTCTTGTGCCTTTGACCAGGAAGTAGTGGCCACACAGGAGCTGCGATAGTGGCACTAAACCTCCTGGGGGGGTTCATGTTTGCCACGGGAATCCTCTGTTGGCCTGCTAAGCTGACACTGTATGTACTTTGCAGCTATGGAGTTATATGTAGTCAGGGCCAGGATATGTACCACAGTGTAGCTGCATCTGTAATAGTCTTTGTCTCCCCCAAATATCTTATTACTGTAAAAGCATGTATAACTACCTCCGTATCATCAAGCACAGCCAAAGCCCCGGCACTCCAGCCTCTTAACCACTGTGTCAGCTACAGCTGTTCTTGGCCCGTTCCCATGGGCTGCTGTGTTTGGGGGCTCAGGCTTTGTGAGCAACAGAAAGAAATTATACAGGGTGGCAAGGTACAAAGGTCCGGAGAGAGGAAGCCCCCTGCCCTGCCCTGGACCTTGAGCTGTGTCAGGCATTTTTAAAAAGGCTTCTGCTGCATACTGTTTCATTAGTGTGCCGGGGCAAAGGACTGGTGGAAGTTAAAGAGGGGAAGGCGAAAGCGACTAAGGACTGAGCAGACATGAGCAGCAATGGTGGATACTGTATAGGTGCCCTGTCCCAGCTGTGGATTCATGAAGAGCCAGTGACAAGAGCTTGGGAGCTGTCCCCATCAGCTGTGATCCCCGGGCCTGGACAGAGTATTACTTGTTGGGGCAGAGAGTATGGGATGGATATAGGTCCTATTGTGACTGGCATTGGACTGGTAGGGTGTGCAGGAGAAGAAAAAGTATTTGAAGTCCTGAGATACAGATGGAGTGAGATGTCTGCAAAGAGACTAAGCAGTAAACTTTTTGTTTCTGTTGTGCTCTCTATTCCTTTTGTTCGTCCTTTCTCATGATGCTCTTTTTTCCCATACCTGTGTTCCCACTGCACATATCAGACAGAAAATGACTGCCCCAGAGTGACAGGCCACCACCCTCTGAGGATTTCTGATCTGTGCACAAACTCTTTTTTAATAGACTTATACCTCATTTGGCCTCTAAAGCTATTGAAGAGGCTCCTGAGAGCTGGCCAGCCGGGTACATCCCAGGCCACTGCTGTCTGCTGCTCTCTTCTCTAAGCAGCTGGGCCTAGCAGGAGTTGATTAGACCCTATCCTTGAAAGCTGATAGGATTTAAAAAGGCAGATGCAGATATATGTGTATGGATCTCCCCTCTGGATCTCAGCTGGGACTCTCCACTGAAGGAAGAGTCATTGGAGCTCTGGACTGTAGAGCTTCATTTTAATAATAATAACAATAATAATAATAATGACACTGAAAAAAATTGGGCTGCTGCTGTGCATTGCAGCCTCCTGACAATTCTTGGAAATGTCTGGAGATGATTTCTAAAACAAGGATTTTGCTGAGTGTGAATGTCCTTGCCAGATCTGGAGGGATTTACTGTTACAGAACTTCATGAGCCTGTGGCAGTACTGATACAGTATCTAGAACTGGGATTCCCCTAGCATTTCTCTCTGCCTCCCTGGTGCCTGAAATCAGTGTGAGCTCATGAAGGGCTGTGGAATAGGATTCAGTGAGCATAAGAATTTGTTGTGTTTCTCCGTCTCCGCACAGACTGCACGCTGACTGCATTCACACTGGGCTCGAGAACCAGGATGCTGCGGGTGTGTGGCCATGCTAGAACATGGCGTGGCGCAATGCTGTTGCAGAGCCTGGCCCTGCTGCAGTTCCTGGCCGCTGCTCAGGATGGGTTCCAGAAACAAAACTCGACAAGCTTGCATTAAATTAGGGAAGCAGGTTTCTGCAAGCATGTGGCAGTCTGTGCAGGCAGGATTCTGGCATCCTAAGTGGGTTCTGGAGCCAGCAGTCTGGGAGCTTGTGACAATTCCTGGCAGGCGCTTAGAAAAGGTTCCAGAATGAGGACTTAGTGGTATCCTGTTTTTTCAGAGGCTTGATGAACAAGATCAGAAGGTCTGTTCTCATAACTCCTCTGTGCAGGAGGAGTCTCAGACAGACGTTTTGCATTTTCAGCATGGGTAATGATACCAGCCCTGTCCTCTATTTATTGTCTGCAAGCAGGCAGGCTGCAGCCTTGCCTGTTGTCTGATGCACTCCTTCCCTGTGGAGCTATGAATCCCCTGTCCTTCTGGAGCTTTTTGTGTTCCTTAGGGTTAGTTGCATCTCTGGTCCTATGGCTTGGCTTTCTGCTTTGTTGATGCCAGTTCTGCATCTGAGAATAAATGTTCCTTTTGAGGTTTGTAACTTATTTTTAATGATGTTCACTGCAGCTTTGACCTAACAGAGGCATTCAGTTTAACATGCAAATCTTGACTGTGGGGCTTCTAGGAGCCCTATCAGTCTCTTCTGATGGCTTTCGTCTTACGCTGTTCATAGATTAAAAATCATTTGAGATGGCTAAGCGGAAGTTGTAGTCACTCTGAAATGACACGATTCACTTATTCACCTCCCTTGGCATCAAGAATGAAGGAGACTTTGTTTGGCAATGACTTCTCACTGCACCTGAAAGGCACTGTGGTAAAGATGACAGAGGTGTGTGCTGGGCTCAAGTCTTCAGGCTCAGTAGTCTAGCTCTGGAAGGCACTACTGGAAGTGTTTGGCAGCTCTGTCTGTTGAATGACATCCAGAAAGAGGGAATCAGAATACTGAGACTAGAAACTGCATGGCATCTCCCACTGTGCTGTGGGGGGTCGAGGATAGGTTATGTAAAGTGAGGATGCTATCTTCAGGTAAGGAGAATCAATTCTCTATTTGAGCACAGACTTCCTACATGATTTTGAGAAAACCACTTAAGGCAGGGTTTGTTTCACCTTGCTTTAGGTGTCTGAAAGTTATTCATCTCATTCTAAGAAACTTACCTAAAATAAATGTTGTGAGTTGCCATCTGGATGCATTTATTCACTCTGTATGGCTAATTTTTACATGGCAAAAACCTGGTGGGATGAATCTCTCTGAGCCTCAGTTCATATATAAAATGGAAATGGCAGTGTTGCTCAATGAGATGATTATAGAGGAATATAGTGAAAGGAGCCTGGAGTCTGCACTGGTGGGAGAGGCAGGCAAGGAACAGAGAGATATTTCTATAAAGTAGTTTACTTGCCAATGTGCTGAGGTCTTCCAGAGTTTGATTCTAAAACAGAAGTGGAAAAGTATTTAGATTTTTTTCTGATAAGCTTTACAAAATCTTTTTATGTTATTTTTTTTACAAAGCCAAGTTTACGGTGCTGAAGTTACATTATCCTTAGCTATCTGATGGCTTTCCCTGAATGATGGACAGTCCATCACTAAAAGGGAAGGAATAAAGTGTTTCCATCATCTTGAGAAACAGAATCATATGTAGCTCAGCTGCTGTGTATTAGAGGCCTCTAGATTAGTCTTTCATTTTTTCAGATCCTCTTCCAAAGTTTTCACCGCACGGATGTAATCATTCTGAGCTTCTGTTCGCTGTCCTCTGTTTATACCCGTTCTGAGGGGAAATGGAGAAAAGCAGAATGAAACAAGAATGAAAGTACTCCTAAGAGTCTCTTCCTCATTGCATTAAGAGGCCGAAGGTTATGCAAGAGGAGTTTACACTGAAGAGATTCCTTGCAGTCCCTCTGAAGGCAAGGGTTCTGCTTTTTATTACTGGTTTGAATTAAGATTGATTTTTCCTGGGATTCTAGGTCTCCCCCTTGAGACCAGCTCCAAAAACCCTGAGGCTCAAATCAAAATGGAAGGTGCTAATTAAAAGCACCATTTATCTCTCTTTGAAAATAGACCCCAAGAGCATGTGGGGATTGGCAGGGGGCGCTCCTGGAAATAAACTGCTCTGCTGCTTGAGGTTGCAGGTGTTCAATGCTAACAGTGCTGCTAAGCAATCTGCTCCTAAGAGCTACATCTCAGTGGGAGAGATATGTAAAATATTAGTTGCTAGCTCCCAGCTCAGCCAGAGATTTGGGGCCTGAAGCACTTGGGACCTTCAGCCTCTGCTGGGTGGGAAATGTGGGTCTGTCTGCATGTGTATCCAGCTGTTGAGTGCTCGCTACATGTCCCCTACTGCACCTATCTATAGAGTATCAGTGCTGAATTGGGTGCTTTTAACTCTAAAGGTCTTGGATTCATTTTCTAAGGTATGGGCCAAATGGGACTGTCACATGCAGACACCTCAGGATTGAGACCCCCTTTGGCTGGCCTGTCTTGTTCTCCCTTTCTCCCCACCACAACAAACCTTGGAACAAGTAGGTAGGGTCAGCACACAGCATGGAGAGGAGGTGGAGCAGCCAGGGCTGATAAGGGGGAGATTATCCTAAGACTTTTCGTCCTTTGAACTCTGCTGAGTGCAACCACAATGGTCAGTTCACTTATTTCCCTCATCAAGTACGCCCAATTCAAACATCCGATCAGGATTATGCTGCTATCACTGCACAAAGAACATAGCTCCAGGGCCATATTAACTCCTCATTAGTAGCAAGACTGGGAAGTCTGCTATGAAGTGTAGGAGGTGCATGGGAAACAGATACAAATAGGAGCAAGAAGCCAATTTTACACTCATTTTCCTTACTCTAATTCACATTCTAGATATCTAACACTAATAGGCAAGGGGTTAGTTAGAAGGGTGAAAACTATAAAGTCTATTTCTAGCCATTTAATAGGATTTTCAAAGCAGACTTAGCAAGTTAGATGTGAGAATCCCACTGGGATCCAAAAGGGATCTGCATGCCTGAGTGTCTTTGGTTTTGTGGATACTTGTAGTTTGACCACAGAGATCTGGACTTGTTTGGATGAGATGCTTGCATCTCCTGATTATTCTCCAGGCTGGTACCCTTACTATGCCACTTCCGTCAGGCAGGCTCTCCTCACAGCGTCAAGTTTGTTCTTAGTGCAGTCTTTTTGCTCTCATTACATGGCACCTAGAAAAGATTTGGACCCTTTCTTGCAGCCAGGACTTAAAGTAGAAATTCCTGAAAACCTGCTAAGGTTCCCCACCCAGTTAGAAGGATTCAGAGAAAATACTATATATTGATTCAGAGAAAATATTATATATTGAAAGAGAAAAAAGAATTTACCTGCAGACATCCAGCTCTCCATTTCTCGCAGTGGGTGACTCCTTGAACTGGTGATTGGATAGGGAATCTTTTGTTTCTTTTCACTGCAAGCTAATTCGTTAGTGAACAAAAGTCCTCAATCTCTGCTGCCTAATTGATGAAATGCAGGAGACAAAGAGCTAGAAGCTGAATTTAGTTTTTGACGGGTAACCACTGCAAAACTAACACTTTTATTGACAACCGTGGCAGACAGACTAAGATATGGATGACCTAGTGAGACTGTGGGTCCCTGTTGCTCCCCAAATTTAGGAGGGACTATACTCTCTGTTCCAAAGCCAGAAACTGTTGCTTTGCTGACCATAAAACTCCATAAAACTCCACAGTGGCTGGCTTTTCTGCCTTTCCATGTGTCTGTCATTGGTGGCATGGAGGCAACGGCAGGGGTTCGGTTTTCATGGTATCCCAGCAGTTAAAAGAAAATGGAATCCTTTTGCTATCGCAAGGAAAGGCTTTGCTCTAGAAACTTGACACGCTGGTCAGAGGAGGAAGTGATACGAAGGCCCTGGTATCTATCACGCGATTAATGTCAGTAGTCTCCCAAATACAAATGGCACCCTGCAAGGGAAGCTGAGATGCCACATGCCTGCTGTTGATTACTGGGCTATAGTCACCACTCTGGAACACTGGTGCCTACATTTTCCGGGTTTCTGCTGGTCCTGTCTGTGATGTATCCTGCATTGGCCCCATTGCTGCTGAGCTGACATATTCACAGAGCAAGGGCATGTTCTCTAGCAGCTCTACCAAGAAAGATCTGGCCTTGCTGGCTCCCTGTCA
This sequence comes from Apteryx mantelli, assembly GCF_036417845.1. Classification (NCBI taxonomy): domain Eukaryota; kingdom Metazoa; phylum Chordata; class Aves; order Apterygiformes; family Apterygidae; genus Apteryx; species Apteryx mantelli. The sequence continues at coordinate 22,366,193 of NC_089984.1, forward strand.
GGTATCAAACTAGTCAGCTTGCTCTCTGCAGTTTGTTTTCCCACTGGAAAAGTGGGGATAAAGTTATTTTTACTCTCATTGTAAAATATTTTCTTGTCCTGGGGTGGAAGGGGTTTCCGAGAGCCTCAGAGACAGACAGGCACTAGGTGCAGCAAACACACTACAGGGTCATCAGCAACCCAGATGACATGGGCAGCATCCAGGAGGCTTCCCTGGCTCATTCTAGCAGGGAGACACAGGTGGCACCTTGGTAAGCATTTAACAGCAACTTGGCATAGAGCAAGCCAGGAGAGCACTTGACTTGGGTGAGCTCCCTGTTGTGTGTGTCCGAGTCCCCTGTGCAGTATCTTTGGCTGCTAGAAAAGAGATCTGGGCAGCATCAAGCAGCCAGGCGGGAGGTGGCAAGGGCAGGAGGAGATGGGGGCACGCTGAGTGCCCTGGGGGTTGCCAGGCACCTCTCATTAGAATGCATTTGCTCCACAGTATTACAGCCGGCTGGTTCGTCTCTCAGTCTCTTTCTCTGCGAGGCTGTTGCTTACAGAAGGTAGAGGCAGGGACTTGGGCTGGGTCCAAACTCTGGTGCAGCTCTGCCTCTCCTCTCCCTGGTCTCTCGCTGTGCGCAGAGCCGGGCCCCCTGCTGTGCCCTCGCCAGCTTTTACAGCCGCCCTGCCTGTCAGAACAAATGGTACGGCTCAGAAAATAAACTCATCTCATTTGTATGACAACACGGCCCCTCCGGTTAGAATGCTGCACCATTGCTTTTAACAAGGCTTTAAGCTGTTCACTTCAGAGAGTGTTACAGCCCCTGGGTTATTGAAATACAAACCTTCTCCTGCTCAGTCATCCCAGGCACATTTCCTAATCCTTAACCTACGCTATGATGCCCCCAGTGCCCCATGCCCTGGTTAAGGTTGCCCAGGCCGAATGATGTCACTCATCTTCCTTGGTCCTGCATCCCGTATACTGCTCCCTACAATAGAGAAAGAAAGGATCAAAGGTGGTCTTTATTCCTAGATAGTGGAAGTGGGTGTGAATTTGTTGCTGTGCTACTTTGTAACTTGGTCAGTCTGTATGCGGGGCTGTGTCTGGAAATGTATGTATGTATGTGTGTATGAATGCAGATGCTTTCATTTCTGTGTGTGTCTCCTGTCCTGTGAGCATCTGTATATACGCATGTGGTTTGAGCTTGTGTGTTCCTGTTTGTGTATCCGTCTTCAGCTGTGTGTGTGTCTTGTTTCTGTGTTGTCTGGTGTGTCGGATTTTAAGTATGCTTCTGTGTGTGCATATCTTTATGCATCCTATGACTGTGTATATTTATGTATCTCAGTTGTGCATGTATGTTCCAGTAAGCATGCTTTCATGTGTCTCTTGCTCACCAGTATTGAAGGGTATACAAAGGTCTCAATACATTGTGCCCTTTCTCTTTTGTATGATACATTTCTACAGTTCAAAGCAGATGGTTGGCTGGGTCCATTTCTGTTACGCCGCTTAGAGCGGAGCGGCCCAGGAAGGAGCCCTGGAGTTTTAGTTGAAGCTAAAGAGTGACTTGTTAGTAAGGGAGGAAAAAAACACAAGGAGAGGGAAAATAAGCATTCAAAATACACCTGGTGACATGTAGCTCTCTCCAAAGCACACTGTATGCTTATTTCAGAGGACAAACAGAGGATCTGATCCTCCACTGTCAAAGTCAGTGGTAGCTTTTCTAGGGAAAAGGGTGCGGTATCAACTACGTTGAGCATGAGTAATTATGTGTCAGACAGAGCTGCGTACCATGTGCCTCCAGATGGATCTATTATTCTCCCTTTTCAGCAGCCTTTCTATGGAATACCTATTTAAGGTTCTTCTGTGTCTTCCATACACTGTTTAACTTGCATTGGACTAAATGTGTAACTATTTCATCATCTTATTAGAGCAAGGAGTTAGAATCAGGACTCCTGAATCCTCACTTTGTGACTGGTGTGATCTTGAGTAAATGGTTGCACATTTATGTCTCTATTCTCTCATTTGTACAAAGGGTATATGGTATTGGGTTGTCTTTCAGAGATGCCTTGGGGCTGACATTGCTAACATTTTGAGATCCTTGGATTAAAGTGGTACTGGAAATCACAAAATTAATATTGCCAATAACTGAACATACAGTTCATCCTTAAGGGTGTCATGGATTTCCCTTAAGTTAATAGAGTGTCTGGGAATAAGTGAAATACAGACTGCCAGTAGAGTACTGGGTAGGATCTGACTGAAGGAGTCTGTTCTTCTGACTGGATGATAGGCAGCTGCTGCTGCTCTGCCTGATGAATTGGGTTGTGTGAACCAAGCCTCCACCCCCATTTATTTGGCTTAGTGTCAGAGGCTCCCCCTGCGTATCCTCTAATGCCCATGAGCAGGGATCTCCACAACAGAGAGCAAGTGCTAATGGAGTGCACAGCCATTTGTTAGCTACGGGCTTGGGGTTTGCAGAGCTGTGTACATAGTGCATAGACACAGGAGTAAACAACGGCAGTCAGATTTACTGCTGCAGCAAAAATAAACCATTTGTCAAAGAGAGGATAGCACAGGGATGCCAACAGCTTGAGGCCACACCACCTTGGGATGTGATCTGGTTAGAGCTGGCAAACCAAGTAGGATGGGACAGGAGTTCCACTGGGATTTGACTTGGAATCGGTCTAGAAACTCTACATCTAATGCTGTGGGGGAAAGTGCTGGGGAGTCAACAGGGGGTGCTCAAAATATTTATTTTTATGATGTTAGTCAGTCCTGGCAAACATCAGACTAGGTAAGAACAGTAGTGGTCTAAAGTCTGTGCACCAAAGCATTTCTGTCCCATCAAGCAGCTCCTCCCAATTATGATGCCAAAACAAGACACTTTTCAGCGTACACAAAAGATGGTCTCAAGGGCTTTGCTTGGCACTCTGCAGTATTTCAAGGATACTGTTCTTTGCATACAGTACAGCAGCATCGATCAGATCATTTGTGGTAATTAAAAACCCCGTGGCAAGTTTCATCAGGGATGGGTGACAGGTCAGTTAATTATTTTTAGGAAGCAAAATTCCCTCTTCAGTACTGAACAAATTTTATATCTATTTCCCTCTACAGAAAGAGAAAAGCAACTGCAAAATTATCTTTTCCCAGGGGTGAGATGGCATTGCTGTTAATATTAATGGGATATACATCCTGTCCCTTTATACTCAAGGGCCAAATTTCAATGAATCGGGGCATACAGCATACATTAATTACGTGTTTACTTGGTAAGAGACTGGCAAGAAGTAGTGAAGAGTTATTTAATCTGGGAAACTGAAGCTGATGGTATTGCAAAGAGGAAGTGAATTTAACCTGAAGTACAGATTTTCAATAGGAGGAATGAGTCTGGAAAGTAGTAATATTGATAGAGATTTAGCTGGTGAGAAATTAGATGCCAAGGTGTACTGACATGTATCCTGAACTGAGAAAGCCAAGGGCCCAGTTGTCCTTCCCTTACACATTTGTAATATTTTATATCTACTTGCAGTGGAACGATACTGGAGAAGGTAGGTTTGTCCACTTAGCTCTCATTGGGGCTATTGACTCCTAAGCTGACAAACTAAAGAGAATAAGGCCCAGTGAAGAGCTGGGCTGCATCTACAGAATCACCCACCACAGAGTACTGACGCAACAGTGTCTCCACGTACGGGTCCTGGGAGACCCCACTTGAAATGCATCACTCGTAAGAGACATTCGTGCCTGAAGTATATTGTCCTGGAGCAGGAGAGGATGATTCCACTTGCTCGCTGTATTGTGACTGCACGTAGGATAGTGTAGGGTACTTTGGTACCAAGAAGACTTGGACAAAACAGAGCATGTTCAGAGTAAAGCAAAAAATGATTAATAGTCTAGTGTGGGCTGACACTTGAATGAATAAGAGAATTGACAAATGTGTACTTAGGTCAAAGAGGACCTCGTGACTCCCAACAGAAGGGAAGTGGCAAGGAATAAACATCTAAATATTGAAATAAGGAATAAACATCAAAATATTGAGGGCTACGTAGAAGTTGGTTATGGGGATGGACTGTATGATCCTCTAAAGATCCCCTCTTACCTGTTTTTATAATTTTAGCAGTTAAGATGAAGAGGCTAATGTGAAGTTACTGTTTTGTTCATGACATCTGAAATTTAACAACTTCCAGAGCTAAAAATTGAGACTGCTGTAGCTGAAGCTGTCACAGATAGATTTGGCATGGATGGTCTTCATGAGCTAGACAAATAGTAAAACTGAAAGCCAGTGGCAAGGTTATCCTGAGAGCTCCTATCCATTGTTAGCTTTTGTAAAACTGCAGGGCAAACACCATGCACGCTATGAGACAACTTGCTCACGTGGAGCCCTTGGAGAGGCTCTGGCATGTTGCAGATATGCCGAAGGAAGATGGGTGCCTTACCATTTATCACCCTGGTGTTTAAGAAAGCTGCTCTCAGAGAGAGGCCCCAAGTATGTTCTCAGGTAACCTGAGGTGATGTAGCTTTGGTTTTGTTGCAGTCACACTCACAGGGAGAATAATGGCAAAAGCAAATAATGCTGCTCAGCTTGACGCATGTGCTTGTCAGCTAGAGCAAGCTGAGATGCTGTACACTTGGACGCTGCTCTCAGGCCTCCCTTAGAACGAGGCTGACCCTGTGTGCCCACCGTGCGTGCAGGCTGGGAGGTGGCCAGAGCGCACCCCTCGGGCTGCGTGGCACCCCCAGGCCCAGTCGGACGCAGCAGGAAGGTAGCACCGGGAGAAGCAGGCTGTCTGTAAGGCAAGTGCGTAGGCAGGAGGGAAGTGGGAACAGGAGCACATCAGACTTGCATACAGTCCAGAGGTCGCTCTTTGGGAGCACTACAGACATAGCCACAGTGTCTGTGGGCAGTATTTCTGCGCTGAGATCAGAAGACTGGTACAGATGGCTCCGACTGACACGAAGTATGGTCCCATGAGCATCTCTGGAGGGGTAGCTTTTGTGAGGTTCCCTGCTAAGAGCAACACAGAGTATCAGTATGATCTGTTGGTGTTACAGGTACTCAAAACCAGGGCTGGTGAAACAGCAGAATTCCTCTCTGGATGCTCCTTGGCGCACTGTGACGGAGTACAGTGCTTGCTGCTAATTCTCACAGGTCCATATACCTAGTTGTCTGCTGCGTCCAAGGAAGCCATGTTCATCACTATATCATTCCCCTTCTTCTATAGGCAACCTACCACCTCTACCAAAAACAAGAAGGAAAGAAAGCCTAAAAGGGTGAAGAAGGATTTTCATTATGAAGTTAATTAGCTTCTGAGCCAAGCTGCACCTTTTCAAGAGGAGGAATTAGAGGGATTTAATTGCTTTATCAGCCTTCTCTTTGATTTTCAGCAATCAGGCCGATTCCATTTAATTTAACTGCCACAGATGAGAAGAAAATTGATGCACTCACCTGCCTTGGAGCAGAAAGAGAGAGTGAGAAAGAAAAGTTGGAGAAATTGGCAAATATAGTGTCTGCAGATTAATGAAAACCAACAGCATTTGCTCACAATTTGAAATGATGTGCCTGCCCTGAGGTGTTTGGAGCTATGTGTGTGTGCTGCTGTGCATGGTGACGTGAGACCCATCTTAATGGCAGAGAACAGGAAAAGGGGGTGGACCTGCCCTGGGGAAAGAGGGAAATATATTTGTGAGATGATCAAGGATCAATTAATGGATGGATATGCAGGGGGCTAGAGAAGAAAGGGGGAGGGAAGTAGATCCAAAAGTCTCATGCATAGGCAGGAAGAGGTCCATGTGCTGAGCAGTGTTGGTGTGGTATTTGTTATATTCTCTACCAGTGGACTGCATCCTGCACTGGTTGCGGGTGAGGCTTGGCTAATGTTGTTAGTAACTGATAATGTGTTCATTTTGTCTAGGTGCAGGGGAGAGGTTAGAAACTGCAGTGCAGACTTTTACTGTATAGTGTGCCCTTGCTAAAATCCCTTCCATCAGAATGGGATTTGCTATGGCTCCTTTTTCTTTTCGTGGAGATATTTAATGGGGAGGAGAATGAGAGACAAACAATGTGATGAAGAGGACAACATGAATGAGAAGAAGTGACAGGGATAGCTGAGGGATGGTTCATGATGAAGTGATGAGGAGTAAGTGGAGGGAAAGAAAGCTGAGACCCACAGAACCAGGATCCATAAGGTCAGAATTGGCTTCCTCCAGCTAAGGCACTGGCTTTGCAAAGGTCGTGGTGATTTTTAGTCCCTTAAACAACAGCTACCTGCAGCTATCTTTAGCCACAACAGCCATCTGTGAAAGATGTCTGGTTCTCAGCCAGGAGCTGGGTGCTCCTCACTTTTCAAAAAAATCAGGACTGTTGAAGATATCTTGAAATAGTCCATCAAAAATGGACTCATCCAAGTAATTTTTGAAAATCATGACCCCAAATTATGATGTGACTGTATTGGAAAGCCTGTTTTTCCAAGGCAGAAGGCAGTTGGATTCCACTGTCACATTGCTTTGGGAGCACACAAGCTACTTTCACCATTGCTAGTCCCCCTTTTAAGGAAGGCTGTTCCCTCACTTTACCAAGACCGTTGTCTGACATAGTTCGGGGAGCTCTGCTTCCTTCTTATCTGTCCAACAAGGGTAAGACTTCGTCCTGGGTCTTCAGGACAAGTCTTTGTTTGAGTGAATATGGTGAGGGTGGCTGAATAAAAAGCATTCAGAAAGATGGCATTTCATTTTAGTCTAACGTCCCTTCAACAGAGCTAATTGGCAGAATTAGCTGTTTGTTTTTAATAGAATGTTCTGCCACCAGAAAAGATTGTTTAATTGAAAACAGAAACTGATTGCTAGAATGTCAGTTTTACTGAAATTTTGTTTTGGAAATATTTTTGACAGAAGCCTCTTGAATAAGCTCAACACCTTCCATTTCACTACTTTGAGAATGAAAGGTTTTTTCATTTCAAAATATCTGTTGTTCCAAAAGGTATTTTATTCTATACTGTTTAGAAGGGTTAAAATAAATCTTCTAATTTTGTTGGAATAAAGCATTTTGATTGACCCAAATTCATTTATATCCGGAAATTCATTCCGCCACAAATTTCTTTTTCTGTGGATTATGTCCAGTCCTTTGTTAAACAAATTTCAAAACTGAAAGTTTTCTGAGAAATGGGAATTTTCAGTTCCTGCACAGATATCTTAACTGGGGGCTAACTGTGCCCTGGGATTCTTGGACTGTATCTATTTCAAGTTTCACATTTTTACATTTCATAATATCTTTGACACAATCTGACTATGAGAATGATCTTTAGTTATTTGTAGAAGGCCATACTAAGGCTAGATGAGGTTAGCTATATTATTTTAGATATCACTATGAAAGCATAATAAGAAACAGCTTTTCCTCCGGCAAAAGAGGGAGGACAGAAAGCATGGAAGGGGAAAAGAAGTTAGAGAAAGATTAAGTGACTCAGCCAGGGCTGTGAAGCAGTGAGTAGCAGACTCAAGAACACAGTCTACATCTACTAGCATACAAAGAAGTGATAAAACCACTAACGTATGCTGCCTCTGTGCTAGACCATCTCTGAACTTGAAACCAGTGGTCATTCAAGAGTAGAAGCCAGGCATGTTTAGAAGCTGTCACCTCATTTAAAAGTCAGTGTATAAATTTTATGAGATGGAGTTGGCTTTTTGCTAGAATCTAACACCTTTATGTATAGACTTAAAAAAGGAGCAGCTTTGTGGGCTGTAATTAAGACTCTGGGAGGGACTTTCTTCTGGTGATTCTCTCTGCTCGTCCACAGCAAGTTAGATGAAGGGGTTAATAAGGTATTATTTCCCCACAAAAGCCCTGACGGTGCATTTCCTCACCGCTTGCCTGCCAGGCCTGGCCTAGCTCTGTGGATCAAAGGCTGGTTATCACTAATATTGAGCTGTTGTAACCTCTGTCCCCTTTGATTAAAGTGGCGCTGCTGTGAATTTCTCAGTTAATCACGCCTTGGCTCATAGGGTCAGCTTGCAACTTGGCAAGTTCAGAAAACTACAGCGGAGGAGAGAAAGGTAAAATGTATTATGCAAATGCGATTATGATTGACTCCACCCGGCTTAGGCCTTGTGCTGCTGGAGGAAGAGGAATAGCCTGTCCATTGGCAAGAGGCTTCCTCCAGGGAAAGTGAAGTGGAAAAGCAAACTCTCCTTTCTCTTCTCCTGAACTTTCCACACTACTGAGGAATGCAGGGTTTGGGGGGCTCTGAAGCCCACTGGCAAGGTGCAGTGTGTTCAGGAGAATGTGACCTGCTGGACATTTTCCATCCCTGAGAGCTATGATTTAGTTTTTCCTTGGACCATGTGGAAACGGGAGCTTTGCCAGTGGGTTCAGGACCACTAACTCTGCTTTTCACTCCACGTCACTTCTCAGAGTCTCAGGATGAGAGAAATCAGCAGGCATCGCAGCAATGTGGATCCAGTTTTAAAGTGCACAGTAGCATAGGCTGGTGTGTAAGTCATGAGGTGTATGTATCGGGCTAAGAATGAAGGTTTGAGCCCTAGGAGGTCCGTAGTGTGGGATGTGAAAATCAGCATAGCTGGCAGTGAATTAGGCTAGTGAACAAAGTAGCCTAACTCCATTTTCAGGATGCTGAAGGATAAAACTGCTTAGTGGAAAGACAGGAGAATTGAGTCTTGTTAGGAAAATTGCTCTTTCCCATTCTATGCTTCAGTTTTCTCCACAGGTACTAGGGTGTAATGGTATTGCCATGCAATATAGAGGTGGATGTGAGGTCTCCTCAGCACTCAGGTTATGTTTACGCTTTAGGAAGGTAGCCTATTCTTAATAACCCTAAAACTGGCAGTCAAGAACTGGACTCTCTACAGGCATATGGGAAAGCCATATGTACATGCAGAGATTTTAATAATGTAGAAATACCAGTATAATATACCAGTGAAGCACTTCTACTGTGGTCGCAAAACTGAGCTGCATACTATCCTACTGTATCCAAATGAAACAAGCTATGGCTATAACTCTGTGTTTGCCATTATTACTGTCTCTTCAGGCGTGGTTTTGCCAGCCATCTATTGATCAAAGACTAAATCCTAGCTATTGGAGTAGTTGCCTGAGAGGTCTGTAGTGTAAGCAAGATCTGTGTAGAGAAGTTAGACCAATAGTAAGTGTGGCAGAGTGTCTAGGCCATGGCTACAAGCAGTTCAATAGCACAACCAGGAACAAAACTGAGTGCTCAGAGTTCCAGCTCCATCTGTGCCAGAATTCTGCTTTTTCTGGCCCTGGTTAGCTTTAACAGTGATTCTCAGACTCAGGATGTTGACTGCAGACAAAGGAAATTTGCTCTTTCCACCAACCTGACACAAAGTTCTTTCTTTGAAAGGTTTCCTTACCAGTTCATATTCTCTCTGGATTATCCCAAACTAATTTGCTAAGTTGTCATATCTTTACCTTCCTTCTTACTCTGGCTGCTTAGTGCAAGGGATATTTTCCTGCCACTCCTGGGACCTGTTGTACTTCCTGGCTGTTTTGTTGAGGAGGGGTTAACAAACAGAGGGAGAAGACTAAGATGCTTGTAGGGAGACCCATTCCCGTTCAGGAGTGTTGGCTAAGATGGCACAGAGGAATATTTCAGCTCCCACCGTGCCGCAAAGCAGATCTGAACTGGTGAGCAGAGATGAGGGGAGAAGGAGGTGCAGGAGCACGCCTCTAATGCTGCAGTGCAGGTCTGAGTGGAGAGCAGAGCACGGCGGGGGAGAGGGAGCGCTGGAGGTAGAATGAGCACGGCGGGGCATTCCTGATCAGACCCACTAATTAACTGCTTGCTCTTATTTTATTTCCTCCAATCTTTCTATTTTTGCATCATTTGTTTCCTTGTTCAAGCGAAACAGCAAGAAACTTTTTAAAATTTAAATTCAGAAGTGCTGGGACTGGGCTCCTGCTGGGGAGAAAGTCCTGGAGCTCTGCTCCTGATGACTTTTGGGAATGCATGGCAATGTTTCATTGTCTCTCGCTCTCTTCCAAAGGCAGGTACCATTCTGCTCAGTTGGGGCGTGTGGCTCTCATTATGTTATCAAACCTCACAAGCATAGAAATGGAACTGCAATGCCTGCTGATACTTGAAAGACCCCTAAGCTTGAATTTTAGTAGGTAACACATACAGATATCTTCCCATCATGGACTCTTTCTCCCTTTACATCTATCTTTCCCTTGTATGCTACTCAATCCTTTTGCATTGCTGAGTTGTTTTACATTCCTAATATATAAATATTCTATATTTTTTAGAAATGTTAAAGCTACTATCCAGATTGCTCAAAGGACATGGGCGGGATTTAATTAAAAATGACAGCTACATACCTGCAATCTCCTCTTTTAAAAAAAATGCTAAATTGCAGCTCTTTTGTCTAAGTGCTTTGGGAAGATAATGCAGCACTGTTGTCCCCATTGCATGGCTAAATCATGGTTAGGGAGAAATGGTTCACCCAAGGTCATGGGAGAAGTCAGTAGCAGAGTCAAGACATGAATAGGAGTTCCTGATAGTCTATCTGTTGTATCATATTCCTTCTCTTCTACAGCTTCCATTTCCCCATCTCTTAAATTTCCCTCTGATTTCTTGGTCAAACTCCTGGGAGAAGAACCTGGCATAGCACCGTGAACTGGCGGTTCTCTCAGGGAGAGCACGTGTCACACTCTGGGGTTCTCCACTGAGACTGCCTCCTGCGATTCAGTCTCAGGACTAGTAGTTTCACTGCCCAGGAGACTGTCACCAGAAGTCATGTTCGGAGAGGAACATGTCCTCTGTCAGGATTCAGGAGGGCCCTACAGAAGAGGAGGTGCACCTTGAACTTCCTCTGTAAATTATAAGCAAATGTAACTGTGAAAGAAAGGGTGTGGTGGGCCAGATCCAAGCGTAAGTCACTGTTTCAGGGTCTTAACCCACACGTATTGTTTTCACTAACAACAGATCGAGGACCTTCAGCAGAAATGAACCTTCCAGCACCCTTTCAGTGGTTTCCTTTGCAGATCTGGATCACTTAATCTGTAAATGAGCTCAATGAAATTAGGATCCCAAGTCCTTCTGAAATCCAGTGGAAGCTGGGCATCTTTCTCCCTTCAGATAGTTTAAAAACCTCTAGCAGTGACATGCAATGGGTGATGAGCAGGCTTCTTTAAAGCACTTAATGCCATATTTCTTCACTCATCAGTATCTGGTCTGTGCACTACTGGATCTCCCAAATAGTGTTAATGCAATTGATTCAGCTGCAGGTATGGGTGGCATCTTTGTGGGAGAGTCGAGCCTGGGGAAATAGAAGTCCTGGTGGGATGGGTCTGTAATTCAGGCTGTTATAGACATTTTAGAGCAGATGTTCTGATGGACAGTCCTTGCCATAAAATACAGCACTCCTGAGGCTGCTGTGGTTACGTTCTGGATTTCCCCCTGCAGCAGCCCAGTATCTCAAAGTTACAAAGGTGATAAATGCTAACCGCCATTAACTTAGAGGTTAAAACCTTGAGCCCTATTTTTATCACAGTTAATTCTTTGAGTAGTGCCCATCACCATAGTATCCTGCTTTCTCTTCCCTTATCTTCTATCTGTCCTCCTTTCCTTCCCTCCTTTTTCTTCTTCTTCTTCCTCATGCCCTTCTTTTCCCTCCTTTCTTCCTCTTGGCCTTCTGCTTCCCTGCCTGAGTTTGCTGCCTCTTGATTAAAATGTTGACTTTAACTTGGAATTAACCTGATTAATGTAATTGAAAGTAAAAGTCCGCTGCTCAGCACTTTGGGTGATGAGTGGAGATGGATTGAGAAAGAAAGCTTTCAGATTGAATACACTTCTCTCCTCTGGCTGTTAATTGCACCGTTTACTGGTACCTGACTCACTGACCGTCAGTGTTTAGTCCAGTTAATGATGATACACAGTCCATACTTTCCAGAGATAATTAAAAAACATTCCAGCAGACACTCTGCTGCAGAGAGCTTTCCTATCTGTCGCAGTCAGCAGGCCCTGGGGGTTAGGGGTTGTAGTATGCAGAGACAGCAGAGACTGCTCTCTGGGTGCCCTGAGTTGGGCTGGCCTTGGCTATGCAGGTGTTTAGAAGAGAGGAGGGAAGGTAACCACTCCATGTGCCTGCCATAATGTGTCTGTCTCTAGGCTATAAAATAATCTACTTGGGTGAGCATGAAGGCTCTCTAGGGTCGGGGGCCTATTTTCATGCTTCCAAAGCAGTTTGGCTAAGAAGTAGGATTTTTAAGTGGAGTTTTCTCCCTGCAAAGTCATTTGAGCTTGTATCCATAGGGGTATATCAGTACTGAGATCAGTGAGAATTAGGAATTTAAAGGCTTTGTGCATCTGGACATTGGTCTCTTGTGGCATACTTTTACATCTGTAAAATGGGGATGCTCAGACTTCCTTACAGATGGGGAACTCTCAAATGTCTGTGGACAGAGATTTAGAGAAAATGCCTTGGCTGCCTTATCCCAGAGACTCCAGTACATTGAAATGGTAGTAGAAAAACCTTTCTCTCCAAATATAAGATCCATATGGAACCACACTGGCAAGGAGTGTGGAAAACTCTTATGTTGTTGAAAGGAGTATTCAGGCAAAACAGGCAATTTGTAGTGATGCCAGTATTGGTTAATATATTTGCTAATGACCTGAAAAAAGGAATGAACAAAGAGTGAGAGGAACTTCTAGGTGTCAGAGTTAGGTATGCTGATGCAGATGAGGGAAGATGAAAAAGAAATGGTGAGAGACCTAACCACATTAAATGAGCAGATAACACAAAGAATAGATTTACTCCTGGAAGGAATCCTGAAATCACCAACTCTGGCCTCTCGAATGAGGCCAACATTGTCAGGGGCCTCAGAGTTTTCTCTTACTCCTGTACTGAGTTCTGCTACTTTTGTTTCGATAACCTTTCTTCCAAAAAGGCATCTAGTCTTGATCTGAAGATATCAAGGTAGTAAGAACCCACTTTTTCTATTGCTACTTTGTTCCAATAGTTAATCACTGTCAGTTAAAACTGTGGGCTGAATTTTTCATTCGAATTTGTCTGCGTTTTAACTTCCAGCCACTGATTCTTGTTAAGTCTTTCTCTTCTAGATTAAACAGCACTTTTCTGCCTTATATTTTCTCCCTATTCAGACACTTCTGCATTAGGCTCGGTGCATTATAATGCACACCAAAGTCAGTGATTTGCATTTCTTTTTATGCCTTATCCTGTCAGCTCAAGGAAAAAAAGCTAGGTGTCACTGTGACCAGCCCCACAACAGAAGTACTCAGTACGTCCTCATCCACCCTCTCTTGTCCTGCTGCCATTTCCCTTGCACATCGGCTATATGCAGTGACCTGACTGTGAGCAGTGTTGAAGCTCTGGGGAAGAGGCTGAGATTTTAATGAGAGGAATGGGGTTAGTCTTTATATTATAGCAGCAATGAAAGGCCTCTCATGAGATCAGAGCCCTTGTCATGATAGGTTTTGTAAAAAATAGGAAGAGGCAAATTATATCCCAAAGGATTTATAATCCAAATACTCTGGGAAGACTGTATCCTCTCACGCGTGGGGAATTGAGCTCTGGACACTGAGCCCCCAAAGAGAAGCAGAATGAGGACTGGAACCCTCATCTTCTGCCCCTTAGCCCAGCACTGGAAATGTAGCGCCTCCTGCATCTTGAGCAACCCTTTAGCTGCTATTGTTGTGCAGAAAGAGTGATTTTTTTTCATAATGTCTCTTATCTTAGTTTGAAATCATTCCCAAGAGACCAGGAGTCTACATGTAGCTGGATATTTTGTATCTATATATTGAAAAAAAATTAAATAGTAATAATAATAACTGTTAGAGGCTAAAAGGCTCCTCTCCTTTAGGCAGGTAACACCTTGAGGGGTTTTTCAAGTATTTAAATCAGACCCATTACAGACACAATATCCAGTCTGGCTGTTCCTAGCCAGAGTATCCAAAAACACTGAGTCCAAGAGAACGGTTTGTTGTTCTGTTTCTCTCTCTAAAGGCATGTTTTTGTTTGGCTTTAAACTGAAACATTGGAAGTCCCTGGTAAATCCTAGCTAAAAAAAAGATGAAAAAAGCAAAACTCTGTGAAATGTGAATAAAGAGCTGTGTGTCCTGACCTTGTTCCACATCCTCTTCCCTTTTCCTTTTTTCAGTTTCCATTCCTATACCTGCTTTAACTTCTCTTTCATGCCCTTCTCCATGGCTTCCCTGTTTTCTTTGACCCTTCTTTCTATGCTCTGTGTCATATACCTGCCCTCACAGTGAGCTGGTTCCTGCCCTTGGCTGGACCTGTGGCTCTGGAAGTGGGACAGGGGGACCTGGGGGTGTAACTGGGTTCCCTGAGAAGGGCTGTGGGCTGCGGGGTGCCTTTCTGAGGAGTGTGGGCCTGTCCCTGTCCCTGTGGAGAGTGGCCCGGCTGTGAGTTGCCTTGGGGTTGAAGCTGGTGCTGCGGTTCATCTTCGACAGTGCCTGAACGGGGCTGGTGGGTGGCTGGGCTGCACTGCTGAGGGTCTTCAGGGTTCGCTGAGCCCCGCTGAGGCAGAGCGTGGTGGGAAGATGCTGCCGTGGGACCGACTGTGCTAGTACCTGCGAGGAGGCCAGGCTGGCTCTTGTTTGCTATTCCCTGCACACACGCAGGGAGCCTCGTGCACTAAGTGACATCAAGGCTCATTATTTTCATCAGATGCCACATTTGTAACCTGTTACCGAGTAAATTGTGATAAAATAGACTGGAGCAGCCCGGGGTCTGACTCTGTGCTGAGATGGCTGCTGTGCGCATAGCAGCCAGGCAGAGCCTTCCAGGGCTGCCGGCTCCAGTGCCTTAAAGGAACAGTAATGGATAGTAAGGGGGCCTGGATCTGAAGACCTTTAAGACACATCCTCATGGCAGACTTCATGTGCTTGGGGTGAATTTGAACTGAGTCTCCTCCAATGATCCCAGGAGGTAGGTCAGTATAATTACTTCCCTCCATCTCCTTCTTGTCTTTGGGGAAACTGAGAAATGGGAAAGAAAAGTGGATCGCCCAATGTCACACAGTACATCTACACCTAGGTTTCCTAACTGTCTACCCTGTGATGTCTACTGTCTACCCAAGGATGAGTCCCTCACAAGTTACAGTCAAAACAGCAGGGTGAACAGCAGTGGAACGATTTCACTTTCTGTCTCCCCTGTGTGTGAGTCCAGATGATGTGTGTGACTTGCTGTGGCAGTTGTAAGAGCACAGTAAAAAGAAACAACTCGTTGCTGGGTTTGAGTTTTCTGTCTTTGAAGATTCTCAAGGCTGCCTGGGGCATTCAGTTTTTTGAAGGGGAACTGAGCTTTTTTCTATGCTAGGAGATACCAAACTCTGTTTTAGTTGCCTTGTGCTTCCCTCCCAAGCCCCTCCCCACTCACAAATGCAAGCATATTTGTTTTGGGCACGTATATTTAGGGCACGATATATTGCCTTAACAATGTATTGTGAAGCTGGGCTGAGGTATTATCTTCAGTTTGTATTTGGAGAAACTGGGTCATTGAGAAGCTAAGAAGTTTCTGCAGGGACCCCTTTGTGTCTTTAAGAGTCACAAAGCTGAGAACGGAAGCCTGTCCGGAGCTATCTCCCACCAGCTTTCTGTTCTCTGTATTCGGAAACATACTGAAGCACCTGCCACTGTTTTAAGGAGCAAATGGGACCATTAGGGGAGATCAGACCTTCCTGTGCTCAGTACTATGCATATACATAATTGAATTGAACTTTAACACACTTTATTGAAGGTTTCTGAATTTTACAGGGTTAATAAGTGCTGAATAGCAAATATATAAAGATGCTTCAGACATGAGTAGTATATGTTACTGGTGACGCTGCAGTGGAATGTGCTGGAATATAAATGTAACTGGATGGGAAGAAGAATTTGAAGGTTTCTTAGGAACTTTAGTACATCAGAAAGTGTGCTGTGATCCAGAACAAGAGTAATTTTTGAGAAGTTTGACAAAACAAAGTCATTTGAGATCAGTGTTTCACTTTGGCAAAATCAAGATGGTATAATTTTAGAGCCTTTCTGTACTTTAATCTTTTACAAATAGAATAATGAAAGAAATGTTGAAGTGGAAAAGTTTTGAATAAAAATGTGAACATTTATCCCCCCCCAAAAAAAAAAAAAATTTGGAAACATTTGTTTCCAAATTTTTGGAGTTTAAAAATGTCTCTGACATAATGAAACTATGAAATACTTTAGTGACATCAAAGGCACATTTTTTTGTCAAAAAACCCTCCATGTGAACATTTTTTCTAAATTTAACTGTATGCATCTACTGCTGGGCTCTGGTTAGTAAATAGCTAACTAGGTATTTACTGCAGCACTTTTTTTAACACTTACTGGTCCCTTACAATAGAAAGTGTGCTCTACTCTCTGCCCCAAAGGTCTTACAA
This sequence comes from Apteryx mantelli, assembly GCF_036417845.1. Lineage (NCBI taxonomy): Eukaryota > Metazoa > Chordata > Aves > Apterygiformes > Apterygidae > Apteryx > Apteryx mantelli. The sequence goes on from NC_089984.1 coordinate 22,382,565, forward strand.
TTCAAACTGGCAGTTCAGAAGAAACAGCTCCCTATTTCAGGAACTGAAGCACAGCAAGATCAGTGATTTGCTCAAGGTGACATGGAGAGTGTAAAAACTGGCACCAGCTCGTTCCACTGTCTGGACGAGATCCATCCTTCAACTCACTCCCTTTCAGAAAGCCGGTGGTGATCTCAGGTGAGCCTGCTTTGCTGCCTGAATGGCTCGAGGTGCGGAGGTGGCCAGCGACTAGGGAAGGGAGCGGCTGGCCGGCTCTGCTGCAGCTGGCACTGCTCTTTGCTGACAGTTGCTGCAATCCATGGAGCCTGCTTTTATGGTGCTAATTAATCTCTTTTAATTAATGAAATCCTTCTACCTCATGTTCCTCCCTTTCCTTTCCTTTTTGCCTCTCTTCACCTTCCACAGCTGAAATGTACAGTCCTCCTTGAGCAGGGGCTGATAAAATCTCCAGCCTTTAAACATCTCAGTGTATTTGGCTGTGGCAGTCCTGGTAGCTCCTTCCACTTTTCTCCTTTGGTGAGGTAGCACCTTAATCTTCATGGCCTGTTATCTTTGAGGCACACTTGATTTCTCAAAAGAAAAACAGCTAAGCATTTTAGTACCCACTGATTTCCTCTGGAAAATATTTTACAGTCTGCCACATCTCATTGTGTTTAATTGTGGACTGAGTTTAAAAACATTTGTGTATGTGATGGTACTCCTCTGAGTAGACTTACGGACTTGACTGGGACAATGCATTCAGCTAATACTGCTTGCCTGCATTTTTGCACTCTAGGACTATGTTTTTCTTCTTTAATTCCATCCCCTAACACTTGCTCGTAAGCTTTTTTCTCTCCTCCTCGGTGCACAAAGTCTAATGCTCTTATTTGTGTTATGAAACTTGTGATTCCAGGATTGGCAACTTGTAGGGCAGAAAAGAGGCTCAGAAGTTGCAGGACTGGATGCACCTGAGCTGCCCATCCCTGCCCCAAGTTACCACTTCTGGTATTCCAGAAAAAGCATGGACCAGAACCCTGCTGCACAAGCGGTGCACAACACACAAAAATATAGTCCTCGTCCTGACCGACATTGAGTTCATCCTGGGAAATACAGCCTGTTTCTGGACCCAGAGACACTTGTCATGGCTTGACTGGAGGCAGTAGAAAGTTCCAGGGAGCAGAACCATGAGCATTACTGGGGGAGATTTCCGTGCCTGCAGACAGTATACCTCTGCATATTCAACTGCTAAGCACAGCATATTCTTCCTTTTGCAAACCCTGCCAGATATACTGCTCTCTCTGTTAGATTTTTCAAGTTTCTTTCCCTTTCTCAATATCTGTGTTCAGAGTGTCTTTCCTCTAGCTATGGTGGCTGATTTACATACAAAAGGGTGATCAGCTGTGGGAAGAACAGTCTAGTGGATCAAATACTAAGTGACATTAAGTGGCATCTAAGTGACGTTACTTCGATTCTTTGCTGAGCTATGAGTTGCTGTGTGACCGTGCACACAGTGATTAATTCCTATGCCTCAGCTCCCCAGCTGTAAAATGGGCATGGTTCTGAGTTCCTGTGAAGCCCTGCAGTAGTCTGAGGCCACACTGAGCAATGCCTGTGCAGAGCGCAGATAATTTGACCGTGAGATCCATTCAAACATTTTCTTAGAAAGCTGCTACAAAGGCTGTTGCTGTGGTTGGGAAGAATTGTATCATGTCTTGTTTTATGATGGAGCCATGCTTTGACTTGACACAAGCACTGCATGGACACCACGTAGTTAAACTAACTTCTGCTTTTTCTGTTCACCCCCATCCCTTTGAGTCAGAACATGCACGCAGTCCAGTGGAAGGTAGAACTGCAGACTGGCTACTTAGTATGATGAAGATCCAGGAGTACAAATCAATACAGGGAGACATATTAACATCAGAAAAACTTCCCTGGCTCATATAGTAGTTTACAGTTTTGTCAGAGAGACAGAGGTATGCTTTAAAGAGTGGTGACAGGCAGGAAACTGACTGTAAAAAAATTAGCTCTAACTGAATACATCTGCTTCCACTCAGTCTTATTCTCACCTTGCTCATAATGATGTAAATTCAGAATTGCTCTATTAAAGTCAACATGAGGACTCCCTTAATGTATGTACTCCCTGTACTCAGACTTTGGTGTAGCATCAAGTCATTGTTACACCAGGGACTGTAAATGCCCAATGAAAGGCATATATCTTGTAGCTTTAAAGGACTGGATCCTGCTCCTGATTGTGCTGGTGTAAATCATAGATGATTCTGTTCAGGTCAGGGTGAAGCCTGACAGGCTGAATAAAGCTTGACTCAAGATGTAGAATTATTTGAAAAAGGAAGGGAGCAGCAAGGAGACCACAGTGGCTTAGTAAAAGGTCTTGGCTTCCTCTTCTCTCATGGCTGCATACAAAAGGTCCACCTCAACTTTGGCTCAGTCCCAACCCAAGAATACACCCTGAGTGTTCCTTGCAGAGACCTTTGCATCTGGATTGGAAAGGATTTCAGCCAAGCTGTGATGTGGAGACACTGAACTTTTCTCCTCCAAGGTCAATCTCATCCATCCTTAAAAGGAGACCTGTGGAGCAGCGTACACTCTCATGCCTTACCATGCTTCTCGAGTGGTAAATGAGTAACACAGGCAGCTGAGAGAGCTGTGGGGTCACCACTGACACCAAACACGTCACTGAGCTGCCAGTACAATGAGAGCTGGGAGAGCTACTGGCCTAGGATCAGGTGTCAAGGAGAAGTGGCAGGAGGTGAGAAGTGGCAGGAGGTGAGAAGTGCCAGGAATGCTGCTTCCCAGCTGGCTCTGGAAGCAGCGTGTGCCTGCATCCGTCTGCACTCAGATCAAAGCCACCCTGAATTATTCAGGTGCTCTTTGAAAGCTCTCGTCCTGCAGAAAGTGAAGGCAGCTTGGCTTTACTTGCTGGAAAAAAAGCAGTCATTGTAAGCTCCAGGGCCAAACCAAGTTTCCTCTGCTGCCTGCAATGATAGTGACTCCTGCCACCGTTGTGACAAGAGTTCTCTCTTTCTGTTACACTGGGTTCTCACATATAGGCCTAGAGTGCATGGGCCTTTGGTCTTTGCAGGCTTCAGGCAGTACTTCGCACCTAGCTGAACCTGTTCTTGCAGGCCCACACTGATCCCTTGATGCCATCTATATTGATGGAAAGAACATTCAGTTTAGTTTAAAAGAATCAAATAAGGTAGCAGCAGCTGGAGATTTCCAGGTGTGTGCTCTTTTGTGCCATGACTGATCCAGAGCCTGTTCCACTGGCAAGGCCTCTGCCCCCAGCAGATGGGGCGGGTGACCCCTACATGCTGAAAGCAGCAGTGCATAGCTAACAGTGCCACTCAGCAGCTTAAGAAAAAGGCCTGGGAAGGGCAATTGATGCAGGGTCAGATATTTCTGCTGTCCTTTAAGGTCCTCTGCTACCAGTAACTTCCTCTTCTAAGGAGTGAGTCCAACAAGCCACAGGTTAGAACAGCTGTTTTGGTATCTGCATGGGCAGATGCAACTGTCTTTCACGGAGAGACTATGTACATACAGTCTTCATACCCCTGTCTGCCTATACGAGGCTGGGATTACTCAGTCTAGCATTACCAACTGTGATGTCTTCTAATATTTAGTTACATGATTTTTTTAAATGCCACCTCCAGGAGACAAATGATTCCCTTAAAATACAACTTTTATTTTTTAAAAAGGCTGTTTTCTAGCCATGTAGCTGAGAAGAAGTTGAAGGGGTTAAAAAGAAGGCAAATCCCCAAGCATGCCATCACATGTTTTGCTTCTGAGATTTTAAGGCTGTCTTCTGAGCTGTTGAACACTTAAAACTGGTAGTCCCTATTACTACAAAGTTCATCAGCCAAATCCCCCATTCATCTTCTACTGTTGACTAAGTTAACAGCCTACAGGTTTACAGAATCAGGCTGTTCTTGCAAGAAAGGTACCAGCAATATAGAGGTTATGGTAGTCTACATTTTTCCCTGCTTGTTAATATACTCATATTCCAAGAGACCGTGTCCTTGACATGCGTGACTGCAGACCAAGGTGGTCTGTACCCACTGAAACCCCAGCCCCCCTCCCCATATATCATTGTCAGTTACATCATGGAATAACTCCCCGGAAGGCAGTGAAATGATTTGATCAATTCAGTTTGTGAACTGGGAACTGATGATTCATTGTGTCCCAGTTTGGGGAGTAAGTTGCCACGTACTGTCAGGAGATGGATGCTCTGAAAAAATAGTATGCTGCAGAGGGGAAGGGATTGTATGAAACGAGGTCCACTGACCAGGTCGGCAGCAGAACTGCAATGCCGGGGCCTGCTAACTGAGTTCTTCAGCCTGCAGAGTGACTTCCTTGAGGGCAGGAAGTATTGAACAAACCGGTAACCCCAGAGTACAGAGTAGTCCTGTAACGGCAGTATCTCTTGGAGCAATCGACTGGAAGACCAAAATATCCTTCCATTCCACAGAATGGGTTTTACCTGTATTGCCTATCTTTTTAGACAATAAAAATGATCAGTGTCTGCTTAAGAAAGTCTGCCCCAAGACAAAAATAATTTCCTGACCCGATTATCCGATTATTATTAGGTCCTTCACTACCAAAACTATGTAATATCTGATTCTCCTATCATCTCTGCTTTATGAAGGTGCAGTTCAGTTCTGGCACTAACTAGGAATACTTTTAAATATCTGTTTACCTGTTATTTATAGTGTTATTGCACCAAAGAACTTATATCTGGTAAAAATTATGTTAATTGAATGTTCCGTACGGAATATTAACTGTCACTTGAGCGAATTAGCTTGTAATGTGGCCCCATGCTGAATATCTGAAATACAAATTTTTCAAAGGCACTAATGACAGTTGCAGTCCTAAGTTTCACTGTTGAAATTCACTTTTTGTCCCATCGCTTTTCAGGTGAAGCATAGGAACGAAGAGACAGAACTAACACTTGATAACTGGGGTTATCAAGTCTGGTTATTTTCATGGGAAAATGACTTGACTCAGTGCTACATTGTAATGACTCAAAAAAGAAGATAGAGCTGTTGTTATTTCTGCATTCATGCTAATCTTTACACCGCAGATGGTTACCTAAGAGCCAGTGACAAAGATTACTGCAGATCATGCATCCTGCAGACCAGCTAAAGATCATCTTTGCCTGTGTACATTACTCATTAACTGGAACGTAAGATTCTCTTCCTTTCTCATGAGAAACTAAAGAGCAGAAAACATATTTTTCATCTCAATTTCTATGTGAAATATTGGTTGCCCACAAAAAATGAATGCTAAAAAGCTCACTTAAAGCCTGGTTCGGAAACACTACTGCAGTTGATCTTGGAAGGGATTTGTAGGGATCCCATGTGACTAATAGTCCTCTGTCAGCTGAATTTCCCGATCAGGCTCTATCTTCCATAATGCACTAAGATTTATTCATTACTGGATAGGTACTGTGAAAATGGAGACATAAATACAGATACCTATAAATGCATAAATACAGATTGTTATTGAATCAGATGTTCACTTCATGGTTTTTGTTGTTCAAGATACACCCTTTAGAGATATTGCTGGCTCCTGAGGACAGAATAGGAGCCCTAGTAATCACCCCCCTTGCTGGTATGAAGCAATGCTGTTCTGAGCAAACTGGCGCAGCTATTTCAGTTTATGTGAACTGCAGAGTTGGCTCATGATGCTATAGAGGGCTTAAAAGTGGAACAAGGGGCCAAAGGTGGTTGTGGAGTTGTGGTTGTGGAAGACTGTCTCAGAGATGGGGATGGGTGCAGGGAGCGGTCTAGGGTATTCCCTAGTTTAGCTCTACTGACACAATTGCAAAATGTGTGTTACTGGATTAGTTGAGAATGTACCTCGTTGTTTTCCAACCAGACCAGAGAATGTGAAGAAGCAGCACATGCATCAATTGTAAATCTCTGCCATATGGTAGAGACATATTTCTGTCTCTTGCTCAAAGGTGGAGATGTATCTCAGAGCTTGCCTTGATTTTCTGGGAGGCAAGTGAATGTTTTCAAAACTTAAAGCCACAGCAGGATGGAGAGGAGAATGGGGAAGGCTAATTCAGCACTGGAGTGGATTGCTCAGGGAGGTTGTGCAGCCTTCATCATTGCTCTTAAAAACAGGGTAGACAGAAAGGTTTAGAAATCATGTAACTGTTGTTGATCCTGCCTTGGCAGGGACATGGTCTTGATGACTTCTTAAAGTTCACTCTAATCTTATTTTCTATGATTTTGTAGAAGAATAGAATTATTATTTCTGTTACTACAGTTCAAGGAGCACTCCTCAAAGATCAGAATCTGGCATCGCCGGGTGCTGTACTGGCACAGTAAAGAAAGATTGTCCTGCCCTCAGAGAGCTTGCAAGTCTGAATCAAGAGGCAATGGATAGTACGGACAGCTGAGGGAATACAGTGAGCAGCAATGAGACGCTATTGATCAGCAGGATAGGCAGTACTCATAATACATCAGCAGCCCAACTGCTGTCAGGTTTTTGCAGGCATCATGGCTAAGGAGAATTTGAAGGAGGATAATGAGGAAGCTTTGCAAATGAAATCTGCAGGCTACCACCACCTCTGCTCCAGAGCTGGACAGCAGCGGGATAATGGTTTGTCTCCTACTTCCGACTGTTTTTGCTTCTCTCCCTGCCACTGCCCACTCTCACTGAGGGCACGGGTGTTGTTCTTGCAAACTTGCCTCTAGCCTCTGTTGCATCAGGATGGCAGAAGGAGACAGGACCAGGATAAGGCCTGGCCCTCCATCCCACATGCTGTGGGATCTCTTCCAATGACAAGAAGTAAAGTTGATGAGTCCGTACCGAGACAGTGAAGTGACCCCCGTGCTGCTCCACATAATTAATAAATAAAGCACTGGGGGAGTTTTTGCCATGCCGGCTGCTATGACAGGGCTGTCTACGGTGCACTTAAGCATTAAATGACCAATTTCTGTCAGACTAACTTCCCAAGCCTCTCTCTCTCTCTCTCTCTCTCTCTCACTCACAAAGCTAGCTTCCTCGCTCCCTGCACTTGGAGTTTTTCAGCAACTGATGGCTCCTGGTTCATTTCTGTGGAATTAATTGGTCCCTGAATGAATTCTGTTGACAGGGCAATTTATCATGTGTTTGGGTTGACAGTGTTGGATACCGGTAAAGGGGGGGAGTGGTGTGTGAGTGGGATGAGGGGAGATGGACAGGGTGGGGGTGGCTGGGAGGATGAAGAAGAGGAGGAGTGGAAGAAAGAGGAGGTGGAGGAGGAGAGGAGGAGGTTGTTTAAAAAAATAAAATGAAAGAGAGGTAGAATTCTCTTCCCTTTTGGCTCCCTCCAGTACCACTCAGTGCAATGGATAATGCACGACAGGGATAGGGAGAAGATGATGGGGGAAGGCAGTGCTACTTCTCTCATGATGGGAATCAGGATGCTGCTTTTCCACAATTTGCACCATAGCTTGGGGGGAAAAAAAAGCAACAAAAGCCCAAAGAAGTTTCCTGGTGTCTCTGGGGCTCAGCCATAAGCCTTCGTATGTATTGCCCATGTTTCTACTTCCCTCTCATGACAATGTGAGTGGGAAGCTAGGGACAGGTACAGTTAACCCTTCGAATGCTGATATGTGCCCAAATGCTGTTCTGATAGGTGCTGAGTGGTGTCCAGCACCTCATAATGCATTGGCATCTGCCAGTGTATCTGCTAGTGAGGGCCACCAAGAAGGGAGTGTATCTTACAAAGCAATGTCAGTGAATTGGGTACCTGGTTTCTCCTCGATATGGAGGGGAAAGGGGTGTCTAATCCCTTGTGTGGCTTTGACAGTCTCAGGTTGCATCATTTCACATCTTCCAACATTGGGACAAGGAGGGACTTTCCAGTGTAATTAAAATTTCATTGTGGTTACAGTGTCATTAAAATGTGATGACTCTGGATTTTGGAATCAGTTTCTAGTCAGCACAGTCTAGGTGATCGTTTTAGTTCCTCTGGCTTCACAGCTTCTGCATATGGAAGTGTGTGTATGTGTGCATGTGCTTTGCATGTCTGTTCAGTATGTGGAAGGCTGAAACCAATTAAAGCCAAAAAGGAATTCAGTGTGGACTAAAGCAAATGATTTGAACAAAGATTAAATAGATTAAAAAACTGGTGTCTTTTCTGGGAATCTTTATGTGATCTAAAAAGGTATACTAAAAGCTTGATCAGATGGAGGTATGTCTTTGAAATGCTGGGTGCAGGCATGTGTATGGGATAGGCCCCGTTAAAAACATCTTCACCTCTGTCTCCTCCCTCAGCCTTTTCTACATGGCGAGTGGGAAATTCCAAAGTGCTCAGTGCTGGACAAGTTACCGGTGGTGTTCCTGCTGATCTCACTGCGAGCAGTGGTGGGTCAAAGCTCAGCTCTTCTGAAACTGCCCTCTGCTGCCTGTAGCTGCAGGCTGATGGGAGCTGGCTTTGGTTTTGGAGTGCTGTGGCTTGGTTTACCAGCATTCAGTCATCTCCTTTGTCTTGAGACCAAAGGTTTCAACAAGGCAGCCGATAAAATGAGTGCCTATACCATAAAGTGTCTAAAGGCAAAACTGACTTTTGAGTGGCAAGACTGAAGCATAAATGGTGTGGTGGTAGACAGTATCTTTCTTATTTGTTCAAATATAATACAAATTCTCATTGGGTAAAAAGGGTGCAACTGAGCAGCAAGGAGATAGGCTGCTTGTTTATGCTTGTCTTGATGTTTTTGTTTTTACTCTGGGTTGGGTGAAGCCCTCTAGCCTGCATCCTACCTGAGAATATCTGAGCATCAGACCTTTCTAGAGTGCTAAAATGTGAAGAGTGAAGAGATGTAGGAATCAGGGAGCTGGCACACAGTCAAACTGTGGAGGAGAATTTAAGAAAGATGTTTTCCTAGGGCCACTGAGTTTGCTGCAAATTAGAAAGCCAGTTAAAGCTACTGGATGGAGAGCAAGTACACAGGAAAGCACCTGCCGTGCAAAGGCATAGCGGGTAGAGGGAAGATTTATTTTCAAGCCTTTTTATTTTCTTTCTCTTGGTACGATCACTCTAAGGAAGTGGTGCAGGCAGCTCCTTCTCAAGACTCTTGCAAGAGGTTTCCACTGCAGTTACTTAGCTAAATAAAGCTGAGATTCATCTGCAGTGCGGGGGATCAAACCTAGAAATACTCCTATTAGAGATGAGAGGACCCAAAATAACAGTGGTGACTCGAGATAGCTGGCCTAAGGAGGAAATGCATGAATGTGGCTATTTTCAGTGCGGGATCTTAAAGTGTAAACTGTTTGGGATGAGGACCAACTCTTTGTCGCAGTGTGGTAACACCAAGCAAAATTGTGCCTAGGAACTAACATATACAAAATGATAATGGTGGCAGTAATAATTGAACAGTGATTTTTTTCTGATTCAAAGTCATACAAACAGACTAAGCTTAATCCAGGAAACTTGGGAGATGTATGCAGTGCTGGAAAGGACCAGTCTAAATTGAGGCTATCTGGTTAGTTAAAATTCCCCAGGACAGAAATATTGTTGATTGCTAATGAATGGGTGCTTGCACAGGAGTTGAATGTCTTTTTATAAAGAGTGCCCCCACACATAGATACATTATGTCCAAATACATATTATTTGTATGTTTTTCCCATTGAATACAAGATTAGTAGTGTTACAGCTTATAAATACCAAAATGAAGAACATAAATTTGGTAGCAAAGGCTTTGCAGCCTAGTATTCAAAGATCTGACAAGCTCCAGCAGCTACAAGTTGAAAGTAGGTAAATTCAACTAGAAATAAAGTGTGTGTGTTTTAACAGTGCAGGTAGTCACCTGTCAAAATATTTTAGCTAGGGTTCAGTGTATTTTCCAGCACTAGAATCTTTATACTTAGTAGTGAATGTTTGTCTGAAACAGACTCTTCTAGCTCAGCCCCAGCTATTGGACCTGCTGCAGGAATTGATTCAAAGAAGCCCTGTGAGTATCTCATATCAGAGGCCAGACAAGATGGTCACAATGTGCTATGAGTCTCCTCTGGGGTAGCTGTGGCAATGAACTTGAAAACGGCTATCTTGAAAAGTCAGTGCCCAATTCTGGTTTCACTTACACACTGTTTACACGAGTGTAACTCCTTTGACTCAGACTTCTGATTGAGAGTGGTGGATATAGAAGGCAAATCAGGCTTCTGGGAGAAATGATTATGATCAAGCTGTCCTGAATCAGTCAGGAGAACATGACATAGGATGCATTAATGGAGTAAATGGACATATTTTCACTGCTGTCATTGAACTACATCAGCCAAACATTTGGGTCAAAACACAAATGTTTTTATAGCAAAATTGTTGCTAAATATTGAAAAGAAAGAGTAAAACCTGAAGGCTTGTATTGTGAAACAGGGATGAAAAAAATTCTTGTGGTTGAAAAGGCACCAATTCAAAAATGAAATCTGCATAAAACAGTGGAAACGAACAGGAACAAAGTAAGCTCCAAGCACGTTGCATATGGAACTAGCCAGGATACAATAGCTAGCTAGCCAAGATGGCCAGACACACGACTTACAGATTATTCAATATGCAGGTCCTGCATCAATGGCCATGATTAGAATTGTCAGCAGAAGTTATAGGCTCAATATTCTCTCATTTAATGCTAAATCTGTGGATTTAGGAACATAGGATTTTTAAGACTGGGTTGGGCTCATGGTTTGTCTAGTCTGCCATCTCAAGGAGTAGTCTCAACACATTCTTAAGAGGATTCTTAAGAGGCGGAAGAACTGTGCAGTGGGCAGATGTGGGAAGAACCTGATCTCTACTGGGTGCTCAAATACTCTGCAACTGAGTTAATCACAGAAACGTTAATGTCTTTCCAGCATGCTTATTGAACACTAATAACTCTGGAAATATATATATATTTATCTATAACACCGTAAAGTCTCTTCTGGAACCTTAGTAACTTCCTGTGGCTGCCAATTCAATGGTAAAAATACAAGTCGTTGGGGAAATTTTTTATCAGTTTTGAATTCGTTGCTTTGCAATCTAATCAAATGTGTTCTTTTTCTTGTGTTCTTGTGACCTGCAGGATCTTGAATGAATATTTCAGCTAAGGTTTCTGCCTGGAGCCTAGCACAACTGGATAAAGATGCTTGAATACTTCATGGAGGAAATAATAGAGTGATAATAATGCCTTGCCTCTTTACATAGTGCTTAATTTGGAATGGAAGTTTGCAGGAAGTTTTAGACAGTCTAATCAGAATTGAGAGCTTTTTGTAGTCATGTAAAACATGTAAGGAAGAATTACTGTGGTTGCTTGAAGATAAGAGATCCCTGAGTGCCCTCTGAGTGCTCATGATTTCAGCTGGAGCTGGAGGAAGCCTGTTGTCCCTAAAGATCATGACAGAGGTGCTGTGAGAAAATGCCTGAACCTGTGCCTAATCTTTGGGAGAGAAGCAGGACAACTCAATCTATTGCTAGAGATGACACTAGTCTGCATAGCAACTTGCCTTTAACCAACTCTATCTGTGGCTAGTAAAAGGAAATTCAGGTGACTGAACCCCCAGCCAAGTGGATACTCAGTCATGAACAAAGTTGGCACACTCTCATTGACGTTTGTAGAGTCAGTCCCGATCTTTATCAGAGTACAAGTGACTTGTCATATCAATATTGTATCATTAACTGAACTGAATAGGAGCTCTCCAATGAATATGAGGGACTTAACCTCAGTCTGGATAAGCATCCATCTGGCTGTAGGATTGCAAAAGGCAGAGACCTTGGTCAGAAAGGTAAAATCTCTTTGTTCAAGTTGAGGTCCAGAATTCATTGCATAAACAAGCTGGGTGCTATTAGTATCATGTGTTGTCAAACACTGGGGACACACTGGAACTCACAGCAGAAACTATTGTGACTCTGTGGTAGATCAAAGAGTAACGTGAAGGAGCTGTTTCTCACTGTCTTTGTGACAGGGTTTGTGAGATCCTCCATGGAGGAGATATGGGCCATGTTCACAAAAAGGTGATGACAAGGGCCTTTGGTATCAGTCTATTTCCATCTCTCCTTCCGATGCCCCTTTTCTTCTCTCCTGTCTTTGGCCTCTTCAGTCTGGGCTGTATTTTGGGTGACTTGTTCAGCATTTGAGTGAGAGATGACTGGAAAAGCTCATTTCAAGGGAAAAGTGTATATAGAACAAGGGCAGATGGCAGAAACAGTAGTGATTGTTTTGGCCCTACTAATTGAAACTGAGCACCCACCTTTTGTTTTCTGGTTGGTGAGCTTAGGAGCAAACTATACTAGACAGGCCACTGGCTGTCTTTGGGTACACAGGGAGAAACAGCGGTGAGGAAAACATTCTCCATCTTTGCTAGGAAAACTAGATGATCAGTGGCTTACAGATTCACCACACTTATGTAACTTTGAAATTGGGTTGATGCAAGAAAGTGAGAGAGGACCTGCAATCACAGCACTTTATGCCTGAGAAGGAATAAGAGGAAGCTTGCAGCTGTATGATTTTTTTCTGTCATCAGTATATATCTTCTTTGTTAGCAGCATGGGGAATTTCAGCCCGAGATGTGTATGTTTTGAAAAACTAAGAGCAAGAGAACACTTTTGCTGTTCTGGAGCATAAACCAAAGTCAGTAGTAAGATTCCTGTTGCCTTTGAGGCATTTGGTTGGCCATTTAATGCCTGCTGTGACACTCACTGTTACAGTACACAAATATGTATTGTGCAAAACAGACATAAGCAAATCTGTACATATGTAACCAAATAATCCAGGCTTGACTTCTCTGTATTCTGAGTGGCTGCATAAGGGAAGAACTGCATCAAGAAGCTTTTACTTTTCCCTTACTAAAGCCCACTTAATTCAGAGATTACACAAAACTAGTACCTTTGCTGGTGTATGACTCACTCAGAAGGAAGGGCTGCAGAAAGCTTTGCCTCCCTTTCCTGCCAGTCACCTTCGGACTGAACACAAACGTGATGAAGCCCAGGCCTGTGATTTAACCACATAAGCATCTGCTTTCCCCTGGCACATCCTCCACCATAATTCCCAAATGTCATGGTGTCTCCCTCTCTTCTGAGAGAACAGGTGATGTCTGTGATCGGTCTCGGTTTGTGAAGGCAAACAGGTCTCAAAGCAAATCAAAATGTTATTGATTTTTCGCTTTCACTGTATCAGCCAAGCAAAAAATACACATGAAGAGGTAAAACACATGAATAAATAAACAGTAACAGGTCAAAACAGGCAATCCATACTCAAAGATAAAAATAGAGAGAGACATGCAGGACAGGATTGGAGGCATCAGTAAAGACTGTGCCTGGTTTCCAGAATCAAAGACTGTTCCTAATTCCCTGTAGTGTTGTTTCCACCACCTACCCCTCCTTTCAGTGGGCATTTCTCCTGGGGAATCTTGACCCAGAGCATAATTTTCTGGGAAGTCAGAGTAATGACAGAGAAATTGTCTTCAAGGAAGAGAAATGTTTGGCATCACCAGGATTTTTGTGAGAGATGTTGCTTTGTGGCCTTTCCCAAGGAAAGATTTTGCTGTTTATAGTTTATTTTGTGGTAACTCCCAGGGGCTTCAGGTGTGGGCCATGAGCTCACTATACTACCTGCTGTACAAACACAAAATAATAAGAGAAGTCCTGCTACACACAGTAACAATAGCCTAAATCTAATAAGACTGATCAACTGATAGAAACAGAAGGGGGAGCACAATTAAGTAGCTGGAGCAGAGGGTAAAATTTAAGTGCCTTCTGATTTGTAATAAAACTTAAAAAGATGTTGGATGGTGAATATATATCCTGCGTATCCTAGCTGGTGGAAGAACAGGGGAAGATTTTCCAGGTGAACTTAGAGAAGAGAATTTTCAGAGAAGGGTAAGTTAAAAAATAAATCAATTAATTAAAGCCCAGGTCTGATTAGGCACAGAAAAAAAGATGCGTTTTCAGAGGTCCTTACCAACTGTTGCCACAAAGATTTTTAAAAAGGCTTAGCATCTAATGGCAAAGGTGAAAATGAGTAACAAAAAATTACACAGTTCGGAATACTGGCCAGTTTCTTAATTGTTACTGGCCAATACATTCTCAGAGTAAAATATTGACATGGGAAAAAATCATGAAGGGAAATCTTGTTTCACTCCTGCATGCATCTGCAGTAAGCACAAATGGCTCATGGACTGGTGAAAGAGCTGGACTGTCAGTGATTTTGGAAGTTGTGGCATTTGTTTAGATCCCTGAATACGGGCCACCTTTTAGAGAGGTGCTTTTGGAAATTTTGGCCAAGCTTCTCCCTGTATTAATAGCTTTATGAACATCCTCTCTTCAGACCATCAGTGTGCTGCTTTGAGCTAATTTCTTAGCACTTTCTTTCCACTGTGTAACTTCTTCAAGTCCCTCTTACATTTTGCAATGGTATTTTCTAACTAATTTGCTTAGACTTTCCTCACATTATTAGTATGTATTCCCCTGCCAGAAAATGATGTTGCAGGTAGAAAACCTGTGATGAAGATTCATTATCTTTTCTTTCATTTCCCTTCTCAAGAATCTGGCAGACCTTTCAAAGTACATCAGTGAGATGGGTCGGAAGAGCCACCTCTTGTCATCTCCTGGAACGTGATCGCTTCCCAGCATCCTTCCACTGAGGCTGAATGGTGGTGGACCCCTTTCCTTTTCTTCAGATCTGCATAAAGGGGCAGGCTGATCTAGTGGTCAGAGTGCTGGAATGGTGACTGGAGATGTCTGTGTCATCCCTTTTCTGTCAATGATCGGACGAGCACTGCTGAATGAGTCACTTTCTCTGTGTTGTCTAATTAAAAGCAGGCTGGTCAGGACAGGAAGGATTTCTTGCTTTGCACAGTACGGGGATCCTTCGTCTCAGTGACTCCAGGTGATACTATAATATGGTTTGTAATCACAATACACAGGGACTGTGTGTGGCTTTCCATGACTGTAGCCTGTGGCTCTACTACTTTGTGTGCTTATTCAGTATCCCTTGGGCTGCCTGCTATAAGCTGTGACTTTATTAAGAGTCTTTTCAAGACCCCAAACAGTGATGTACAGATTGTATTTTGACCTTACACTCGTAGCCCAGCAAACGTGTCTGTGAATGCTAACTAGCCTAATCTGGTCGATGTTTTACCAGATTCATCTCTCACATGAAAATCAGTACTTTGTATGCCCAGTCCAGCAGGCCTCAAACAGTCAGTAAGCAAGAACTGCTTTTCTCCACCTGAAAGAATAACAATGTTCGCATAAATGTCGTAAAGAAGTTTTTTGCTGTTTATTTTTAAGATGCAGCTCTTTGTCTTGTGCTTTTGAGCCTGTAACTGAAACTGATCTGTGGAACCACAAGAACTCAAAAGTGTTTTAGGAAGACTGAGATTTTCATGTTGTGTCATACATCTAGTAATTGGGGCGAAACCCCAAAACTTCCATGAGACTTGTGAGGCAACTATGAGAATTAGCAACATGCTACATTCTGGTTTTGAGAGGCTTGGCTGACTACTGCACTGCCAAGACAATTACATTGATACCTGCAAGCAGTATAAGTGACTTACATGATGGGGGAGCTGTTCTGAGCAAAATGAAGTAGAAGGAGAAAATAGAGGTGCATGAGATGAGGCTTGTGATGGGGTGCTTAAAGGCAACATAAATCTATTGTCAAACAGCAGCTCTGTGGAAGAACAAGTTTCTTGGATGGTTCACTGGCAACTTTATAAAAACATGCAAATGATTATACTTTGAAAAATGAAGTTAAATTCTTTTCTTGAATGCCAAGGTGTACAAAATAGAAGTGTAGTGGTCACTTTCACTGTGGACGGCAGAAACGGACAGTAAACATGTGGCAGCCTTGTTTGGTGCAGGCAGCGGAGTTCAGGCTTTTCCCGTCAAATGTGGGCAGGTTGAGATGCCTCTGAAGTCTGTTCTCTGTGGGGATCGTTCTCACCGTACCATCACCTCTGAAGCTCTCGAGTGCCTTGGTGTGAGCTGTTGGGATTTACTGCCATTTTCATCCCTTTCTTGCACCTTTGTAAAAAATGCATCCCTTGACATGCAAGGTCTTTTTCAATCACTCTGCCCCAATCTATGATCCCGTTACTTCTGAACAGAGAGGTAGAAATACCCTCTCTGCTTTTCCTCTTTAGCAGTAACCAGACAGGCAGGGTGCACACCGCAGCTCTGGGAATGGGTTATGTCCCCTCCTTCCTCTGGGGTGTCGGGGCTTAGTCCACAGTGGGGTAGTGTGTCACATTTAATGCTCTTGTTATGTCCTTTTAGCCACCAGAAAATCTGCACAGTTTAAGAAATCACAGCCTTCACTTAATATGTAAAAACCAGGTCCAGAACAAAAGGTGATGCCAATTCCTTGCCTTTCACCAGAGCCATGAGGAAAGAGCCAAGCTGCAGATTTTATTGAAACTGAAGAGGGTAAACTCCCCCTTCCTTTTTTCCCATCCCAGCCCCAACCCAGCCCCCAGTAAGGATTCATCGCTCCATGAATGGAGTCCCTCTGAGCACGGTGCTGAGCCAGAGGAGTGACAGGTGCCTCCTGATATGCCTAAATGAGAAGAACCAATCGGAGGAGCCTGCCCAGCTTTTGTTGTCATCTGGCTTTGCCCATGAAAGATGAGTTTGATTGACAGATGCATCAAGGTTCACAGTTTATTGGTTTTTGCAAAAGAGCCAGATCTGCCAATTTAGACAGGGGAGTGACACAAAACTTTCCATCTAAATGGACTAATTTTACCACAGGGAATTCCCAGGCAGAGAGCGCCAAGGCAGGCGCAGTCCTGTTTTATTTTTTAACAAGGACTGAATGACAAATATAAACGACAGTTCTAGGCTGACGGAACATCAGCATTTGACACTTCACAGGGGAGCGGTGAAATAAACAATAGGCAGCAAAATTGAATTAGAATCAGATGAGAGTCAGCTAGAGAGAGGGGAGGGCCTGATTCTCTACCAAATCATTTAGAAAAGAGCAAACTGAATACTAAGTAGGTACAACATGCTCCCATCCTGATTTATTAACAATTTTAACCTACTAGTAGACCACACTGGCATGATGTAAATGATTCACTGGACAAAGGTGTGCGGTAGAGGAGACCAAGACACAGGGAGTGGAAGCGTATGAGGGGTTTCTGTTCATGGGGTTGTGAACTAGTTGTGATAATCTTAACCCATGTTCCTTACAGACCCTACAAAATTAAGGAGGAAAAAGTATGACAAGTTCATTTAATTTCTCTCCTATTCCCTCCAGCACATTACATGTAGAGTTCTGTCTAGTCTTCCTGTATTCTGGCATTTGTTAACTTTGGGGTACCCAGCTTTGCAGCCTTAGCTGGATTCTTTTGCTACCATTTTTTATATAGAACTCCTTCAATTCCAAGAATGCAATCCATGGCTTTTAAGAGGAATGGTTCTGTGCACAGACAGTCAGTCTGGGACTTCTTGGTGTGGACCATTTCTGCTTTAAATAAAAGGTTGTCTCAGCTGATAGTGTAGCAAGCTATTATCCTATTTCTACAAAGCTTTAATAGGGGGATAGGTTATAGAAAGTGCCTTGGTGTGTTAGACAGGCACACTGGTGTTAGCTAGTCATTGCTTGGTAGAAATCTGGATTCCTGGATTTGAAGCGTATCTAGAAAAAGTGATTTTCAGTCTTTTTCAATTAGCAAATAGTAAGAACAAAAAAATAAGTAGATGAATAGCTGCCCACGTAGTGAATTTAGACCCATAAGCTCTCTTCCCTTAGTTATGTTAAAAGCAGTTTTCTTAAAAATAGACTAGAGATCTTCAAAATGTAAGTTAAAAAGTATTGGTCTTGGTGCTAGAGGGAGGGGCTTGCGAATAAGGGGCTTTGGGGTGATTTGCTTGTTAATGATGATTTGACTTTCATATATGAGTCCCCAAAGTACATATGTGGGAGCCACCCTGTTAGCTAGGTGCTATGACTAAGCACTTGGCAGAGTGAGCATGAGCCAAAGGCAGGTCTGTGGTTAAAGGTGCTTTCTGATGGAGATTTCCACAGAGGAAAAAGATCTCTTTCTTCTGTACGCAGAGGTTCTGGATCTGTGTGAAATTTCACACTGTTTAGTCCTGCACCCTTTGGGTTTTCTGGGTAGATTTTGTTTGTCTTCTTTTCATAAATGTTCAGCAGGGTGTGTGTGAAATTGGTCTCAGGCTGAAAGTCATTATGTTTGCAATATTTCATTGCCAGTGAGCCTTTTTAAAACAGCGCAATTCATCTCCTTTTGAGTGGGCAGAGAGGCCAAACCAGAGTAGTTCTGATGCAAAGAATAGGTTTTGAAAAGAGACAATTTAGAAGTGAAGCCTTTTTTGTTATGTTTTTCATAACTGAAAATTTATCCTTCAGCAAAGACTGGCATGTAGTTCTCTTTGAAACCAAGGCTATGCGCTTCATTGAGTTAAGACGGCCCCTTAAAGGTCTTCTTCCTGGGACTGAATTCATCAGCAGTGACAGTTTAAGCTGGTCAGCATTTACTTACAAAGTATGGCACCTGGAAGTTAAGCTGCCCATAGTAAAGTTCTTTACTGAAGCCTGGTTGCTATCAGAGTAGTAGAAGGGGACTGTGGAAAGCATCAGAAAACAGTAGGGTTAAGAATGGAAGGATGGAGAAATCCTCTATATGTGCGTGGGGAGGCTAATAGTGTCTGAACAAGGACTATGGGGGACAGGAAAGGAAAACAGCATGTCACGGAACATGGAAGGGTTTAGATAGGAGAGGATAGTAGGCAGAGAATGAATAAAAGGGGGATTAGGGAAAATCCACGTCTTCTGTAGGAAGGGGAATGCAGAGGGAGAACCTGTCTGGGCCATAAGACTTGGTAAGGCAGGAAAGGGCAGAAGAAGTGATGAGGAGGCCGGAGCTGCAGAAAGCGGCCAGGGTTGCCAGCAGGGGAGGACCTGCTCTGGGGGTAAGGAGAAGTGGAAGAAAGAGTCTTCTCTGAGCAGCTGGTATAGACAGAATTTGCACATTTCAGGTAGAGTTTTGAACCTGAAGCGATCAAACACTTTGGATCGGCAGCTTCCACCAAAACTTCCCACTGCAGAAGGCAGGAGAAAAATGAGTCTTTGCTGACAAGCTCTGGTATCAAATCAGCTCTCGTCAGCCTCACCAGCACTTACAGGGCCATTCCAGGTCTTGGGACATTTGAGCTTCTTCCTAAAGCCCTAAACCACAGGGTCCCTCTGATGAGATGAGAAGCTCACTTTTCACTAAAAGAAGAAGCAAATTTCTGACTCTGGGAGCGGAAGAGACATGACTGATAATGTGACTATGGTCATCTTGAAAACAGCAAAATTAGAAGTCAAATAAAAGTTGTTTTGTTTTTATTTTGTATACATATATATGTATAGAAGTATACATATATACAAAATGGTATCTGGTGTTATACAGATTACATGATTTCTAGTCTTGTGATTTTTCTGTGTGCTTCATTCATGATTTTCAAGTACTTGGGGCTGGCAGCACAGGCTCTAACAAACTTCCTTTGCTTCCTTGCAGACAGCTCTTGAATCATGGTAAATTAACTGTCCTGAGAATGTTCCCAGCTTCTTTTCTAAAGCAGTCAAGAATTTGTTATGTACAGGCTGTTTACTATGCTTATCTTCATTAACTGCTAGTTGTTCAGTGAGCTGATCCTTCCCTTAATATTTTAAAGCATTTTACTTTGCATACAATCATCAGTGTGTAAATTTACTAGACAGTGATTTTCATGATCACTTTAAACATTGGTGCTGTGTTTGCTGTCCTTCTGTCTTTGGCATTTCCCCAGGTCTTTACAATTTTTCAGAATTGATTGTGTGTGGTCTAGTAAATTCATCTGCTAGCTTGCTTAATGCCTTCAGATGTGTATCATCTGGATAGATTGGCTGGCACTGTGCATGCTTAAGTGTTCCAAGTGTTTCCTTGCCTATACCTTATTAGACAATTTATTTGTTTTTAAATTAGGTTGTCATCATCTCAGAATATTCAAACTTTTCTTTATTTTTCTTGTCAGAGTAATTATAAAGAGGATTTCTCTTAGTGTTGCGTAATCTCTTACAACATCCTTTTCCTCATTTGGAGACAGACTGCAGTGCTCATTTTAGTTTTATCACAAGCATTTTCACACTGAGAACTCCCATTGATTATGGCAGGATTATTAGAGGAACATAATAGTAGACAGAATGGTAGAAATTGCTCTTTCACACAAATATTTCTGTTTCCAAGATATATAGGTTCTTGGAAGTTGCAAAAGTTTTGCTATAGTTCAACTACCAGTTATGGAGACTTATGCAGGAACCTCAGCGTGCAGTTTTCTGGGCTGCGTTGCGTGGGCTATCGAATAAGATGATTAGCCTAAATTCTAGCTCTTTCTTCTAATATTATTTTATCAGAATGAATTTTGAAGATTCATTTTATTTTCTTTTGTTTCATCTGTTTGTTGATTCTTGATCTTTCACCAGAGGTGAAAACCTCTGGTAGTGAACGTATGTTAGTAATTTCCTTTAATTCCAGTCAAATTAACATCCAGGATCTCATGTAGTAGTCCAATGGTTGATTCTTATCACCTAAACTTTGGTGGAGAAAGGTAATTCTGATGCATAAAAGATTTCAGAATTTTGAAATCTAGTTTTGCTCTGATTTGTAGTACAGGTCTATCACTACATCAAAGTCTGGGCCTGTCTGTCTGGCAGCCTGCGGACCCTGGAAACCCAGGGTCTCTGACTTGAAGAGAGTTGCCAGGCAGTTTTACTGCAACATTGTGAAAATTGAATTGGTTTTACAGACTGTTTAGATTTCAACAAATTGACTTTCAGTTATGGAAAATGCCCTGTTGGAGGATTTTCAGCCAATTCTATTAATACTGGAAAGGAAAATATAAACTGAAACAAAAGGAACAGTTTTAACTGACTGATGAGAGAAAGCTTCATGAAAGCATTTGATTTCATGGAAGCGTTTCTGTGCAGACTTTCTTTAGGATACATACATACCAGCAGAAAATCTGGCCCACTGACTTTCGTGAGCTCTTGTGAAAACATTTTAAAATGACTAAAAATTGCAGAAGCAAAATGGATTTAGCCTAGCCTGACTCTGTGCTACATTTTTACTCAGCCTTTATGACATTAAACTGCTTCTGACTTCCTGGAGAATTAATGCTTGACTGAGGAAAAATTGAGTGAAACCTCTGGATTTGGTATGTTTATAGCATACCTTAATATCATGTCTAGCTCTTTGTTAGGCAGACGATGAATAGTTTGGAGAACGGGTTATTAATGACTTTGCATTTGGTTTTGCCCCCCAGCTGACCAAGACAGATAGAGATTAAGAGAGCGCAAGCTACAATAAAACATCAGGCTAATGGGATTCCTCTCATGAAACGAAAAATGGGGTAGCAGAGAAGTGGGGGTAAGATATGAGCTGTCAGTCATCCTCCCTCCTACTGAGACTTCACACAGCTCCCGGAGTGCTTTGATGGAGAATCAGGACTGATTCTGGAAGGTTAAAATCCTTTTAGAGGCATGCTGAGCACAGGTGTTACTAATCCTCAAGTGGGGTTATAAGGAAACAGGGGTAGAGTTGGAAAGGGACTCTGGGTTACTCCACATCTTTTTAATACTGTGGCTACCCAACAGCATTTTGATTTTCTGAACTACTTGGGGACACCAGATGTATTATGGATCATTGGGAGTCAATTGAGCAAGATCGATAGAGGAGGGAGTCCTGCTGGCAATAAACAGGAGCAGAGTGGTGGGTGGTGGAGGCTCAGAGACTGGATTGTGCTGTAAGGTGTTGCAGGCATGTGCAGTGCCTTCCATCATGCGGTGTGGCGGTTATTAGCAATCATAGTGTTTATTGTTTACATGGTGCCCGAAGGGTGCTAGATGCAACGAGTATAACTTCCTGGAGACCTCAAGGGGAATCTACTGGAGAAAGAAAAGTGGAGAGAGAGAGAGAAAGAGAGAAAGGGAAAGAGAAACAAGCCAGAAGCCACAAAAGTGACATACAAAAAAAAAAATTGTTTTTATTTCTCATGTGCACAAAAAGAAAAAAGAAGAGTCAAACAGAACTGAAGCGATGAGGAAAAGCCAAGAGTGGCTGCAGCAGCCCCAAATGGGTATGACCCTGCACCTGGCAATGGCCCCCCTCCCCAGTCTCAGGTCTAGCTTAGCCTAGTGAGCATTGGCAGAGCTGCTTATGGTTGGATTTGTTTTCAGTTCTGGTGTTGTTGTTGTCTGGTCCCTCCTTCCTGGCTTGCAAGTTTGCCGCCATCCTGGACCCAGCCAAGGAGCACAGTGTGGTATTTGTGGGGTCCTTTGGAAGTCCTCATTCTGTCACTCCCAAAGGGGGCAGCTATGATTCTGATTTCTTTTCGCAAGGGGCTGCTTTTTCTTAGGGAAAAAAAGAGGTGTGGTTTTTTTTCAACAGTACGGTAAACCAAAATTCCTTTGGGAAAATGTTTATATGCATATATGATTATACATTCAAGAGGAGAAATAGGTGCAGGTTTTTTATGTTTTCTTTTTCTGTTGTTTGTTCAACATCCTCACATTCATAATGTGATTAGTTCTGAAGTCTTGTTCTGAATTTGAATCATCACTATTGATGGGTCAGAAAGCATGCAGACTTGGCCCTGTTTCAACACAGCAGGGCTCATTGCGCTATCCCCCCCCAAACATTTACAGGTCACAAAGGTGTCTACTGTAATGGATCCACCCCAGGCTCCCCTCCCACCCTCTTGCCCCACATTCCTTTGGGCCAAAAGGACATGGGAGTGTCGGAGAATAGGCCTCCAAAGTGCCGCCCAATTTTAAATACCAGGTCCCCGTTCCTTCCAGCAAAGTGTATCTTTTGAGAACTCACAAGATTCCTCCCACTCCAAGAAAAACTGTGACAGAAGATGATATAGTCGCACAACATTTCTGCTAAGTCCATTAGATAAAACAAGCATAGCAGCAGAGCTAAGAGTGAAAAGAAAAGAAAGAAGCGAAGGGAGAGCTCAGGAAGAAAAATAAAGAAATGAAGAGTGATTTATGAGAAAAAGGAAAGGAGAGGGAAATGTAGTAAAAACATTCATTATTATTCATAATAATACTTAACACTCTAATAGAATTTTCTTTCCAGGATCTCAAAGCACTGAGCCAGTGCTAATTAATGCAGCTCCGCAATACTCCTATGAGCTAGGGTGTATTGCTATCCCCATTTTACAGAAGATTGGAACTGAGGCATGGGGAAGAAATCGGACTTGAAAAAGGTTCTCTGGAGCCAGGAGGAGAATTGGGGAGTTCTGTCTCCCAGATACTTGCTCTGATATCTGGATTCTCTGGATAGAAAAGTGCACTGGGAATACACAGAAATAGTGGGAACAATTAAATGAAAGAGAGAGATAGAAATGGAATGGAAAGAGGATGTGAGAAAGAAATGGGAGAAAAGGAAAAGACAGCAGAATGGCGGAGAGAGATGTGAGTGACAGACTTCACTGGATTTTGCATAGTGATTTTTTCCTCCAATCTTTTTTGTTTTCATTTTTTTGTGTAAAATTCTTTTAAGAAATATGAAAGAAAAATCCATCTGTAATAAAGCAACTGTTGGCCTTTTGGGGAAGGAGTCCTTCCAAGGTTTGGCTGTTCCCTCAGGTTCTGGATTTGTGCTGTGCTTTATTGAATACATTGTTTTGTTTTCAGTGAGCACAACGAGACTCGCACAGTACAGACAGCGTGTTCCTTATCTACAAGATGAGACGAGGCTGTTTTAATAACTACCATGATGAAGATGGAGATGAACTTATATACAAGAGGAATTGCCTTCACATTACACACATTATCTTCCTACAAAGCAGCAATTGTTTTTGCAAATAACATAATATTAAATAATTGGTAGAATTTTTGCGTTTCCTGCATAGTCCAGTCTAATGGAATCTATATGAATATTGATGGTTTTCTTCTGCATAATATCACCACATAAATCCCCGTGTCAGCTACTAGACTTTAGCTATAATACTGCTTTACAATGCATCCACCGACTGTAAATCAAAACAACCAACACAAGAAACTCTTTGGCAAATGTAATTCAGTACATTCGCATGGGGGTCTACAGATGGTGGTGGAAGAGGATTAGACTGCCCAGTCCTTTGCATAATTCTGCTTTCCTTTTATTTTTCCTGATCAAACTGCTTGCTATACTTATTAACTTTCCAGACCAATCCAATGCCTGGTGGAAGTCCCCATTTATCAGTGGAGTTACACCAACAATGTATTTGGCCATCCAAGGGCCAAATCAAGCCAGCCATGAGTGAGCCAACCAAATTCTGCTTTCACACCCTGTCTTGTGTCTCAAGTTTAGCAAAACACCATTCTAAAAATAAGCATTTCTCAACTACTAGCTTCTCTGGAGTGGCTTCCTGGACTGCAGGTTGCCTAGTGTGAGGTGTGTCAGTCTGCTGCTCTCTAGCCTCTTCAGGAGGTTCTGGCTGCCAGTACCCTGATTTACTGCCTCTGCCCTTGACCATGTGCTGCGTGAAACTGGGTTGTGCACAAGTAGAGCAAAGGCTGTACTGAGAGACTGAACGGGGGACTATTAACAGGGTCCAGCATCCATCTGGTGTCTATGGAGGAAAACAGAAGGGGTAAAAGTAAATTTTTAGAAATTACTCAGCATTTGCTTCTCATACAGAACAGAAGGAGATAACGGGCCAAATTCTGGTCTCAGTGACAGTGTAACAACTCTGCTATCCACAGCAGGTTATGCACAAGTAAGAGGTGCATAGTAACACTTAAAAGATCAGGAGTAACCTCTTTGATTTTGTTCTGTACAGGAACAGATTTTAGCTCTATATCTTCTATGTAAACACTCCCTGCCCCATACACTTATCATTTGGGCATCCCATTAAGAAGACACAGACCTATAATCAGCTAGAGCCATGCAAAGGCTAAAAGTGTTAGGTGAAGGGGGCCTTTGGGATCAACACAGCTGTTTACTGATGATGGATTTCATACACACAAGTTAAACTTGGAGACAGAATACTGAGTCCACAACCACATCTCCTCAGAGGCTGGGAACTTTGGGTTTTATACATAATGTTGGCTGTACAGATTGCTCCACTGTTCACTTTTATGCCCTTGGGGGTTTGATTCTCAATCCTGTCTTGGTTCATGGGCAGTAGCCCACTAGTTTTATATGATACCTCTCTAAAACAACAAAGATCTACTTTGGCAGACTTGATGCCCTGGGGATAGGCTATAGCTGCCTTCATGTTTTCTTTGAGTACGTTTTAGGAAGTGTCAGTGCAAGAAACAGTTTATGAGTTTGCTGACAATACAGGGGTAATAAGCATTTCTGTTGACAGTTAGCCTTTTGCAGAACAGTGTTTGCCAGTCACTTGAGAACCAACAAGAGCAGATAATCCCTAGAGAATCATCAGGTGAGCATTTGGGATAAGGGGTAAATATTAGGGTGCACAGTATAGGGTTGAAGATGAAAAGATGAGCCTGTATGCAGGGAATAGCTGGTAGGATGCAGGCATATGGTTTTGAATGTAAGCCTATAAATTATTAGGTGTAGAAGGAGACAGACTGGGAATAAAGGAGGCCCATACAGCAAGGCTGTAGTGGTTGGGAAATTAGGTGTTGGGCACAGATAATGAGGATATTGCCATCAGGCTATAGGAGTCTGGAGAACGGGTGTAGGGCATATCTAAAATCGTGAAAGTCAGGATGTAGGTGAACTGAAGCAGACATGGGTACAGGGATTAAGGTAAAGGGCCAGGAACCTAAGGGCTAGGGAACCAAGCAATAATCCCAGCCAATCCTGAATTTGTCCATCTCAGTCTTAGCTGTCCAGAGGGCAATCAAATGGGCCCACATGAAGCCCCACACTTTCCTTTCCACCACAAAGCGCAGTTAGAGCGCAGCTGGGCTTGTTTTCTTTGTTTGCCAACCAGTGACATGGAAAATGTTTGTTGACTCAGAGTGCTTTTTTGTCGACTGATGTGTTTGGTAACTTTGTCAAATGTGACTTGTCCACACTGTTCCCCAGAGACAGGATTTGGGAAAGGGGGAGGAGGAGGAGGCAATGGGGGCGGAGCTGGCATCCAATCCTCTCCAATACCACCATCCCATTGTAGTGCAAAACAGAAAGGAAACAAAACCCGAGAGTGAGAGAGGAGCATCAAACGTCAGAGGAACTTGTCTGCCATTCAGGTGGCAGGGAGGGATGGGACTTGGAGTTTTATTTTTGTAGGTTTTTTTAATTATTATTTTGTTTTTTTGTTGTTTTTGTTTGCTTGGGTTTTTTAGAAAATTGGGGATTTGTTCTTTTTTTTTTTCCTTTTTACAGACCTTCATGACAAAGCATAAAAACACAGTTATATTTATATATCTATTTATATATTTCTTCATTTCGTCGGCCGGTTTGTAAATGTTGCTCCATCCTCCTGTCTGAGCTGATTGTGTGTCACAGAAATTGTGGGTGTATGTGTGAGTTTCACCCCAACTCTGGCCTGCAAAGTCACCACACGTGGGGTGCAGCCAACCATGGAGGAAGCCAAGATGAAGAGTGGGGATGAGGTGCACAGAGAACCCCTCTTGGGGTGCAGATAATTACTTGGTCCTTTTCTTCATTGCCAGATGGGTCAGGTCTCTGTACTGCCTTCTCCACTCTAGCCAGGCTGTTCCCTCTGTCCCGGAAACAGTGTAATCATCAAGGATCTTACATTTTGAAGAGTCCACCATAGAAGAACATTTCTTTGGGGAACAGTGTTTTATGCGTGCCTTTCTCCCCTGCTTCCCCCTGCCCTTACCACTCCCAGAAGAATGGGGTCCTGTAAGGCAAAGGCTGCCAGCTGCATTGCTTCCCAGTTCCCCTTAAGTCTTGGAAATCGAGGAGACTTTGAATGGCTGGACTTTGCCGAGGTGCTTTGAAGGGTTCCTGCAGCAAGCAGCTCGGCCTCAGGCTCTTCCCCGTGTTGGTGAGAGCAGGCGGGGTGGAGTGCGGGGTGGAGCGCAGGGGAAGCGGGTTTCTCAGTCTCAAGGTGTGAGCGCTTGCTCCGGCGCCTTCGTGGCGAAGAGGAAGGAGCTGGACTGTGGGGAGGAACGGAGAAGTTCTCTTCACCCTTCCCAGGGATGGAGGGAGTTGATCAGACAGGTACAATATGGAGGCCTAAGCTGTCGCCCTGCAGTTTCATGTGGTTTCCATGGTAACTAGTGGCGGTCATAGGCAGCGGCAGCAGTGGGAGGTGCGGAGCCCCGGGATGTGGCACTATAATAATAAGGGGAACCTGAAAGTTAACACAGGAGAAGAATGGACTGGTTGAAAGGACAAACAGTAAAAAAAATAAAAAATAAAAAAAATAAAACAATCAAACGAAGAAAAGAAACAAAGGAGAACTAAAAACAAAGGAAAAGGAAAGGAAGGAAGAAAAGGAAAGGAATCAAAAGAAATAACTGGCAGACTCGGCTCTTGTTGGGAGTAGTGAAAGGCTACCAATTGAAACCACCTGAGGACCATATTTCAGTGAAGAGAGACTACCGGGGCCTCTGGGTCTGAAGCCCCTCTAGGGGAAGGGGATCATTTTGCTCCTTGAGACCATCAGTGAAGAGCTGAGAGGGAAGCATGTGAGCATTGCAGCAGAAGTATCTCACACCTGATCTGCGGTCACAAGGAAGCTGCCAGAGGGCTGGATGTTCTGAGTATATGTGATTGAGTACTGTGAGTCAGTTTTAAAAACAGGAGGGGAGAAATGAAACAAAATTCCATTGTTTCATTGCTTGGGATTTTGGTCACATTTGGCATGAAAGCTCTCTGGATGGTTATTGAATGTGTGTTAAATAGTGATTGATTATAAAGGTCATATTTACTGAGTTTTAACAACACTGGAATAAAATGTGCATCTATTATCCAGTTGTTAAACCTAAGTAAATATGTAGTTCATAATCACAGCCGATTTATTTTACATATAATAAATCTCCTCCTGTTCCCTTGCAAAGAAGTGTGTTAGAAGACAGAGTCTTAAGGGTTTTTTTTTCCTCCCTCTGAAAAAAACTGAGTTTTTCTAGACATATTAGGGTCACTGGAGCTGAATATTGCTGCAAGAAAACTCCACCAGCCATTTATAAACATAGTGATGCAGCCTGTCTCCCATACTGGACATTGTTCCTGCTGGTCCTATGAGAAGAACTTTTATGAGATTTCCAGATCCCCAGGTATTGACTCTCGGTTTAGATTGGGAGAGTAGTGAAACCTCACCTGGATTTTTGAACAGACCTTGAATGAATGCTGATTGCAGCCTGTGAGAGGAGCAGAACCTGAACTGAACTGATCTAGTCTGGAATAGGCTGTGGATGCAGCCAGGGAGAAGACAGTACTGAACTGGAATTCTGAACCATCTGATGAAAGAGGAGCTAGCTTCAGAATAGGTACAAAATGCATGTCAGATATAAACCCATCTAGGCACAGGACTGGAGAGTGAGGAAAAAGGTCTTTCATATGGCCAAATACTTGAAGGCCCCTTTCAAAAACAAACAAACAAAGAAAAGAAAACAAAGAGACAAACAGAAGGAGCGCGAAGCTGGGGGTGTGCTGTGGGAAAGAGGTACTCACTTAGTAATGCCGGGTTGCTGAATCGCCAGGCCTCGTTGTAAGTTGTGTACTGAGGGTGGCTGTACGGGTTCCCTGAGAACTCGCTCCCTGGAAGAAAGCAAGCAACGTGTGAAGTACAGGTAAGAATGAAGATCTACGTCTGCTACTCCATCAAGTGAATCTTCATGTTGAATCTGTGTGCCATCAGGAAAACTGTTATATATGGCTTCCTTGCCCAGCTGGGATTTTGCCCTTCAGGGCGGTGTTTGTTCAGTGCAATGTTACTTGCCTAAACAATTAAAAATCATAAGACTGACCTTTTCAAAATCAAGAAATTAGTTCAAAATAATGAAATTCAATAATACAAATAAACAAGCTGGTTTATTTTTCTTTGCCTTCTGATTTCTGATCTTCTGGTTGCATTAGGATTGCATTTGCATGTTTTTTCTACAGTTAGCCATCAGCTTTCTTCTTAATAAAACCTAAATCTAATCTAAAACCTAATCTAAGAAAGGCTCTCCGGTAATGTCAAGACAGCAGGCATGGGAGCTTTAAGGGGCAGACCTCCCAATAAGCTCATCAGAACTGGCAGTCCTGTTGATGGTGATTTGTATTGGTAAATTCTGTTTTTAGGTGCTGCAGATTATGAAGTATTTATGGAGAAGAATATGGTTCAAGTTCATTATTGGAAATATTCTCAGAGTATGGTAGTGTTAAATATGAAACAAAATGGAAAACGCATGAATCTTTCTGTCTTACTCTGTACAATGATTTCAGAAAAGTGATTCATATATGATGGGACCAACATTTATGTTTAGTCAATGAGTTGCAGAGAAAACACATTGTATTCCAGTTCCAGAAGAGAGTTTGCTAATGAGTCAGTACTTTAGGTGCTGCCTTGAATCTGAAAGGCAAGCTGGGCTACAGCTCCCCTTTTCACATTGGTAAAATAGGCTCAAACCAAAATGGTTATGAACTTTGTGATATAATAACACTCTGAAACAATATCTGAATGTTTTAGAGTCTTCTTAAATACTCATTTTTATTGTTTGTAAGGATCTGGGTCTCCTTGTTTTCTAGATGACTGTGCAAGGCTAAGGGAATTACATTTAGTAACTGAGGTATAGTGTGGCATTCAAAATAAATGACCACAACAAACTCTACAATCTTAAAAATCTATGATTCTGTTACGTAAGGACATGCTATTGTCTAATCACAACCTCAATTTAAAGCAGTACAGACAGGCTGGGAACAGTTAGTGCCATCTGAAAGGCATTATCATGCACTCCAAAGACGATGAAAGAACAGAGTGACTACTAGCTTCTGGTCTGCTCTGGGTGGGGAGTTCCTGCTACGACAAAAGTGTTTGGAAAGCGCCTAGGGTTACTGCTAGATAACCTGGAATGGGAAAGGAAGGCAGTGCAGTATACACTGAATGCCTGTGATACAATTACCAAAGAAATGTCAATTAATTATACTGTAATCGCTGCAAATCTTCCCTCACAGGAGAGTTAAAGCCAAAACCACAGATTCTCAGATGGGGGAAGTGATGTCTATTGAAGTCAATGGATTTGCACTGATTTATACTTGAGGAGGATCTGTCCAGACAGGTCTTTTAAAGACATTCAGAATAATAACCTAAGTAGTCACTATGAAAAGGTGTATGTATCAATAGCAATCATCATCCAACAGTCTTTTAGTCAGAGTAGTTTTTATTTTCAGCATAAAAATTCTTATTGTGTGACAGACACAATACTGCTAAATACTTGCTAAATACTGCTTTAGTGATAATGACTCAACATGTTTACATATCTAAAATCTAAAATCCTGCACTGAAAATCCTGACAGCTAGCTGGGAAAGAGAAGGTGAAATCTGCTAATGTGATCAGGTTGCTGTGGGAGATGATAGAAGGGCAAGAAGCAATGCATAGCCCTGGTTTAGCTCCACTCAAGTGACTTATCTGTGGGATATACTGGGGTAAATTTGGCCCCAAAGGAAGGACAAAACAATCCAGATGTGAATTCTTGCTTTGAATTGCCTCATAAAAAGATCACTTCTCTGCATCAAGAGAAGAAGTTCTGATATTTCAAGACTTCTTTCTAACCCTCTCCTGAGTTGTCAACTGTTTATAGTGATCCTGAACCATGGGTTAAGTAGAGGAGAAAGAGCCCCAGCTATGGAGAGCCAGGGAGGAGGGAGGGCAGCCACTGGAAACAGTGTTTATTGACGAGGAGTGAAAGCATGCATGCAGCAGGATAATGAGCTTTTGAGCTCAACTGTGACCAAGAGGAACTGAGCTATCGCCTTCCCCGATCACTAATGAAACAAGTGTAATTTCCTCATCAACATTGGATTCTGTTTAACGACTCCCTGCCGTTGCCATCACCAGCCCTCTGCAGGCTCTACGCTGCTCTGTGTGAACTGCAGTTCCTTTCTGAGGATGCTCACTTCACTAAACAGTTTGCAGAAACTTGATGGCCTTTCTGGGAAAGAGGAAGAAGTGAGTCAGGGATCAAAGGTGCTCTGTTACCTATGTAGGGAGCATTTCACAAATGCACAAATTAAGTGTAGCACAATACCTGATTCATCCTTCTTTGACTGACTAATTCATGCTTTTTCAAGAGTGCACTCAGGGACTTACTGGCTTTCATCCATGTCTACAGCCTGTGACCTGAAGCTACAGGCAAGTGCAAATGAGGAATACATATCTTACCACATCATCTGCATGAATCTCAGAGATATTTGCATGCATGACTGACCATGTTGCATGGATGCCGTGCTTGGCGACAAGCTCTTCTCTAGACTATACAAGTAGAAGTCTAGTGAAAGGTTGTCACAGACAGAATAGAGAAGCTTTGGTTAGCACTGGTCAAACAATCCTCTCAGAAACAGCTTTCTACTGGAAAATGCTGCCTCATCAAAATGGAAATGTTTTGCATGAGCCTGTCATTTTCAATGGAGTTTTAGAAAGAAAAGTTTTGAAATGATTGCAAATTGATACAAAGTATTATGTTTCAACTTTCTTGTTTTGTTTCATTTTGCCTTTCTCATCTCATTTAATTTCCTTTCAACTCTTTTATTATTTTAATATTTCTTGACATCTAGAACATGTTGTCATTATTGAAATGTTTCATCCTGATGCTTGCAAATTGAACTATTTCAAGATTCTGACTCCTCATCCCAATGCAAGATGAAAACAAATGTCAAAAAATCAGAGTTTTGCATGGGTTGGAAATTCTATTTTCTGACCAGTTCTATTTTTAGATCAGAACCTTTATTTAGAGAAGTTAGAGCCTCTTCCTCATATTCACTCACGTCTGGACAATGAAGTTTGTTTGCATGTCTGTATGTTCATTAAAGATACTCCCTGACTGGTCATCTTGCTGTCTTCTTGTTTCTAATATACTTAAAGCACTGGCCCTTGATCTTTCTTGGCCCAGGGACATGTAACAAACCATTAGCAACATCATATTTTGTTTTCCCTTTTCAGCCTGGACTCTTAACAGAGGTGGCAAGCAAGCACAGAGGATCTTATGAGGCCTATATTCTATGCAATCCATGCTCTGGGAACCTCTACTAACAGCAGTTCTTGGTATCTGTATTTAAATCTTGACACGTTTAGTCTTCTAATACAAAAACTATGAGGCATGAAGTGAGCCTAGCAGGTGGCAGGATCAGAAAAGATGAAGGGAGGTAGTTTTTACACAATATATGGTTAAGCTGCAGAACTCCTTGCCAGGTTGCTAGAGATGTTAAAAGCTTGTAGGGGTTCAAGAAAGACTGTTCCAGTTTGTGGAGGCGAATCTATCAAGGGTGATTAATATTAAATAGAAAGATATAAACTCTACCTTAGGAAGTTTCTGAGCTGCAACTTATTGGAGGCTGGGAGACCTTCTGAGGAAGTACCACTATGTGCTTTTCCGACTCTTATATCCTTCCCTGGGCATTTGCTTTTGGCCCCTGACAGAGAGTGGTAGCTAGAGAGACCTGCAACGTGACCCATTAAAGCCAGTCTTGTGTTCCTTCCCAGGAAGCCTCTTTATTGTTGTCTTAAGTAACATTACAGGGCTGCCAGGCTGGGTCTGACCAGTGGAATATGACTGAAACAGCCAGTACTTGATGCTTTGCAGAAAGATGCAACAAGTACTGCAGGATGCCCAAGTAGGCCACAGGAAAAACTTTCTCTAATTGAATGTTACTGAGCCCCCAAAGTTCAGTGAACTGGTCAATTATACCAAGGCACCAAAGTGGCAGTTGGGGAGGGGTATGATCCACTATATTTTCCTGATCTGGAGGTTGATCACATCACCTTCACAACAGATTTTGTTGCATATTTTAGGACTATAAGCAGTAGGTAGTTTGTTAACTCTAGAATGAGGTACGTATCAGTACCTCGTGGTATGAAAGCAGTGATTTGTCAGTTAAAGATATTAAGATTCTGACCTGCAAACATACCCTATCCATGATAATTTCACTGATTAGCTGTACTCTCTGTAGTGTATGTTTGTTTAGCTGTTCCAAGATTTGGACAGGGGTTAAGTTAGGGTTTTGACTCATGAGCCCAAACAAATCCTAGCAGGGTGATGTAAGAGCTTTCTGCTCTGAGCTTTCTGCTGTTTCACGTCACAGCTGTTGTCTGGGGCCATCCCTCCCATAGCAGAGGTTGCAGAATGGACAGTGTACCTGCTCCTTAACCATCACAACTCACAGCCCAGGGTGTTAACATAAGCAGAAATCAGTGGCAGTTGCAGTTCTGAGTTCTGAGCTACCATGGCTGAGAAATGAAAACCCTGCCTATTCATCTATCCACTGGGGCTAGCTTCCATCAGAGGGATAGGGAATACAGCCTGCGGCAGTGACCTCTTCAGTTGTCCCAGGGTAAATGGGCCTTTGCTCTCCCTGAACAATGGGCAGTGTAAGTGCATTTGCCAGGAGAAGGTATTTCTCCAAAAGCATTGGGTAGCAAAAAAATAGTTTGCTTTCAAATGTAGGATTAGGTAGGTAGTTTCTTGGGTTGTAGGCATTATCTTATTAAGAAGGTAGGAGCAAACTGGATGTGGGTAAGTAGTTGGTTGTTGAAAGGGAGCATCTAGTTTCTCCTGAAATACTGCTAATCACTGCTGAGTTCTTAGCCAGTTTAGGCTGTGGACAGTAGGTCTGCAAAAACTGCAGATATTAAATTACCATTGATGTTTTGCAGTTAGATGTCCTGGCTTTAGATAGAAGGTAAGTTGTTACCCTAAGTTAGTGGATAGCTGAATATCCTGAGCCATGAGCAGTACATAATAATCTGCATGGGTCATTGGAAGATAATTACAGTAGTTAATGAATAGTAAGGTTAATTAATTACCAATTAATTACCATAGGTTATAGATAGCTAGTTGCCCATAGCAGCAGTGAATCAGTTACTGAGGGGAAAGAGATATGTTACAGAATGAATTGTTAGTTACCTGGGTTATAGGCACCTGACATTTTCTTTCTGAAGAGGACAGGCCTTAATAGTAGGAAAGCCATAGCTATAACTGTGAAAGCTCTTACAGTAACAGTATACTGTTCAAACACCTGTGCACCATTACTGAAGTCTGGAGGCTGACTTACCAGGTACCATTCCTGCAAGAGTTGAGGTTGGGTAGCTGCCTTGTCCAGTTGGGGGCACGTGGGGAGGGTAGCCAGGCAGGGTGGTGCTTGCCATATCACGACCTGGAAAGGGAAAGAATCAGGATAGATGATCAAAAGTGATAAGATCATTCAATATTGATTTGATACCACCTTTTGTCCCACCATTGAGTGACTAGCAGCTTGATAGGCAAGTGCTGTGTGACATTCTCATGTATCTGCTGACCTTCCACTGAAAATTTTTGAGGGAAGACTGTGACACTTTTGATCTCAAACTGTAAAGATGGATGTTAAAACTTGTCTTTTTGAGGCTCAAAAGAATTGGTTGTGTTTCATTGTAGATATTTGAGCCTGTTAGAAATTTGGATCTATTTTAACTAAATCAAAATGGCCCCAAGCTGCACAGAGAATGGCAGCATATTCGTTGCCAGAGTAGTTGAGGTCCTACATGCAGTGGATACAGTTCCAAAACCATGGTGACGTTTCAGCTCATGATCAATGTGTAAAGCACTGCAAAGTGACTCAGGAGTTTTCTGTGCCCGTCTCTGTTCCCATCTCTGCCATTTACCTGCTGATGATTTTAGGCAAGTCACTTCACTGCTGTGTGCTTCTTTTTATGCTGCAAACTCTTTGGGGCAAGGACACACTCTTATTACTTTTGCACAGTGCCTAGCACAAGAGAGATCCAATACTGGTTGGAGTCCTTCCAGTTGCTGGTGTAATACACATAATAATAGGGTTGAGGGACTTAATTTGATTCCCACTGCATTTTTATCACAGATACAAGTTTTTGTTGATAATCCCCAAAGTCTTGGTATCTTTTCTCCACCAAAGGAATAGAGGGGTGTGGACTGGGTGGATGACTGCAGTTTATTTTTCATCTCTTAGGAAGTGCAGCTGGAGGCTTCTTGGTTGATGCCAGAGGCATTTCCTCATTTGGATTGGTTAGTCTGAAAATGGGCCAGCCAGAAGGGCATTTTGCTGTTAGTGCTTATTGCATTTAAATGAACTAAAATCATCTCAGAAGCTGCTGGGAGTTTCAAGCCAAAACCAAAAAAAAAAAAAAAAAAAAGGCTAAATAAATTAAGATAATCTTTCCCCCACAGCTGCTGGGAGATTTACAGCTCAACCTCCAACGCTGCCTACTGAGATCTCAGCCTGTTCCAATCATCCAAAGCCTTTCACATTCTCTAGGTGAGCTGTAGCTCACCAAGAAGTTTGTGCCATTTCTTGTTTCTCTGTTGAATTTTCTCTATTCTGTCTGTTCTAACGGGGAGGGGACTGGAGTCTGATTCTTCTTTAGAAAGGACAGTTTAAGTAAGGCCCATTAACACTACTGGAGCCACTGGAACTGTGCTGAGGTATGTGAATGAAAGAAGAATAAGAATTGTTTTAGCTCTACTAACAGTAGAACGATAATTGATAAAGTAGGCCCTGGAACAAGCATGAAACTTGGCAGAGGAATTAGGAATAAATAAAAGTTGCACAACAGAGCAAAAACTGAATCAACATGGAGAATTAATCCTAACTCCCAAAAGAGGGGGTTTCTCTAGGATGGGGTGGGCTAAGCCAGTGTCATTGCTTTCATACATTTTGACTAAAGATTGCTGAAGTGATTTGCTCAATAAAAAAGAAAAACAAGTTCTTTTTTTGTCCCTGAAGAGGTTCCTGAACCATGGCAGACATTCCTAACTCACCTCACCTTAGATAATGTGCACTGAACTACTAGACAGCGACTGAGCCATTTTCTAGCCACTCCCTGGTATTGATAGAATAAGTATACAATGCCCCAGGGAATTATATTCTACACTCTTCTATTCTTTTATCACCATCATTGCTTTAGTGATTTGTAGTTGTGTATTAAGCAGTATGACTAACACTTACTAGATGTGGTTCTTTTTTTTCCACGTTCTTTTGAGGGAAGAAAGTTTCATGTTTAAAAAACTTGTCCCCTTGGTTTCCTAGATTGACTAGTCTGAGACATAACAGTAGGTGATGAGTGAGAAAACAGTGTCACTGAAAAGTTAGAGAGAACATTATGTAGCAGCAGGCAAAATTAATTCATTCTGACACTTCCATTCAAGTGGGAACACATACACACACGCTCTCCTACTTGATTTAGGCACGTACGCCCCTATGTTTTTATTGAGACATGAGCGCGCAGAGGCTGATACTCGAAACTCAGTATGGATATTTCTTTGGGAAGTGGTCATCTGTCAAATCCAAAATCATGAAAAAGAAAATAACAAACCAGTAGAGTATCAGCAACACGAAAAAGAGTCCCACAGAGAGACTCTTAAAATGCTGCTACGCACAACCAGCCCCCTTCCATTATGTCCTCTCTCTGTCAATAGGTAAACAGGATTATTAAATTCTGGTACTCCAGGATTATGATAAAACTAGCATCTGTCCTGTTGATAACATGCTTCCAACTCCAGCCACTCTACCTTCTCCAAGAGCCTTTTGAGTGATAAACATAGTGCCTTTATCACTGTTCTTTGTGCTTTTGAACACTTTCTCCTGTGTCTAATTCTCCAAAAATGTACTAAGGCAACTGCATCTCCTGAAACACAGTGTCTTCTAGGTTAGAGGATGGTCCTATGTATCTGCATCCCTGTAGTACTGTATTGTTGGAGAAACTCTGTCAGGGAATCCTTGGCTTGGAAAATGCCAATGCCCAGAGCTTAGGGGTTCTTACTGGCTGTGCCAAGATTTGGACCAAGACAGTGTTATGAGCACAAAAGTCTTCTCTGCTGTTTGCTTGCTGCTTTCCTACAGGGAGGAGGTTTAGAAATGCAAGTCTCACCCGACAAGACAAAGGGAGAATGTTAGGTCAAAAGAGAAAAATAATGTAGGAACATGGAGGAGACAGAGGTAAGATTTGTTTCTTGTGCATCAGGAACTGTAATCTGCACTCTGAACAACTTGTCTGTTGAAAAAGCCCAAACGATGTTCTTTGACAATGGGGTAACAGCAGCCTCGGTGGTCGCCAAGTCTGGGTCTCTGAACACTAAGATGTTTCTCAGTATTTCATCCAAGCCACCCCTCAGCTTCTGCAACATGATGCTTCAGTCATCTTCCACAAGAGTTTCCCCTAGCACCTACCTTAAATTTCTTCCTCTCTGCCCCCTACTCCCCCCTGCTGCTGTCATCTTCTGCAAGCTACTTTCTTCACTTCTATTCTTTATTTGAAGGCCACCTGCCTTAGTCGTGTTCCTTTGGCTATAAAACTTTACGGTCTCTGACCTACCCTTCCTGGTCGTGGAACTCAGACATGATGCCTTGCTTCTTGGCTGCTCTGTCTGCTCTGCGAAGGCACCCGCTCACCCTCCCAAACTAGCTGACACAAGCACTGCTCACAGTGTAGCTGTGGCAATGCTCACTGACTGCTTATGTATTTATCCAACTTCTTAGTAGTTTTTACAATCCATGCTGAACTACCCTGCTGACAGTCCTAGAGCTGGCTAGGTTATTCAAGCTGCAATCATCTACCATAGACTAACACACAGTACTCTGGCTATGCATATAGTACATAGGGCATTATGAATCCTCTTTAGGTAACACAGGATTTTGCTATATAAATGGTTCCATACTGAGCCCCAAACCCATCCAATGGGGACACCAGCTACTTCTATGTAGTTACAGCTTCTTTTCCCATTTTATTCTACAAAAATGAAGGACAGGCATGAAATCTTTTTGTGACTCTCCATGGAGCTGAGAACACATGCTGCGTACACAGAATTGGAAAAACGTTGCTGTGATTCACACTTGCACTCAAAGAGCTTGCAGCATTTTCTGGTCTCCCCATCCGACGAAACTGAACCCCTTCCTGCAGCATCCCCACTGAGTTTGTGGCCAAGGCCGGTTACCTGCTATCAGAGGCTGGCTGCTGGACTGCCCAAAGTGGGCACCATGATGAAGGAAGGCACTGTAGCAAGGCGTGGACGCATCGTCTGAAAGGGTCATGTGGAAGGGCTGAAGGTCAGCCTGCCCAGAGCCGGCCGGCGTGGTGGGGGTGAAAGGGGTGAGAGAGGCTCCATGAGGCTCTTGCTTTATACTGAGGGGAGAGGAGAGGTTTTCTGTGGTAGGGTAAGGGATGGACACAGACAGACAAAGGGAACAGGGGGAGGAAGAGGAGGGTGGGGAAGGGAGGAGAGGAAGAACAAAATGGGTAAATGAAAATGGAGTGGTTAAAATCTACAGGGAAATTAATTTAAAAATGGAAATAAAACTAAAAAGGTTAGGGGTAGATCAGAGGAGCCAGTGCTGAGACAACAGCAGTAAACACACCCGGGGGCTAGGCTCAAACTGCAGTGATGCCTCTGCAGGGGCAGCAGGGTGTAAGAATGGAGTGCAGTGGCGGATGGGAGGAATGGGATGCAGGAACGGAGAAGTGAGGGAGGAAGCATGCAAGAGGGGAAGGACAGGAAGAAGCATAGGGTTGAGGAAAGGAGAAGAATGCTCTGAAGCTTCTGTGCTCCCTTTCCTGCTCCCTTCTCTTGCTGGCCTGGCGGGTATGGAGATGTGACACTGACACAGTTTGGCCCAGGAAATTCACCACTTTGTTTCTTCAAACCCAAGGTAACCATCCCTAGGAGAGCAGCATGGTTATGAGCATCTGTTAAATAGGATGCTCAGTGTAATGGCCAAAGCCTGCAAAGCCAAGTTCCATAAACGCTTTGACGAAAAAGGTGCAGGTTAAAATGAAAAACGGGACTGTGCCATTCATAGGTGGATAGATAGGTCAATCAATTGATCTTGTTTACACTGGCACAGTTAGGAGCTTTGATCATAAAAGCACTCAATACTGACTTTGGTAGTTCCTAAAGTACAGGGTTGCCAGACAGATACCTTGATGGAGAGATAGAAGGGGGAGGGATGTGAGGGACTTTACAGAAGGTCTTATTTTAATTGTTGTTTTCACTGGGCCTCCATTTCTGATGTGAAAATTTGCATAGGCACAGTAGATACAGCTTTTAAACTGCTCCTAGCTTGGCTCCCACTTAAGAGGTGTGGGAATTGTAGAACTCAGTGACCTAAAGCATGGATACACCAGCGCACCCACTGTTGTTGGGTCAGCAGTAATAGAGTCCTGTATTTGAACACCTGAAAGAGAAGTATGGATGATGTGATCAGATCCTATCCAAATCATCTAGCAAACCATCCACCCTCAGGTAAACAAAGTAAAGCCAATAAATGAAATCCATTTGTCTGCGATGATGGCAAGTGTTACCAATGGCATATGAGATAAGTTAGCTTTGGTGGTTTTGATTTATAAAGAGAAATATAAATGTGACATATAATTAGGTCGTAGATCTGGCTTCATTAACGTAGAACTGGCTTAATTAAGTCTGGGCACATTATTGTAAGGCGCAGTGTTCACCTAGACAATAAAGGGCTGGGCAGTTTCTGCCTGCAGATGCTGTTTGTCTTGAGGCATTTGTCTCTTAAAGGTTTGCTACCTGGCAAAAATGATAGTTTGCCATCTGTGTTCTCCTCCAAGTTTCTCTAACCTGGATGACCAGCAAAGGTCTCTGATCACTGAGACTCCTTTTCAGCAAAAATGTGTGTTTATCGTTCAGACCATTGGGAAAGATCAGTTCTGGCCAATAGATTACAGTTCCTCTTCCGTGAGGTTACTTATGTGAAGCCTGTAGTGTGCTAAGTAAGGACTGACATTTCTTCTCCTATTTTGCTATAGGAAGCTCTGTTTAGCAAGGACCTTTTGTGGGGGATATGGTGAATAGAAGCTGGAGTGTACAGTTCATTAGAGTCATCAGAGTAAGCAGCACACTAGCATCCAGATTCTACTTTACACTACTGTATACTATCCTGCAATCCTACAAGTGACTCTTTACATCTCATTGCCCAGTCTCTGTAGATGGAAAACCCCCAAAGCTCTTTTTCTCCTGGCTCCTCTGCCATCAGGTGGTAAGGGGTGCACAGATTTACCTTCAGGACATACAGGCAGTCACCAACTGTTTGGCAGTACTGAAACTTTTATCCAAACAGTGTAAATTCTAAATAATGCAGATACTTTGGATTAATGGTTTTACAGATCTATCTGCAGACAGAGGGCCAAAAGCTTCCATGTTTTTCAGGGCTAAAGGTGGAATGATATTATTCAAGGAAGCCATTTGACAGTCATACCTAAGCAAAGTGGGGAGACTTTGGTCCTGGGTATTTTCCAGGTTCCTTTTTCAGACCTGCCTACTACACAAGAGAGGAGTCCTAGGGCAGGTGTGGGGAGCCCCTGGGGAAGAAAGGGCAGAGAAGAAGATGGACTCAGGAAACGTGGGTGGGCAGAAGCAAGAGGTGCTATGGGCAGAGGTTAATCCTGTTTGCACAGCCCCCAGGCACATTCGGTTTCCTAGTCCCTCCCCTGCTTTATTTCTCTTTTAAAGCATGGAATTTTCAGCTATAATCCTTTCTAAACCGCAGCATTTTTCAGGCGCTCTGTGTAAGTGAAACCATAATCTCTGGTAAAACAGACTGCTTAAGCTGCTGTAGCATTAGGCCAATCTGATCCAGCCCC
Organism: Apteryx mantelli; assembly: GCF_036417845.1. Lineage (NCBI taxonomy): Eukaryota > Metazoa > Chordata > Aves > Apterygiformes > Apterygidae > Apteryx > Apteryx mantelli. The sequence continues at coordinate 22,423,256 of NC_089984.1, forward strand.
TGGATTTCCTCTCTGCCCAGCCACCACAGAGAGGATTGCAGCCTGAAAGACTGTCTAAAGCCCTTGCGATGGGAAGAACAGTGCCAGGCCTTGCCTTGCAAAGCTGAGAAGGGTTAAGGGACCAGAAGCTATTTGTCCCAGCCTTCTGAGGCTGTTAAAGCCCCTGTCAGACTCACAGCAGAGATGAGCCCAGCCCTTTCTTGAACACATCAAGGCTTATGAAGAAAAATTCCTCACACCTTCCAGAGGCAGCAGCACTTACTCAGTGCAGGGGGGATAAAGAAGTCAACAGTAACATAGCAAAGAGACAGGGATACAATAATGCTAAACACTGCACTCTCTAAGAATAGCGGAGAGGGGGAGAGGATAAGGTCAGAGAGCAAATGATTGCACAACCAAAATTCAGACTCTGATGTGTCTGTTTATTTATCTATCAGTCTGTCTATCAGTCTGCACTCTGCAACTGCATAGGCATAACTTATACCCCTTGCATCTTCACTGGTGGATGGCATTTACACGCTTTTACTCCTGTGTTATCTAGCTCTCCACTGACTAAAAGCACCTGAATTCTGTCTCCAATACAACTCCTGCCACTTCTGTGCTGGAATAATTGCCCCAGCAGTGAATTATAGCTCCAAAGTGTGCCAGTGTAGATGGGATCAATTGATTGATCTCTCTATCCACCTATGAATGGCGCAGGCCCATTTTTCATTTTAACCACTTCAAACTTTGGCTGCACCTTTTTTGTTTTCACTTCTCATTTTCTCCATTCTCTAATTCTTTTGTATTTGTGATGAAGGACAGCAAGAGGAGTCCCATACTTGCCCCTTTCTATCCCAGGTCCTGCTAGTGCCATCAAGTCAGCAAGCTATGGAGCATTGCCATGCTGGCGCATCTCAGTGGGAGGGGTGTCCCTCAGTAAGACAGCATTAGGGAAGCCCGGAGGTATCGATCAATGTCTATTGGCATGGAAATTGCCCCGTAATTGAGTCAGGAATGGAATGAGTTTGCAACCCCCTTCCAAAGAAGCAGAAAGCTCTTCCAAACCCAAGCTGCTTTCTTCTAAATGACACATGGTATCCTTGGTTATAAGCAACCCAAAATATCAGCCAATGTCATGGTGGGGGAAATTTGGAAGAATCAGCAGGGTGGGATAAAGCTGCAAATGTAGCAGAGGACTAAATATTTTCTGCACCTTCAGCTCCTCTCTTTCTGACTGTACTTGCTGAATTATGGCTGTTTTTCTTCTTTTCTAACTCTCTCCTCTGTTATTGTGGCGGAGAGCTAGAACTGGTGATCTCTGGCCTAAATTCCCCCCGCAAATGAAGGGATTTTGGCCAGACAGGGTGAGAGGAAGATTCACAGCTTTGGGTTCCTACAGAGACTCATCTCAGCTTTTATCGCGCTCTCTGCTGCTGTTGGGAAGGGAAGCAGGGGGGTTCGCAGGACTAGATAAGCTGCTTGTTTTTCGTCGCTGGTTTCCTGGAGGACAAGCTAGTTGCATTCACTGCTCCTTTTCAGTAAACAAACAATGTCAAGATGGCACATCCCTGCTTAAGGGTTGGCTTGTGCACAGCCACCTAATGCAACACTGCTTACAATTTTGACAACAGCTAGTGTCCTTCACCTTTTCCTGGGGTCTTTATAAAATACTTATATGATCTCAATGCCTCATAGTCTTTAGAGCACATATGCTTACAGCATCCCTGTAGGGATCGCTGTTTTATCTATAAGGAACTGAGAACAGAGAAGATAAGGGATGTACCCAAGTTCATGCAGGAAGTCTGTGTCAAAGCTGAATTTTATCCTAGGCGTCTTGAATTCTATGCTTATCCCCTAGCCACTGGAACATCTTTTTCTCTATTTATATTCTTCCCATGCTAATAATCTCATTCTTAGAAAGATTTCATTATGGAAAACAGAGTGGGACTGAGTCCTCAGCAATCATAAACTGATAGATTTACACTACAGCCAGCGGAGCCATCTCACTTTCTGCCATGTGAGAATTGTGCCTTAGAAATTCCAGAAGTCACGCAGAAGACCAGAGTGGCCTGACACATCATATCTTTCACTTTTCCTCTCTGTCATGTGAGAAGAACCAGTTTTTCTTTCTTTTTTTAATTTCCTAGCTTTTCTTCTGCCAGAACATTATGCAAGTTGCACTCAAGATATAAATCATCCTGAGGAGTTTTTTTTTTTAATACTCTGCATTAGTAACAGTCCTTTGATAGAGCAACTGAAAAGTATGTAAAGACTGATCTACTTCTGTTTATACCTTTCTTGCCTTCTCCTTGCATTTTCTGCTGACTTGAGAAGGAGCCCTGAATGTTCAGGTTTATTTTCTGTTTTGCACAGATCCATGTTCTTAGCTCAACACTGAACTTGTGGATTGTTGAAATACATGTTTAAAGAAACAGCCTCAAGTTGCTTTCCCCCTGGACATCAAAGTTGTTGGGACCTCATAGATATTTATGTCAAGTTCTGAAAACCATTCACCACATTATTTATAAAACTGAATCTTATAAATCTAGATTTTGTATAATCTAATTAACTGCTTCTCTCCAAGTAAACTGACCTGCTAAGTCTGTATGTTACTTTAGAGTAAAACTGAGGTTTTATATTCCTCATTCCCAGTAAGACATGGGGCTTCCAGTAGATCTGTGATCTGAACTTACTTTTTAAAGCCAGGTGAATATTCTTAATATTCCTAATGCAAGTGATTGTTAATCACTTGAGAACTCCACTGAAAGTCAACTTTACGTGGCTCTGAGCACATTTATTTGCAGATGGAGCTGATGAAGGAAAATATGCTTTAAAATGGGGGGGGAGGGGGACAAAATGATGTGCCAGTATATTTGGCAAACAGACAAGTTCAGTGGATTTCATTCTGCTGTCCCCTTTCTTGAGTCCCAGCCCCTGAGGGTGCTGCATTTACAGATGACTCCCTGCCTTAAAGTGAAGCATGAGATTAAATTCCTTGGTGGATTCGACTTGAATGTTACCACTTAAAGAAGATGCCTTTGAAATATATATTGGGAAATGGAATTAGAACAGAACACCTGCCAGTTCCACACAGTCCGCATTACTGATCTCTCCAAGGTTTTCGTCACAAAGATACTCCACTGAGCGTAAGACAGGGCAAACCCTCCTGGGTAGTGCACAACAATGCTACACCAACAGAGAAGGGCCAAAGATTGCCATAAGCTCTCCATTTCTCTGAAAGACAGTAGTGGGCAATGTCAATTGTACAAGCATCTGACCTGCTTAAATCCAATACAGTTGATGGAGATCAAAAGTTATTAACATCTGCTGACAGGTGTTGCTTAACTCAGCTGTAAAGCACAGTCTTTGCTGTCAGTGCATAAATACTACATCACAGATATTTTCATCATAGCCATCTTATTGGATCCTTCATTCAGCCTCGAAAGAAAAGCTAAAATCTGATTGTTAGGAAGACCACCTAATTCTAGTCACTAAAAAAAGTCCCTTTTGGCAGTGTAGAGTGTGGCAGCCTGCAATGCTGCCCCCTTGCTGAGGGAAATATGGCTGGGAATGTCAATTCGCTGCTATTGCCATGAGCCAGTTCACTTAAATGCTAATTTAAGGAAGGCATGAATTCTTTCAGAAATGGATTTCATCCGTTTCTGGGTTCCTTGCTGCAATATACCTTTCAAGCCTACGAACGTTCTTCTTCGCATCATAAAATTATTGTTAATGAATCTTCCTTTGGAAGCATGGAAATAGTTTGCGTGAGTCCTTCCTTCTCCCTGCTATTTCTGTCGGTTCCAGGGATCATTCGTCTGACCGTTTATCACCCCCGGCCATTTGTTCTTGGGGAAGAGTAGTAACGCCTTTTGCCTTTCCAGCTTCCCTGGCAAGATAAGAAGATATTATCTCTCCTTGGGGATGGGAAGCTCTTGATGAAATTTAGAGGTCCTGTGGAAATCTACTTTTGCTGTTCTTAAGTAGCAGAGAGCTTACAGCCCCTTTGCAAAAGTGAGCACTTATTTCAGACCAGAATTTGGAACTTTGAGTGCAGCTCTTCAGCCTTTTATTTGGAGCAGTTCTATGCACTTAATCTGACATATTTCAACATTGCTGACTGACTCCACAAAAGTTATCTCCTTCCTTCTGATGAGGCAGGATCCTAACAGACTTGTAGCAGCCGTGTGACTGTTTATCATATTCCACAGCCAGGGCATTTGGGCATCCAGAGACATGTGCAACAGGCTGCCTGATGGCTGACGTTTCCAGCCATGATGACTGTAGCAGACTGCTGCTTTGTATCTGCCTGTAGGACTTGCCATCACTAAAGCCAGTTCTTGGCTCCTCGCAGTTTGTTAAAGAAGTATTCTTAAGTCAGCTCACTCAAGCCCTGACCAGAATTTTTCACTGGTGTCAGAGGCTAAAGTAGACTGGAGCAAGAGAGGAAATTTTCACCAGTCTGAACAAGGAAAAGGGGAAGGAACTGCTCCCCCTCTCAGCGTAATGATATAAATACAACTGATTCTAATGGTCAGTTTTAATCATGATTTAAAACAGCAGGTTGGATGAAGCATCTTGTTTTACATTTGCACTGTGTAGATGTTTTCTAAAAGGTTGATTTTTATGGGCGGTAACAATGACATATTTTGACAAATACAACATTTACACTAAACATGGTATTTCTTTTTTTGCTAAGCAGATGAATTACATCTGTGCACATTTATTTAAGCAATTATATTGTTTAACATAATTTGTCTTTACATATTATTGGGGGAAAATGGTGAATGATGAGTCCGTATTATTGTTTTATTAGATTATTAACTTTTTACTTGTGATTTGTGTCAAGTTATATATGGATGGAAATTAAAATTCAATTAAAAACAGCAATTGTAATTTATTCATACTAATTAAATAAAATGACCACAAGTACCCTGACTTCCTGAATATACTGGAATCAAAAAAGCAAGCTTCTCCAAAAAGGATGTGCATTAAAAACAACTTATTAAATGAAGGAAAGGATATAAAGGATATATATATATATATATACACACAAAAGTAGGAAATTGAACTGATTTTAGAACCTGATTTTAGAACTAATAGATCTCATCCTTTCACACCAAGCTTAATTCACTCACTGACAGAGGAAAACAAATGTTCCTGCTTTTTCAAATCCTAGTTTGCTTCTTAGTTTTGAATGACCTAGTTATTGAACTAAACAAAATTCTTTTCAGTTCACTCACTAAGCTGAAACGAAGGAAATATTATCTTTTCACCTTGCAGGAGGCTGAAGTTTTCAAAAGGTTGTTTCATTTCAACAAACTTTTGATCCAGGTGTCCAGCCAGTGATTTTTCCATGCTTAGCATCACAGCTTTCTTTAAAACTTCAACAGAAATCGGATGCTGTTTAAATATTACTTTTATATAATTTAAGGGTCTTTCAGACATAGCAAATATTGGCCTTAATATCAGTAATTATGATTTAATTTTGCATAAGTTCATTTTGAAAAGGAAAATATTAGCTCAATTTTAAAAAATGTTTTAAACTGAAAAAAATCTGACCCTATGCCAGAGAGACAAGGTCTGGAGGAAACTGAGATCTGTGAAGTTCATACTTTTTTGGTGCCTTTGTTTGACACATCATGAACTGGCTGTCAGGATTTCTCACTCTGGATGATATTTGTTCCTGTAGGGAAGAATTGTTTTCTCAGACAAAAGGAAACATTTTCTATAAAGAACCTGGTAGCTGGTTGGTGGGTGGTGATGACTTAAAGAGTTGCCTGCTCCTGTTAACTAACCGGAGCACTGAAGAACTTAGAAACCTAAAAGAAAGAAAGGGCACGTATACTGCCATTTCAGTCAGTGTTGGAAGTTGGGAAAATGCTTGTTTGCTCCTTTTTCCTTGAGCTTGTTTTTTTTTTTTTTTAGATCTTTGTAGATCTTATTGTTTGTGGTGGGCTGGCAAACAAGGTCTATTTAGTTAAAACTGCTGGGATTGAATTTTTCTTTACCTTTCCTATAGTCTTAAGGACCATCAAGTAGGTAAATCCTCCTCTATAATAGTCTGTTAATAAGCAAGCCATATATGAAAGCCTATTGTGTTCTATTTCCCATTGTGCTGCCTTTCTGTTGGATAGCTGCCGGGCTGGCTATTTGAGTTGGAGGGGACTCCATCCCCAAACTATTAATATAAGTCCCCAGAACTCAAAACTTGGTTTGAAGCCACCTCACTTCTCTCACACATGCCTGTTCCAAAAGATGTGACTTCTACTGGCAGTTAAAGAGGGATCTTAGCTTTTGTTCTGGAAGGATTCAAGGTTTCTGTAAGCATCCTTGTGTTTTTAAAGTACTGCTGTTGCTAGTGCCAAAAACTTGAGGGCCTGCTCCACTCACCTTTGGGGTGTCAGCTATTGAGTACTTTCCGAAATCAAAGACCTATTGAAAATACTGAATAAAAAAAAGCTGTTGAGGTTTTCTGGATTTAATTTGCTGTTATACTCATCTGCCTGATCTGTTTGCCTTCAATAGAAGTGATGGAAGTAGAACATCTCTGAACAACCGGCTTCTTGTCTTGATGTTCAGCTATACATGCTTGCCTTATCCTGGCATGTTCAAGCTTGGTCTTTGCTTCTGAAAATCCTTATTGGTATCCAAAGATACTATCCAAGACTGTCAGGGATCTATGTCAAGCTAGATATCATGGGCATGCGACATCCAGGCAGGATGGAGCTGGCCCATTGCCCTGTGTGTGAAGGAAAGGATGAGGCGGTGTTGTCAGGCAGCTCTTACGAGTGTTCTCTCTCTGGTGCTTCACAAGAAAGTTGCAGGCAAACTTTTACATTTTCTGTTCTATGTGAAAGACAGCGGGAGCAAGTTTCCTAGCCCAGTGCCCTGCTAGCCTCTAAGTGTCAGCTCAGTTGTGGAAATGCCTTGCAGATGCTTAATGGGGATAAATAAGGGTGACCTGTCTGCTCCATGGTAAACAAATGTGGTGAGACATTGCTTCAGGAGATGAATGTAGTAAATGGATCATCTAAGATCCATTAGAAAGAGTAATTATCTGAAAGACAGTGTTTGATATTGGCAGTACCAGGCAAGGCTGTGCTGTATGTAACTGTGGTGCTAGAGAGTGTCATTGAATAGATGGTCAGGGAAGATGGCTCCCTGTTTGGCTGCCATAATGTCATCTCCAAAATGCCTCTTTGCTCTTGTCCCAGGACACTCTGTAGAGCCAGGTGATATCTCAAACAAATCTACCCATGCAGGGTACAAAGTCTGTGTATAGTTACTTCAGGATGTAAGATTTAGTTTCAGTTTACAAAAAAGTCTTCCCAACTCAGACTTCCCAGACAGAAAAAGATATCACTAGCTCTTCCCAAAACAAAGCCTTGGGATTCTTGTCCTTTATGAAGACTTTAGAGTCTTGCTGGCCTGCGACTAGCTGGATGCCTCAGCAAGCTTTCTCAGGTCACACAGTTCTGAGAAAACACCCCTCCAAAAGTGATCAAAACATCAACAATAGGTAATTATCTAAAATCTTGGCATGTAATGAGGTATTTAGGTATAGATGATGCAGAATTCCCTTCATCTATCTCTGAATTTCATAAAATTGAAGAGCTAGAAATGTTGCACTATTAGCATCATCCCATTTCAGACAGAGGTCACGTGACTTACCCAATGCTATGGTATGAAGCCTGAAACCCTAATTCCTTTAAAGTCAACAGCAGCTCCAGTCAGTGGACATGTGGCCCAGGACTAGAACCCAGGCTTTCTAAGATACTAGAAGGTACTAGCCTATGCACTGGGTCAGGCTGAGTACTTAAAACCAGCAATTCAATACTGACTCTTACTCCAATATCCCATCTTGGGAGAGGGAGCTGCATGGTACCACAGTACACTACATGCCCCCAGCCTCTTCCTTAGTTTCTGTCCAGTGGGACATCAGGAGGCAGCACTGAGCTCCTCACCGCTCTGGTCATTCCTGAAAACACTGCCCAGCCCCATAGCAAAAACATCATGAATCATTCATTTTTAATAGATTATGCAAATAAAGGACATCAGATCAATGAAGATCAATAACTGCGACCATTTAATTGCCAGCAAAACCATTTTAAGAATGAGCATTATCTGCAGTCCTTTCTTGGGTAATGGCACCATTAATCCAAACATTGGATCCTGGCCTAAGTGTAGAGGAAAAATCCTCCAGCCCTCTTCCCCTGATGCCTTTCAGGGTGTTGAGGTTTTTTTCCCTTTTCATTTCCAGTTTCTGAGTTTCCCCATCATTACCACCAATGAACAGCTCCTATCACTAATAGTTCTGCTTTTGTTACTCTGCGCTGATTGAAATGTTGCATACAGATTGAGATGTTAGTGCTAAGTTGCCACCTGGGAATGTCAAGCTGGGTCTGAAATGAACTTTTCTCACTCTTGGATCCAGATGGATCAGATGGGGATGTTCCCAAGCTGAGCTGGGAGTAATCCAGGGACTGGGATGGGGATGGTACAGGGTGGGGGAGACATGGAGAGGATTTTCTGCCTCCGACCACAGCCTCTTCTGTAAGACCGAATCTGTCTTCTCCTGTACCCTTGAGTAGTCATGTCCAAAACTTGTGCAGTATCTCCAGCCTTTGGGAATTCATCTCTGATGTTAACAGGCTGCAATGTACCATCTTCTCTTAGGCAGGACAAAACAGAATGATCTTAATGGTCCCTTTGAATTTAAACTCTAACTTTAGGCACCCCACCTTTAGATCCAGCTAAGGGAACCTGCCTTCTGTGAAGGAAAAACAGTACTGCTGTTCTGCTGACTTTGCCCTCCTTGGACAGGGAAGTATTTCCTGTAAGAGATGTAGGTCTGCTAAATGGTAGATGGATGCCAGCTGGATTTTGTCTTGCATATGAGAATATGCAGAAAAGTGACACAATTTTGCCACAGGTGACCCATTTTTCTGGTGGGCTAAGAAGCTGTCTGGCTACAAGGATCTGGGGTCAAGCTTGATAACAGTGAAAAACATGAAGAGTCTGGGGATATTACACCTTCTAGGCACTCTCTAAACATACAGTTTACCTCCTCATGGTTCTCCATGACATTCTGCAGATCCCGCACTGGATCTCCTTTGTATTTGGGGTAGCTGTTACTAATCCCACCTGGTCCCAAAGTTTCTGGTAGCTAAATGTTGCATGCAGCAAAATCCCTTTGCTCAGTGTTTGCTGAACAAGCAACAACTGCCTGCATCTTAGCAACCAGCTGCTTTGACCCCAGGGGCTACTGGCTGGGTTTTTTTCAATAAAAAGTAGAGATACGAACTTCAGTGGTCTTGATTCTGTGCCGTCAGAGGCCAGCTTTGTGGCCAAGAAGCAGCAGCTCCTTCCTTTGCTAACAAGATACACCTCTTTGTCATGAGTTATTTCTCAGCTTATACTGTGAGGTTTCTAGAGTGGGCTACAGCAACAGTAGGGTAAAGGGGTTATACCAAACTGGGGCAAATCACTTGAGCCTTGCCAGCTGCTTTAGCTACCTAGAAGGAGTTCTCAAATCTGTGGTAGCTGTGTGAGCAGGAAGCAGTAGTGACTAAAACAAGCCTTAGAAGAAGGGGCTGTGGCACCTGAATATCTCCTTATGGCTCTAGATATGCACAGACCAGGCAATCTCATACCAGTGTCAGGATGGCTTGCCCTGTGACCCCAGGGAAATCCTGTGCCATTCAGGTCATGCAAGTGCCACCAGCAGAGAGGAAGTTTCAATGGAGCAGCTGCTGCAGAAATTGCCTCTGACTTCTGCGCATCCTGGTTCCTCTGCTGTCAGGCACTTGGTCTCATTTCCTACTCTGGCTTCCCAGTCACACCTGAGTTTAATGTACCCACAGTAAGGGAAGGAGGGAGGCCGTGAACAAATTTCTTTTGCCAGCTGCTATTAGAGACTCATGGGCTTAAGGAAGAGGGAGTTTAGCAGTCACAGTTCAGCAAACTTCAGTATTTAACTTGCAAATGCCCCTTACAAATTCCAAGGGTGAATAAAACTGAAATTATTATTTCTCCTCTAGAACTCCAAGTGTGGATCATGGCTAAGCCATGAACCTCGTGTTCTCAGACACAAAGGAAGAAATCACAGTGTACATTCGGACACACCTGTCCTCTACCGACATCCATCCCTAAGCCACATCTGGGCACACAAATTCCTGGTTCATGCCTGGGTTTACCTGTCTTTGAGTGATACCCTGGCACCTCTAGGTGTACCCAAAACTGCCAGCACTCTGAATTTCAAGCTTCTCTTGATCCCTTACTTCCTTCACAGTCTTTCTGTCTCTTTCCATGTTTGCCACAGAGGGATATCTTGCATTAGCAGAAAAAGCAGAAGCTAATGGTGATGAGGGAAATAAATAAAAAGCTTGGTTCTGCTGTTTGGTCAGGCGGCTTACCGGTCACCACAGGGTATGTCTGGGGTCCTGACACGTTGGTCCCCAGGTCTGGGTTAGCAGAGGTGGATAGACTTGATTTGACTTCATCGAGACCAGGGGTCAGAGCTGGGAGGGAGTACTCATTACCCTGGGGAAGAGAGGAGAAAGACAGCTTGCTATTGATGCGCTGAGAGAAAGGGAACAGTGTACAGATGGGGGGGAGGAAGAGGAGAGATGCAAACCCCTGCACAGATGGAAGAGGAGGAGGAGGAGGAAATGGAGAAGATAAAGTGGTGAGAGGGTTGGGGTGGGGAGATTCCTAGGATGAGCTATTCCACCCTCCTGCATGTTGCTGTGCAGGGAAAGAGGGGTGAGACCAAGCACGGGACCTGGCCTGTTGTTGGCAGTATGACTGAGTCTTCATTCAGTGCTGTGAGAAAGGGGCTGTCTGCATGCACAAGCTCAGGGGAGAAGAAAGGGGAAATCCACGTTCCCCCCATTCTGGCTGAGCAGAGGGAGGAAATATTTGCCCTGGGCACAAGGACAGTTGGGGCAGAAGACCACAATGACGTGTTTGGGGCACTTGGGCTGTAGGCAGTCACCGCTGGTGCGTTGTAGCCAGGCTCTCAGCTTTGCGGAGTCGTCTCCCTCCTGCTGAGTGGTCTCCCTCCCCTCCCTGCTACCTCTGTCCTAGCTCTTTAAAAACAAACAAAGAAGCCTCATCCCCCGCCTCTGTCACTCTGTGCATTGGGGTATGAAATTGGGGAGGGGGGAGCCACATGGCTAACAGAAGGGTGGGAGGGGGAGAGCCATTGAATCTGAAAGGGTGTCCTGTCCGAAAGGCTCTGATAATTGCCTTTTTATTGTGGCAGCCTCCGGACCAGACGCGGGAGCTGGAGAAACCGGGAAGGCTACAAAACAGCAGGAAAAGTTGCTCTGATTAATATTACGTTAAATTAAAACTGATTTTCTGCTCTTTCTGCTCTGTTTTTTTCCATGCACTTCCCCAACCCCCTCCCCACATCTCCCCCTCCTCCAGCAGGCTCCCCACACACTGCCCCCTCCCCGCCCCTGTCCCTGCTTGGCTAGGACTGCCTAGTCATTTCCAATTCCTTCTCGTATTGATCTTCCTGTAGAAATCAGTTTTGTAATTAGCTGCAAATTAGGCCTTCTACTGGGGGTGAGCCTGCCCCCTGATTTATCACCAGAGTAATTCGCTGTGATCGGAGAGAAATTAAAATGAACTCAATTAGGCTTCGGATTTGCTTTATGGGCCCTGCTCAGAGTTTCAGGGGGAAAAATGACTGTGCTGGTGCTTAATAGTCTAATGAAAGTAAATAAAGGTTATTCATTGTAATAAACCCAGGGACTCTGGGATGAAGGGAGTCCACAGCCAGCCTCTCCTTCTCTTCCTTTGTTGGTTTATGACTTGGGGCGGTTTAAAAAGACTTTTGATTTTCATTTTATTAAGACAAACAGCTTTTGGGATAAAAGGCCGGGGAAGTGGGGGAGTAAAGGGAAGGGGGGCAGAGCTGCAGAAGTGCAGAAAACTAGGTTGAAGACCAGAGTCAGGTCTCAGCTTTGGGCCACAAGGGAAAATACTCGAAAGTCCTTTAAAGCCAGGCCCTGTGACTCCCTGGTCACTGGTGTGGCCTGCAAGTGCACGAGTTTCCCAGCAGTGGTGTGTGCCGGTGAACATGCATGGTAGTGTTTGTGCGAGTATGTCCACAGAAGGAACATGCACATGTACTTGTAGGTGTCTGTGCAGAGAGAAAAGCTGACCTGGGAATTTAGGAAGAGCACAGCGTACATGGCAAGTCATGAGGATAGACCGAGCTTCTGTATATACATGCATCAATGCAGTTACAATTAGAAAGTGCTGTAAAATGTGAATGCAATATAGGTATAACAGCAGGTCAGCGCAAGAACAAGGGATGAAGAGAGGAGGAGTGATTCCAGTGAGGGAATCTCCCTGCCATCACCCTGTGGGCTCCTGTGGGTCTGCATTGCCAGGCTGGCCCTCACCTGCTCAGATTTGATGTGCTCTGATGTTTGAAAGACGTCAGGGTAAGAAGGACGCTCAAAAACTCGATCTAAAGCTTCCAGCTGCTGCTGGGTAAAAGTGTCGGCACGAAGGTGCTTCCGCAAACTGTCCACGCTGCTCTGGGAATCTCCGTTGGGAACCGAGCCCTCGGATACATCTGCAGGGCACAGACAGAGAAAACGGAGTTAGCACCACCCTGGCTCAGAACAGCAACTGATGGGGGGCAAGAACAGAGCAGTCACGAAAGGAGCCCTCCACCTCTGCCCAGGGAGCTGTGCCCCTCCTGCAGGAAGGGGAGTCTGGGGAGACCTGAGGGAAGCCCCTTTCTGTCGGCTCTGGCAGCTGGCCTGCTGGAGATGCTCCCACTGGCTCTGGGGGACTCTTCTGCCCAGCATGATTGAGGCTGTGGAGAATGGTGCTCAGCTCAGAGATGAGTTTCGGTTCCACTGATTTTCAGGGTTAAAAATTGCCACATCTCCATTGCTGAGCATAAAATGGGAGCGAAGCACAGCAATTAGCATCGGTAGAAGGCTACTAGAGAGGTAGCTCACAGAATAACTAGAGTGCTGAGGATGGACCTGTACTGGAGAGGGCTGAAGAAGCCTGAAATGGAGAAAGTGCTCTGATACAGCTTGGGAGGGAGTCAGTCCTGTTTTAGCTTCCCAGTCACAGTGGAAGTTATATCTCCATTACAATTTCCTTCCCACCCGATCATGTCCTGTCATATCCCAGATGAATCTTTCTCCCCCTTGGATATCATGGGCGATCCTGTTTCTGACTCTGTTTCACCACAGACAAGTCTCTTTGGAGCCCTCTGTCCTATCCAACATATGTTGGTTTCTATTAGGATCTCTGTCTCATTCCACTACTTGTAGCTGTTAATTTATCCCAACCCATATCTCTCTGTTTTAAACCTCCCGCCAAAATGAGGTGAATCATTGTCTGTGACTATCCCCCTTCCTATCCAAAGTGAATTAGTGTATCACAAATCCTAGTCCTACTCAGTGGGAATCAGCCTCCCTTGTAATCCTTTGTTTTAACTAGGAAAAAAACCTTTTCTGGTGTAAGCATCATCAGAAGCGCATCTCTGTCCGTGCAGCAACCCTTTGACACAATCTGATCTCACTGCAGTGTGTCTCCTGTCACGTTCCAGGTGTCTCTATCTCTGTTATGCCACCCCGTGTCTGATGTGGTAAGTCCGTCTCTGTTAGAGCCCACTCATCCCCTTTGAGGTGAGGTGAATCCATTATAAATATCTTGCCCCATCCAAAGTGAATCTTCCTATGTGATAAACCATCTTTTCACCCATCTGTTTTTTTTTCCTGTTATCCCCCAACTCAAATGAGGTGCATTTATCTCTGTTATAACCTCTTTTTATCTGAAGTGAGTGAGTCTCCTGCTATTAGCATCTGTCACGTCCAAGGTCAGTCTGTCTGTTATAACCTCCTGTCCCAGCTGAAGTGAATCTTCCTTTGTCATAATCCCTCATCTCATCTGAGGCAAGTCTGCTCATTATAATCTTCTCCAACTGTGCTGAGTATCTTTCCACTGTCACCCCTCAGTCTAACTTTGGTGAGACCAGTTATAATACTCTCATGCATGCCGATGCATCTCCATGCCCTCCATGCTGAATCTCTACCTACTATTGTCATCAGACAAAGGTCTGACTGTCTTACAACCCTGTCTAACCTAAGATCAGGTTTTCCCTCTTACACTACAGTTGCCTTCCTGCTTTTTCACTATTATTCCTCAGACTTCAGCCTCTCCCAGCAGCTTCCTGTCTGTGAAGCTCAGAAACTTGCTGTCTGGCAAGGAGGTACCTGCATTGCCCTCTTCCCTCCTCCACATGACTGAGAGCGTGCCCACAGCAGGACGCTGCTCCCGTGAGACCATAGTGGCAGTCACTGTGGAAAGGCCAGAACCATGCCACTCAGCCACATTAGCTTTATAGCTCATGGATGGTGCCATGCCGGCTGTTTTTCTGGCACACTTAATGTCCAACTGGTGGCCCAGAGTAATAACTGAGCCTGCTGCCTCCTGGCTATGAGCTATATCCGTTTATAGGTGATTATACGATATGATATAATCAATAGTACATTATATACAGTAACGTAGTACAGTACCACTCACAAGACCATAGAAAATATTACATATTGATTTGTCCCAGCCAGCAGCCTTCCCTCGAGCAGCCCCTTCTCTTCCTCTCCCTTTCTCTTGCTCTTTCTTTTCCACCCCTAGCCAGAGTGGGGCTGTTTGCAGGCCCTGATCCTGGGCAGTTTTGCTCTCTCCAGGCTTATTCTCACAGGGGCAAATTCTGAAGTTCCTGAAGGCTGGAGCTCACGACAGATTTGACTAAGAAAAAATAAAGCAAGAACTTGGCTTGCTGGACTGCACACTGTGTTAGTTAGTGGAGACTCAGTGTTTTAGATAGACGGGGCTGTTACTCCAGGGGGTGGCTTTCAGAAGGACTAAAGTAGCTTGAGTCGCATGCTCCTAATTCCAGTAGTCACTTCTCTCTGGTCCCTGCCAGCTTTCTGCAGGGAACTGCTGGGTCCAGGCTCAGAAAAAAAAAAAAAGTGTATTTGTATTGAAGCTTGTCTTGATTTGTCTGCATCTTGTGAGGCTGTTTGCCTTTGAGGATTTTTTTCCACACGTGTCAGTCAGTGTGCATGAATGTGCACGCCGTTTTGTTAATATGCATCGGTATTTTTGCAATCAATCACTATTCTGGTATGCTTTAGATTCTGCATCACCATATATGCCTGAGCAGCCATTTGACTGAGGTGGCTGTTTTAGATTATATTTGCTCTTCAAGGATAGCAGCCCTACAGTGTGCACAGTGCTCAGTTTAAGTGGTTGGGTGTTCAAGTAAAAGGTAAAACTTCCATTGATTGTCATTAAAACAGATTTTACCCTTTGTAGGTTGTCCTGATTGTTTGTACAGGTTTGTGCACACGTGTATTTACAATTCCTATGTGCCTGTAGAGCCCTGAGCACACGTGTCTCCTATGTGTGCATGGCCCATGCCTTTGTGTGGAGGAGCTGAAACCACAGCTTCCCCAAGTCGCTGTAGGAGTCTCTTTTCCTTCATTTATTCAGGGGCCCTTCAGATCTTGACAAATCTGTCACTCTAAATTTGCGAGAGATTATGGTGCTCTCTCCCTAGCACGGAGAGAGGTGATATATGATATCTGCTGCCCCTATTGATTGCCTGATCTGGTGGCAGAGGGCTGGCGAAATGAACTTGAAATGAACATCATGCCTCAACTCATTGTGCGTATAATACACTACTTAATCCCACATTTTTCAGCCACTATGGAATTCAATTGATCAATCATGTCCCTCTGATAGTACTGTTTTAGGGGTTATTGCTGCTCTGCTCACTGACCTTTTTATTTATTTATTTATTTATTTATTTGTGTGAGAGTGTGTGTGTCTGTGCCTGTGTGTGTCTGTGCCTGTGTGTATTTGCCAAACTCAGGACCAGCTGATAAGAAAGGTCCTTGTATAACCGGTGGGAAATGAAAGAAAAGGATGATGGGAGGAGAAAGGGAAGCAGCAGGGTTAGATAAGGAAGCAAAATGATCAAAGCAAGAGAATAGGCAAGGACAGGTGGAAAACCTGTGAGGAGAAAGGAAGTGTTTAGCTCAGACAGGAGTTCTGGGTATGTGAGGGCATACTCTCTCACAGCCTGTGAAGGCCAGTCTTGACCTCCACCTTTAAAATCTACAGACAAAATTTTGACAGAGGACTGTAGGCTATCTAGAGGTGGACCTTGTCTAAACGTCTTGTAGTAGGATTGGACTTAATAATGGCCGGGCACAGCAATACCAAACTTCACACAGCTATAATATGAGTTGTGCATATGGCAGGTTACTGATGAAGCAGAGAAAATGAGAAGCAGAGATGATCCTGAAAGATAGAGATTTATAGATCTTGTGTTGCTAGCACTTAAGAGATTCACAGTCATGGATCAGTATATTTTCTTCAAAACCAAAGGAATGTAAATCCCCTGTATTTGTTTTCTGATGTCAGAACCTATAGAGGGTGTTTTTTTCATTTTTTTTCCCCTGAAACTATTAAGGGACAGAAACTTGTGTATGCTTTTAGATCAAAGTTGCAGTTCTTATCTAAGCATATGACTCTGTGAGCTGGTGTTTCAGGGAAAACCTCAAATGTTGTAATACACAATACACAAATAAAGTATGGAAGCTGGCAATTGTGTGGTTAGGAGCAAAGGTGGCAATAAAGAACAGCGAGGACATTGAGGAAGAGATGGCGTCTGTCAAAGGGCTCCGGGTGAGGGTGAAGGGAGGACTCGCAGGGAAGATCTGGGTTGGGAAGGGATAGCAGATCCTGTGAGGAGTAGCACTGTGGTGGTCAGCAGTAGGTTCAATTGATGAAGGACACTGCTAGGAGTAAAAGCTTCACAGAGGGGGGTTTGCAGAGAAAGAAACTCTTGGAAGGGGTGTTACTGAGGTGAAGCAAGGCTTCAGCTGCAGGATGAATTGGGGAATGCCACACAGGTAACTGCACTAGCTTTATCATTAGGAAGTATCATCACTTTTCCCAGTTCCCTTTCTAGAGGCACAGAAATCTCTGGGACTGACACAGGAGCACCTCTCTGTTAAATCAGGAGGAGCTTAACAAACAGCTTGAGAGGCGAACCATGGCCTCGGTCACTGTGTTCCTCACAAGAGCACACAGTTGCTGTCAGTGTGGTCAGGACTGCCTTGCGCATGTAACAGGAAACATCTTGCCTCCCCAGGGGCTGCTGAGAGAACATACAGAGCCAACATTTGGCAGAAGCCTTCGATACAAGGCACAGAAAGGCACTACAGGTGTCATAGAAATATCCTGACAGGTAACAAGGAAATGCTTTGCCAGAGGACACAGAAACAACTGTAGCTGCATCTGACATAGGGAGTATGCCCATTAAATAGCTCCAAAATAAAGAGACGTTCCCAGGTCTGGACACTACAAAGACACCATTGTGTACGAGTAACACAAAACACTGTAACAAATAATACAGTCACATCCCTAGCTACAGGTGACACAGAAAGCACCCTTGCTCAGGGTAGGACCGACTTGTCTCAACAAGTAATTTAAAAGCGCTCTTAATATTGCTGACATAGGAGCACCTTTGTGGCACAGAAATGCTTAGGAAGGTCATGAGACCACCTGTACAGCTGACACAGAAGCAAGCAGACGCTGTTCTCTCTTTGGGGCAGGGACTATTACTGCCCCAGTGACATGTCTGTCCGGTGCCTTGTGGGCCCTGATCTCAGTGGAGGCTTGTAGCACTACCAGTAAAAATCACAGTCATAATAAAAGCGAATGTGACTGGCATGAGAACTCCCAGCCAGGTGACACAGCAGAACCCATCTAATTGTCAAAGCCTCCGAGGGAAATGCATCTGTCTAACGGAGCAATACTGAGCCGGCTGCTGAAATACCTTCCCAGCGCTCCAGCAAGGCGGCTCTCCTCTCCTGCAGCCTGGCTTTGTCAGTGTCCCGCAGTTCCCCTCAGAGGTGCTTAACCCAAAGCAGCCCTGTCCCGCTCTCTGGTATCCACCTCACCGCTGCGAGTGCTCCCCCTTCCCGAGTCGTCCTTTGTGTTAATACTGCTCTTTCCCTTTATCTGATTTCCCTTCTCTTTTTTCCCTGTCTGATGTGTTCCCGTGTCCCAGCGCAGCCTGGCCTGTCAGGCATCGCTCCTGGACATCCCCCGGGGGCCTTTCACGGCACTGCCAGTTGTTGCAGTTTCAAACTCAATTGTTCTCCTCGGTGCTGAGGCAAATGGAGTCATTAATTACCTTCTATCGGCTGGGCCGAGTTCAGAACGCGATCAATAGCCAGCGCTTGTCATTCGCCGCGCGGCCCTCGCGCTGCACGCAGCGCCGGGCCAGGAAGGAGCCCAGCCACGTCAGATCTGCGCTTCAAAGCCGGATACCAAGCGTTCTGCTGGGAATAGCAAACCCACCGCATCTGGGGCTCAGCTAGGCCCTGACCAGGGGGGTCCAGGGGCAAAGACCTTGTCTGAGGGAGTAGATCACCCCATTTTCACATTGTCTGAAGTGTGTGATACTGGTGTCCTGGTCTAGACAAACTGATTAAGTTTCACTATTCTGAGGTTTCTAGAGGGTCTCACTTGCATCCTCAGTGATTAAACTAATATTGAACCCCCCACGGTAAGGACCAGGGCAGAGAGTGGCAGCCTAATCTGGTCATCTTTTCACCTGTGTAACATTTTTACCCTACTCCATAGGATTTGGAAAAGGAAGACTGTAAAATTTGGTTTACATTCCTTCCAGAAGGGTTTTTTCTATCTTTTGGGCAGTGTGAAAGGAGGCATCTTCTCTAGACAGGCCAGTTCTGTGTTTCAGCCCTTAGCAGTGCTGCAAGAATTGTCATGGCTTTGATTGCAGTGACTGAACTGGTGGGGAAAAAGGTGAACCTCAAATTCAGGTGGAAGAGAATCCCAAGTGAATGCAGGGCAGTGATAGCAGAGCATGGAAGGTGCTGGCAAGATCCAGCAATGTGTGGAGTAAGAATAAAATCAGGGATGTACACTGGGATAGTGAAAGAAGATGTGGTAAGAGTGCAGGTTATGTACAGTATCCTTCAGAAATAGGGATAGTGGAAGATGAGTGTTGGAGGAATAACACCTCAAGGAAGTACCTCAGCATTCATGAACTCTGCATTTGTTTAGATTCTTGTGTGCATTTGCATTAAATGAATCCACAAGCCTGAATCTGAGTTTGCAAACTGATGGTACTGTGCTGGTCTGTGTGTCTCTGTGTAATTTAAGTGTGTGGGCAACACATAAACTGTGTGCATTTGTTATTTGCATGTTCAGGTTCAGAGAAGAAGGCTCAGAGACGAAGGGGTTGTATGTTTGGAACGAGGGTATAGCTCAGCTGAGGAGTTGCTGGGCCAGGGAGGCTGCCCATGCCCGGAGCTGTGCATGCCTAACCAAGGAAGAGAGAGATGTGCGCCAGTTGTCCTCATGTGCGCCAGCTGGGGGGCTGCAGTGCTTTTAACACGGGCTGAATATGACAGAGTACATCAGATGGAGCTGAGATGGGCAGTGTAGCTTTAATGCAGGGTTTACATGAGCAAAATGGCAATGCTCAATGAGAATGTAAATGAAATGAAATGTGTGTGCAAATGTGTAATGAAGTGTGTACTCAGATCTGTCTTGGATTATCATGGGAGCATGCAACTGTGCACTTAAGGAAGTGGGTGTGTGTATGCGTATGAAAATCATATGTATTTACTACTGCATGTAAGTGTATGATAGCAAATTTGGCCCAGAGTATCTGGGAAACTAAATCTGTACAGACTAAGTCTGTAGTTTTGTGTGTTAGATTGTATAATGAGCACATCCAGCCTTACTGAATACACCAATAAAGGCCTTTCTAGATGTTAGCCTGCAAACAGCTGCCTCAGATGCGTGCACATCATGTACTGCAGCATTTGGAGGGATGCACTGGGGCACGTTGGCCTAAGCAGTCCAAGCTGGTGGTTTCTGTGCAAGCAGTCACTACAGCTCTGTGACCTTTGGGTATGCTGGAGGTGAGTGGACATACTCTGCTCTCAGTTAGGTTGTTGTAAATCCACAGCAATTCCCTTACCTCAGAGGAGTCACTGGGGATTTATACCATTGTAACAAAGGACGGAGTGTGGGTCCAATATCTCTTACTAACACTATTAGGCTTGACTGTTAGCCAGATAGAACTGCAGCTGCCTCCAGGAGCCAGTACGCTTGCTTTGTTTATGTTGGTGGAGTGCAAGCAACACTATCACACATGGGCCAGATCCCCAGCTTAGTGTAAATCTATAATTCTCTTTCCTTCAGTGGAGTTGCACTGATTTACACAACCTGAAAGTTACCCAAGGGTTATCCTGATTTACACTGTTTTGGTGCCCACAGCATTGCCTTTAGCACAGAGCCTTCAGGGAGAAGTGCTGCCTCAGTAAAGCAGGGCACCAGGGGCTGTGCTGTTCCCTCTGACAGAGCAGGAGACCTTCTTAGCATGGTTGGCATATGCTGGCTGACTTAGCTGCCTCCCCTCATCTTCCTAAGCCCAATTGTTGGGGAGCCAGTTCTTGGCAGGATCCCCCTTGGTGAGCACATAGAAAAGGGTGGCTTTTGTTAGCTCCAAAGGACAGAAGCAAGGCAAAAAATTACATCGCATGCAGCCCTAACTATGCTTGTTTAGAGAAACTGCTTGCATTTATGAAGTCTTTGGTGCGGAAAGCAGGGTTGCAAATGACTGCATCAGAGCGACAGTAAAGGCCATTAATTTCCTGTTATGTTTTCCTGTGTTGGGGGCTTTATTAATTTAATTTTACACTGTCGAACAACAGCGAGCGCTGACACCGCCACACTTGGAGGCTTTTTTTTTCCCAAGCAGTGCTTTGCCTGACATGCAAATCAACACTGCTATCAGACCGCTAGAGACAAGGGAGGGAGCAGGGAGCCGGGGCTGTCCCCGTTCAGCCCCATCTCCTGTTTTCTGGGAGACCCTGAGATGGCACCTGAGAGGAAACAAGCTCTAGAGCTCAGCAGATCTGGATCAAGCCACAGGCCCCTCTAATGCACAGTCTAGAAAACATGAACGGCTCTTTCTTTAGCCTGCTTGGTTCCATTGGCTTGGTCCCCCACTAAAATACCTCTTGATACCTCTTTTCCCTCCGTTTCCCTTGCTCTAGAGTCTCCCTTCCACTTCATTGTAGTTTCCCCTCATACACACTTTTACCTTAACCTCACAAGTTAAAGGTGGCTGGGCCTCCCCCGAGCCAGGTGCTAGTGAATCATGTTATGGGAAGCTCTTGTGAGTCAGCACTGAACCAAGGCTCAAGCAGAGTGTTTTTAGAGCCACCATTTTTTGATGTGCCATAAAACAAAGGCTCCAATCACTCAGAGTCATTACAATTCCCATGGCATTTTTTGCAAGAGTACAGACATTAACCTGGCTGTCCTGAACAAAATCCAGCCTGAGTGATTACCCACAGCATATCTTAATTCTCCTGTGGTTTCATTTGGACATGGCACAGCAAAATTGCTGTGTTGTTGCTGTGCATTGGTCAACATCTGCCATGATCCACCCCAGAGTCAGCCACATTTCCGTAGTAAATGAGATCTTCAGAACAGGAAGGTTAATAAACAGTGTATCATGTAGATGGGTGACTGCAAAATGCCATGCATGAAACAGCTGCAGGCTTGCAATATGCTGCAATTAGCTTGGACTGTTACCATGTAAACTTTTTCTGAATTCTGATTCCTATAATAACTGTATATTGTTAGTAAAGTAATTTGGAATCTTTCTGCATGAACTCATACAATGTCCCTTACTGATATATGAAAGATCCTATACTGATACAACCTATCTATGCTGTATGTCTGAGATACGTTTGGAACTGTAAGAGGCCGGCCCCAAACATCATCAGCAGCAATCAGTTCACAAACGGCAGAGAGCTGGGCAGTGAAGAGCCATAAGTATCTTTGAGGCTTAGCTAGTTACTTTTTATTCACTGGGATTTAACTAGGTTCTCCCAAACTCTAGGATAGTTCTGATCTGCTTACAAAGTCAATTCTTGTGTTCAAGGCCTACCTCCTCCCACACTAGATGTCAAAAGCCAAAGTCAAAAACAACAACTGCTTTGGAAAACCAGTCACGGAAATGCATCTGCCCTTTAAAACAGCCTTACAGCCTTTTCCAAAGCATTGATGAGAATGCTAGAAGGCCCCCAAGACTTGAGGTACAACGGTATCCACCTCAATAAGGTTTAATCAAATGCCCCTAAGCCTGTCCCAATACAGACCCCCTAGCCTAGAAGCAGAAGAGCACCTCTGAGCTCTCGGCAAAGGCAGGGCCAGTGAGAAAGCACTCCTGACCTACTCCACATCCAAACGGAGACAGTGTTACCCATGACCCGGCTCCTGTTCAGCCCCTCTGCTCCTGTATGTTTCCTGTGGTTGCTGGCCTGTGTGGGAAGAGGACTTGGTGCCTAGTGCCTGATGGGGTGTAAGCAGAAAGGATGTCTGGATGGATGAAGAAAAAGCAAAGGAGAAATGTGGACCTAGGCCTTATTCTTAGGCCCTTTGACAAAATTCTGACTTTGTAAAGGGCTATAAAATAGGCATGAATTGCATTTAACACCTATTTAAAGTGCCCTTTATGTTATCTGACTGGTGCATGGGAAAATCACCTTCAAAGAATTATGGACAGAGAAAAACAGAAGACAAACCTGCATCTGTAACCGCTTCTGTTGGGCTGTCCTCCATGTGCATGGTCTTAAAGCCTAGTCTAGCCTCTTCAGGCAAACACAAAATGCTGTTTGTTTCAGGCCTTGCTTGGCAGCCACAGAAGAACTGGAGGAAATCCAGCATTCCCTGAGAGGGTCTTGAAATGTTCACAAACTGCATTTTTCTTTAATGCAAGTTCTTGTGGCAAAATTAATCACACTATTTTTTCCCTCTCTCTCCCCTCCACTCCAGTCACCTCCTTGCCCCTTATCTATCTAGCCAGGGTTCTCACGGGCTAATCAGTAGGTGAGATCTTGTTGCTTCCTCCTGAGATCCAGTGAAACAAGGCTAGAGGATCTGATACTATCACTTAAGGAAGCAAAGAGCTCCTGCTTTTCTTTCAAGTAACTGCAGTCCCCATTTTGGGAGGAGGAGGGGTTTCTCTCTAGCCCTGACTGAGAACAAGGTGCTCCGTGTTTTCGTTTAGTGCAAGAAGACATGCCCCTATAGGGATGATTTCCATCTATGAGCAGCAAGTGATGCTTAACGTTACATTGATGTAGACTCAGGAGTGCAGAGATGGCCAAATTAGTTGCTAATCTGTGCACTGGGGATTGACTGTTGGGCCCCATAGCTGCTGGGATGTGATCAGAAAGAGAGAGAGAAAGAGAGAAAAGGGGAGAGAGCATGAGCCATCCTCAGCCGATGCCTCTGTAAAGGTTGGGATTCCTGAGGCCGCTGTTGTCTAGTGCTGTCAAGGTCAGCAGGTTCGGGTTCACTGAACGGTCAGGATGGTTTGAATTACTGGCACTGCCTGCCGATTCCTCCGCTGATTGTGATCCGTCTTCCAGCGCCTGCTGTGGGATGCTGCTCCCCGGCCATGTGCTGCTCACGGTGTGGGGCACAGGGGATGTCAGAGAGGCAGATGCTCTTGTTAACAGGATAGGTTTTTAGAAAGATTTAAAGAGCCAAGGCAATGCCAAAGAAAGGCACATACTCCATGCACTGAGCACATGGAGACCAGGCTTCCGGAAACAGCAGTCCTGTCCCATTTTCCTTTTACCTGGAGAGCCTCCTTGCCCTGTCCCAAGTTTCTGCCTTTAATGACAGGTAGGAGAGTGGCTTGAACAGGGCCTATCAAATCCTTATGGGATGAAAAAATTGTTGGCAAAGATTTCTGTCCAATGTTATGTAAATCAAATGCTTAGTGAGCAATGACTGACATGCAAGCCTTTATGCGAACCACACTGCTAGGACACCTCCTCCTCCAACACAAACAGGTGTGTGACCAGGAGAATAAAGGGCAGGGGGAACCCGGCAGATTCCTACAAGGTTGTCTGCAAAGAGCAGCAGAAGGTCCTTAGAAAGTTGCCTGCCAGTGCGTACCCTAGTAAGCAGGCTTGGAGCCACTGAAAGGAACTGTGATACCAGAGCAGGGGGGAGAAGTCATGTCCGTATGGGTGTCAGTGTGCACAGGCACATGCCTGTGGTGCTGTCAGGGTGTGACTGGGTGCCTACATGTGTGTGTCTGTGCATAAATTGTATATGTGCTGTACAAGCATTCATAGCAGAAATAAGCATGTGAGAAAGAGTGTGGCAGGTGCACATGGGTGAGAGCGACAAAATGGAATCAGAAAGGGACTGGAGATTGTGTGCAACTTTCCAATGTTTGTCTTTTACAAGAATGTCATAGGCATCTTTCACTGGCTCTCAGTGGGACTGCACTAAGAAGAAATCTGTCCCTCTCAGTTCAGCAACTGGGGTGCTTATTTTTACTTCTTATTCTGAGGTTTGTTGTGTATCTCTATGAGTCAGTATTCACTTCTGGATGCATCCAGCCCCAACTGCACCTATGTATATGTAGCTTTGGTACTCACACCTCTGTATCTATCTGCCAGACACATTTCTGCACTAGTACACTTGGAGGAAAATCAGGGTAACACTGAGAATGGAGCTGCAAGGGGCTGCCCGTAACTTGTGCCAATACACGAAGCCTCTTGCCCAGCACTGTCAGTGCTCATCAAGACATAGAAGAGATCAGGGTTAACTTCCATACAGTCTCCTCTGGAAAAGGGAAGCTGCCACCTCCCCTAAGCTCAGTGCGGATCTCCTGAGCTGGTTCTCTCTGTGGCCTGGTTCCCTATGCATTAGCAAGTACATGGTGCCTGCCATCACCTCTGCTCTTGACGCCTCTCCCAGTCCCCTCTTCCACTGCAGAGCAATGGGCTCTGGCAGGAAGGGTCAGGGACAGTGCCCAGTATCTTGCTGGTTTACATTAATGAGATACACACAGTGTAATCCAGCAATGGAGTCAGCTCTACAAAAGGAGGTAATAGCAGGCTGCCTTGAACAGAGCAGCTCAGGTAATTGGTTTATCTATCTAGAAGCAGTAGTAGCAATCTCTGCACAGACAGAGTAGCAGTAAAGTCTCTTCCTTAAGGCTATTTCCTTTGTCTTTTCAATTGCTTGCACATCCATGTGAGATAGAGAGAGAGAGAGAGAGAGAAAGAGAGAGAGAGCTAGAGAGAGAGAGGGAGAAATGTTAATTTGTGAATTAATGGCTTTTCTCAGCGGAATTGTAAATTCAAATGTCACCTCACAGGGTGACACTATGCTGGGCTGCTGAAGAAGCAATGATAAGATCCCCCCCATCCCCATGCCGACATACACCCGTGCCCCTCCCCTCCCTGAAAGATAGCTGCGGAGTGGAACATGCTACTTTTAATTTGCAATAACACCACAGCGGAGGGATGCAAGAATGGCT
The DNA here is from genome assembly GCF_036417845.1 of Apteryx mantelli. Lineage (NCBI taxonomy): Eukaryota > Metazoa > Chordata > Aves > Apterygiformes > Apterygidae > Apteryx > Apteryx mantelli. The sequence continues at coordinate 22,448,697 of NC_089984.1, forward strand.
GCTTTCCAACCCTCCCTTCCACAACAACGGGGGCCACATCTTTACCTCTCCACCTCTACCTCCTTCCACCCCTCCCATTTTAAGCTGAGTCCAAGACAACATATTATCACAACTCCCCCCACCCCAAACTAATCAAAGGATGAGCTAAGGGAGGGCTCTTTAGAACGGATGCCTCTGCAACCCTCTCCTCTCCTGCAATAATCAGGTGAATTAATGACCCTGAAGTTAAAGTGAGCGCTGATACTCAGACGTTGTGCAGCGTAGGGGAGAAAGCCTTCATTGTTTTCGAGCAGGAGGCGGGCAGCAGCAAGGGAGATTCATGGATGGAGATTGAATATGCAATTTTCTTTCACCTTGCCAAGAGCTACCCCTGGGCTGTGCCTGGCCTAAATTTTTTTTTCCTCTTGCCATCTCTGCCTTATCCGGCCCTCCCACCTCCCTTCCATTCTTTCCAGAAAATTACCTTCAAAATTGATTTCCACTTTTACAAACAAATATAATGGGAACATGAGGGGGGAAAAAAAATCTTGGGCTGTGATGAATTAGGGCTGTCAGGTGCTTCCAAGTCTCCTTTGTTTTTGTTTTACTGCCTGTTAGGTTCTTTGTTTTTCCAGCAGCTGGGAATAGTGCCCCTGCCCACGCACTCCCTATGGTCCATGGCCACCATCGCGGAATGTGTCCATCACCTGATGTCATCACTGTGTTAGCCCTGCTCTCCATCACTGTGATGCGAGCAGCCACTGCTACCAGACTGCCCAGTCCTTGACACCAGGATGCAACTGATCTCCTCATGGAGATACAACATGTCCCATACTGCCAGCTAACCGGCTCCTACAGCCTCCATACATGCCCACTGAGCTGCCTCAGCTCTTTTTTGCTTTGCTCCTCCTGTTTTCCTTTGCCGTGTTAAGCTGATTCTTGCTGGAGATTCCCCTGCCCTTATTGTTCTGGTAGATCAGACTGGGTCATCAGCAAGTGTCATCATCACCTTGATCCCTGTTGTGCCTCAATGCCATGTCTCCTTGATTCCATTGCTGTATTGCCCTTATGCCTCAGTGCCATGTCACTTGACACCTGTAACAATGTCAACCCTATCTCCTACTGTAGTGGCACCCTGATTGCCATTATAGCAGTCCTGCCTCCCATTGCCATGCCACCAACAACCCTCTAAGACCTTCTAAGACCACCTCCCTCACACGCTGCCAGCTCACTCTGATCCCTTTTGCAGTGTTATTCTGTCATCCACCATGCATTAACCTGGGATCCTCATGGACCTGGCACCGTGCTCCCTCTGACTCCTGTAGTCTTTCTGTCTGGGAGAAAATATAACAGCCACCTCCTTGAGTGCAGGCAGACCCAGGGTACACCTCAGGTAGAGTGGACAAGGTCCAGAGAGAGACAAGCAGCAGCCAGGCTAGGGAGCAGCCCCTGCCCCGGCGGACACCTGGCGATGCCAGCAGAGATGCTGGGAGGAGCTGTAGCTGCCTGACTCCTGCTGACACATATGCTGCAAGAGCCCCTCCCAGAACTGAGTCACTGTCAAAAACGTGGAAGTAGATCTAACCACAGACTAAATACCCACAGATGAACAGTCAAACACACATTCATGACGCTCACACAGATAAACAAGAGCTGTACACAGAAGTAGGACTCACAAAATGTAGCAAATAACATTTAAAGACAGAAATGCAAAGGAGGACAAAAGGAAGTACGAATGCAAGTGCATGTCAATTAAATGTAATTTCTGAATAAGCAAATAATTTACAAAAATGCACATACACTAAAACATACCTCTAAATGAAAACCTGGAACTCAGCAGAATTTCCTTAAATTCACATATACAAAATTAAATCATGTACACAAATACAAACTATTTACATAAATAAACAACCTTCACACAGACAAGAACAACCAAAATATATGTAGAGAACATACACACAGATACATAACACCAACACAAATACACATCTGTACAAACTATATACAGAAGTGCACAGCACTACCAGACTACTTATCCATGGATATCTAGCAACCACAAAGATACAGTGATACCCCAAGTATGTAACAACACATACACACAGACTATACATACAAATATACAACATTCACGTATATGCTCAAAATGTGAATACAAATACCTGGTATTCATGGAAATACATAGCACTAATACTGAGCCATATACGCCCAGACGTCCATACAATCCACAATATGCATATTCCCACCAGGCAATGCTATACATAGATTAACATACATATTTTCCAGGTCTGTGAGGGCATGCACAAAAATACGGGTCCAACCTGCCACTCACCCCAGTACACAAACATAGATAACCAGAAACCAGTAATCCTAATGCACAGAAATACAACAAACAAACGCACGTGCATTCCTGAAAAACAAATACACAAGCAGGGACACACGCAAATACAGCTGAAGCCAGACCAGATTGTCTTCAGATAGTACCAAACCATGCCAAACTAAGCAGCAACTTAAGCTTTGGAAGCAGAGCATTCTGTTCGAACTGCTTTCTGCGATGCAAGCGTTTAACTCTCCCTTACCTGAAGTCATCCTGAGCAATGCACACCCCTAGTCTCCCAGGACTGCATGCGCATACACACGCTGTCTTTCTTGCTTACAGCCAGACCTCCAGATCTGTGGTACAACAACCCACATTTCTGACAGTGCTGTGCTGCTTATGCATTGTCATCTCCTTTCTCCGGTCTCCCCCTCCTCTCTTTTCCCACAAATACTCTCCCTTTTCTGGTTGTCCTCCTGCAGTTTACTTAGAGAAGTGCTGTATGAGTGGCAGGCACCTTCCTTATGTTCTCCTAGGAGTCTCACCAGCAAAAGACCCTCAGGAGGGAGAGGTGAGTGGCTGCTGAGGATAAACTGCCTCTTAGTCTATATCTTCGTCTAGAATGGGCAGCTGTTACCTACGCTCGGATATACAGACACAACGATCCTGGAGGTTCCCCATAACCTCTGCTGTTTGCAGTGATACATCATCGCTGCAAACTGATAGCCACCAGAGACTCAGCCATACTGTGTGAAACATCACAGTCCCAGAGAAAGTAGGACGAAGACAAAAACAGTGTGAAACACTCCAGAAACCGCTCTCTCCCTGTGCACAGCCATAAGCTGCTGGGTGCACACCCCACAACTATATGTGATGATTGGAACATAGGGTTAGCACCCGAGGCAATGTAACTACATGTGTCTCCAGTGCCATTAAGACTATTGCTGACCTGCAATAAAGCAATCATATAGAATAATGCAAACACATCTGCTGTGGTGACAAGAAATCACAGCATGAAACAATGCAGACGCACTGCAGACAGGAATACTGTAGTGTCTCCTGCAGGGACCCAAATACTCTCTGTTGTCTTCAACAATACAACACCATGGGGAGAACACAAATTTACCTATTGCACCCTGAGACAGACAGACATCAGATGCCATGATATAATCAGATGAAATGACTCACTCATACTCTTTGCAACTGTATACAGACAGCACAAGAAAACAAATGTATTTCCCTACCGTGTAGTTAAGAGCTAGACCTCTCTGCACTAGTACAACGACACCACTGGTAAAGCATAATCATACTGCAGGTGACAATATAAGCACGTTTTCTCTCCTGAAATGACCCCAGTATGTGGAGGAACAATCTAATCACACTTCCTGAAAACACACATCGCTCAACACAGCACTGCAGTAACATAGGCTTATTGCCTTCACTATCACAACCAGATGACAATCTGTTGTCAGTAAACAAATTACATCAACTGCAGTAACAACTGTATGAACTGCAGTGACAGCACAGTACAGCCTGCAATGGGGTACCAACAATTCCCACATTGAAACAACCTTAACGCAGTCATACCATCAGAAACAATGCACAGCTACCGCTTTGAAGAGTGCAGTGGCATTGAGTGTAACGGGGCAACAGAGCAAGCAGTGATACAGTTAATCCCATCATTAGTGTCACAGACCCATAACCCATAGCGATACAGTTAGAGCAACATGAAAACCAAAGTCATGCTGCCGCAAAGGCATATTGACACCACTGACAATGACAAAAATCACCTGAAATGTCACAACTGCATCTCCCAAATGATATAATCATTGCCATTTTGAACAACACAAATGGCGTGAGACTTGCAGTGGCACACTCAACTGCTGTATATCTGCTCAACAACTCAAGCCTCCATGAACACATTAGAACATTAGACCTCTTTCCTCCCTGCACTAATTTCCACTGAAATGACTGAGTTCAAAATTGTGGGCCTTTTCTTCAAGACACTGTGTATCCTGGGGCAATATCTAAAAGACCAACTTTCCAGGACTAGGACTATTGCAGATCTCCCTACCTCACACTCCACCGAAGGAGGCATTTCTACCTTCCCAATAGGAAAACAGAGATCGTGGCCAGGTAGTGAGTACACAAGCTGAACTCTGTCAAGACCCTGCCTTGCAGTCACAGTCTTCCTGTTTGGAGTGAGGAAAGAACAAACCACCAGTAACAGAAGTTATGCTTCTCAGTACAGGATGCTGTTGTGGTGAGAGTCAGAAAACGATGATTGCAGCACCAACACCCCCCCCACACACACACACACCTACAATGACACTGCCCATCCTGCAGCCGTGCAACTGGGCAAATGCTCCAACTGCTAGTACGCTGTGCCCTGTTCAGAACAGCTCAGTGCCATGGACTGCAGCTGTGCAGCCCCCATTCTGAGCAGAGCAGTGAATCACCTGCATCAATACAGCTAACACACTTTGGAAAACACCATCAGGCCCACAGAAATGGTGGTGACCCCTTATTGTCCCCTTGCACTGACACAGCCCTGCATCACTCCAATGTAAATCACCCTAATCATCAAAATGACAGGTGAAGAAAGAAAAGGAGGAACTTCTGCTTTCTCAGGTTGCTCCCCCATCTCCACCGTGGATTCCTTTACTGCAAACAGCCTGGGTATTATTGCCACTTACAGTAACAATCACTCCGTCCCCTCCTCTCCCACAAACCTACTGCCGATATTAGCACTGATCATACTAACAAGCCTGTGGGTTTTATTACTACTGATACTAATAATACTGGACACATTACGTCTGCTCCCACCAATAACAGGCTGCAGATATGATCCCTGCTAATGCCGATAATACTAGGGGATATTATCTCTGCCATTGTCAGCACTGCAGATATTATTGCCAGTAATGCTGTCAAATGCTATAGATATTGTCAGGAACCAAGATTAATAATGCTGAGATTGCTACAGCACTAGTCTCACTGGAACAAGAATCCCAAATGAAAATTTGGGTCTATAAAGGAAGTCTGTTTGTGGCCTGCTATTGAGAGAAAAAGTTATCTTTAATAAGGGTGGTTTTGTAAAGATCGCAAAGGTTTCACCCAGCTGGAGATGCCATGGTATGTAGGAAACAGTTTGAAACATTTATCTTACATATTTATCTATCTGTTAATCTGTTCATCCATCCATCCATTCATCCTTCCCTCACTCATCTTTTTCCTGCTATACAGTGCCAAGACCACAGTATCTGAGTGCTACTCATTTTATGTTAGTGCCTCTGGGTCACCCCATTCTCCTGCTTTTAGCTATCAAAGAGGGGGTCATGGAACAACAGGCATCTTTGCCTGTTATTTTCCCCCTCATCCTTCTGGACTTCTCATTGGTGCTCCACAGTCTGAGAACTACCTTACTCAGCTTGACCTGCCATCACAGGATAGTACAACATTACGGTTGCTGAGAGCCAGGATTCCTATTCCCAACTGCAGCTTGATACAGATGCCCTCAGTGGCCTTAGGAAAATCATTACTCCCTGCAGTGCCTCTTCTACCCCTGGAAGATGGGGAGGGAGTGTGTAAGTGGTGGGTAAGGTCAGAGGGAGATTGCAGCAACACTGGCTATGCCCACAGATTGCAAGGAATGGTACACAGAGCTAGACAAGCAGTGGTGAACTTTTTAAGCCAAATTATTCAAAAAATTATGGGAGCCCAGCTCTCTGCTATGTCTAATCTGGCACTGAAGTCAGAGGTTTGCAACCACTGGGCAAAAACTGAAACAAAAGAAATATATGTCCTTAACAAGGCAAACCTGGACCATCCTTCCTAGGGACCCACCTGAGAAAGACGTATGTAACTGGAGGAAAACCTCTGTGATCTGACTGTTCCTTATTTTGTCTAGCAGGCACTCAGACCTGCTTCCCTGCTTGCTCTCTCTCAACACCATAGTCTTCCCAGGCCACCCTTTCAGTTGCAAGCAACACATTCAGTAGGTCAGGATTCCCCTTCTCCTCTCTAGCTCCCTGTGAGGGACACACCTGGCTGTCAGCGTCCGTCGCTGAGCCCACCTCATGCATCCGTCTGGCTCCTTCTGTCCAACTCGGGAGTTCTGCTACATCATCTTGACACATAATTATCTCCCTTCTTCTTAATCATCTGTGCTACTGTCTAATGTAGGCACCAGCTGCAGCAGGGAGGACCTGGGGGAGGGGGCGTGCTCAGACAGAGGCTCCTCTGTCTTTCTCCCACCCTGTTCCCCCATCACAGAGGGTGCTAAAAAGATTTTCGTAATCAGGGGTTCAGGAGCAGCTTGCTACTTCCTCCCTCTCTGCTGAACAGCATTCCTCACAGCATCATCCTTGCAGCAGGGCTGGTCCAATGGAGCAGAAAGAAGGAGAGAGCAGTGCTCCTTCCTCTCCTCTGGTGAAGGGAGAGCCGCCCCCAAAACGCTGGGAAAGCAGATTTCTTTTGGGAGCCCATAAAGGAGAGCTTTCCTATGCAAGAATAAGCCCTGCAGTTACATAACTGCAGCAAAACAGTGCTCAGCAGCTCTGGGAAGTACTGAGAAGTTGTTTACATCCAGTGTGAGTATGAAAGAATTACCTGCACTGGGTTTCTTGCCTTAGCTGCTTATTCCCCCACCTCACCTAGGAGTAATCAGAGCCCTCAGAGCTACAGGGAGATTGCCCAGCAAAAAGTGCAGGTCATGGGCTGTGCAAATCCTCCCCTTGGACCCGTTTGGCCTTGGGACCAAACGCTGCAAAGTGATGATGTCTTTCAACATTTCTTAAAGTAAGCAGAGGTATAGATAACTCAGCTCTTGGATGGGGAGTTTCAGCAGCTGGCAGGAGGTCCCTTGCGAGCTATCTCTGGGACAGGAATGGGACATCCCCTTGGGGCAGATATCTGGGATGACAGGATGAAGGCTGTTCTCTAAGGCAATCAAAAGCCCTTGCAGCTGCAGCGTACAACTGCCACCTGAAAGTCTGAGAGCCAAAGGCAAGCAACACCTTCAGAACTGTCTGGTATCTCTTTGATTTCTAGTGGGGTATGTGGGCTCTTGGCCAACAGCAGGGATTTGCAGAGAATTTCTTTTCCTTCATAAATCAAAGCTGGGATGAATCAGGACAGACAACAGGAGTTGTTCTTAATGTCAGTATGTCATTGTGAAGTGTCACAGTCTTAGATGTCTGTTTGATTGTTTCTCTGTTTAATTGTATTGCTCCAAACAGCTCAGATTCTGGGACTAGAAATGATTGAGTGGCTGCATCTAAACTGGGCTGATCTTTCCCAATATTTGGAAAGAATAGCCACTAAAGCCAGATTGAGCTACTTCATTTTCAAATGAGATACCAAGGCACCATGTTGAGAGCTGGTGATCACAAAGCTGGAATGCGTGCAAACTTGTTCACAAAAACCCCAAATACTGCCAAGAGGTTTGCACAACTATTAGAGAAACTTGTCATTCTGATTGAAATGTCACTGTTTCCTGTATATATAATGATGAGAGGTACTGGAGGGGTCTGTAATGTTTGCCGACTCCTATTCATGACATTCTCTGACTTTGAGGCATTTGTTCAGCCCTTCCATTGCTATACTTTTCTCTTACTTGGGCCCTACTGCCATCTAGCTGGGAAATGGATCTTCCTCTGGGGCCTGATCCAATTTCCAAAGACTTCAGCAAAAATCTTCCCATTTGCTTTAATGGGAGCTGAATTGGATCCTTGCTTACAGCCTCTGGTTTTACTTTGTATTAGGAAGAAAGGGGCCACAACAATTGCCTTTTTCTTGAGATTACTGAGTTTATTTGGATCCAAAACTTACAGATGTGACCCTCACAAGAAAAAACATGGAGAAAATGACTGGCATAACCCCAAAGTGCAGCATCTCTACTGGGGGGGCTTTTTTTCCTCACCATGTATCATGGAGAACCCTGGCGTTATGCCACAGCCTCAAGCTTACAGCACACAGCACAGTGAGTCACCTTTACTGCTAGTAGGTCCCCCCATGCAACAGGCAACAGTGGAAAGCAACATAATAAAGGCAAGGCAGAACCGAACAAACTGATCAGGTACTACTCTTAGGAAAGTTCACCTCCTGGTCCTCAATTTTTTAATGTATCCAAATAAAAGAGCAAGATTTAAATCAAAAAAGATTTACAAAGCCACCATAACAGCACCAAGACCTTACCCACCTCTCCTGACCTTGTCCATCTGGACCTGGGGCTCCAGCTTTTGGCTCATTTCAAGATTCACTGTGCCCTGAGTCCTGCCCAGCAGGTAGGAAAGAGAAGGAGATACCTTAATCCTAATTTCTCAGGGCACTAGGGAAGGCCTAGATAACACCTTAGGGCCACAGAGCTCAAAGACCTCCTGTTCTGCTTTCAGATTGTTACAAGCATGGCAGTTCTGCTGTGGTAGATGCTACCCACTGAAAACTGGGCCCTTCTGATCACATCAACTAATGTAGCTCATGGCATATCATAGGGGAGAAACTTGTTTGCAAGGGGAGTGAAGAATCCTCCCACATTGCTGGTGCTTCTCCGAGATGGCATTTTGTTAGAAAGTGAGTGAATCAGGAAAACCTTGTTTGCCTGCGGTTCAAAGTCCAGGCACCTGCTGGCACCTGGGGAGTTCAGCTCCAGCCGTTTCCAGCAGTGAATGAACTTGGGATCGGCTCCAGCAATGGAGACGGCTCTCTGCCTGCTGAGCAGATGTCTGGAGAGCGCAGCCTGTCACGCAAAGGCCTCGGAAGAAGAACGTTCCAAGCCAGCAGGGCAGTGGCGGGGAACTGGTCTCTGTTGCTAAAACTGATCTAGCCCCTGGAGCAGCTGCAAACCTTGGCCTGAAATTGGAGCCTGTACATGGGGACAAAGAATATAAAAGGGAGGATGAACTTCTCCCCTCCCCCTACCTTCATCACGTTTCCTCTTCTCGCCATTCGACCGAGGAATCCCCAGGATCCCGTTAATGGAGTAAGAGCCCACTGGATCATTGGAGGCACTGGAGACGGGAGGGGATGCTGTGCTGGGCACTGGACAAAACGAAAAGGAAAAAGGGCCATGAGGAGAGCAGCACAGCACTCAGGGAGCCCCCAGCTGAAAGCTACACATGCCACCAGTCTCACAGGAAAGCCTGGGCGCTAAACAGAATCCCAGTCCCTCACAGTGAAGGACTCATACTAATACTCCTGTACCACTAAATTCCAGCTTTGCCAGTCTGTTCCTATACTGTTGCTCCACAGCCTTCCAGTTCAGGGCCAATAACAATAAGCAAGTGTATTCCATCAAGAACTTATACCTTGTCATTATGTCCCAGTTCAGAGCAGGCTTCCCAGTGCATGCCAGTAGAATTGAGTGCAATGTCTGCATAGGCCACATTCTCTAGTGACTTTCTAATCTATCCATATTTTGACAAGAGCTTAATACAGATCATTTCCTCCCAGCATTTATCCACCAGGAATGCACATATTCTGTCTTAGCCAGACCAGCCTCTTACATGTCCACCCAGTACACTCAATGAAAATTCACCTCCTCTTAGCATAGTTTAGAAGCGTTTCAGTGTTTAGGCCAAAAAATTCAGTTCCCTATTAGAACAAATCATGAGTTAATGATACGTACTCCAACCCAGATTAATGACAATCTAGTGTCTCCCTTTTGCACTGACCAGTGTAGACAAGCAAACTCCTCCTGCCACTCAGGGCTGGCCAGGTTTTCTCATGAGTTCCAGTGTATCAGAAATGACAGTTCATCCAGATTAGAAATAATCACTTCATGATAACCAGGGTTTTAGAGTATAGAACAAGTGGAATTATGCATCCAGCAGGCAAGCCTATTATATCCCAGTGTGCCCCAGTAATTAGGAGCATACCCCAGTTCTTTCATAGCTTATCCATACCCATCATTCAAGCCATAAAAAATTGAACTAAAGCAATTAATACCTTCAATTCAAGCTTTCCAGGATGGAGCAGAACCTGCCAACACTGTCCAATGTTGACCCACACTTCCTGATACACCCCAGAGCAATGGGAAGCTCCAGTAGCAGCACTCACAGTCACTATTTCAGCTCAGCCAGTGCATTCCCTAGACACTGCAGTGCTTCTCCAAGAAGGAATAATATCTGCCAACTCCATCTGGTGTGGTCAGTGCTTCCCAGTCCCGTGAGCAAGTCCAGTTAAAAAGAGCATCCAGAAATGCTGTTCCATAACAGCCCATTAATTCCATTATGTCCCTGAACACAGTTCACGTACAGGGTTATATCTGGCAGCTCTGTCCATATAAACCAGCACTTTCCAGTAAATCTCTGTGCTGCAGCTGATTGCCAGTAACCAACAGTATCTAAGACAGTGTCTTAGGCCACAGCTGGCCACTGTATTTCACAGTATCCCAGAATACAACATGTTTCTTCCTGCTCTGAATTGTTACTGGTAAGAGCATGTTAACAACAGCAGGCATATACAGCATACAGACCACAGAGACATCAGTGAAAGATATCACACATCTAGCACAGTGCCTTTAAACACAACAGACTAGTAGACATTTAGATGTTTGGAAGCTTTATTACAGTCTCCATCTTCTGCTCACCTCAATAAAGCCATCTCCCCTAGCAGCAAATGCATTTTCTCAGTGAAAAACGCCTATGGGATACCTGACTGCAGGACTAGAACAATGAAGAACTTAGTTGCAAGGTATCAGGAATATCTCACTCTAATCTGTGTATTAAAGAAATGGACCAGTTCCAGCAAAGGAAAAGAAGAGAAACAGGGAAAGAGAAGGGAAAGGCAAGTTGGACTAAGAAGGAGACAAAAAGTGAAGACTAGAGCTTAGATAGGATAGTGGTAAATGCTTCTCTCTAGGGAGGAAAAGGAGTGAAAGTAAAATGGATGTAGAGGCAGAATCACTTTGGGCAAGCTCCTACCTTGAGCCAGTTTCTCTGCCATGATACCCCTCTCTGCAATGTGATTAAGGCAATGGAGAACAGAAACTTTGATTTCTGTTGAGCTTTCTTTCCCCCCGCCCCCTTCTCCCTTTTGCTCTGCCCTAGCATCTGCTTGTCAGATTTTGTTCCCTCAGCTGAGCTTCATCCTAATTTCCACTTGTCCTGTCACCCGTCATGCCAGCCTTCTTACCGATAGTATGTCCTGGTGCAGTCACACCTGTCCCGCTCCCGTCTGGTGTTGGGTGGAAGGGTTGCTGAACTTTGGTTCTGATAATCCTGGAAAAGAGCAAAATGTGTTCAGAATTCAGCTCCTCATACAACTTCTCTGTGCCTTTGTATACCAGCAATCCCAGTTATCAGAACCTGAAAGCCCGAGCTGATGTTTGGGTGCAGCAATTGGTGGGGTAGAGTGACTTCTTTTGACTCCCTATGGTCATGATTCTACTGCTTTAATGGTCATAGGACTTTAGAGTCAGTTCCAGAAAGATTGTCCTTGCTGGCTCTGTCCTCCCCAAACCTGGATATTCACTACATAGCTATGGCGCTCAATGAACAAGCTGGGATCCAGTCTCTCCTATGTGTTAGCAACTACATTATCATTTATGATCTGATTGCAGGATGCTCACTTCCAGCTTGGTCATCAGCCAGTCTTTGCAGCTAGTAGAGCCACTGCTAGATTTGCAAACAGTGCAGATTTCATTGTGTTGTGTGCCTAGAAAATACTTTTCTGGCTTTGAACTGAATGATTTGAACTTACAGAAGGCTCTACAAAAGCCCTTGTCCTTCCTAAACAAGTAGTTGGGAGCAGAAGGCATCAGTGGGAAGTGGTGATGGGATATAGATCACCAGGAAAAAAGAAGCTGCAGCGAAGAGATACCTTTGGTGTTTATCAGGTGGTAAATGAATGTAGCATGGGAACCCAAAAAAGATGCCTCAGTGAATGCCACAGAGCTCATAATGCAGCTCAGATTGAAAATAAACTGAGCTGTAATTGTCAGTGCTCCAGTTCTTGTTACATGAAATCTTTCACCTCTAGGTCACTGGTTCAAATCCAGCTGAGGTCAATGATAAAAGAAAATCACTAGCACCTAATACTTGACTGGGGGGGGGGGGCTGTCTACTGGCAGATGCTGGGTATTTGTGGCTTAGGAACTACTCTTTCACCAAGGAACTTCACAAATAAGCCATGAAGTGCAGAGGCCATGGAGACAAAATTCCCTTCTGAGATTAAAACGAGTCTCTCCAATTAGGGTGAAGGTGCGTATGCTCTTTGCGCTCAGTTTCTGGAATTGTCAGCCCTGCATTATGAGAGTTTTAAACTCTCCCCAAATATCTCTCCAAAAAGTGAAAGCAAATAACTCTGGCATTCTCCCTGCCCACCCAAGGGCTTCTTGTAGAAGGCTGTACTCCCTGAAAAACACATTCTAAAGAATAAGTTGGCAAAACTTCAAAGAGCAGATGTGTGTCTAGTGGGCCATATGTCATGGATAAAGCAGCATTAGAGATAGACAGAGACTTTGAGAGGACTTTTTTGAAAAAGCATGACTTCTGAGAGAGAGAGGTTTTTAGGAAAGAGAAGCATATTTCAAAGCTTATCACTTCAGCATGTTAGTAAATTCAGTTATATACACGATGAAACCTGGACGGTAATTGGAGTGGCAGAGAACATGCCTGGGACTTAGCTGGAGACAGGTAATGTCAAGGTTCATAGCTTGGGATGGAGATTCAGATCCTCATTACACATAGTTCAGTGGTACCAGGAATCCTAATTTATAGCTGCTGAGGACCTAGGTAGAAGGTCTCAGAGGCCCTGGGGCTAAGAGGCTGGATTCTGAGGCCATGCTGATTTTCACTAGCCGAGGAGCTGATCTAAGAAGTCTATGCCAGGGCAAATAATACAACTTTTTTCTTCCTTTTTTTTTTTTCTCTCTCACATTCTCCCTAAAGCCCCCTGAAGTGCCACTCTGGTTGTGTGAGTTTATTGATTCCCCCCAGCCCAGAGAAACAGAAAGAGGGGATGGGGTGCAGGCAAAGGGATGGAAATAGAAAGCTATAAATTATTTGTGACAGGAAAGCAATAGTGCCAGAGTGCTGAGCACAAGTCCCGTGTCACTATTAGATTCCTTTTAGCCTGATGACACTGTAAAAGAGGTTAAGTGTCTGATGGAATCGTACACCTTGGGGGCAGGGGCAGTCCAGGAGCAGAACAAGCCACAGAGAGCGGGTATATCAATTCTCCAGGCCAATAATATTCCCCTCATTGATCGCAACACAAAGTTCAAAAATCTCATTATAGCCAGGCAGACCTGGAACTTTTTAAAAATCAATAGAGTGATATAATGTATGTATACTTTGTATAAATGTATCTATCCATCCATCCATCCATCCATCCATCCAAAATCTGCCTGAGGGGGTCTGAGTTAACCTACACATTTTACTATGTTATGTTCTATTGTACTGTAGCATAGTGAATGGGTTAGATTTCCCCTGCAGCCTTAGATGACATATTATAAAATGTCCTATTAGCACTGAGATGACATCAGACAGTTCCAGTCATACTGAGAGGTGACATCAGACAGTTCAGCTTCTGCTGAGGGGATCCATAAGATGAGCCTAATTATACGGAGATGGCCAATCAAACTGTGCTGAATCATGCTGCATGCAAACTTCCAAGTTTTGAAAAGCTATTTAGAATAGAAACAGCCTGTGGAACAATGGTGGTGTAAAAGTCCTGTCCATAATGCTTCAGAAACTGAGGCAGGGGATGAAGAGGAAAGTTCAGTTTTCTTCCCCCTTGAGTTTGTGGTCTCTCAGCTGAGAATGCCAGTTAGTGCCAGCTGTGACTGTGTTTACTGAGATGTGTCCATTAGGAACTGGAATGAGACTCACCAGCTCATTTCACCAAGTAGCCGTCAGCTGGTAATGATTTTCGGTCACCACCAACCAGGGCCAGATTTCAACTAGTGACCCAGAGGTGAAAGGCTCTGCTGAAAAACATTTCCCTCTTAGGAATGAAACTAGTTTTGTGTCATGAGAAAGTGTCTGGAAACAGTGAGCAAAGGGGAGCATTTCTGTTTCTGCGACCACTAATGACTTGGATCAAATAGTTCTTGGCACTGAATGACTGAATCTAATGAAGTCTCAGCATTGAAGGTATTTCCTATGGTTGAAAGAAGAGGCAGATCATGAAGAGGCTTTCCCCATCAGAGCTCCTTTGCCTTACAGCCATGGCTGAACTCTGGTATCGCAAGGAAAGAGAGTTCTCAGGACGCTAACCTGGAGTACAGCATACGGCAGTGCACCGCCCTGGGGTCAGTTTCTCTAGGGATGGTGATGAATGGCAGTGTCACTAGGAATTGGTGCTGGCACTTTAAGAGGCTTCAAAGGAGCCTGCTGTACACAGGACCACCTGATGAAACGGCAGATGAAAGATGAACAAAGCTGACCTGATCCTGTAGCAACACATGCAGCATAATAATGCAGTCTTTAAACTTCGGGATTGCTGAAAGCTTCTGACCCTTACCAGAGGCCTAAAAACACACTCAGCCAGCTCTGCTGCCCCAAACCTAGGATTTCTGGATTACTGCTATCTAAGAGGGAGCAAAACCTTGATCACCTCTTGCTGCTCTCGATGGCTTGTGCCTACCTCTAGACTCTGGAGAAAGACATACCTATTACAGAACACTTCCTCAATCCTTCTCAAAAGAGGAGGGGGCACAAATCCTGGCGTGCCAGTCAGCAGTGCTGATTTCTTTAAGTAAATGCAGATTTTTCAAAAATCTTTCTTTTCTCAAAAAGAAATTGTCACTTTGAACTAAAGTCATCCCTGCTCTAATTCCATCACAGTCAGTGATTCCAATAACAGCATTTGTGTTTAATTAGGGGCATAAACTCATACTTACTGTAAATTCCCATTTTTCATTTTCCAGTGGGAGATTTTTGTATAAAATTGTCTACTTTGTGTTCAAAGAATATACACAGATTTAATACATAACCTTCTGAAGTTTCAGCAGCAGGACATTTAGAGATCTTTGACTGTAGTAAAGCAACTGAACTTCATTTTGAAATCTGAATTTAATATGTAATATTATGTTAAGTAATGGCATATTATATCATTACAGGACATATCATCACACCTGAATTATACATCCACTCCTGGAATTCGTGAGTTACCACAGTTGGCTTGTAGTAACACTTTCTAGAGTTAATACTTCAGACAGCTTCAACTGAAGCCAGCTGCCTGTTTCAGATGCTTCTCACTTTATTAAATATTCAGCATTAGGTCAGGAATTTCCAGTGATTGATTTCTGTTTTGTTATTTTGGAAGTTTTAATGCAATTCCTTTTTGCTGATTCTGAATACAGATGGACAGATAAAAATCATCTCTCCTGATATGACAATTGTAACCAGCTCTAATCAAATTTGATCAAGGATGTAGAAAAAAATCTTAAAGATAAAACTAGCTGAGACATAGTCCTTACTGAGAAGCAGAACTTGCCTTTCTTTGTTTGTAAACAAGCAAGTGAAAAATCACTTCTAAATCTGCCCAGGAATTATTTGCTGAAAGAATGACAGACTGTAAGAAATGTCCCCCTGCTTCTGTGACACTACTATCTAGACCCACTTCTAGCCTGATGCACTCTGTGGTTTCTCCTCTTCTACTATTGCTGGAAGAATCTGTAGACAATATTTCAAAGAAAAAAATCTTAGAAAGCTAGATGGATACCCTCTCGCTGTGTAGAAAGAAGCTGTCAGATGACAGCTATTCGGAGGAAGCTTTCCTTTGGTAATTTTACTTCACCGCTACAGAGTTCTTTACTGAGGCTGATGAGATGGAGAAGAGGTAGGTCTGAACCATCTGGGGCTCCAAGTTTAGCAATTCTTTTAATCCTGGAAGAACTGAGTGAAGTTGCACCAAGAAAAGGAATGTCCTGCTGCCCCAAGAAAACACCTTGACAGACTTCAAAAAGCATCAGCATCCTCACTTTGATCATAAACTTTTGCAATGGATTATTTTTCAGAGTGGAGGGATACAGTCCACAGAGCACCAAACTCCTTTTAATTCTTTTGAAGTATTCATATTTTAAATGCTCCATATTAGAAGTGCATTACAAGACCCCGGGGTGTGCATTACTGGGCAATTAAAACAGTTCTTGGACAGCTAACGTTGCTAAGCTTCAGCCTCGTTCTCTGCAGTGCATCCAAGGGAGGCTGCGATGGCCAAGGAACATACACCCTGCTGTGCCTATCTGCTTAATTAGCACATGACTGAACCATGGGCTGTGCACACAGAGTATAGCAAGAACCATCCTGGAGAGGACCTGATGCAGGGCTAAATGACACAGCAATTCCTTCTCTGCATCAGTTCCCTTCCTACAAAGAGGCTGGTGACCATCCCAGTGTTGCTGGCATCAAAGTGCATCCGAGGAAGAGGGAGAACATGGAAGAACATGGAAGAGCCAGCTTTGGGCTCCTTGGTGACAGCTGCCATGGAGCCAACAATATTGCACCTGCAGGTTGGTGCTGTGCAGGCATAAAGAGCTCTGAACATGGCTTTGGTTCAAATAGGAGAGAGTCTTTTGTTTCTGCACAAGGGTCTAGGCTCAGCTGAAGTCACAGCTGAGCAAAAGAAAGGGAAGAAAGTCTTGTTTGCACAAAGTTCAAAATAGAAAGCAAGCTTCATAGCATGGTGAGGAAACATGACCAAGGGATTTGGGGGGTGAAGGAAAGGAAATAAAAGTCTGATAGAGCCTAATCTGACTTAAGGAAAGAGCTTTGGTTCCTTGCTCTGCCATGGACCTCTCATCAAGACTTTTGGACAAACTGGTATTTCTCTCTGTGCTCTGTTTCCTGCCTGAAGAGTGAAGATAGGAGCATTGCCTTGCCACCTGGGGCACAGTGAGGACAACTGGAAGGAGGAGTGAAGGGCTTAGACTCCGTAATAACAGGGGCCAAGTAAGTGCTCCAGCGAACTGTAGCACAGTATTGGCTTCATTCCCCTGCTTGAAGCAGAAGTGGCATGTACCCTGCTGACAGTGGCTGTATGTGAAAGGAAGGGAGGTAGGTGAGAGCACAGGAGCTGTATTTCAGCTACACTGACTTCAGTGGTCAACTGCACATTTAAATTTGCATCAGCAGATGTAGTTGGAAGGATCAGAGCTGCAGTTGCCCCCCAAAAGCCATAACATAATTTCCATTAGGATGTGCCGGGGATAGTAGCTTCTCCTACTGCTCTCAAAATCTACTGCGACACTTGCAACCCTCAGAACAACAGCTGACATTGGCAGGAGCAGCCGACTCAGCTTCTTGCTAGCTGGCCTGAGGCTCTGGCACTCCCTGCCAAGACAGCAGAATGCCTCCAAAGCTTGCCACATTCAGGGGCCACGAGCAATATTCACACATTCAGACTCTCTCTTGTCATGAAAATTGTATTTCCTTCTCCCTACCTTTTGGAAGAGGAGAGAGAAGAAGGGTGATTGTATACTATCTTAGTAAACACAGATTTGATAGCTTGATTAGGCAGACAGACAGACAGACAGACAGATAAATAGAAGGTCCTAAGAGGTGTCTGGACAGGTATTATCTATTTCTCTGAAGCTTCCAAATAGATGAGAGATGGAAATGGAGATGCCTTGCATATCTCAAAACACAATCGCTGTCCTCCTTGAGGATGTCTGGCTCCTCATCTATTGTTAATCCTTGAAGCTCTATTGACTTCACTGGTGCTACACTGACATAATGCCTGAAAAGGTGGGGAAAAAGGGCCACTTCGTTCCAGGTTAGCCTGCTCTCATCAGACCACAAGAGAAAGTCCAATCCTGTCCTTTTCTCTTGCTGCAAAGAACATTTCTTGGCTGCACTTTGAGGAGAGGTAGAATTCACAGCAACAGTTTTACTATCTGAAGGGCTTAGAGAGGAGCTAGGATTTTTTTGTTGTTTTAAATCAGTGACCCGTGATGACACCATACAGTTTTATTTCATTTAATTTGAGCAGAGCATTAATGTTCAGCTTCTAGCAGATCCCTGCCCATTCCAGTTCTGCTGTGTTACACACTACAAGTCCAGAAGTAAGGAAGAGGGGTGGAAGGAAAGCAGGGCAAGGTGAAAGCTGCCTGCCTTCCTGGGGGGGAGGTTTGTGCCAGGCAGGGGGATATTGGCCTGCCAACTCATCCTGGTGAGCAGCAACTCACACAGCTTCATGCCACTGGTGCTCCTGGCGCTGATGGTGTTCAGCCCTATGGGTGTAGGCTACCTAGTCTGACCTCCCAGAATAAATTGCAGCATTAGGCTTTGAGAAACATTCTCCCGTTTATCCAAGTGGATCTGTGTTAGCCCTTTGCACAAGGGCACAAAATCCTCCTGGGAAACTGAAGGCATGCTTAGATAGTTGCTGTGTTCTGCAAAGCTGTGGCTACACAGCCATCGAGACCCAGGCCGACTAGCTTAAAGCCAGCTAGAGTATGTCTACATGAGCTACAGTCAAGCAGTGACTGCACTGTAGAAATGTCCTGAGTGTTTCTACTTTTATTACGCTGAGTTCACATTTGGAGGGCTTTCTTTGCAGTCAGGAAAGCCAGAAATTCATTAAAATCTAAACATCTAGAAGATGTCATGCAATTTACAAAATATGGGAAGCAAACTGGATCCAGGTGTAGATGCTTGTCATCCCAGGTTTAAGGAAAATTAAGGAAAGCTCCAAGAACAAAATGGGTTCTGCTGATCTTGGACTTACTTAGAAACATGGGCCTCGGAGGAGCCACCTGGGTCATGGTGTCCAAATAAATTCTAGTATCATAGGCAACCGGGGAGCAGATATTCGACTCGGAGCACCCATGAGAATATCCATTCCAGCAGCTACAGACCTATCAGTCCCCCTCAACAAACTCATGATCTCTATGACAAAAGACGAAAAGCTTAAAGAACTACAATAAGCCGCAGGAAGAGAGCAGGAGAGAGTGAAGGCATTGCCAGTGGCTACATCCCTTTCACTAGCAAGAGGTTTGTTCAATGAAAACGTTCAGATATCTTTGAGATCTTAGGAATTAATCATTTTCTGAGAGTACATCTACTCAGCGCTGCAGTTCAAAGCAACAACTTCTGTACCTCCAGACTGGCCTGCTCGGGTCCTGTTAGCAGCGCTGCCGCGGCAGCATGGAGCTGGCGCTGGGTACAGCTCTATGAGCTGCCAGCACGCCAGTGACCGCCGCGCAGCCTGGGCTGCGACTGGCAGAACAGGGCCTGTGCCAGCAGGTGAGTTAAGAAGACTTACAGAAACACATGGGCTTGCCAAGGTTAAATATCTTAATCTGGAGCATGGGAACTTTTAATTGAAAGCTTTGCTTTGAGCCCGTTTTCAGTTATTAAAATTCAGGAGCCTGTGCTGAATTCCTTGTGGACATTCATTTTGATTAACAGAAGACATGTGTGCACTAGGAAGAGTCTTGAACTGGGAGGAAACAGATAAATGCAGCTAATATTCTCAGCTCTCTTGCAAGTCTCTTCATACTTGGTATTTTATGTAAAACCTCAGATCTTAAAGATAAGCAATTATGTGCAAATCTCAGCTTTCATTTAAAACCAAGGTATTTCTGGCTCTCACAACTGCAAAGAACAGGTGGGAAGTGGGCCCTGGCTGTCTCCCAAAGGCCCAGAACCAGAGGCAAAGAGAAAGAAACCCAAATACATTCTTATTTACAGTCTTGTGAATTTTATGCTGGTCTCTCACTTTTGGAGAGTATTCACTCAGAATTTTTTAAATGTGGGGCTTGGCAGCCTTGTATATTAGGAGTGTAT
Source organism: Apteryx mantelli (assembly GCF_036417845.1). Lineage (NCBI taxonomy): Eukaryota > Metazoa > Chordata > Aves > Apterygiformes > Apterygidae > Apteryx > Apteryx mantelli. The sequence continues at coordinate 22,468,725 of NC_089984.1, forward strand.
TATCTCTATATGCTGTAGAGTTCTCCGTTTCAGTATTCACTTGAGTCTGTTGGGGAGTGATCCCATTTATGTGGGTGTTACCTTACTTTTATCAGAATCAGTGAAAAATTTATAATGGAAAATGATGTTTGACCAAACTCAAAAGAGTACTGGGAATGTGTCAGTTTAGATCTAATGTTATTTTTACATTGGGTTTTAAAGAAGCAAACAAAATTGTGAGAAGAGTTTCGGCCCTGTCAGAATGGAAAAAAAATATATTTTTTTCCTTTTAAAATTACCTTTTTCGGTGTATTTGAGGCTATGTTAAAAAATAAATTTCTAATCATACTTTTTGATTTTATTAAAACAGAAGATTCCAACTATACTGAAATGTAGTTGTAGAAATTTTCCTGAAGTTCTGATTCAAAATAAAAACCACATTGAAAGGTTGAAAGTTTCTGGAGAAAACCTGAATCTCTCCCCTCCTGTTCTAGTCCTTTACTGCTTTTTATTATTTATTCCTTGCTTTATTATGTTGCCTAAAGCAGCCAGCCACAGGCTAGTGCTCCAGGATGCTGGATGCTACGTAGACTTCCAATATACAGTTGTTGCTCATCTCAAAATAACGTAGTCTAGTTTTCATATTAATAGAACAGAGTCATCTTTCTATAACCAGAGGACAAATCTGGAGCCAGTCTGCATGACTCCATGTAAGTCGCAAACAGGTCTGAAGTTTCAAGAGTATGAGCTATCTGTTGGTTTAGGTGTCTGTGTTGTGTTTGTGGGCTAACAACACTAGCATTTGTCCCTTAGCGTGTTTTAATTTATCATATGATGTTGTGCGGACATGTTTGTCTTTGCCTATAGAGCTGTATTTATGACTGTGACTATATGCAGTTAGACATTTGGGTCACATATTATATTCAGACCCCATGAAGAACTAATAGATGTTTTAATAAACATTTATTCAACCATTACAGTTTTTAACAGAGTTTAATAGGCAGATAGGCTGTTCAGATCTGTGGCTTATAACCGTCAACAGCTAGCTATATTGATGTTTTTGTACAGCACCCAGCACAGTTATTACAGATAATAAGTCATAATCGTCCAGAACTCATCCACAGCAAGGCTATAATATCCATTATGTAATATCTAACGTATTAATACTGATACACGATTTACGTGGAACCTCGCTATATTATAAGGCTCATACTTCTGTAGGTTTTTGCCTAGTTGTATAAATTTGCGAGTGCGGGTCTGTTTTGTTTTTAAATGGCGTATCTGGCATCCATTTAATAAACTGCAGAAGCATGCGTTTTTCGTGGGCCTTGGACAACTTGGCTATTATTTATTTCCCCTTGTGTTACAACTGGCATGGCTGGCAGAGAGCGCACTGGACTTTGGAGTGCTGCTGTTCTCGCCCCTGTGTAAATACTGTCCCTGTCCATAGGAGTTAGCAGTCTCGGGGTCTACCTACATATGGCTATGCAAAATAACTAATTTGAATTAACTGAAAGTGTGAAATTAAAATGGTCTAGTTAAACTACATTACACCTCTGACTCCCTTGTTTAAAATTAAGACAGCTTTAATTTAGTTTAGCTTAATTCACTTTGGAAATGAAGTAAACTAAATTGAATTTAGGACGCTCCAATTTTGAATGAGCATCCAAACAGCATTTTAATGGTTTTAACCAATCCACTTTCAAAGTTAAGTCAGATTAATTTTCTTGCTTGCCTCTGTGTAAACAAGCCCGTGGCCCGTTCTGTGTCACTGAAGCCATCTCGGCCGGGACTCCTTCGGCAGCTGCCGCCTGGCGCGCGCCGGCGCCCGGGAGCAGCGGCGCTGGAGGGACCCCCGAGGCGGGCGCTTGCGGCCCCCGCCTGCCCCTGCAGGCAGCCCCCCCCCCCCCCCGAGCGGCAGGGGAGGCAGTGGCCAGCGGCCGCTCCGGGCTGCTTTGCCAGCGTCTGGCGCTAGCGGGGCACATGGAGAAGAGGTACAAAAAGCGATTAACCGTCGGCAGGCCGGAGCTATAGTTTTTAATTGTTTGAATGTTACTATTTAGGCTTTTGCAGTACTGTATTGTGCCTAGTTCTGGGAAATTACAAGGTATCTTTTCTGAAAATCATGATATTCTAGAGAACTTCGAGTGTTTTTATCCAGTTCCATTATTTCAAAGCAGTCTGAACTAGGTATTTGTTCACCTAATGGATCAGCATACCTCCAGCTGTAAATTAACATTTATTTCATTGTTTGAGTCAACTTAGCATAGGGACAAGGTCTGATGCAATAAGGATTGGTAGGTGTAGGAGTACAGAGGGACAGAGGCAATGGTATTTAGAAAACTATACTACTTTTACATTTTTTCTTGAATATTTTGTAGTCTAAGAAGACAGAGGGTACGTAAGGTGGCCTGAAGATTTTATCTTGCCATTTTTTAAAGGGCAGTTGCAAAATCAACCATGAACAAAGCAGTTGGAGAAGTAACCCAGAAGCATATTTTTTCATGCACAAATGTTAATATTTTAAAGAATAATTACGGAAATTTCAAAATTTTCATTACCTTGCTTAAATTCAAAACCGCTCCAGGTATTTGGTCAAAGCATATTTTAGTAGGAAAATGTTGTCAAACATTATTTTTATCGGAATGCAAAGAAGCCCTTGAAAAACTGCATTTTGGAAAATCTCAACTCAGATAAAGCACCTGCCCTAAATCTTTGCTAAAAAGTCAACCAGAGAAGCAAACAAACCCCCAAACAAAGCAAAAACCACTTCCATCTCTCAAGCCATTAAGTACTTCTTGATTACATGGTTCGGTTATATTTTTGTGCACTTGTTTTTTATGGAGTTAGTGCTAATGAATCAATGTTGTTTGACAGATACTACAGTCTCAGATCTTTGGCTGGTGTAAATTAGCTTAGCTTCATTGAAACAGTTACCGGTATAATATGATAAGGAGACAGTCCTATATATAAATGTGCTTGCACAGAATGTATTTGTGTGTATCTGGATATCTGTCTCTATGCAGCTGGCTAAAAAGATACCACTACAAGTAAAATATAGGCTTTTAGCAACACATCAGTTTGCATGACTTTTTCTGTATGCTGGTGTGGATAAACATCTGTATAAGGATAAACTGATGTATCAGTGCGTGCGTATGCTTGTGCATTTGTGCGCACATTCATCTGCATGTATGTCAGTTGGCAGGTATGTTCCTACTTCTGCGTGTGATCTGGCTGCAGCACTCTCTGAATAGCAATGAGCTCAGTAAAAGCATGTATATACTTGTATCTGCATGTGCGTCTATCTGCATATGGATGTGCTTGCGTGATGCCTGTGGATGTGTTAATTTTTGTGTGCCTGTATGGAGTACGTGTGTGTGTCCCTTCTCGGAGATGGATGTCTTCTCGCTGGGACTGGGTGTGCTTTCACTCCCTGGAAAGGCAGCATCCAGCAGCAGCAGGAGCACTGCCTGGGCATCAGGAGAGCTGGCTCCTCGTCCCCGCCGCTCTGCTCAGGGGCTCTGTGACTCTGAGCAGGCTGTTTTAACTCACTCTGTGCCTCAGTTTCCCCTCCTATCTTTTCTCTGCAAAGGCTGTGGACAAAGATTGTCTTTTACTACACGGGTATGTGTAACGCCGCATATGATGGGGTCCTGGTCCTGACAGGATCCTCTGGTGTTACACCAGTGCCTTTCAGTAGCATTCACCCCTGCGTGTGCGTGCCTTGTGTGTGAGGGTTTGGGTGTGCATCTGTGCACTTTGGGGCTGGCTGTTCCTACTTTTGTGGAAGAGTTTATCTATCTCCCCCATGTATGTACGGTGCAGAGGGAGGTGGAAGGGAAGGAGTTATTAAATGCCAAGCGGATATGCAATAAATCCCATTGATTTTACAAACTCCAACTTGTCTTCAATCTCTTTCCATTCTTTATCCTGGGGGCATTGCAACAAAACCCTATTTTAAATACCTTTTCTTCCCCTTCCCCCACTCCCCCTCCTCCCACTCCCCAAAAAAGTGTCAATATTTTATTTGGATTTTTAACTTCGCTCCATAACAGTTGTTTGACCTCCTGACTTGTGCGAGTCACATAAATTCTGGGACTTTATTCAGGAGCCATGTTCCTGCTATTGAATAAGCAATTTGGGAGGGTGAATTAATGACTTGTGCTGTTGCTGGAAAGTCCCTGAAGAAATATTAAAATTGCTTGCAGACTGAATCAATACTCACTGAACACCCAGCATGAGGACCTAGGCTTTTTAATGGCTACAAACAGCCGACTTGGTCGAGGAAGGGGAATTCCTGTGCACACACCATGCGCACACGCACATACACAGCAGCCTTCCCACATCCTCTCTGTCGTTTTCCATAATAGCCAATTCTTAGACACAAAACCTGGTTATAGCTCATGCCTCCGGTGCCCAGAAAAGGGCTCGTGAGATGGCTCCCCTCTCCCACTACCCATAAGAGCATGCAGGATTTGCAAAAGCTGGCCATTTGGGCCTTGCGTTAAGTGCTTGGGTTAGCAGGCTCTGGCAGAGCCTCGGAGACACAAGGAAGGTTTCTTGTGTTTGTGGTCCTGTGCACGTTTTATGTGGGCACACTGTTCCTGTGTGATGGGGAAGGACGCTGGTGCTATGATATATCTGTGCGTGCTAGCAGGGTTTGGGAGGAGGGTTTGCTGTTGTGCTGAGGCATGGCTGTGAGATGATGCTGTTGCTTTGGGTATTCAATAGCCTTTGCATCCTTTCATAGTGTGGGCATGTTGCATTTATATTATTCAGTTGCTTTTGCTTTGTTATATCGGTCTGTGTTATGGTGAGTCCTGAATGCCACGTACCCCTGCTTGCGTTAGTAGTGACTGCATTGGGCTTTTGGTTATTGAGCAAATGCGTCACTTCACTGTATGGGTTTATTTCAGTGGCTGTGGGTGCAATCCTGCATGGTCCTGAGTGCCCTCAGGGTCTCCTAGCCTCACCAGGACGTGAATGTGCTCTGGCTTCGGGCTGTTACTGTTTATTGCTCCCCAGACCGACAACGGCCAGATTTTGCACGCACACAAAGTTTTGCTCTCGGGGCCCTTTGCCAGCGGTGGGTTTTGTTGTTGGAGTTTTCAAGTCCCCTTTGAGAAGGCAGCGCACAAGTTTTGCCATTGTGCTTTTGAATGGCTGTTTTGTATGCGCTTGTTGGGCAGCTCTTATTGTGTGTTAACACCGGGGTGGGTGTGCTTTGTATGACCGCATGTCCGTCCCATTGATTGCAGCAGGATTATTTGGTAATTGTGTGTCTCCGTGATTGAGTTAGTGTGCATTTCAGGGCTCCTGTGTATTGAATAATGATGTCAGGGATTGGGTTGTTTGACTGGGTAATGGCCTCTTTTCAGTGTTGTGAGTGAATGTGTCCTTCTCGTGTTTCCCTGTGTCGGCTGGGGCGGGATCATTTACACTAGGTGATTCCTTAAGATGCTCACATGCAGTACGCAGAATATCCCTTTGGTTCCCAAGCGCTCCCTTCCCGTGGGACGTGCCGAGCTACCTCGCTGGTGCGTGTACAGCACGCCTAGCGCTGCTGGTCTGCCTGGCTCACCGCCACGGGCTCCAGGGAATGGTCCAGCTGTGTGTATGTGTCCCATGTATGTCTAAGGCTATGTGGATATGTTTAAATGCGTGTACTTACTGGCACCCTTCTGGTCTAGATAAGACTTGTCAGTTATGTTTTCGAGCAAGTCTCCAAGTCCTGAGTTTCTGGAAGCAAGACTACACTGTGCAGTTCCAAATAGATTTGCCTGGATCTGTGGAGATCTATGAATGACTACATAAGTCTACAGTGAAGTGCGTATTCGCCTTTGCAAGGGTCTTCTTGTGTGACTTTCTATATGAACACATAGAAGGGCACCTGTGTGCATTAGCAGATGTGTGTGGTGTGTGGGTGGCTGCCTGCAGATGTTCAAGTGTCTGAATTGACCAGGGTCTTCCATATATGTAGGAATGAATGGGATTCTGTGTCAGCAGTGTTTACTTGTAAATATATGTGCTAAGATATTTTAAATGTGCAATGAATCTCTGGGTTTCTGAATCATGTGCATATTGTGTAGTAATGCCCTGTGACAGTGCAACCACGTTTGGTCACTTGAAAAATAAACAAGGGAGCTCCGTTATTTTTCTGCTGATGATTATGTGTCACTGCTGCACGGATTTATTTGCTGTGTGCAGGCAATGTGGCACTAGGACCATTCTGTGCTTTGTGAGGCGTCAGGATTTGGCCCAGCAACAGTCACATCCAGACAAAGACATGGCTGGGACTACAAAAGATGAAGATGACTTCCCAAGAGAGCTCTCAGGTGTATCCTGTCACCAAAATATCCCTTCAGGGGAAGGCTTGTGACCTCTCCCAGTCAGGTGATCTCTACTGCTGGGGTTTAGCAAGCCAATGAGTTTAGCTAATATTTCTCAGTGAGGTTGCTAACAGGTAACTCCTTTCCTCCTCTTTGCATTAGCTCAGGCCGCGTTACTGCCTCTGCCTTCTCCTTTGGGCTCTCCCACTCTTCCCCCTTCCTCCTCCGTTCTCCTGCCTGCATTTGACCTTGAACAGGTGACACCGTGCTTAGCCCACCCACTGCTTTACCGGTTCCCTGCTCCTCACGCATCTCGGGTAAGGGGGAGAGGAAAAGCGAGTGAGTGAGCAAGTGAGAGAGAGAGAGAAAGAGAAAGACCTGTTTGGAAATAATTGGAGGCTGTTAAACAGAGGAGCCCAGCATATCACTCCGGTAATGGAAATAAATTCCATTGTATTTGCATTTTAATTTTCCACATAAACAAAGGCCCGGAGTGTGCTGGCTTTGCCAGAATCACCGGCCAGAATTTAATTAGAAATGAAAAGTTTATAGGGTCCTCTTTAATGCGATTAATGCACAGTTAACATTTATCACATACATATGCTGGAATCGCCTTTTTTAAGCAACCACCGGCCATGAAATGAATTTCTTTTCAACTTTTTTAGCGTGTGTGAGGAAGGCTGTCTCTGGTGAGGCGGTCCAGTGAGCACACTCCTGACAGCTTGGTAAACTGCAGCCCACAGAGGCTTAGCAGCCCCCTTCCTCACGGAGGAAAGTTCAAGGTGGCTTAGAGGGAAGCATGGTCTAGTGGTTAAAGCCTGAGGTTGGGAGTCAGGGGATCTGGGTTGTATTCCCAACTCTGCCACATGCTCGCTGCATGACTGACTTGCTCTCAGTGTCTGTTTCTCTGGGTGTTAAAAAAGAAATCAGCTGGAAGAAGATATCTCAGCTGCAGACCCCTGTGTGTCTCAGGCTCTCCAGAAAGTAGCCCAGCCTTGCAGTATGGGAGCTGGATTGGATCCTGCACTGTGCTGACCTCTCGGCTTGTCTCCCAGGGCACGAGCTTCCCTGCGTGGGCTGCCGTGGCGGGAGAGCGCCCTGCACAGCGCTGCCCGCCTGCGCGGGACCCGCCTGGGGCTCCTGCAGGGACGTCTCTGCACAGCCGCTAAGAGGCCCGCATACCGCTGCCGTCCGCACTGCTGCCCAGCCCTTCTGCCCTGGCTGCCTGCACGTGCCAGGCAGAGCCGATCCTGCGGCAGGGATGCGTACGGATCTCGCACTGCCTGTGCGACACACGTCTTCCTGCCAAGGGGCGTCAGGTGAGAAGGAAACAAACTCGTGCCGTGTGTCATGGGAGGGAGCCCTGGCAGGCTCGCCTGCCGTGAAGGACCTGTAGTGTCTGCTGAGGCAGCTCAGATGTTTCTTAAGTGGATCCTCCCATGCTGCTTTAGTCCAAAGACCTGCTAGGAATGGCTTGAGAGATACTGGAATCATGAAGCCTGAACCGCAGATCCTAACATAAACCTGATGAAGACCAGCTGCTGGTCCTGCCTGGTGGTACTACTCCTCCCTCACCTGGAGGGGCTCAGCCCCCATGAGTGCTTAGAAAAAGCTTTAAGCTTGTCTGCTGGTGAGCACTGGGAAAGGAAGTCTAAGTCTAGACAAATTATCAATATCTTTCCCTTGCAGAACAAGACACTGAGATAAAAGATCAAAGGTGAACACCTCCCTTGTGAGCCTATGCCCACCTGCCACATCCAGGTGGGGATCAAGCTTGTCACATTCCTACCTCCTCTTGGCTCCCGGAGGCTACCACACTGCCCTGTCTCCTTCCTTTCCGTTACCACCACCAGCACCCCCGTTGTATGTCCGTTTTTCCCCCTCTCCTGCTCTGACTGCCCAGACAGATGAGGACCTAGAGCCACCTCCCGGCTTCCATTCTTCCTTTTCTGGCATGCAGACAAGCCGAGCAAATATACCAGGCCCATGGGTACACAGTGTTAGCATGTTAGGAACACAGCAGGGGAAGGAGGAACATGAAACCTCTATTGATCCCTTGAGGAATGATGTCCCTTCCTTATCTTATCAGATTCTCTTCACTCTTCAATTATGGTCTGTTGAAATTGGCCTCTTAACCTAAACAAGATAACCAGGGTAATGAGGAGAAGAGTGCGAGGGGAGGGGAGGGGAGAGGAGGAGAGAGTCCAGGGCATTAAACTATGGATACTATTAGAAATATCTCCTCTAGCATAACCCCTTTCACCCTCACTGTCCCCAGGTACCACCTTCCTGCAGCCCTGGATCCTCTATAAGATATACTAGCACACATCCACAACCTTCCAAATACATGATACCGTATACACACGTTCCCTCAGACATGCTGGGTACCCCCGAACAGGCACATGTCCCCGCATGCATACATGGCATCTGTGTGCATACGTGTACCCACTCCACCATGTGCCTTCCATGTTCACACATCCCAGCACACGCCACTCTGCCATATGCACACTCACAGGCAGGTTTGTGTTACTAATGCTGCCCGTCTCACAAGATGCATTTTCCTCAGTATATTGGTGATGTGGCTTCCACATGACCTTGTTCAGAGGTCTACACAAAAGGACTACAGACAAACACACAGGTCATTGCTAGGCACCCGCATACGCATCTGTGCACAGCCACGAATAGTAAGTGCATCACACTATTGCCCTGCCAACAGGAAACGCAGCTGCTCCGCAGTCGTGCAGAATCATATACAGAGCTTCACAAAACTAGACAGGCTTCCAAAAATGTGTACTACCATGCCTTTGCTCTCCCCTGTAACTCCCAGTATGTAACTGCGGAGTTACAATGATTATTCTTGGCCCTTACACAGACCAGTGATACATACATTCAGATGCTTGCTATAAGTCTATACTCCCAGCTGGAGTTGCCCTAGTGACATGCCCACACTCCTCCTTGTACACATGTCATGGGCTATAGGGCAAGTCTAACCCAAATATCCATTACAGAGCAGATTGTCTGACGGAACAATAGGGACTCGGCGCTCTCTCCGCACAAATGCATGCAGGTTTCCGGGCTCAAATTACTTCACTGTGCACAGAATGATCCAGGAGCACATTCAAATGATGCAGAAGGTGCTTTCATTTTGGAAAGGTGGTGCTCTAGGCAGCACAAAGGCTTCGCTTACAAGGCCGGCACCCTCTGCATGCATTCTTCTAAAGATTGTATTCCCCACGATCACTTTACCCCTTGCCTTTTGCTGTGCCAGGGTCATTTCCCTGCATAGACATCCACCTGAGATGGGCCACGCTCCCTTCCGTTGCATGTGTCCCTGTGCCACCAGCTCTGCCAGTTTTGCCTGCTGGGCACCAAGCACCATCTGTCTTAAAGGGGCAGTCACCCATAACCATGTAATTTTCTTTAAATACCACTGCAAGTCACAAAAATTTATATAATCCACAAAAGGGGTTAGGATCACAGAAATCACATTCTTATACATTTACACATGTGCTCTTATGTGCAAACACACGAACACAGGCGTGCAATTCCTCCCTGCTCTCCAGCCTGTATACCTTACCAGAATTCATGCACAGCGAGATTCACTTATTCTGTGCCTATCCTTTCCATCTCCACATGCGCAGACCCCTGACACAGGCACACACGTAGCCTGAAATTGTTAAAGCCGCGTAAGGGAGCTGGAGGTCAATATTGGCTGTTCCCTCTCGGTGCCTTGTTTGGCGTGGTGGCCAGACTGCTCCGTGTAAAACCGCAGCAGGTCTGTTTCTGACAACATGCAAGTCAGATCTTCCTTCGCCTTTCACTCCATCGTCGTTATCCCTTGCCCTTTCCTCCCATCCACCCCACCCAGCTCTGCTCTCCGCCCGCTCTGGAAGGTCTCCCTCTGTTAGAGACAGCGTCACAAGCACATAGACTCTCTAAAACTTTAAATTTGCTGTTTGTACAGTATGGAGAGGGAATTTGTGGCATTACTCATTTTCCACTCTGCCTCTGCTTACGCAGCCTTGGTCCCTTTGTATCCCACAAACACACTTCCCCTTCGCACTTACAGTATGCAAACGTGGATCCCTTTTCCTCAAAAATATTATTTCTTCCTTTCCTCTTTCCTTCTGGATTTCTAACTTCCCCGTTAATTTTATATATAAAAGTGTATGTATTTTTATGTATGTATAATCTATGTATAGATGTATATATACATTTTCAAGCTTGAAAGCCTAAGTTTAAACAACCAAGAATGGTTTTCTGAGCCTAATTTTAGGCAAATATTAACAGCAGACACTATTACATAGCTACATTATGCTGCAATTTTCTGTTTTAAAGGCTGACTGAACAAAAAATGTTCTTAAAAGAATTTTTAGAAAAGTATGACTATGTTGAAAGGCAAAAGCCCCTTTAAGAAGTGCCCAAATATTAGTGCCCAGAGACTCCATCACAGTTTAAAGAGACAGTTTGAAAATGGGCAGCGGGGTTTTGAGATCTCCCTCATATTTTAGCCCAGCCTGAAGAAACAGATCTATTAAAGAAAATGAGGTCTAGCTCTGGGAATCAAAGGGCTGGGATATTAACCCTCCCTAACTAAAGCAGTTGGTACTGTTTTTATTGCCAGAGCCATTTAACTACCCTTAAAGTAGAGGTGCTGCAGAGCATCCAGTTGGCAGATACGCAAGAGTTTCACTTGTGCCTTTGTTGTCTTGTCGCATTCGTGCTTTTCCTGTTATGAATTACGAGCAGAGATCAATTTACCTTGCAAAATATGGATACCTCTCCTCTCAACTGAAATACGATGATGGGCGTTTTGACCGGAGCCCATCACTATTCTTGATGCGATTTGCCTTCCAACCAGGAACGGAAGTTTAGGCCTGTGCCCTGAAGTCTGCGAGAGGGAAGGGTGCTCCCCTCGGAGGAGGAGAGGAACTGTTCAAAGTGGAACCAAAGGAATAAAAATTAAATTGGCTCCCAGCAGAGAAGAACTAATAGAGGCAAACTCCAGCATTTCTCTGTGCGAGTGTGTGCGTGCATGCATGTGTGCCTGTGTTTGCGGGATGCTAAAAGCACTGGCAATGACATGCCAGGCAAATTTTAGAGACACTACAGGAATGGCAGAACTAGGGGATGAGAGCAGCAAGAAATGTCCTACTTCTGTTTTTCATCCAGGCAGAGCCAAGCCACCAGCATCCACTTTCACATTTTAACAGTGAGGTTTGGGTAAATGTTTCATGCATAGCGTTTTCTAGGAAGCATATCTGTGAACTCACAGTCCGTTAGCTCAGGCTTTTGGCACATCACTCTTCCCCCTCTCTGTCAAAACTAGTACACACATAAATCCCAAGGCAGGCAGAGGACAAAGGAATATCCTTCCCTGGCCACACGGAGCTCCCGCATATGCTTCCTTCAGCTCACAGGCACTTTGTGCCACCGCATACGTGCCTGCCAGGAGACACATTCTCCCTGCCATATACCAATATACTCATATGTAATATCCAGCCAACAGGCACATTTCCCCAAAGGTGCACATCTGCATTGTGCTCACAGACCCCATATAAATGACCTGTAAAAACACGCAGTATAACTCTATCCTTTTTCCTTCCCCGTACCAACCTCCAGGCACACTGACCTTTCAAATGTGTTGACTATCTATGCAAAGGTACCCTCTACGCTCCTCCTACCCCATCACTCCTCCTCACATATCTATAGGGACAGACATACTCTGTCCGCCACCTCAAACACATCATGCGTACGCCCTGTCGTTCTTCGCACCCCAACCACAGCTAGTTCTCTCCTATGGCTCCAGTGTTGAACTATTGTGTTGTCCCTTTCCCAGCAACAAGGGGTCTAGTTACAGGGTTATTGACTGGTTTTCATGCAGACAGATGGATCTGCCTTTGGTCTCCCCACGAAAATCCACCTCTGTATGGGCTGATTGTCACGGCTCTAGGGATAGGATTTCACCAGGAGACCACCCTCCATGCAAACATCCTTCACCCAGGCCATGGATGGTAATAAATGGAGTCAGGCTGAGCCATAATAAAAGCAATTGAGTGGGTTACCTGTGCAGACGTGAGATTTATACCTCCTCATATTTGATGTGATTGTTTTATTGAGTTCTCAGTGCAGTTAGGATGCTGTTTATTTATTTATTTATTTGCCTACTTATCGGGGGAGAGGGAGAGGCTGTCGCAGTCTAGCTAGTGTTCACCCTCGATCTTGTCAGATATAAGCCTGAAGAAAAGAGCTCTCCAGTTTCGCTCTGCCCTTTGCTAGACTCAGCTTTGGTGGATGAGCCCTGGCCAAATCTCTCATTCCTTATGACAGACAAAGATGTGTGTTTAATCCCTAAAACTGTGAGGACTGTCTGAATTACAAGCCTAGCAGAAGTTAAGGGATGGCATAGAGAAAGACACATGTGCATACGTTGATTTTCTAAAAGAATCTCCTGAAAGAAATTCCTATTTATGCGGTGCCTGTTTTGGACAATGGGCCGTGATCTATGCACAGAGCCTCTTTATGCTATTGCAATAGAAACAGCAAGCACCGGCATTGCTTCTGACTCTGTCAGCACGTGTGAGCGTTCCGAAATATTAGCAGGTGCAAATTGATTGGAAATGAATATTTGTAAGTGCACTCTGAGGAGTTTGGAAACCAAGTGATTAGATTTGTGATTTTCAGCTGGGTAGATAGCCATATAAGTGCTACAAAATCAGCTCGCAGTTACTGGCACTAGAGAAAATTGGAGGCTAACGCTGAATATCATACTGTCTAGTGTTTCATCATGAGCCTAACAGTGTTTGTTGTTGCTTTTCCAGCTCCTCTAGCCAAGGGATAGCATGAGAATTTCAGTTCTCATTTAATAAAGTATGTTTCCAGTGCTTTGGGGTATTTGGGGATCTCCCTGAAGACGCAAAGGACTGTGCTGTTAGGATGTTTTTAAAGTCATTTAATGGGAGTCAGATATCCAAATCCCTTTAAAAACTTAAGGTAGAAAAACGAAAACAAGTAAAAACAAGTCCACTTTGTATTACAAGTACTCATGATTTTTATGCCAGTCTCATGATTTGGGGCTCTGTCTCAGCATTTTTTTAACTGTTGAGACTGGTGAATCTCTCCATGTATGTGCAGACTACAATAGATTAATTGGGATTACAGTGAAAAACTTCTCATTGTCATTAGCTCTCAGTTTAAAGAATGATTGTTTGGGTGCAAAACTCAAACCTTTCTGACTGCTTTTAAACATCATCAGAGTCATCTACACATGGATGGGATTTCCTGAAGCCCTGTTTAGCTGCACTGTCAGGCCAATGACAAATGCTTTTGAAAGTCTCTTTCTTTCCATTTAACAAGAGCTTCCCTAAAAGTGGGATCCCTAAATATTGCAGATTATAAGTAGTGAGCCTAAACTCCATTTGAATGTCGACATGCCTTCGTTAAAGTCCATGTCAGGTTAAACTAAGTGAAGATCTGGCTGTGTTCAACTGTTTTGAAGTATTATCTTTTTATTCAAGTAATACAGAAATGGTTTGCTCGAATGGGCTTTAGGATCAGAGACAGTCTTTTTGATATATTTGATATATGGTTAAAAACATGGCTTTGTTTTGTATACGTTGTGGCATCATACCACAGAGGGTCCAGCTGGTCTACTAGAGCGCTTTCTATCTCTTTAGCCAATGCAGGAATATTTCCTATTGTATGTTTGCTTGTGTTATTAATCCCATCTAGTTATATATATTCCAAAAAATTAGGAATTCCTATGGGATGCAATTCCACAACTTAATGGAGCTCCCTACGAGGAGATTCCTTCTGCTACTATTTAAGTGTTTGCTTTCTTACTTCCTTGCCTTCATTCCTGGCTATACTGCTTTGTTTCAACCTGAATAATTCCTTTGCTGTTGGAGGGACTGTGCCCTTCAGATCACTGTATTGTTCTCACCACCTCGTCACTGCTTGGCCAAGCCACTTAGATTTTCTCCTTTTTCCTCCCAAAGTCAAATGAGTTTTTTCACATAATAGTGATTCTGGTGAATGAGGTTTAGCTCTGTAAGACTCATTCACACAGCGCTGAAATGCAGCTACCTTTGTGCAGAATGCAGCAATCACTTACTAGATGTAAAAGCTTGAAAATGTGTAACTTCCAACAAAAATCAAGCTTTTGCACATCTATACAAAAAGGAACGACTGGCATTTTTAGATGATAAAGAGACTGATGTGGTACCAAACTTCTAGGTTCACAGAACAGGAAGCTCAGAACTTCCCAGTCACAACAATACTGCATCTGTTGAGCTAATATCTGCATCACAGGGAAGTTAGAAAAAATGTGACTGGTTTATTTTAGCTATCTCCATACAACCTTCCAGTGGCCAGATATGAGGAATAAGACAAAGAGGAAATGCTGTGAGCATTCATTTACTCTTTCAGCTGCAGTAACATTGTCCGTAACCTCTGCTTTATGAGCCTGTCCTTTATTTGCAATGATGAAAAGATGATAATACCAGGTTTGTGTCTGATGGAAAAGAATCTGAGTTTAAAGGAGTATATTCCTTGTAATGAAGCCCTGTGTGACCCAGCTGCATTCTTTGCTCAGCTGAAAGCAGCTGGCAATAGAAGTCTTTTACCTTGAGAGTGCTCCCTGGTGCAGGAAATTCAGTGGAAACCTTGGACTCAGCATCGGCTAAATGGGAGGATCCCTGCTAGGATCCCGAGTCGCTTCTGTGTGCACCAAAAAGCGCCAGATTATGAGACGCGGTAGGGTATGCTGGGTGCTGTCGGACAAGCCTTCCTCACTCTTGTCTCCACCAACCCACTGTCAGTCAGAGGCTAAGCCAGGCTACGGGGCCAGTCTGCTCCTTGCCTTCTCCGTTGAGAAAACCGACAGTGTGCCTGCTAAATCCTGATGGTGATGACAGGTTTGTGCAACACAGACGCTTGCTCGTTATGAACTGTGCAATTCGCCCAGCTTTCACTGCAGACCACGCAGTTGTCACTATTTTTGGTCACTATGAACAAGCCGCCGTTAGAGCTGCCCTACGCTCTTCAAGCTTCTCCCTAGAATCAGTACGTATCCTCCAAGAACTCCAGATTTTACGTACTGTTTGGGAAAGGTGGGCAGAGATTCACCAGTGCCATTGCCTGGGGTGTCCTTTGGGGAAACTCTCAAGCTAGGCTAGCAGAGAATGACTCAGAAAGCTGTTTGCCTAACGTTGGTTTCTTCCGCATATGACCCAGACCATGCCCTAACATGCCTGCCTTGTTCCAAACTCGACTGTTTGTCTTGAGACGTTACGTTTACTTCAGCCGAGATTCTGTTCAACCGTATCTCCCTTGCGTGGGCTAAAGCCTTAGCTGATGTAAAACAGCATCGTTCCAGTATTGAGCTTTTTATCGTTATATGTTGAGCTCTTTATTGAAGGATTACACTGATTTTTAAAAGATAGCTAAATACCATTACTTTCATTTTGCAGATGTTAAAACTACCGCACAAGGAATCCTTCTGATAGACCAAGATGAGCCAGAACGTTAATGGCAGAATTGGTAAGAGAAACCTGATTTCCTAATATGCCATTCTTTGCTCTAACTGAGATACAAGCCTGCCCATGGCCACTGAAATGGTCACAGGCTCAATATTTCATTGTACAGTAAGCATATTTCCTTGGCTATTATAACCTGAATCAATGTGTGTCTATTCCATACATATTTATAGAAAGCACATAATTAATGGAGGGTTTAACTAGGAATCATTAGCCAATTGTTATATAATGTAACAGAAAACATATCCCCAAACCAAGCACATAACACAAGAAATTAGTGTATACTCGTTACCTAAGAGATGATTGAAAATACATCTGACAGTTTGACTGAGATGATATGCCCACTACACTCCATTCTCTGCCGTGGGATAGTGGATCTGCTCTCAGGAACCCACAGTCCAGGGTGTACCCAGAAGGCTGACTGTACTATAGTGTAACTCCATAATCCCTTGACTTCTGCATTCCTTGGACAAGAACTAACGGAGAGTCCCGAGTACGGAACCCAGGAGAGCTGGAATAGAGGGACAGCTTGTCTGAGAGTGGGTTGTTCTGCTCTGCCTTTGTGGAACCGTATGGAATTTGTGTATTTAAGAGAGACAGCAAATAATGCTGAAACTGCAATAGCTATTGCATCTCTAGCTGCACAACCATGCATGTATGTCCAGTATGTGCCTACTCCTGTTCCTACTAAAGCACATGGTCTAATTCAAAACATTTTGCTCAAACTGGTTATTATCCCATGAAACCTGTGTTCTTAGGCTAACTGTACGTGCTGCAAACAAAGCAAAAATTCTCAGTAACATCTGCTGCCAAGCTCGTTCTTGGGAGGCCACCGCAAGGCTTACAGCAATGCATAAATGCATCCAGCTGAAGTGTTCCAACCTGGAGTGACCAAAGATTACTTGTCTGTAGTTATATGATAGATGGAAAAGTTCTCTTAGGACGCACCATGCTCCAGAGATTTGGAGTAAGCACTAATTGCTTACCAAAGAATTAAGAGCTTCTGTCACTCAGCTGTTTCTCAATTACATGTGCTGCGTATGTGTGTGTGTATTTACATATATACTTGTGTGTATATGTATATAGACGTGTGTGGGTGCATACATGTACACAATAGGTTTATAATGTATAGTGCCTACTGTATGAAACGGGGACTGGAAGGCTCCCGTAGTAGAGAACTGCTTTGTCTTGATTCTGTCAGTTTTTATGTGCTTTACCTAGCAACTAATACACTATCTTGATTTTTTGCCATCGTTAAAGCAAGACCACCTCATAGCAGAAGAAAATTTTTTTTGCTGAATCTCGAGGGGGTAGTTAAGACTATTTTTTTTGCTGTAGTTTGTATGTACCTTGTATTTGCATGAATTTGGGATGACGGAGTTTCTGACAAGTCTCAATACCATCTAAATTACATTTTGTCCCAAATGCATCCTGATATCCTCAGTGCATTGCTGACAGATCAGTGCAATGTAGGCACATATTCTTCATGTACCACAGAAAATATTTAATGAAAATGTGGTTTAAAAGATGTTTTAGGGAGGCTTTAAAAGTGGAATTGGAATTGTGTTGTTTTGTAGTCTTGTACCCTAAAGCCTTTGTTAATGTTAGACTAAGCCCCAGAAAGAAAGAAAATAAAATGTAATTAATACATTTTCAGAACTTCTTAAAATAACCAAAAGTAGTTTTTTCCATATACATGGAGATCTCCATTTTGAAGTCCAATATTCACAGTCTTTCTAGGGACATAAATAACTTTTCCTTTTTCTACAATGACCTCGTTCATAGTCTCAAGATATTAAACCCCTCACAGGAGCAGTTCTAACAGTTCTGGATATTGGGCCAAGGCAGTTTTGCTGTGGAAATTCCACATTTTGAGAAAGTACAAAGACAGCTATTTCTAGCAGATTGGTTTTAAAAATTGGTGTCTGTCTGAAGCTGCTCAGAGTCAGTGTTAGATTAAGTCCAATTTATGATCATGCAGTAGGTAAGGGGAACACGAATGTGCTGTTACAAATGATTTACCCAATTCTGTGTGTTTACTCTGGCGATGGGAGACAGCAAAATGTATATTTGAATTGTGAACTTAGCCCTCTCTTTGTGTTTTGTAAGCTGGTTACTGATTCCACTGGATTGGTGAAGCTCGCGTTACTGTCCGTGGCAGCAGGATCGGGCCCTTATATACTCGCTCATTCCTATTCTGCTGGAATTTTTTCACAGCCCACTGTCCTGCTCTCGCCTAGCACAAACTTGCAGATTTTATGACCTGTGATATTATGGGCTCATTTCGTCACAAATATGGGCTTTGGGGAGCCCCATGCAAAGGTGAGCACTGCGAAGCTGAGTCTGAATTTTTAGAAGGAATGGGGAAAGCCTTAATCACATGAAGCCAAAGTGCTCCTGTGCCTTGGTGACTACACACGCAAATGCCATCACAGTATCTATCAAATGTGGTGGGTCACAGCCGAACCTCTTTAATGTAATAACACTTAGCAGTTACAAAGCGCTTGTCCTTTTCAAAGCATTTTATAAATGCAAGCTAACTGACACCTGTTCCCTCCTCCCTCGAGAAAGATCAGTCTTTGTTTCCAGGATGGGGAAACTGAGGTACAACCCCCCCGAACCCTGCCGCAAACTGGTAGCAAAGGCAAGAGCAAAATCTGGCTCTCGGCCTTCTGCCCTGGTCATTGCAACCCTGATGCGAGGCATCGGGTTCGGAAAGCATAAGGCTGTGACTTCAGTGACATTTGGACGCTAACATACTTGGAGCTAGAAGTATGTGTGTGTCAGGCCCATGTTTCCGTGTTTCTCAGAAAACGGTATTCTGTTCCTGCAAAGAGCCCACAGCCGTTCCTCTGGACTTCTGTGCCCCTGGCTTGATTCCTCGCAGGGAGAGCTGGCTGTCCTTCCGCAGCTGCCTTTGTGAGGTGTCTGAATGTCAAACTGTTATTATTTCAATACCTGACTGAGAGAGTAAGAGAGACCTGGAGGTTTTTTAGGAGGGTGTATAATTAGCCGATCAGTATTATGTTACCCTGTTCATAACTTAATAACCATTTTAATACAGATGGCACACACAGGGATAATTTCCTAGGGTAGCCTAGCAGTATATTACAGAGACAGTGTGTCTGAGGGAATCTTCCTTAGCCAAGGTACATTCCACTAGCTAATTCTACCTGCTGTTTTCAAGATGATTTGGGATAATTCCATATCATTTGCAAAATATTAAAACCCATTTATATAGGATGCCAGATTTAGAAATACACAGCCTGAGTTATTAGACATATTTTGATAAATCTGCTATGAAAAGCGCAAGACAAAAAATACCACTGTGTTTTCTCTGCCATTTATTTTTGTTTCCCTTGCTATAAATACACCAGGTTTTAAAAAATCTGGCTAAACTTGCTATATATCAAAAGGGCCAACATACTGACTTGTGCATTTTTTATCTATGTATGCACTACGGAAGTCTGCATGTATGTTTGCATATACCCTATATACATTTATTTGAATGGGGAGCTCTATATTTGGGACTGTGTGCAAAATCTCATGTATTCTTACTCTGTTAGGGAGGCATCTCATGTATTCTTAATCTATTCTGTGCCGATTGATGCTGTTTGCAAATGTCACATGTGTTAGTATGGTCCTAGAGGTTGTATTTCTGTGGTCATAGTCAACATATCTGTAAAGATGTTACACCAGAACAGCGTGATTACTTTACTGGGTGCGTAGCAGTGTGCCTGCGTGTTGCCAAAGTGCGAAGGTCTGATGCATGTTGCGTTTGAATGTCCGTGTGAACAGTCTGAGCGTGCTGCAGTGTGTTAATACTTGATTATATGTATCACAGCCCTTTTTTCCCTGCATCGATCATTTTGTATCTGTCATATGGTTATTTTTGCCACCTCAAACCCGAGACCAAATCTGAGTCCCTCCACCAACAAGAGTCTTACCCTAGCAGCTGGGGACAGAGGCGGAGGGGAAATTGTTAGTGCCGAATCGATCGTGCCGCTTTGCAGCCTCCTGCAAGGGCAGGGCTCTCTCTGCCCGGCCCTGGAGCGCCCAGCGCCCGCCGGGGCAGCGCTCCGCGGCTCGGGCAGCACCGTCCCGGCCGTGGGCCGCTCCCGCGGGCTGCGCGGGCTGCGGAGCGCCGCGGCGGGCTGCGCCTGCGGGCGGCTCGGAGGTGCGAGCTCGGCTTGGCAGCACGTACGGCAGCTTTTAGTCTTAGAGCCTTAATACCCTGGCCAGGCTGGCGTTCGCTTACACCCCGGGAGGCTGTCGGAGGGTCGGGGAAAACCGGCTCCGCCGCGCGTCGCCTTGCAAGCCCCAAAAGCTCCCAGAGTCTGCGACACCGCCGGGCTGCTCAGCGGGTCGCTCATCTGCCCTCGCAGCAGCGCTTCCCCGCGCCGCGCCGCGCCGCCCCGTCCGAGGCCGGCGGGCTGCAGCCCCGCGACGTGCGGGAGCGAGGCCGGGGCAGCCCCGCTGCGCGGCGGGGAGGCGGCCGGGCCTGGGCCTCGGCCTGGGCCTGGCCTCGGGGGGCGGCGCGGCCGGGGCGCCTCGCCGGGCCGGGGCCGGGGCCGGGGCCGGGGCCGGGGCCGGGGCGGGATGCTGGCGGGCCCGGTGGGGCGGGGGGCTGGAGCAGGCTGGGTCTAACCCGTCGGAGGAAGGACTGCGCTGTCCCCGCTGTTGGGGGAGGTTTTATGGGGCCGTAAAGAGGCGATCGGGCCGCGGGCAGGGGCTGCAGGGTTGCTCTTACCTGTTTATGGAGGAGACGCTGGGGACCGTGTCGTTGTCGCAGATGCCCTCGGCCAGTAGCCTGTCCCGGATCTCCCAGGCGAACATGGTCGGGTTTTGTCTCTTGTACTCGGCGATTTTATCCACTACTTTGGGGGTCGCCACTTTGGGTTTGGAGCCGCCGATCACGCCGGGCTTGATGCTCCCCGTCTCGTAGTACCTGCCCCGCCGGAGCACAAAGGACCGCGGTTACCTGCCGTGCCCGGCCCGCCCTGGCGCGCCGCCTCCCCTGCGCCGAGCCCCGGAGCGCGGCCCCGGAGCGCCCCGCTCGCCGCCCCGCGCCCGCCTCGGCTTCGGGCCGCCGGTGCGCGGCGTCGGGCCGCGGCGGCGCGGCTCCGCGGGGCGCTGCGCCCGCCTGGGGCTGGGGAGCCGCTTCGCCTCGCCGCGGCTTTCTGCCTCTCTTTTGTTTCGTTTGCTCGTTTGTGATTTCTTTTCGTTTGGCTGGTTTTGAGGAGCGAGGAGCGCCGGGCTATTTGCTGCCCCCCGCGTTTCACGCACACACACGCTCGTTTCAGGCCCGGGGATCGGGGAACAAAACAGAAACCTCCGCCGGGGCGGCCGGGCGGCCGCGGGTGGGCGGGCAGGGGCGCGGGAGCGGCTCGGCCCCGGCCCCGGCCCCGGCCCCGGCCCCGGCCCCGGCTCGCCCCGCGGGTTTCTGCCCCGCGGGCGCGCTCGCTCGCCGCCGCCGGGGTGCGCGCAGGGCGCGGGGGCTGCGGGCTGCGATTTCTTCCCTCTCGCGTCCCTGCGGAGCGGGGTGTCGTTTGGGGTAGCAGCATCCCGTCTCCGTGCTGGCCATTAGCTGTGCTCCCGGCGGCAGCTCTGACACGTCCTTTGCAAAGGGCACGGTGCTGTGCACGCACACCGGCGCGCAGCCACACGCAGGGGCAGTCTGTTTCCCTGATGCCTGCTGACACGGCTGCCCATGCGAGCGGCCGGGCTCCGGCACCCAGGTCCCTCCTCGGTCTGCCCCCGGGGATGTTTCACACCATATTTGGTGGCGTTCGGCTACCACGAATATTTCTTTATTTGCCCTGTTGTTTATTTATTTACTCGTGTATTTTCTAAGGCCGCTCACGGATTGTTGTGAGTTGTTTTTTCTTTTTTTTTTTTGGTCGTTTTTCTTTCGTTCCCCCCCCCCCCGTCCCCCCGTGCCTTCCCTTTCCCGCCCTCCCGCCCACCCCTCGCAAATTGTTTGTCTTCCCCGGAGTTTCCAAACGGTGCCGGGGGGAGGGAGCTCTGCCAGCCGCGGGGGAGCAGCTCTTCCGCGGCGGGCGGAGGGGGCTCCCGCGGCGCCGCGGTGCGGGGCCGCTCGGGGAGGTGGCGGGCAGAGCCCGGCGCCGCGGGAAGGGCCGGAGGTCGCACCGGCGCGGGGAAGGGTCGCCCCGCCGCCGTCCCAGGGGAGGGGAGGGGAGGGGAGGGGAGGGGAGGGAGCTGCCTCTCTCCTTACCTGCCCAGGATCTTGCTGACACAACCGTGGCTGACCCGCAGCTGCCTGGAGATGTCGCAGGGTCGCACCCCCTGGTGCGCCAGCTCCACTATCCTTTGTCTCACCACATCAGGTAGGGGCCTGCCGTTCACAAACACCCCCCCGAGCTGGTTCACACCCCCGTGCCCTGCTGGGGAAAGAGAAATAAAAAAAACACAACAACCCACGCACACCAGAAACAGACCGTTAGTCGTGGATTCTTCGCCACTCGTACTGCAAAATCTCCAGTGACTAGCGATGGATGGAGGTGATGGCTGGGGGTCGAGAGGGGGAAACAAGAGGCGGGGGAGAGAGAGAAAAAGAGAGAAAGGAAAAGAAAAAAAGAAAAAGAGAGAAAGAAAGAAAGAGCGAGAGAAAGAAAATAAAAAGAAATAAAGAATGAGAAAGAGAAACAGAGAAAAGGGAGAAAGAAAGAAGGAAAGGAAGAAGAGGAAGAAAGGAAAAACAGAAAGGAAGAGGGAAAAGGCGCGAGAGAAAGAAAGGAGGTAGAGACAGAAGAGTGAATTTTCCCGAGTCAGAGCCTAGCTGGGATTTCCCCCGCGGCCCGCCGCCTCCCTCCCGGGGCCGGCGAGCACGGTGCCCCGCGGCGGCCGCCCGGGACGCGGCGCGGCGCGGCGGCTCCCGGAGCCGTTGCGGCGGGGCGAGGCCGGGGACGGTGCGCGGTGCGCGGTGCGCGGTGCCGGCTCCGCCGCCCCTTCCCGCAGCCGGGCGGCGAGGCGCTGGCCGAGTGCGGCGCGGCTGCCTGGCGGCCCCGGCCGTGCCCTGCTGCCGCCGGCCGCCGGCTTCCTGCTCTTGCGCCTTTTCTCACTCGTTTGGTTTTCTTTCCGCGATTTTCTGTCAGACCGTGGGTTACGGCCACCCGCGAACCCCGCCCTCCCTCGTCCCGCAGCCTATCCCCCGCACAACTCCTCGTCTCCGTTTATTTTCGGATGTGAGTTGAAAGGATTTAGGGAGAGAGAAAGAGAAGGAGGAAGAAATGGAGAAAGAGAAAGGGGGGGGAGAAAGAAATAAAGAAAATATTTTGTGTCCCGCGGTCGGTGTTCGTTTACAGACAGACCCTCTCTCTCATCAGCTTTCGATCTTTAAGGGAAAAATCCTCTAGTAAAAAAAATCTAACAGACTCTCACCGTTCCTCCCCCCCCCCCCCCAATCCAATTCGGGGAGAATTTGAAATGCGCTGTTTTCCCCTATTTCCCCCCCTTTCTGAACAAAACCCCGCTCTCTCTCCTGTAGGACTGCTAGATCGCTTTTCCCGAATCATCTTTCTCCATTTGGAGAAATAACTTGGGGAAAAAATAACTATGCACCTGCTAAGTGTTGGCAGGAGGAATCGAGTGTCGGGAATAAAGGGAAATATCTCCTTTGGGGACTCGGCTAAGGCTAGGCTCTGTGCGAACCGCTTGCACCTGAGGGTGGTCTGCGTTAGAAACAGGCGCAATTCGCGCTGGTCTGGGCGCGTGGGGAGATGCACATTTCCAGGCGGGTACAGCTTCGCCTGCGCCGATACCTGGGTGTCTCTATCTCCGGAATATCCGGCTGATATAGCTGTGGAGTGCACACTGCATTAAAGCTTTCCTTTCACACAACCCTAACCTTCTGCTTCTTCCTTGCAAAGAGATCTTAGTTCGTTTTTGCAGTTTGCTGAAAAATGATCTGTTTGTATTTTCGCTGAGGTTTTTTTCTCCCCTGCTTCTGACACTGACTTATTGGCTCTGAACTTAGTGGAAACTCTCATTGCCCTGCGATCGATCCAAGTCCTTTCGCACAAATAGAGTTTTTTCCATCTCCCCCACCCCTTCACTAGCACCTCAACATACCCCCTCCCAGCCGCCTTGGCCAGGGAGCCGGGGGGGTCCCACTCCCTTCCCCTTGGCCCGATGAGCTGATGTTATTTGTTGCATTCTTTTGCTACACTTTGGTAAAACATATTTAGGGTTTCAGGGGGAAGGGGGAATGTTTATCTTTCTCCACTAAAACCTGCGGGTATATGTTACTGTGTGTTTTCTTCATTTGTTTAGAGCCCCTTCTGCACATGTTGCCTCTAAAGTTACAAGACAGCAATTTCTTCGGCAACTCCATGATAAATAATTCAAAGCACCTTTGATAACTCGCATTACAAAGTATTAAAAGGCAACAGATGCAAAAAAGATTAAAAATTAATAATTCAAATTATTGCACCCAGGGTATTTTCCTCTGGAGTTTATTTTGCTCTGCACCATGCTTTTCGAAGGTTATTTCTATACGAGCAGGACGATATTTACGCATATTTATCTGTCCAAATGCCGGTGTATGTATATACATATACACACCCAATTATACCGTTTTCGAACAGATTATATTTTGCTGTCTGTTTGTGTGTGTATCAGGAGTCCGCGCCCATATGTATTATAATTGCTTACTAATACCTAGGTAAGTAGATCTAGAAAGACATTTTAGGGACCAGATCAAATGTTGATTTAAAAAAACAAATCGGGAGCAAAAAAATTGTTCGCGAATGTCATTGGAGTTTTTAAACATCAGTGGCTCTGTTGTGAAATGTCTGTCGGCTGCCTGCATTTTCCAAATCATACTGAAGGCTGAATTACTGCTATCATTTCTGAAAGAATGTCGCGCCGGTGAAAACTAAAAATAATGTCTAATGCACGGAGTATTTTCTGTTAAAGGTGTTCGAAAATTAAATCCTTAAATTCTAAGCAATATGTCCAGGAAATCATTAATTTTGAAAAAGGAAGACAGTTACCTACATCCACATTTTGGATTCTGATGTTTTATATTTCTGCGCCTTCCTTCGCCTCACAAAATCGTGATTTTATAGACTTCAAACATTTTAATTTTATGTCTTTTCAGTTTGTTTTTATGCAGCGGGCAGGGCGTGTCCTCAAAAGTTTCGGTGTCAAAAGTTACAAATTGCTCTTAATTATTCATTTCCTGAGTCAATAGGGTCTCAATCTCGGATTTATATTTGTATTTTTCTCTAATTTAAAGCTGGGAATTATTTTTTCTCCGTGCGGTGGAATTAAAATCCCTGAAAAAGTCCTTATTACAGTCCCTGGAATCTTTTTGCTTTCCTTCGTCCCCCTCCGATAGAAATGTTCTTGTAACTGGAAGTATATCACGAATCCACTTTCCTGTATGCTAAGAATGCATTTAAAATGCACATCGGGGGTCTGGTAGATAAAGCAGGAAGGATCGTGACTTCTTGGGAACCTCCGAAAATGCCAGATTTCCCAGCTATACAATTGTCCTATTTTTCCTGCAGTGCAACCTTTAACCAAAGCAAAGCAAAGCAAGACAAAACAGCCGCTGACCAACCCGCCATTAATTTGAAATTGACGTCTCCCCCCTGTGCAATTGAAAACCAAAATCAAAGCACATCGCATCAAATCGCGGGGAAAATTGTGATTTTACATGCACGCACAATTGGTGGCAAGCCCTCGCCCTGCGGGGCCGCGCCGACGCGGGGATGGAAACAGAAACGGTCGGAAACCGGCTGTGACCCACGAGTCGGAGGGAACTCGTGTTGTCCGAGCTGCGGTTTGGGAAGTGCCTTCGAGGAGCGAGGTGATTTTTGTGCGTTTTCCTCCGCGCACGGCCGGCGCAGCCCCGCGTCCCGCCGCCGCCGCCGCCGGGGCCCGTCCCCGCCGCCGCCGCCGCCGCCGCCGCCGCGGAGCCCCTTCCGCGGCGCTGCCCGGGACCCCTCCGCCGGCCGCGCTGGCGCTGCCTGTGCTGCCCTTTGAGCGCCTCTCTAACCCCGGTTTTGGCGCGGTGGGGAGAGACTAGCGGTGAAAGGATGGACCTGAAGGATGATCAGGTGAGGAAGAATGGTTGGGAAGGAGGAATGGAGGGATGAGAAAGACAGAGAGCAGCGGAAGGAGCCGGGCTCCAGTACTCACGGTGCATTGCTGAGAAGGGGTCTGCCTTGCAGTGCATATCCATGGGGAGGCAAAGGAAGGGGAAGAAATCGGCTGAAGCCGCCGTGTCGCCTCTAAAACTCAACTTCAAGACTTAGGGGAGAAAAAAATAACAAAAAACAAACCAAAACAAAAAAAAAACAAAACAAAAAACCGCACGGGAGAGGAGAGGAGGGGAGCGGCGGGGTGCACTGGCCCCCCTGCCCGGAAGAGCGGGGAGCGAAGTACTTTCCGGGGCGGGCGGGCAGCGCCGGCGCGGGGCCGGGCGGCGGGGCCGGCGGAGTCAGCAGAGTCCGTGGGAGCGGGGGGCTGGCGGCGCCGGGGGGCAGGCGGCTGTCATGGCTGGGGGGGCTCAGAGCATCCCCGGCGGCGGGGAGGGGGTGCCGGAGCAAGGTGCGGCGGGCGGCGCGGCGCGGCGCGGGAGGACGCGGCTCTCCCTCCTCCTCCTCCTCCTCCTCTCCAAGTGCGGGGCTAGTTCATTTAAGTTCACGGCGGAGTAGCAATCCCCGGGAAAGGCGTGCGCGGCGGCGGGCGCGCCCCCTCCTCGCGGCCGGGCCGAGGATCCGGCGCCCGGCGGACTTTGGCCCGCGGTGGGAAGTGCTTGCGCGGAGCCGGCCGGAGACTGGAGCCCGCTCTCCCGGTGTGTGTCTCTCTAAAAGCCGCAGCGGCCTCGCCCCCGCCCGCGCCGAGACGGATGACTTGTCAGACAAAGGCAATAGATTCCGACACTCTCTGATTCGCCAGCGCCGAGCCCAGCGCGGCGAGGAGGCCGTGCCGGTGTCACTCCGGCGCGGGGGGGCGGCTCCGCGCCCGGCGGCGGCGGCGGCGGCGGCGGGCGGCGGAGGGGGCGCGCTCGGCTCCGCTCGGCTCCGCTCGGCTCCGCGCCGCGCCGCAGAGGACGGGCTGATGAATATTCAGGCGGACGGGGCCTGCGCCGCGCCCGCACAAGCACACTTTATTTTCCCCGCTTTGTTTTTACTTGCGGTTCTGCATCTTTAAACTCCCTTATTTAACACGCGCGCGCGCGCGCTCACACACACACACGCACACGCACACGCAGAGCTGGGTAGTTTCTTCTCCCTTCCCTCATTCTTCTCTTTTTTACTGAAGACTTTACGCGGGCTGAAACGAGGGAGGGGAGATTTGATACACCTCAGGGCTTTCTTGGTGTGAAACTTAGTGGGAGAAAGGAAAGAAAAGTAAAAAGGAAAGAAGGAGAAAATAGAAGAGAAAAGAGAAAGAAAAGAAAGAAAAGAAAGAAAGAAAGGAAGAGAAAGAAAGAAAGAAAAAGAAAGAAAGGAAAAAAAGCGATGGAAAAAAAGAGAAGAGACCTTCTTGCACCTTTTTGAACCAATAGACTGGGACCATTTCAGTGATCGCAAAGTTTCCCTCTCTCACGTTTGTGAAAATAAAAGCAAATTCGGCCTACCGCTTTCCCCGTCTCTGCCCTTTTTTTAACGCTAGAGTAGGATTTAGGAACTGTTTCACAAGCTGGTTTACAACTGAAAAAGACGTGGCTTTGACCTAGCAAGGCGACACAAAGCAGGAGAGAAACGCCTTCCTAGGGCAATAACCAGAAGTAAAAAGGCAAGGTGGAAGTTGCTGTGAGCTCAGTCTTGTTTCTCAAACTGAGAGTTTATCATCACCTGAAATACGTTTTCTTCTTCTCCTCTTTTCCTCCTTCATTCTTCCCCACCCCTCTGCTTATCTGTCACGAAACAGCCCCTTTGTTTTCTAACTGGTTAAGTAAAGAATCTCCGAGAGATCTTTATGAAATATTTTCCACTGTCTCATAAATCATTTTGGCACTTCAGCTGATGTTTTATCTCTCTCTCCCCTCACCCCCGTCTCTCTTTCTCTTGTGTGCAAAAAGGATGATTTGAAAAAAAAAATTTTGACACGGCCGGTGGTTAAATGTAAAGTAAGACAGCACTCATCCTCCCAGGGTCTGTGCTGCAAAGAGACACAGCGAACGCAATTGAAATGCAAGTACCCAGCCGCTAACAGCAAGCCCCATCCAGGGCGCAGTTTTCACAGGATTGGGGGCTATCTGCTGTCTGAGCAGAAACAGGAGTCGCCAGCGTTGCTGCCGCTCGGGGGACCGCTGCCCCCGCCCCTGAGAAGGCGTTTTCCTGCCCCTGTGCAGAGGGCAGTGCCAGCGCGCAGCTCGCCAGGCGCGAAGTTCGCGAGCAGCCGGAGCGCTCCGGGTCTGGGGCGCCGGCGGACCGCTGCCGCCAGCCCTGCGGGGCAGCACTGCCCCCGCTCCTGCCCCGGCCCCCGCTCCTGCCCCGGCCCCGGCTCCTGCTGCTGCCCCGGCCCCGGCGCCGGTCGCTCGAGGCGCCGCCCGCCCCCGCCGCCCCCGCCGCTCCCGGCCTGCCCCCAGTGGCGAGGCGGAGCGGGGCTGCCCGGCGCGGGGCCGGGGCCGGGGCCGGGCGCAGGTGCGGGCCCGGGAGCAGCGCCGCGCCGCGCCGCGGCCTGTAGATGGCGCCCGCGGGTCGGCCTGGCGCCGCGCAGCGCTCCGGCGCGGGCACCGGCGGGCGGCGGGCGGCGGGCGGCGGGCGGCGGGCTCGGCCCGGCGGCCCGGGGATCCCGGCCCGGCGGCGCACGCACCTGCCGGCGGCGGGGGCGGCGAGGGCGCCGGCTGTTGTGGCGCGCACACACACACACGCACACACACACACACAGAGTCGCAGACCCGTTTGCTATTAACTTTTTCTCCCCCTCCAACAACTCCTGTTTGCGTCGGGACTGGAAATGCGCTAATTGTCGCTGCAGTTAACCCCTGCGGCCCGCCGAGCTGCTCGGGCACTGTCTGCAGCTAAATGCGGCCCTTTCTTTCTCTCCTCCTCCGAGCAATCCAGGTCGCTTCTCCTCGTCCAGCGGTTGCCCCCTCCCTTCTTCCCTTCCGCCCCAGCCAGCCCAGATCGCCCCGAGCCCTCCGGGCCAGGCAGCGCTGAGAGCCGCGCTCAGGCGCACAGTCAAACCCGCACACAGGGGCCGGTGGTGAGCGTGGGAGCCTCAAACAGCCTCATTAGGAAGAGAAACATCCTCCAGTGTTATGTCTACCTTTCCTAACTGCCCCCAGCCCTAGGGCTTCTGTTTTCAGGGGACTTCCTCGTCGTCTCCCTCCCCCGTGCAGTCATTAGCACTTGGGAGAGTTCATTTTGTCTCTGACGGAGATGCTCTGGGCCTTTGTAACTGTTGGTTTTACGTTAAGGAGATAACAGCTTTGGGCTGGGCCGGGGCGGGAGGGCGGCGGATCTGAAATTTCTTCCCGAGAATATATTTTGCCCTCGTTTCTTCCTTTCCCATTGCTCTCTCCCCTTCTCAGTGATGAGAAGGGCACAAGATGATAAGAGGGGGCATGAGGATGATAAGACACTCGACAAGAAATACACGCCGTGAGCGCTCCGGAAAACGAAGCTAGAGTCCGACGGCGGAGAGCGAGGCAGGGGAAGCGAGGCAGAGTCCCGAGTTCGGTAAACCAAGACCGTTTTCTCACGAAGGGAAAGGAAGGAAAGGAAAGGGAAGGAAAGGAGAAAGAAAATAAAAGAGAAGAAAATAAAAGAAAAAGGAAAAAAAAAGAAATGAGAAGACAAGAGAAGAAAAGAAAATTGGAAAAGAAGGCTTGCCCCTTCCCCCACCGCACATACCAAAATATCACCTGGTGCCCTCTTCCCACACCAGACTTCCTGGAAGAATTGCTTTGTCAACATTCAAATCCACCAAACAATTTCTGTCTGTCCAGATTAAAAACACCAGCTCGTCCCCTCGGCCCTGGCAGAGCCGTGTGGCCCTTCCGGACCAGGGCAAGGCCAAAAGCAGGGTCCTGTCCCGGCTCCCACTGCTCTACACGGAGTTCCCCAACCCTGTTCCCATCCCATTAAGTTTGGGCGCCTTTTCTCCCTTCCGATTTTAAATGAACCTGTCTGTCCCTTTTTCTTTCTTACTTTCTCTCCTTTCTATATCTTTCTTTCTTTCTTTCTTTCTCTCCTTTCTATATCTTTCTCTTTCTTTCCTTCCTTCTTTCTTTCCTCTCTCTCTTTCTTTCTCTCTCTCTCTCTCAAAGAGGATCTGAGGATCTCCCCCTTCTTCTCTAACCCAGCCCCCCCCCAACCTAGAAACATTTACACTTCAAAAGAGGCGCCCGCCTCTCTGCGGAAATTTCAAGAAAAATAAACTTTTGGGGGGAGTTACGGCGATAGCGATCTTTGGATCTGCTTCATTAGCCGGCTTTCTCCAGCTGATCAAGCCAAAATCTTCTCTATTGATCCTATTTTCCCCTCCTCCCCCAGCACGCACATAACCACGAGGGCCTTGTCAGCTGCCCTCCGAAGTCTTTTTAATTCTCCCGTGCTGCGTTGGCTTCTCAAACTTGCCTTGCTTGTATTATCCCTCGGAAGCGGGTTAAACAAACGTTATTCTCGGCAATTGCCTCCCCTCCTCTTCTTCCACCCGGGGGAAGGGAGAGCAGTTTGGTCTGAAAGCGAAGACCGGGGAACAATAGGAATCGGGCAGGGTGGGAAATTCGTTGGAAAATTCAGGCCTTTAGCAAAACTGTTTTGACTGCGATCGTTGTCTCGGAGGCAGAAGTTGCACCCACGTTGTCTCTCAGTTTTCTATAGATTGTGTTTGCCGCTGATTACAACTGGGACCTAGTTAAGCGCAATCTATTGCTGTAGGGTCGGCATGCTGGCGAGGGGAGCGGGGGGCAGAAGTTTTGTATTTATACCACCTCGAAATGCTGCTAACTCATCAGCTCAGCAAATCGCTTTTCTTATTTCGCCTTGCCAAGTCTGCGAGCGCTTTCAGCCCAAGTATTGGTAGTTTGGGGGCGGTAGCTCTGTCCCCAGTACTCCCCAGCACTGTATTTACGAATTTACATCATAAATCTACCCTGACCGTCTCTATATATTTTTCTGGCCTGTGACAATTAATTTAACCTCGCGTGAGGAAATAAGGGGCAAAATCCCTGACTGTGAAAGGAAGAGAAAAGCTAGGGCTGTGAGCTTTTATGGGAATGAAACACTATGTGTGTGTGTGTGTGGGGGGGGTCTTCGAGGAAGGGGCCGCTTTGATAAAATCTGCCCCGATGACTTTTGGAGTGTTTTGTCATGAGGACAGTGATTTCTGGCCTGAGGAGACACCTCGCTGCCTCTGCCCAGCTTGCGCTCGCAGGAGAGGAGGGCTCGGACTAGGGCTCACCCCCTAAGTGTTGGGTTGGGGGGGTCAGATCGTCCGGGTGCCCGGCAGCCGGGCGGGGGTGTGGGAGCGGATCAAAGGCTGTCTGGAGAGCTTTCCCCGGGCAGGGCAGGGCGACGAGAGGCAGACAGGGCCTACCCCCCCTCCCCCCCGCTCTGTCCGGGAGGCTCGAGACGAGATTGCACTTGGTGGCCGAGTTTAACAAATAAATACAAAGTTTAGTTTTAAATGAACAATTAAAAAGGAGGAAGAGAGAGGGAAAAGAATAAAGGCCCCCCATCCTTCCCCTCCCCCTGTCTCTGAGCCCCTCTCTCTCTCCCTCTAAGCACCTCTGGTCACGTTGGAGGATGAGTTTTTGGAGAGCTTCTGGTACAATATGGAGCACCACGGGCTGCAATTTCACACTCCACAGCACATTCCCCCTAAAGCTACTTTCTTTTTTTCCCGTCTAAGACCCCCTCATGTCTCCCCCTCTCTCTTTCTCTCGCTCCTTTGTGAGCCATGGGTGGGTTGCGTGTCGGGGCCGCGGTGGCCGCGGGGAGGCCAGCGGGCTGGCAGCGGGCAGAGCGGGCTGGGTGCGTGTGTGCGCCGGGGGGCCGCGCTCCCCCCGCCCTGCCTGCTGCTGGCTTTTCCCTTCTCTGCATTTGTTTGCCCTGAATGGTAATAGCCCACGTGTGCTGCTCTTTATTCAGTCACCGACACTTTAACCTCTCCTCTTTACAAGAGAGCGTTTGCCACAAAAACGAGACAAGCCGGAGACCTTTTACAGCCTCATTGAGGGGGGAAAAAAAAGAAAGAAAGAAAGAGAGGGAGAAAAAAAAAAGCCAACAATGTGAAGAGACACTTCTGCAACAAAGCCGCCTCTTAGCGCACCGGGCCCGCGGAGCTGGGGCGAGTCTCCAAGCCTCCCGGGCCACAGACATATGGGGACGGGGACAGGCTCAGTGCGAGCCCGCCTGCGCCTGCCCCCTCCCGCCCCGAGCAGGTAGGCAGGGAGCGGGCACACGGCTGCGGCGCTCGGCTCGGGCCGTGCCCTGCCCCTGCCCCTGCCCCTGCCCCTGCCCCTGCCCCTGCCCCTGCCCCTGCCCCTGTCCCGGCCCCGGCCCCGGCCCCGGTCCCGGCCCCGGTCCCGGCGGGGCAGCGACGCCGGGCCGGCTCCGGGGGCAGCTCCGCAGGCCGGCGCGGCGGCCGCGCCCGCTCGCCCCGCAGCACCCGCATTTCTCTGCCTTTGTGGGACCCCGGGACCGCGGCCCCTCCGCTCCTCGGCCTGCTCGTTACTTTGCCCCCGGAGCGGCGGGGTGGGGGGTATTTCCAGGCTGCTTCTCTGGGCCCAGATATGACCCCCCCTGCCCCTCTTGTGATGGGAGGCTGTGGCACTGGCAAGGCCCAGCTGCCTCTTCCCTTTGCCTTGCGCTGACGCTGGGGGAGAGCTGGGAGCCCCCCTCTGCCGCCTCCTCCCCCCACGCTTTTTGTCCTCCTCTAATTTCTCCATAAAACTCCCGATGAGTGAATTAGACGCTTATTAAAGTCTCCTTTTAATCAGCAGTAATGGGAGACCCTCCCTCCCTCCCTCTCTCTGCCCGTCCAAGGTTAGTTTGCCTCCGGGCCATTTGCAAATGTTAGGATTTACAGTTATCACACGCAAAAACATTTATATAACCCCTAACTATAATACACCCATAAAAACGGGGAGGGAGCGAAAACTGCTGCGGATCAGCGAAAAACCCTATCGCTTGCCCATTAAAGTCCCCGGAAAGGGTAATTCCAGCAGTCAGAGGGGCCAAAGTGTGGTAATGACTGCCTGGGATTCACATTTCCAAAAATGATCGCACAAAGAGACCTGCCGGGGAGAGGGGCGGCCGCTGCGCTGTGCTCCGCAGGGCCGGCGGGGGAAGTTGGGAGCAGACTTCTTCACACATGCATTAGAAAGTAACATAGTCCCCGTGACTTTCTTCTACTATTTCTCTCTATAGATGCTTCTTTTTCTTTTTCTTTCTTTCTTTCTTTCTTTCCTTCCTTCCTTCCTTCCTTCTTTCCTTCCTTCCTTCTTTCCTTCCTTCTTCCTTCTTCCTTCTTTCTGTCTTCTTTCTCCTTCCTTCCTTCCGTTTCTGTTTCTCTCTCGCGCTTTCTTTCTTTCTCTCTACCCATGTTCCTCTTTCTCCCTCTTTCTTCCTTTCTGTCTCCCCTTCCCTTCTTTCTTTCTTTCCCGTCAAAGCTGAGCCCGGACAAGTTCTGTACATACACGAATCCACCTCCCCAGAGAAAGTTACACTGCACGCATTTCTGACAGCGCTTCCCAAGCCCTATTCTGAGTCCTGCCTCTGTCCCCCGCTTCCCTTCGCAACGGGCGGCTCTCCTGTCCGAGGGGATCTGCCGGGAGCTGGTTTGGGGAAGAAAGGCTCATTTTCGCCACTAAACAAAGACTGGAAATGCACCAACAAAGGACTTGGCGGCGGCCCCCGCCCGCCCCGCCCCGGTGCGGGAGGCGCAGGTGAGGGCTGGGGCTGCCGTGGCCAGCGCGGGGCTCCTGCTTCCGCGAGGTGCTGGAGCTGGCGGGGCTGCATGCGGGGCTTGGGCAGGGTTTAAGGAGAAACTGGTCGTAAGTTTGTGGGGAAACTTTCTCTCCCCCCCCCGCCCCCTCCCTTTTTCCCCTTCTGGAAGAGCCAGGGAAGGAGGCGGAAGCAGCGATTTCGGCTCTCCCTCGGTCTCTCTCTTTTCCACGGAGGGACTCGCTCCTACCCTTCCTTTGACTGGGAGCAGCGAGAGCCCAAGTTCGGCGCCTAATTAAAAGAGTGGCAGGAAGAGTCATTCCTCTTTAACACCAGCTGTTAATGGCCTCGGAGTTCAGTGAATCTGAGGAAGAGGATTTAGCGAGAGAGACAGAGACAGAAAGGGAAACAGAGGGGGCTGAAGGAACGGGGGGAGTCTCCGAGCGCGGGGGAGGAAGAGAAAGAAAGATTGAAGGAGGGAGAGAAGGGGAAAGATTTAACTTAAAAAGCGGAGCGGGAAGGTGGGGGGCGGGCGGAGGGCTGAGTGCGAGCAGGCACCAGCGCTGCCTCGGCCGCGCGCGCTCGGCGGGGGACGGAGCGGGGAGCGAGACGTGGGGGCGAGGGAGGAGCGCGGCCGCCGGCTGCAGGAGCTCGGGCGAGCCGCGGAGCGCCGGTGCCGCGCCGGCTTCCCCTGCCCGCTCTGCTCTGCCTCTGCCACCCTCGTCCCTTCCCTCCTTCCTCTCCTCTTCGAGGTTTGCAAACAAAACGTCACCAATCAATACGAGCCCTGGCTCCGTGGGTGCGTGTGTGTGTGCGTGTGTGTGAGCGCGTTTGTTGATCCTGACCTGCTGGACTTCAAAAATCTGCCGCTTCCGACTCCCTC
This sequence comes from Apteryx mantelli, assembly GCF_036417845.1. Taxonomy (NCBI): domain Eukaryota; kingdom Metazoa; phylum Chordata; class Aves; order Apterygiformes; family Apterygidae; genus Apteryx; species Apteryx mantelli. The sequence continues at coordinate 22,503,328 of NC_089984.1, forward strand.
CCAGCCTGTAAGTTCAGAATTACAACCTTCTACATCTATGCAAACTTTTATTTGTAGGAGAATTCCTTTCTCTAGGAGAAAGAGAAATTGTCACCATGTGATCAGCTAATTTCTGACACGCGGGGTTTTACCCCTCCCCCAGCGTGGGGAAAAATATCTCCCGTGGATCTCTTTTAACTATGCACAATCCATAACTTTGGCAATGTATATACAGTGTTATTTCTGCAAGGCAGTTTTCCAGGGTTAGGGGAAGTGGTTGCATTCTGCTAAATGGATCCTTTGTGGTGAGTGCAGATTTATGCCCAGTTTTGATTTATAATTAAATTAGCTTCTAATTTGCAATATGTGTGTCTGTGTTTAAAATGTATCTAATCTGTGAAACTGAGGACGGGGGCACTTTAAATGAAAATCTACCTTTCGCCTCAAGGGTTTCTTTATGAAGGGATAGCCGGGAGGGCAGCATTCAGCAGGAAAGCGGGGCTGTAATTTCCATTAGGAGATGTCAATCAATCCTTCTTTTCAATACATCAATTAATAAATCCGATTGGTGCTGCGGGCTGCTCCCCCAGGGCACTCTTGATGGGTGGATGGGGAAGTGTGAGGGGAAGGCAAACTTGAGAAGGGAAGCCTCTTCAGGCAGGACCCCGCTCCCTCTTGCCTCCTCCTGCAGCCCGGGCTCTCGGGGCCGGCTCGGACCCCAGCGGAGGTGACGCCGAGCCGGGCCCGAGCGCGGGCGGCGCGGCCCCGCAGGGGGAGAGCAGAAGCGGAGCCCGCACCAGCGGCTCCTTCGGGGCTCGGCGTCTTGCAGCGCTAAACTAGCCCGGCCTGGGGAGGTACAGCCGATGCTCCCCACGCACGCCCGGAGACACGGCGTCGTGGTGCGGTGGTGTGGGTGTGCACACGCCGCTGCCACAGGGCCTGGGACCCCCCGTCTTAGTTGATTTATATTTAGGCTTCACTTGTTTAAACGACCCCCGCCTCCCCCCTCACTTGGTCCCACCCCACGCAGCTCCAGCCCGGGCGATAAACATCATCATTTTGTTCGGTTATTTTCAAACTGAACTGCAGCACCTAGGTTTCATTTTTCACAATTAAAAAAGGGCCGGGATGCTAGGAAACTCCTCCAGTCTGACAGTTCAGCCTAGCCCCGTTGCTCTCTCTGCTGTTACAGTGTTCTCCACGTATACATATGAACGGGGAAATGGGTGGAAAAGAATATTTCTTTATTACTGCTATTTCGAAACGGGCAGATGTAGGAATTCGATGGTCGCTCTCTAATTTAGCAATGACATCAATTCTCCTTTCTTTTTAAGTGGTGCTGATAGTTCCAAACAATACCAGTGCTGTGAGTATTTGGGTAGCTGTAGGAAGCCAAAGGAAATCACGGCACAGTGATGCCAAGTGCCCGAGTGGTGAAGGCTGGCCGAGCTGGGACAGGCGCAGGTATGTGGAGGGGGCTGGGGCGGGCCAGGGGCGCCGGGGGCCTCTCGGCGCGTCTCCCCCCTTCGAGCTTCATATACCCAGCAAACCTCGACACATCAAACTAATTCAATAGATCACCTCTTCCTGGCACCGCACATACAGGGTTCTAGAGAAATCCTGCTAAAGAAACGGATGACTTTTCTTAAACCCCGACTGATATGAAAAAGATCCTTAAAGAGAGAGCATCCTCAAACTACTCCGTAGTCATCATCATCATGATAAAGCCTGTCGGGTTGATTTAAAAATAGCACGATAGAGAACATGCCTGTCACTGAACGCTATCTCCTCAGCTTTTCCTTTTTTTCCCCCACCCTAAGCATACGTTTTTTATCCTCAGGTTTTGCGTTTTTTTGTTGTCGGTTTGAGTTGCTCGGCACAAACGTCTTTGCGTGTCTCTAATGTGCAGGGAAACGCTGTGTAAAGACAGGGCTGACAGTGGGAGCACTGGAAGTCTGATTTTGCAGGTTGAACTTTGGGAAGAAAAGAAGTAAAAAGAAGAGAGAGAGATTGAGAGAGAGTCTCCCAGGCAGCTTGATCCCATTAGCTCCGTCCTTGGGTTGCATATTTATACGGTCTAGGAGGTGAACAGATGGACTATCAATTTAATTCCATCTTCAACACCATCAGAGATTGATTTTCTACTCGCTTTTAATTTTGCCATAATTAATTAGATCATTACAACTGTTTTCTATTGATCTCCCTATTTAAACCTCAGATGCAAAGGGACTTCAGCAGATCCCTTAAAAACACAGAAGGGAAAAGGAACAGAGGGGGTTGCAAACTTTCTGAAGGTTTTTTCTGTTTCGACTTAGAAGATTTTCAGTGGAGAAGAACGAAAAAAGCCGCTATGGCCTTTTCTTTTATATGGCCTTTTTTCGTTGACTGTATATTTTTCCTTTACATTTTGGTGAATCTTTGTGATATTTATATATAACATGCAACATAGATAATATATTTAATTGGTCCAATTATGAAAAATATGATCGCATGTGTGTATGTGTGTATATATGCATATATGCACAAATACAATGTGTTTAATACAAACATTCATTGACGTGGTGCGCATATATTTATATATGGGGATTTTATCGATAGGAACCAGATTTGGTTCTCTAAAGGGTGGGGGATTTTATTTGCCTGCTGCATGTGTCTCTCTGTTTAGTGTACCTGAATCACTCCCTAGATGGGGGATGTTTCACCCTGCGACGCGACCAAAACCGATAAAAGAAAACAAGAGCTGTAAACCCCAGCTGCAAACATAAGCCGGAGCCTTTCTTTCCAAGCCTCCCCTTTTAGCAAACGGTTAGCAACCAGGACAGTAGGACGGCTCTGTGCTGACAGTCGACGACGTTTGCATTTTAAACCTCCATTTAGGTTTCTGTCTTCCTTTTTTTATAGTTCTTAAATTAAAAGCTCCGTTTCTATATGTAATTTGGAAGAAACAAACCGCGTAATTGTGCCCTTACCGCGAGCGGGAGCGCAGAGGAAAAGCTTTCCCCTCCGAAAGGGGCTGTTTGAAGCTTTGTTTGCAAATCATAGCACTGAAGCCGGGGGGGATCAGCCCCCACCAGCGGGCAGGAGAGGTTTCGGGGGCGGTGGGGGCGCAGAGAGCGTCGCGCCCCCCGGGCCGCCCCCGCGGGGCCGGGGCTGCCCCCAGCCCGGCTCGCCGCCCGCCGCAGCCCCGCCGCCCAGCGCGGCGGGCCCGGCCCGGCCCGGTGCGGTGCGGCCCGGCCCGGTGCGGCCCGGCCCGGTGCGGCCCGGCGCGGCCCGGTGCGGCCCGCAGAGTCGCCGCCGCGCCCGGCAGCCCCGCGCCGCCCCGCGCTGGCGGAGAGCCCCGCGCCGCGGGAGCGCAGCTCGCAAGCAAAACCGCCCCGGCAGCAAAGTTTCACGCGGTGGGGAGGGAGCTTGTGGGGGGAGAGTTTAGGCGATACCTTGAGCTTTCTCCAGGCGGGAGAAAACTCCGGGCCGCGGCAAGTTGCCAAAATCGGAGTGCGAAACAGTCTGGGGGCTGCGAGCGGGTCGCGCGGGGCTGGCGCGGCGCGGGCGGGCTGCGAGGCGAGGCAGAGGCTGCGGCAGAGGCTGCGGCCGGGCAGGGCAGGGCAGGGCCGGCAGCAGCCCGGCCCCGGCGCCCCGGCAGGCTCCGCTGTGGGGGCTGGCGAGCTCGCGCGATAAACTAGGGGGGAAACCAGCCCTGTGACGGGGCTGCAGCGGGCGCCCTTCAGGAGAGCGGCAGTTAGCAGGTGAGATGGCAGTGTTAGAGGAGAATCTGGTTAGGCGAGGAGCGTGTGGGTGGAAGAAAGCAGAGGCAGGCTGCCTCCTGCCAAAGGAGGGAGTTGGGGGTGACGGTCTCATCCCTCCCTGCTGAATATTCAGCGCCCCCCCCTCCCCTTACCTGCTCTCCCTGAGCTTTGAGCCATGGCTCCTCTGCCTAATGGCCCGTCTCCCCGGGACGGCTGCAAACCAGTAGATCCGCCGCGGCCTTTTCTTCGCTTCTCTCCTCCCCGCTTGGGTGTCTTGCTTTCCCCCGCTGACTTTCGAGATCTAGGCGCAACCACCCAAAACTAAACGGTTTAGATAACAACACACACACACACACACGCACACACACCAGAGCACCACCACCACCAAAAAAAAAAAAAAAGCCAGCCACAGAGAAAGAAACGCCGCTCTACTGAGCCGGGACAGGCTAAAAGGAGGGGAAAATAAATAACAATCAAAGCAAATGCAGCGCTGCTGCTTATAAAAGTGGAGAGGGACTCACCTGCTCCAATGTACAGGGCTGTGCAGCCGGGAAGGGAAGGGGGCTGGGTGGGGGACGTGGGGGGGGCAGCGCCTGGACTTTGAATCTGATCCCCCTCTGCCCCCCTCCTGCAAACTGGCTACCTGTAGGGAAGTCTTGTTGCAACAGCAGATTAATTTGTTGTCTTATTACCATAAAAATGTGCTTGGAGAGGGGCTGGCAGGGAGAGGGGGACACGAGCTGAGGCAGGACGGAGGAGGACTTCCCCGCGGCTGGCAGCGGCCACAGGCGGGGGGCTCCAGCCCGCGGGGCCGCGGCCGTGCGCGCCGGCGGCTGCGCGGGGGCGGGGGGTCCCGGCGGCAGCGCAGCCCCCCGGCGGCCCGGCCCCGGCCCCGGCCCCGGCCCCGGCCCCGGCCCGGGGGGTCCCGGCGGCCCCAGCTGGGGAGGCCGGGCCGGGACTCCGCCGTCCGCTCTGGGTGCAGTGACGGCAGCTCCGCGCAGGCTGCCCCAGGAGCGCTCGGCTTTGTGTTTCTGAGAGATTGTCTGTTTGTCCATCCGTCCATCCGTGTATCCGTCCACTCCTCCTCGCTCCCACCGCCGCATTTTGGTAAAAGCTTCGCGATTGAAAATAAATAAGTAAATAAAGCAAAGCTACAAAGAAAAGAAGAAAAATTCCCAGTGCTAAAGACATCACTGAGCGAATATTTTTCTTTTTCTCTTTCTACCCCCCCTCTTCCATCTCCCCATTGATTGAAAGTCTCTCTCAGCTCCAACAAGGAGTCCTAGGAAAAATGAACCATTCTGCTATCGATTCTTCATTAAAATTACATTTCTGCATTTGCTAAATTGGTTTTAAAAAGCTTCCCCTGTTATTATTGTCTTGTCAAAGCCGGCGGTGCTGGGCAAACAGTATTTAAAAGCTTGGGACCTCTCCAAGATGAGGCTGTCGGGGGTTTTGTGTGTGTATGTGTTTCTTTTTCTAAAGTGTTTAGGAAAATGTTAACAAAGCAGACTGGCAAAAAGCATGCCACAGACAAGTGGATCATTGTAAAAATAAAAAAACGTGGAGGGAGCGCTTTCCTTCATAACACTTAAGAAACATCGATTGTCGCTTCAAGCAAAGAAAAAAGTTTCATTTTAAATATTAAAGTGGGACGCAAGAAAGTCAATAATGGCAGCAATGAGTATTTTTCTAAGACGTCTTCTCCAAACCGGCTTTAAAATAGGCACCAGATTTGTCTAGCGCATTTCCTCACCTCGCTGCCGACTGAGCCCTGCCCGCAGCCGCACACTCGTACTGCTCTAAAACGTGCTTCCGCGGGGAGATGTTTAAATAAGTCCAGCTAACCCTCACACACACACACACACCATATTCCTCCAAACCTAGCCCCAACAAACCCCACGGAATCCCCCTCCTCCCTCCCCAAACTGGTGTGGGAAAAACCCAAGAGGGACTCTGGGAGATTTACTTTGAATTCTGCAAATCTCTCTCGAAAGAGCAGGGAAGCAGAAATGTCTTCCTGATGTGTTTATCCCCTAATCAGTTCATTAGTTATAAACAACATGACATTAGAAGTTAGGAGGCAGTTGATATTAATTTTTATTTAACTAGTTGATGTTTAATCCGTCACGCCAGGCTGCTTAGAGAGAGCTGCCTGACACAAACCAGTTAGAACTTCATACACAGCGATGATTGTCCGGGCACCGGGACAAACAGACGGAAGAGGGGGGAGAAAGTGAGTGGTAGGGGCAGGGGGAATGGGGGGGCAGGGAAAAGGGGCAAGAGGGAGAGCGGCAAACCCGTGCAAGAGAGCAAAGCAGTAAAGGAAGCTGGAAAATACCCCCCCCCCCCCGCGAGGAATAAAGAGAGGGAAAAAGAAAGACATGAAGCAGCAGAGAGGGAGGGGAAAAAAGAGGGGAAAGGACCATAAGGAATACCGCAAGGCAGCTGAGCCGAGCGGACCGGGCGGAGAAGGGGGCCGCGGCGGCAGCGCTGCGGGGCGGGGGCCCGCGGGGCCGCGGGGCGCCACTCGGGAGAGCGGACTTCGCCGCCGGGCAGTTCCTGATCGTCATGAAATTAGGCGCCGCTTAATTAGCCCGGGCCGGCCGGGGATTGCAGCAACACATGTGGGCGCCGGGATGCACGGGCATCGGGCTTCTCCCGGCTTTCCGGGTGTAACAGCTCCTTTCGGCGTCCAACTGCGACCCTTAACCACAGAGCAAAAGTGCTACTGCAAATCGAAGGAGTAAATGATTAAGGATGGGAGACTCGTGGGTACATTCACAGCCACACACCTCTTCCCACCTTAAAGCCGCACTGAAATATCTAGAGTCTAGAATTACAGACTCACCTGCTATAATCTCTATTTCCCCCCTTATAGCAAACTGGCAGTCTACAAATGAATGTAGGGTACATGTTTCTCTGTAGACCGAGCGAATATGTATATACGTGAGTCTCTACTTTTTACCCACCGACCCTGGCAGACCCTCTCGGTGCAGAGATGCGGCGGGCATGTGGGGCCACCCGCCCGGGTGCACTTCGTGGTACCCTGCCTTTTCTCCCTGCGTGACCAATGTGTGTTATCCCAACAAGTCCATCTTCTGTGGCCGTGACTGTAGACACTTAAGTCTGTCGTGTTACTGCTCTTATGCCCTTTCCTTGTGTCTTTTCATTCAGCACTCTTTGGAATGTATTAATATTATCCATTATTATAATTATGTTTGAATATATTCCACGATTAAAATATTTCTTGGCGAACCAGGAAAACCCTCGATAATAGCTTCGTGCATTTCTTTCCCCGGACGCCTGTTCCCCCGTGCGGCTCTAGCCGTATGACTGTGACTACAGGGAAAGTGTTCCTGCCTACGACCCATATTTTAATATCAATTTCCATATTAATCAATCACCCCATCTATCTGCTGGATAAAGGAAATAGTTCACATTCCGAAGAAAATTGCCTGCTTTCCTGCAGTTAATAGTTAACTCCGGAATAGAAAGTTCCCAGGGAAATGCGGAGGCAGAACGAGAGCGGTTCTCCGTGCACCCAGCAAGCACTGGCCACTAATTCCCTTTAGCTGAGATAGTTCAGTTCATAAAAGCCCTCCTGGAGAAACCTACTCCTCCGCTCCGGACTCAAGTCCCCGGCTGCCTATTCTTTTTAGGAAAGAGATCTGGACTGAGAGTTTTAAGGAATAAACTCATGATGGGGGTGTAGGGAGGAGGGGGACAGGCTCTTCTTTCCCTATAGATCGAGACAGAAACTAACTGCAACAGGTAATAGGGAAGACACCAGCAACGGCAGGGAGGAGAGGGGGGCATATTAGCGTCGAAGGAAAATGCACACTTTTCGGCTGTTTGTTTCGAGAGAATCGGCAGGAAGTTGGTGCCTTTCCCTTTGTCTGGCGTCTTCTCTGCCTCCCTCCAGGGCAGGGTGCGCTATGGAAGGCAGAGAGGATGGGAGCGAGGGGAGCGGGCTGCGGTGCCTGGGGGGCACCGAGAGGCACCGCGGGGCCGGCCGAGCCTCGAGCGGCGCCCGGCTGCGGCGCCCGAGGCTGCTGCTGGCGCTGCCGGCGGCGAGCGGTGCCCAGGGCAGAGGCGGCCTGGTGCCCTGGCGGCTCGGGGCGGCTTCGGAGGGGCAGGCGAGCTCATGGCGCCGTGCTGCGGGGCTGCCGCCGTGCCGGCCTGGCCAGTGGCTGCCTTTCGGTGGTGGCGGTGGTGTTATGGGGGCGACAGGAAAAGGGCAGAGAGCACGGCGGGGAACGGGGCTCCCTCCGGTTCGGGACTGTCCGGTAGAGGCTGTGGGACGAGTGGAGACAGTTTGGGTCATCAAAGTTGGAGATGCTGCCGGCACGGGGAGACGCCGCCCTTCGCGGTGGCTGGGTTGCGCTCATGGCGGAGAAGCGGAGTGGCAAGGGGCTTGCAAGAAGCCCAGGGTGGAGAAAAGATGGCTGGAGAGGCGGTGGGCCGAGGCCGCCTTGGCCGGGGCGGCGCGGGCGGGGCCGGCGGGGCGGCCGCAGCGCCCCGGCCCCGCGGCGCGGGTGTGAAGCCGGCCGGCGCGGGCCGCGGGGCCGCACGTGGCGGGGAGGCCGCCGGGGCGGCGCGGGCGCGGGCGCGGGCGCGGGCGCGGGCGCGGGCGCCGGGCCCGGCCTGCTGCGGGAGGCGGCCGCGGGGGCGGCCCCGCGCTGAGGCCGCTGACCTGCGAGGCGGCCGCGGCTGCGGGCGGGCCCGGCGGCGCCGCCGGCGGGGCCGGGAGCTGGCCCGGAGGTGGGCGGAGGGGGCTCCACCCCCGCTGGCCTGGGGATCGCAGTGCCCCCCGGGTGGGCGGCGGCACGGCGTGGCAGGCAGAGCTGGCTCCAGCCCCGAGGTGGGCACCTCTGGCAATGTTTTGCAGCGCCGGGAAATGATTAACCCAAAGGTCTGAGCCATTTGCAAGGCAAACGCTTGCCCTGGCCGCGGAGAAAAATGAGAGCAGCTTCCCACGCTTCCTCCCACGGGGTCCCACGCCGCTGTGTGAACTCCCCGCCGGCCCTGCCTCCGGGCACGGCCCCACCGCTGGGGGCCCGGCTCTCCCGAGCCGGGGCTGCCCCCGCCCGCCCGCCCGCCCGCCCGTCCGCTCGCCGCCGCGGCGGGGAGAGCGGGCCGCAGCGCGGCGGCCGCGCTGCCGGACGAGCGCTGCCGCGGGGGCCGGCGTGGGGCGGCCCGCGGCCCGGGCGCGGCTCCCGCGGGGCCGGCGCGCAGCGCGCAGCGGGCGGCCGCGGGGCCGCGCGTCTCGCCAGAGGGGGCAGTGCAGATCGGCCGGAGCCGCGGCCGCGGCCGCTCGCCCCCCGCCGCGCCTGCAGCGCCGCGCCGCCGCCTCGCCCTCCGCCCGAGCCGGGACCGGGGCTGCTGCTCTAACCCGAGCCGGGGCGGGGGGCTGCTTCAGCCCCGCAGGGGAAGGCCATTTTTAACTCTGCTGTGGTGAGACTCAGATTCAAAGCGCTTCCCCAAATGTTTCCACCGACCTGTCCCGTCGCCCCTTTCCGGAGGCGGCGGCGGGCGGAGCGGGCGAAGTTGCTCGGGGATCCGGGCTACTGCAGCCCCTGTGCGGTGCCGGCTCGGGAGCGGGCGGCCGGCAGCGCTCTCCCGGGATTTGGGGAGACATCGGTGTAGTTCTCTTTTCCTTCTCCAGGGAGTTCAACATAAGTTTCTAGCTCGAGGCCGGGGAACGCAGCAGCCGGGTGGCCTGCGATTGCCCTACGCTTAGGGACAGCCTGGGGTAGAAGGGGCTGGGGACCTGCCCTGAGGGCTTGGGGGATTTGGGGAGTCGCCCTGCGGAGCAGGGGGGAATGAGGGAGTCGGACACACAGACTGGGACCCCGATCGCCGTTGCCATAACTAAAGAAAAGGAAGGGAAAACTGAAAGATTACATCAAAAGAAAGAGAGGTTGGAGAGAGAGCGCGCACATTGCATTAACGTGCAGAAGGGGAAAATAAAAGGATGGAAGTAAGTGAGAAGATGAAAATCAGGATGGATGGATAGAGAGACAGACATTGATTTTTACTAATATTAGAGAAAAGGGACTGAATAAAAGAAGGGGATATTTAATTTGAAGATGAAAAGAGAATGGATGGATGGATGGATGGATAAATAGAATAGTGATAGAATTATAATGCGAAAAAAAAGAAAAATAGGAGAAGAGGAAAACAAAATGAAAGAGAAGCTGTATTGGTTCTGGACAGAGAGAAGTGAGTGAGCGGGCCAGAGGGAGAGAGAGAAGAAGAGAGAAAAAAGAAAAGAGAAGAAAAGAGAAAAGAGAAAGGAAAGGAAAGGGAAAGGAAAGGGAAAGAAAGGGAAAAGCGAAAAGGCGTTTTTAAGAGCCGTCAAACAGTTGGTAGGCATCAGAATTAGAACGGAAAAGCAGAAACATTTATGGCAGTCCGCGCCCAGGCGATTTCCCCATTGGCGTTTTATGGAGCTCCTAAATCTCCGCCTAACGCTGTTTTGAACTGCAAGAATTATTTCCCGCACCCTTTTCTTTGCAGGTTCATTTAGACTTTCCACCGCGGCGCGCCCGCGGCTCCCGCGCACGCCGCCGGGCGCAGGTGCCTGCTGCCGGGCCGCGGCGGCGCCGCTCGCCCCTGCGCCCCTGCGCCCCTGCGCCCCTGCGCCCGCGGCGCCGCCGTGGCCGCCGCCGTGGCGGCCGCCCGGGGCTCGGCGGCTCCGCTCCGCCCGCGCGGGCCCGCGCGCCGCCGTGGGGGAGCGGCGGGAGCCCTCCGCGGCCCCGCGCCCCGGGGCTCCGGCTGCTGCCGCCCGCGGCCGCAGCGGGCGCCCTCGGAGGGCCGCGGCAGCAGCAACAGTTCCCTGGCGCGCCGGGAGGGGAAGGCCGCTCCTTCCCGCGGGGCGCCGGGGGTGGGCAGCGGGGAGACGCGGCCCGGCGGCGGAGCGGGAGGCTGCCGGGGAGGCTGCACGTCCGGCCCGCCTGGTGGGAGCTCTCCCCCGGCCGGGGGGCACACGGCCACGCGAACAACAAAAGAAGGACCTGGAGGTGCGGAGAGCTGGGGAAGCGAAGTGGCTCTCCCTTCCCAGCCAGCCTGTCCTTACACGCCGCCTCCACCTCGGTGGAAAACTCCAAACCTCGGTGGAAAACTCCAGTACCCCATGCATCAATAATAATCATAGCAACAACAATAACAATAATGGCAACAATGATAACGTATTTCCGAATATTAAAACCTAAGAAATAAATGTCCTCATACACCCGCTGCCTCCTGGATCCCTTGATCTCTAGCCCTTGCTGAGTTTTCAGAGGGTTTGGGGGCTGGAGGAGGGTTGGGAGAGGAATGTTGATGGGAAGAATAAAAGCCGGGGAAGATGTAACTCGTGTGCCTTTCACCTTAGCCCAGGATCACAACCATTGTCCTTGTGACAAGAATCTCTGTTATGGTCTGGGAACTACAGAGAAAAGGAAAGTTTGCAGGTCTGTCTCCTAACTCTGCTGCGGCCAGCTCCCCTCCTCCCCCCAGCCCGCCCGCCACCCCTTGCTAGCCCCCAATCTTTGAACCAGTTGATATAAAAGTGTGTGTGGGGAGGGATAAAAGTTGCAATCCCTCATGGGGGGAGAAGGCTGCAGGGGCAAAAGCAAGTTAATTTCCAGCCGATTTCTCATTACTCTTCTTAACGCCTATAAGGGAGAGAAAATTAGGCACACAGCACACGTTTTGGCCACTTCATAAAAAATGCAGATTTGAGAGATGATGTGAAATGTGCCCTGGAGTCAATGATTAAAGATAGCTGACTACATTTTTTTTTTCCTATTTGGGGTTGAAATGAGAAATGCCCCTGAGCTCTCTAGGTCCAGGAAGAGTCCTTTAATAACTGATAAATTGGCCCAGGAACTCCATCTCCCCCCCGCCCTACCCTCCTCACCATCACCCCCCCGGGCATTAGGGGACAAATACACCCCGCTGCTCCTCGCCGGCCCCTCCACAGGCATCGCACTCGGCGGCATTTCCCGAGCGGTGCCCGGGGGTGCGGGGGCGCTGCTGGCAGCCACCCTGCGGGAACCGGGCGAGGAGGGCTGCAGCCGCTCCTGCCTTGTCCCCTCACGGCAGAAGCTCTCCCTTCCACGATCTCTTTGGCGTGTCAGCTTTGCCTCCGAGCTAACCAAGGGACGAAGCTCCTGATTCCACAGAACTAAAGAGCTGCATTTAAAAGTAATTCAGGAAGGAGGTTGCCAGCCTGGAAATAGATTTGTTTTTTGTTTTGAAAGCGGAGAAAGTTGCAAAGGGCTGATCGTAATGGGCATCTCTGACAGCTGCAATCTGTTCGCTGAGTGCCGGGAGTTTTCTCTTTTGGCAAGTTTCATAATAAAGTTTTGTAACCGGCGAGTCCCACGTGAAGGAGGGACACCCGCCCCCGCCACGGCCACTCGCAAGCGGACAAAGAGGCTTTCCGCAAGCCCTGCGAGGGGGACGTTTAAAGACACAATGAAAGACAACCGACACGAAGAGCCCAAGTCTGTCACTTTTCCCTCGCTGGCATCGAGGGGGCAAAAAGCCTCGGCTGCTGCCTTCCAGGGCTGGCTTCATCAAGGAGAGCCGCCGTAATAAATGTTGAGGGAGGGGCGAAGACGAAGAGTCACCTCAGAAAAAAAGCGGCTCAATTTCTCACTTTCTCAAATGCAGCCTTCCCTTCGGCCCCCACCACAAACTTGAGAAGAAGAAAAAATAGAAAGGGAAGGAAAGAAAAGAAGAAGGAAAATAAAATCAAAGCTTTCCAGCCCGCTGGAAGAAGAAATGTGTATTTCTTTTCTCTAAACACTCCTAATTTTTCAACCCAATTGAAAATAATAAAATGTATAAAGAAAGCAGGGATGCAGTTTTCCAGAGCTCAGCTGCTGAATAACTCCTCATCAACTGCACCGATTTCTTTGATTAATCCCGAGGTCTAAAGCAGAAGCGGTTCCAATATGATACCTTACACGCCAAGCTGCTTCTGCTTCCCTACTTTGTTAGAATCGTTTATGTGCAATTTTTTAACAATAATTTCAACTCCTTTCCCCCTTAATAAATCCATTTTTGAAGCGGTACCTGCTTTCTAATTGCCCTGAATAAATGTCTTTTCCCTATCTCCAGCTTTCTAAATCCCTCAGCACCCTGGTGGGAAGGAGGTCGTAGGCAGCAGACAGGGGGACCAGACCACCTCAGCTTCTGGTAATTTCCTCCTGCTCTGTAGTCAGGAACTTGTAATTTCGTGTGCAAAACCACGCAGACCGACGTGCACCCTCTTAATGGGATTTAATGTAACTATACACGATTCTTTATACAACTATGTATCTAACGAGTTCTCTTACTGCTGGGTGTATTGCCAGTTCTCTGATTCCCTGCATAACTATAAGTATATATGTTATATTCACAAGTACACGTGCATACACGAAATAACTGCGTCTGTGGAGAGGAATACGTGGAAGTATATAGGAAATGTATATTATAAAACCAAATCTCTATATCAAAATGAATAGATTTTAATTTATATATATATTATTGCCTATAACCATTTCTTTTGGAGACAGCTAGGGAACATTTAATATGTGGAGAGATGCACCTGTACAGAGGTTTGAAAGTGAATGCCCCTGCGTGGTTGTATAGTCTATGTTTATGCACATCTGTCATGTGTATATCTCCTTCTTTCTCCTTTTGTGTACGTATAAAATATTAGCATGATGTTTTAGAAAAGCTGTAAGCTCTGCACAGTTCTTCACCCTTTTGCCAGATGATGCTGTTGTTTATAAAATCACACTTCTCTGCTAGGCAGCCTGCACCCTCCGCACTCATCTGCGTTACCGAGTCATTTATCCAGCTTCCTTCGCTCCCCGAGTCGCCCGGCTTGGAGTGAGCCGGGGCACCAGATTCCGGCCTCGCCGGCGCCGGGGCCGGGGCCAGACTGCTCCTCGCGGGGCGGCAGAGAAGCGGCGGCGGCGGCGGCGGAGGACGCGCGACCCGGCGGCGGCAGCGGCGGCAGCGGCGGCAGCGGCGGCAGCGGCGGCGGCGGCAGCAACGCGGGGCCGCTTCCCGCCCGCCGCTCCCGGGGCTGCGGCCGCGCCGCCGCCGCGAGTGCGGGGCTGGGGCTCGGCCGGGTCCCGCGGGGGGCTGGAGCGGCCCCGGCGTGCCTGCGCCCCGCTGCCTGGTGTCCTCCCGCTCCCCGCGTGTGCGCGTGTGTGAGTGTGCGAGAGATTTTCCTGGGCTGGCTTTGGGCTGCTTCGCAGGAGGCGCTAATTAGAGTGTAACTGCCAGGTCACTGATTTCATGTTACCAGAGTTGTTGTTGTTGTTGTTGTTGGTTTTGACATGAAATATCAGCCCGGATCAGAGGCAGTAGGAGCTGGGCAGAGGATGGTCTCCTATGAGATCCTCCAAGCCCACAAAACCCAATTAACCTAATACTCACACACTGCTGGCTTGGGAGTTTCAACCTGCAGACCCGGGGATCTGTCTATTTTCCCTTTGTTGCTTTGTTGTAAGTCTCCTTCTGAAGCCGAGATCTGAATGCAGGGAGCATTATCAATGACTTTTAAATAATAACAAAGGGAGAAAATAAAAATAATTAGCCCCGCCTCTTCTAGTTTCAATTACTCTAATTAAAAACCCGAAAGGCAATTCCTAGGCAATATCTAATAATAGAATTAGCAATCGGATCCATCATTTCACACGGGGATTTACTTGCAGGGGTACTCTGCGAGCTCTATTAATAATAATAAAAAATCCTACTAACCCTCTTTTTAAAATTAATAACTCTGTAATTATAATAATTTTATGTGCCTTTTTATAAGAAGAGGTTAATGTTGCCACAGTCTGGGGATGGGAAGGATGAAGTGAAGCGAAATACTGCTGCTTAAACTGACACCTTCCTATTTTATTAGGAGACATTATTATTATCAGACATCTGCAGGTAGAGAATTAAAATTAAAATCGCTTTCAACAATTCAATACACTTTTTATCAGCCATCTATCTGAAAATCATGAACATTCATCATCGGAGGCATTCTCCCTGAAAACAAGAACCCATTCAAATTTTATACAAATTATCATATTTATCATAGTCTGAAACTCTGGAGTAACATCTCCACAAACTGTCTGCTAACTCCCCAGGGAACTGAATTCCACTCCATAGTAGCTCAGAGCAATTCTCTCTCTCCCTCTCCCTCTCTCCTGGCCCTTTCACACTCTCTGCTTCCTGCGACTCAACAGCCCTGAGAAGAGAGAGAGCGAGAGCGCAAAGAGAGAGTGAGAAAGATGCAGCGACAAACAACATTAAAATAACAGACAACAAAGCGAAATGAGATCTCCACCCATCGCAAGAGAAATAAGTTTTGCCTGGTGCAGCAAGACTTTAGAGCCAACCAACTCTCTGTGCCGATTTTGGAAGAATGGCATCGATTTATCTTTAAGGTTGATGTGTTTGTATGAGAATATTATTATTAGTGGAAGCGATAATAATAATATTATCAGATTCCCCTCCATATTTTTTGAAAACGCTCCCAGTGTTTTGCCTTGCAGAATTCCGCCGGAGCAGCGAAATATATTGGCTGTTATTTATATGGGCACTTGGTGTTAGTGACAAATGAAACGAATCGATGCTTCCTGTTTGCGGTTTTGGATTAGACAAATCACTTCCCACGCGTTGCTAATGGCAAAAAGTTCATCAGCGCTGAATCGGGGGCGGGCGCCGCGGCGTCCCCGCGCGTTTGGTGCCCGTTTGCCAGACCCCGCTTCCCACACGGGGGGAACCAGCCGCAGCGGGGCTTCGGGGCGCCCCCTCGGCCCCGGCTCCCCGCGCCCCCCGCGCCCCCCGCCGCCCCCCGCCGCCCCCCGCCGCCCCCAGCCCCCCCGCCGCCGCCGCCGCCCCCCCGGCCCCCCGGCCGCCCCGGCCCCCCGGCCCGGCCCCGCGCACCCCTCGGCCCCGCGGAGAAAAGTAGTTCCAATACAATGTTTGTTAACTAGGTTATCTAGGCTGTAGAAGATTTTAATGTTGAATTTTATAGCTTTACCACGCTCTACCGTCCTTGTGAATATTGTAATATTGCATTTTTTACAAGTTACTCTTCTGTTAATGTTCCAGCTAGTAACTTTTATAATCCTCCTCAATGAAATTTTTTTGTATTCTTCCGCACCGTTAACCTCAATGGCGGCACCTCAGCCCCTGGCAGGAGGCAAAGATGAAATGAATTCCTCTTTAATCAGAAATAATAATAATAAAAACACACACAAGGCTCCCTCTGCCTTTTATTTCTGCTTCCCTTTTCAGGGAGGGGGCGATGCCTCAGGAGCCTCCAGCCCCCTGCCTGATGCCGCGCTCCTGGGGTGTGCTCCTGGCAGGGCCAGAGGTGGGTCACGGATGGGGGGGCACAGCCTGTGCTGCCCTGGTCCCTCCATTGGGGACAGGGGGACACGGCCCGCACAGCCCTGGTCCCTCCGTTGGGGACAGGGGGACACGGCCTGCTCTGCTCTGGCCCCTCTGGGCCCCCACCCTGTGCTGCTGCTTACTGTTGGCAGCCTGGAAACTGGCGGTGCTGCAGGCGTAAGCTGGCAGCCTTCTTGGAGTTGCCCACGACAGGAAAGTTCAGCACTTAGTTTCCTGCTCCTGTAATTCTTTCTGTGGATTGATTGAGGTGCTCCAGAGAGCAGCATCCTTAGAGCAAGTCCTGCTGGCTGCAGTCAGCTGGGCTCCGCTCGCTCTCTGGTTTCTGTTGACCTCAGCTGGGCTGGCGGTGCCTAGCTGTTCGTTGGCCTGGGTGGTCTGGGATGGGTCGAGAAGAGGTACGTATGCAGGGGATGAGCTCATACAGACTTTGAATGAAAGATATCCCTTTAGATGTGAATAAGACGAGAAATCACCCGCACACAACCCCCCCCCCCAACCTCTAGATGCCCTTACAAATGAATTAGACTTGCAAGCACAAATGATCAACACCCAGCAGCAAAAAGAATCATACGGCAATAATGAACCAAGTGCCCTTTAGCCCAGGGAGTGTATTTTGAACGTGGATTGGATGTTGTTATTTCCCTTGGTCGTTGTTAGCATTTAAGAACTTTGTTCTGAGGCTCAGCCTGACTCTTGCGAGAATGAAATATTGGAGGGCTTTGTATATTCATTGCAGGGCATGGGTGAGGGCTTGCCTTTTAACCCGATCTAGCAGCTATCTCCTAGAAGGTGCCTGGACAGTTCTTGGGATATTGTCACAGATCTTATCCTGACAGCAGTTCCTCTCAGAGCCCCAGCTCCTGGAGTCAAGTGATTACATGCAAATCTCAACGATCATGTATTAAAAAAAAAAGTGTATTTTTAGCCTAATATAGTTGCAAAGAAAAGCTTAATTCAGACCTCAGCAATCAAATGAAAAGGATATAAAGTTTATTGTTGTTTTGCAAACATTTCCAAGTGTAACCGATTCATGATTGTTCCAATGTTTGGGGATGGCAATGTACTCCTGTATATTTTGTTAATCATAACAGCTTTCTTCTTTAAAAACACAAAACAAGCTTTCTGGTCATTTCAAAGTATAAAGATCATTTTCCTCTCTTAGAATTCTACAACCAGGTAACCACATGAATTCATATGGTCCGTGGTTAAAGAATAACCTGAAAGCAAAACACACACACCAAGCAACTTATTTTGTATTTTTTCAGTTATACTATTTAGAACAAGTATAATAACTTCACTGGTGTGGTTTATTTTATATTTTTTTAAGGTGAAGAGGTCCAATAGGTGCAAGTTCCTCTTAAAAAAGTGAAATGATACAGGGAGTATATTATTTTAATGGAAGCATTATTAGTTAATTAATTAATAGTCTGGTATTGACTTGTAAGGCAAACATAGTATAAGATGGTCCTTGCTCTAAAATTTTCTTTTAGGAAAGAATTATTATTTCTCAAAGCACCTATCTTAGAACCTCATAGGATGCTTTTCAGAAAGCGCTTTTCAGAGTTAAGAGTACAAAGCAGATAAAGGTGATAATAGTATTTCCATGTTACTTATGAGGAGCAAAGGCAAAAGTAGCTGAAAGACACAAAGGAAAACAGTGACAGAGCTGGGAACTGCATTATTGCTAATTTAGTGAAGGCCTGTTAAACAAAATATCTAAGCTGTCCCCTCAGACCTGGGCAAAATGAGGAGCACAATTGCTGTTCTTGCCCAGAGAGCAGCAGGGTGCATCAAGCTTTCTGAATCCTCTGACGCTTTTGCACAAATCCACCCAGGCTCTTTTTCAGCTCATTGCAGAAGTGCCCAGGCAGCCTCTGGGTGCTCCTTTCAAGATACCTCTGAAGTGGCATGGGCTATGCAACACTCCCTTCTCAACAGGGGTTGGACATTATGCTGGTAACGTTGTTTTGGAGCAAATCTACCTTCTCTTGAGATGCTCTCAGGGCCCTGAGTGCACCAGTAGGCCTTAATTGCCCTGACTAGCCACACCTGGGGCCTCTACCCACCCTCCCCCACCCCCTCTACCTATGTGGCCCAGGGACCCAGGAACTCCATTTAAGATCAGGCCAGGGCACTGCTAGGGCTGTTTTGTAGATGTGCCTCTTTCCAGCCCTGCCTCTGGCTGACTCTGCCTTCTGAATGGACCTCAGACTTATGTTGCAGGTAGCTTGTTTCCTAGATAGCCTCTTGGGTGTGTGTTGTAGTTTGTCTTCAGTCTTTTGTTTGGCCATGACTCTTGTATGGACTCTGGACCTGCACTGTAGCCTTTTCTCCTGTTCTGCCTCTGGCCCTGTCTCCTTTTCCTCCTGACTGGACCCCCCTAGATGGACCATGAACCTGGTTTGTCCCTTGCTTTGCTTGGAACTGTCAATGGACCCTGTTGGCAGCACCTGGTTCTGCCTGCTGCCTTCAGCCCCTGCGGGACCGTGCCCCATCAGTGAGGGCACTGCCTGTGCTGGAATTGCCCCTAGCTCCTGGGTTGCCTTCACTTAGGGAGCAGCTAGCCCTTATTGCTCCCTGACAGAGGCTACTCCTTGTACCACAGAACGGTTGCAGAGCTTTGTACTTTCTGTTAAGGTTTACATCCGTTCTTGAGAGGTGATGATGCAAAAAGAAGGCCTGAAGTGTTATGGAGTGTTTCTGTTGAAGAATTACTTTGGATTCTTGTTGCTGTTTATTCTGACCTTTCACACCTTGGCTGAAGTCAAGAGGTCAAAGGATTAAGAAAGGCCCTTACTCCCCGGTGTTTGCTCGCCATCGGAGTTCAATAAATATTCACAAGGTAGAAGTTTAATGTTTTGTGAGGTGATGGTGGGGGACATCTGTCCTTCTTAACATCAACTTGGTGTGAAATCATCACTTCAAAACTATTTTCTAGGACCTATGGAGTCTTCCAGATGAGGCAAAACCTGATGAATAGATTAAGATCAATTGCTTTCACCTTCTTCCCTTGTCAGCTAGTATACTTTTTTTTTGGGGGGGGGGAGGTCAAAACCTTTCCATCTGTATTTATTCCTTATAAAAGCCTTAAACTCATTTCTATTCCCTCCTAAGTGCTAAGGAATTAGTCAAAATATATACCATTGAGCTCACTCTTCATACGTACACACACATGCAGAGGAAGTAATAGGAACCATTACTGGAACAGTAACCTCCACAATGATGCTATTGGCATGTGCTAAAAGTTAACCTGAATTTCTTCATTTATCAGCTGAGCTACAGCAGAGTTTTTCCACTCCATTATTTTCTTCTTCCCCCAATCCCACTGCTTCTGTTCTGAAAACAATTGTACTAGGTTTGAAGCTAGCCTATGACTACTGAAGCTATTCTGAAGCAGATCTACCAAAGTGTGTCCCTTTTAAGTGCCAGCCATTTTGGCTGGCATGTAGTATCCCATGTAGTATCTCACACTTGTTAGGGACAGGAAAAGGAAAAGCTGTAACTCTAAAACAAATAAGTTCATAGGTGTTGATTCTTCCTTTACTAACACATCTCTGACTCCTGAAGAACTTTTATTTTCCAAAAAGTTATGGAAAGACTCTCAGAAAGTCCAGAGCTGATTGCACTGGTGAAGTAAATGTGTCTTAGAACATTGTATTGTGTGGACCTACCTGATCTGGCTTTAAATTTGGTAGCTTGGGTATTATTTCTAGTCCACAAGCACAAAGTCCAGCTTGGACTAATTAAATACCTATTTAACCCCTCAGGAGGGTTTCACAGCTGATGCTGAGCTTCACACCATTATGGCAACACTGCTGCGATTTGCAAAGCTAGCACAAGTCTGCCCTGCACCATGGCTCCTCTGAGGAGGCTGGTGAGAACTGGATGTCCATGGGTAGGTCTAAAGAGGAAAGCTGGGAAGCCAACATCACAGAGCTGTGGGGCTGGGAAGCCTAGTGCTGTGTGTGGAAGAGGAGAATGTGCAGACAGACATTGCTCACCTAGGTGAAACAGGCCCTGCCTCTGTAAGTGGCTCTCATGCTGCATGGAGCACTGGGGAAAAACAGAGGATTCAGATGTTAGCTATGATTCCTTTAAAGTAAGGACCATGCTGTACAGCTCCTAGCACAGTGGGTTGCTGATCCATAGCCTGGGACCTGATATTGCTGCAGTACAGCTGGCAATGGTGGCAAAAGAGCTGATTATATGCTGGGCACAGGGAGTAGGGCAATACTTCTGCCTTTTTTTTTTTTTTTTTTTTTTTAGAGACTGGTTTGTGAGGAGGAAAGCACTTTTAGAAAGATGCAAATTAACATTAAGACTTTTTGCTGTTTAATGTGGTAACAAAAATCTGCAGTTTAAGACTACTCCATGTTCCTGCCTCAATAATGGACTGTGAAGAGACAAGGGTTTGATATTTAGCAAAGAGAACAATTCTTCCTCTTACAGGATTGTCAGCACCTCATCTCATAAGGCTGCTTTGTACACAAACGTGACCTAACAATATTTGTGTCTCTGTAGGTTTGCAGGGTATTTGCACTCTTTTGCAAGTATGTCTAGATATGCATGTTATATGCACATGTCCTGTAATGTATATACTTATATGCATATATTTGCTTACCTACATACATGTCAGTCTCCATGTCTTAGCATGTCCTAAGTGTGTGTGCGATTTGCATATGGTATCTGTGGTGAGAGAAATGTGTGAATGCTTGGGAATGAATGTGTGTATGAGTGGGAATGCATCCCTTTAAAGGCAGCTTTGAACATACATGCAGAGATGCACTTTTGTACTTCCCCCATATGTACAATCAAGCCAATATCAAGGTATGTATATGTGACAATACAGGCACATGTGTGCATCCCTGAGGTGGATGTTCTTATGCAGGCAGTCTGGGGATGCTTGACATCTACACATGCATGGGTGTCTGAGTCATGAGTGTGAGTGTGTGGGAATGCCCACATGCATGCATATGTCTATGTAAGATTGAACACATATGTGTGGGTAAGGGAGTGAGTGAGCTGCACATCTCCTCCTTTTGAGTACAAGTATAATACTGCAGTATCAGGAGGACCTTGGCTGACAGCCTGGCATTATCGGACATGTTTACAGAAGAAGGAGCAGAACAGAAAACACGAAAGTTATTCTTGTCTATCAGCTGAAGCGTTATAGAGACATCAACAAGCTCTTGTCTCATGCCAGCTTAATTCCTAGTTAATCAGCAGTCTGCTTGGGCAAAGGAAGGAGCTCGCATCAGGGGCTGATGATGAGCCAAACTTCCCAACACTGATTCGGGAGCCTGCAAGGAGCCCTAAGTACTGCTCTGCCTGCATTTAGCTGCATTGCTACCCTCTGCGCAATGCTCTGGGAGAGCTGAACACTTCATCAACTGTGTCCTGGTGTGAACCACTCCTGCACAGGGAATACAGGTTTGTTCTTTGGCTGTCATTCCCCAGAGGGTCAGCAAAGGTTTAATCTTCACTGTATATGATCAGATGCTTTATCCAGGCAAGTTTTAAATGATTCCAAGGCTTCCATCCCCTCCCTTGGGGCATTTCCACATAACCTGCAAGCTGACCCTTCCTTGCTTCTCTCCCATTACACCCAGTGAGACCTTCCTCTGCAGAAAGCAGGGTCTCTCTGTAGAGACCCTGCTCTGTAGAGATCTCTCTTCCTCCTTCCCCTGTTCATGGACTAAAACTCTTTACTCATGGGACTTGTATATTGCAGCTTAGGGTCAGATCTGTCTTTTAATCTGTCCTTCCCACCTGCTCCCTGTAAAAGCCGCCTTCCTTCTTGTTCTTCTGGCTGGCTTCTCTGATGACAACAGAGTGGTGTGGAAGGGTACCTGCATGCTCTGTGACTGGCATGTATTTATCACAGACCTACAGCCAAACTAATTTAAGTGCTGATTGCACAGATCCTGGCAAGCAGCCTGACAGTCACTTTCTGGGAGTGGCTAGCATGGTGTCCTATTGTACAAATGTGTGGACATTTGTGCAATGAGTAACAGAGTGGCAAAATGTCATCTGCAGATACTTGGGATTCAGATAAACAAGTTACCATGAAGTGAGTTGGGCTTGGGAATGCCTCCTGTTGGCTATTTTGGGCAGTCTCTGTGCACACCCTTCTCCTGTAGCACCCCGTAATCAGCGCAAAATCATCAAGGGAAACTCCCTGCAAAACCAACAAAAAAATTAGGGCTAAGCTACCATGAATTTCCTAGTTATTAGGAAATGCCTAGGGGCATTACGATATAGCTGGTGCTCTGTGTTCATGCCTTGCCCACTTTCATTTTGGGATTATATTGTGATTCCACCATTCATGTAACTCTCAGGATACGAGCTTGCCTTTAGCTTTGCTGGACATATTGATCCCTTATCTTCTTGGATGCTGAGCAGGCTGAGGTCTGTTCAGTACTTGAATGGGAAGGGACCAAGGAATCCTGGGTGCTGTGGCCATAGCTGTGGTGGGACACCTTGTGTGTTAGACTGCAGGTGTAAAACGAATGGAGGAACTTAGCTTGGCCCTGTTGTAACTGTTGAACTGACAGATGACAGAATTTGGTATCATCCACTCTTGTGTTTGATATACTTTGCCCCACATCATTAATAAACCTGTGAATTGGCCTGACACCAAATTCAGCTATTCCCTCCCCCTGTGCTGATCATTACTGTGTTACCTTACCTTTGTTTTACGGGCCATCAGCCAGGTTTCAGTACATGTGACAGTGCTCTGTGCAAGCCCATCTGGTGTTGCTTTCCTATTAGGAGTTTGCCAGGCCCTTTTCTCAAGGCTGCTACAATACTGCTGGCCTCTTCTACCTCTGCCCCCCCACTGATACAGGTTTATTTGTGTTCCAGACCTTTCCCAATTCTCTGTGACTTTCCTCAAATGGATTTTATCATTCTTATTGCTGTGAGCCCTGATAGCCCAGCAGAGGCCAGCATAACCGTGTGCAAGGTGCTGTACAACACTTGACAAACACACAGCACAGGCAGCGTAGAGACATCAGGCAGAAAAGGTTGAGAGGAGAGGAAAAAAAAGGCACTGAGAAGGTAAATGGCTTATATTACTTACCTAGCACCCTCTTATCAGAATTCCTCATTGCCGTTTGCTAGCAGGTTGGGTCTGATGCCCTCCAGTCTCTAGCAGGTGGAGCCCAGTGGAGGTGGTCTTCCCAACAGAGCCAGCCTAGCTGGGTTATTTCCATGGCAGTCGTTTGGGCTTCACTTCCATGCTATGTTATAGTGCCTCTGTCTGCTCTTGCAGTTCATAGTGGGAACTGCTCTGTGGTATCACCAGGCAATGTGTTAAGAGGTGGCTGCATTATCTTGCACGATCTTTTAATGTGCCAGAGGGGAGGGTATAGAGGCACAGTGACCTGCACTGAAATACTCCAGTTACCTCCCAGAATCAAACAATGCTGCATGCCTTCTGGTTAAGTTTGAGGAAAAAGTGACAGTATAGATGAAACCTCAGCAGTGTGACTGGTGTCAAATACTGACTTTCTAAAGTTTATTATTACTATTTTGGTTTCAGCTCTCCCCTGCACCATCTTCCACCCTGCTAAGAGCAGTACCTTTTGTTCTGCAACACTCACTCCCAGTCCTCCTTTTTGCTCTGCATGCCCAACCTCAGCTGCCCCCCTCCATGGCAAAATGCATAGCAAACTTCCTTGGATCTCAGTGCAGTTCATGGAAAAGTCTTTGCCCTGGCTGCATTGGGCCCAATACTGATTCCACCTAACTAGGGATGTCTGATTGGATCTCTTCAGCTAGAGTCCTGCAAATAGTCCAGGCTCCCTCTATGGTCAGTAGAGACAAAGCTGCAGTTGGGGGAGGCTCTTCCAGCCTAACGCTCAAGTTGCACTTTGGAGCAGTTCTTGGGCTTACAGGCTGACTGGGTGCCTGGCTGACTAAGGTGTGCCCATGAATTACCTAGATGAGATGAAGAGCTGGAGAAGACCTGGGGGAGACAGGTCTGCAGGTCAGACAAAGTTGTAGGAGACAGGAAGGACTGAGCAGAGGTACTCAGATCTGTCTCCTAAAATCTCCCTGACTGCCCTGTCAGTTCCAACAGTGGCGTAGATTTGATGGTCACTGCTGAGCAAGTGTATATCCCATCCCATCCCTGTCCTATCTTGCCTGGGGGGGGGGGGGGGCGGTCTCATAGCAGTGACAGGCAGAGAGGAGTGCTGCAGAGTAAAACACATGCTCTGACTGGGGCATCCAGCAGGCTGTGGCTGTAGCCAGGGGAGAAGGAGCTGAGACTGATGTGAAGGGTCGTTGCGCTTCTGCTGCTCTGTCCTCTTGCCAGGGCTTGGCAAATGCTCTGTATGTAGTGACTTGTTTCTCTCTTCTTAAACCTATCACCTTCATTATGAATGAACCAGGGACCTGTTCTTTGCCAAGAGGTGGGTGGAGAAGGCAGGAGGAGAAACTCTTCTTTGGATCAGAGTGGCAGGTAGAAAATGCCCTGGTGTGTCTGCTTTGGTCCTGTCCATCTCCGAGTCAGATTGAAAGGAACCTGTAAACATACTTCAGCTTCTCTGATTGCATCGCAGTCAGTCTGGGCACTGCTCTGGGGCCTTGTTTACAGTTTGGGAAGTGGTCTTTCCAGTTCCCACTCCCTCCTTGCTGCATCTGGATATGTTCCAAGACTCAACTCCCCCCTGTCAGCCCTAACAGTGATTAATAAGGACACACATTTCCTGGCTTTTGCACCCATTTTTCTTAAAGTCCTGCCTGCCAGTGGTGAGGAGCCTAAGATTATAAACCACCGCTGGCATATGAAGGGCCCTGGGGCAAGGAGTCTTGGAAAGGCTGTGATGCAGTTCCAGGCATGGAGAGAGCACAAGGCTGCTTACAGAGACAAATTCTGCTGTCAGCTGTAGATTTCCTGCAGTTGAAGGCAAACACTTGAATTTACAGTTCATTGTTATTCACACTGGATATCTTCTCAGGGGTGACAATTTCAATAGTACCTGTTGTAAGTACTTCTGGCTTTTGCAAAGCATTTCTTTACTGTCTCAAAGATCAAGAAAAGCCAACAAGGGGGCATCCTGGAATATTTTCCATTAGACTTGGAACTTTTTGCCTGTCACCTGGTTTCTCTGAGATGTAACCAGCCTGCTGTGAACCCAAGTGACTAAATGAATGTTCTTTTGCTTGCCTTTCTCAAATGGTCCATTGTCCAGGCAAATCTCCCCTTGTAATCAATGTAGACTTGACCTGAGTACAAAGCTCAGGAGCAGCCTCAGTGTAAAAATCACTGATAGTGACAGGGAAGCTTCTTGAGCTTGTTTCTACAGCTCTCCCTGCCTGCAGTAATGCTCCACTGCCAGTTCCATAACAAAAGCCATGTCTGAAACAGAAGTGTTTTTCTTCTCTACCCCACCTCATGGGGGAGTAAATGCCAGCTGACCATCTTGCCCATTTTAATAGCTTCTTTTTTAATTTTGGTCATTTGGTCACATTTAATATTTAGGCCTAAATCAAATCTAGGGTAGCAACAAGCAAGAATTTTTGGATTCCATTTGTGGATCAGCTCAATGTTGCAAGAAATCAGCTGAATTTACTCTGTATTAGTTCCCTATCTTTAAGATAGCAATAACTGACATGAAGGTGTTGTGAAAAGACCTCCAGAAAAGGATTTGGTGCTCAAATACCAGAACAATGAAATCCATACAAATAATTCAGAGAAAACATGTTGTACTGCTCCCATTAAACACAGCCCTCTCCTGAACAGAGAGGGCCCAGCACTATGAGACTTCTAGACAAACTAGAAGCCTCAGTCCTTATAGTCCCACAACATAACTAGAGTAAGTCTCATTGCAGCCCCAAATATAGTTTGGAGAACCATCTCAGTGATAAAGAAGGATTTATCCTGTGATACTAGATGACACTTTCCATCCTCTAGTGCTGAATAATCAGGCATGAACAATGTTCTTCAGAGTTTAGGTTCCAAGTAATAATATTCACCTAAAACTTGCCTTAATTATAGCTAGAAGAAGCATCTTACTGTGGAAAACAATATAAGCACTTGCCCCAGCTGACATCAGGATTCTTCTAGCACTGATGGTGTGGCAGAAGCAAGCAATAAGCAGGACTTCTCACATTTAAGTTTAACAACCCATAATCCTGATCCTGGGTTTGATCACAGCCTCCTGCCAGCACAAGGTGAAGGGAGGACTCTGGCTGAAATTGTTTTCTAATTCCAAGAACTTTTCAGCAGTAAGCTGGTATCCTTAGTCTTTAGATTCCCAAGCCCCAATGTAGCCTCAGATCTAGCCAAGGTCTTCATCCCTACATTGATGATGCAGTCCTAAATGCTGCCTCGTCAAGATCAGCCCTTTTCCCAACTCTGAAGTCTGCAGAGCAGAGGAATATACAGCACTTCTCCCATCTTTCTTTCTGGAGACTTAAATGCCACCACTAGTTTTCACTTCAGCTTAAAGTCAAAAGATTTGTCCTGCCTGTGAAGGAGAATAAGAGGTACTTGTCTGCATTAATCCAAGGCATTGCTCCAACTGGGCTGTCCTATCTTTAGTGTTCAAAATCCTAACCCAACCTGACCTAATTGTACTCTTAATTATAGCAAGGGCCCCATTGCTCAGTCTGGGAAACCTGAGGCATTAATCCCGGTAGCCACCAACCCTTTTCATCACTCTCAGGGCCCTGCAGCATCTGGTAGCAATCTAGCTTCCTCAGTTTTTAGATCTCCAAGCAGGGTTTGGGAACTAAAGAGTGTAGGATCCTGTCAACCGCTGCATGCTGTAGGGCTCTTGGAGTCAGGAAATGGCTGATGGGTATGAGAGACAATGCTTTAACTTTAATTAAGGACTTTAATTTTCTCTTATGGAAACTTCTTGTTACCACTGCAATTGAAAGAAAAAATAGAAAACAAGCAGCTTCAGGACCTATTTTTAATGGTGTATTCACCAGCTTCTATTTCAATCTGTCACACTGTGAGAGGGTCCAGGGCCCTGGTGTAAGGAGAGGATCCTGGCCCCATCCCATGTGTGGTCTGTGTTCACTCTTGCCTTCCTCCTTCTCACGGCCTGGTAAATAGCACAGGCTTCCAGCTGAGACACCCAAATGCATGGAAGGTGTGGGATGCTGCTCCCAAATGGTTTGATGAAACAGAGCTCCCTGGTATTTCCCCAGGTCCCATGGGGACTCATCTGAAAGGAAACATTTTCATGGACAGTCAGTGCTCAATCTTTGGTGAATTCAACTCCAACTGCCATGGGGCAAACTCACTCTTCAGTGCAGGGAGTCGGCCAAGGAAGAGGGAGGGATCAGTGTTTCTCTCTGGGTGCAGCAGCCTCTATATAAATGAAGGATAGATGGAGAAAAAAAGGATTGAAGGCAAAAAGTGGAGAGGATACCACTTAATAAGCTTTGAAACTGGGGTAGACCATGTTGCTTCCAGTGATGGCTATATCCTGCTTAGAGCTAGACTTCTGTGAAGCTGGTGTAGTGGTGAAGGCAGCCAGAATGCACCAGCTCACAAACAAACAAGCAGAGAGAGGAATAAAGGAAGGCAGGAAGACAGGTGCCCCTTGGGCAAACACTTGTTAAATTGACAAACTTGTAGAAAATGATTAAGGCTCTTGCTGTTCCTGGTGCGGAAGGGCCCTGAGCTGCTGCCTGGAGCTAAGATACAAAGGTAGTTCCTTGGGAGCCTGCAGTGGACAGGGCACAGAGGGAGGTGAAACAATTACAGCCTGTCTCTGCAGTGCCGTCTCTTGTCAACTGTTATTTATGTTTCCCCAAATGTTGCAGTCTTCTTGCAGGGAAAGCAGGCCCTGCCAATCTATGGCAAAATAATTGCAGCCACCTCTCTCTCTCTCTGCCTCTTTTTCTTGCCATGTCTCACTCTCTTCAGGCCAGATTTGCCTTGTATTCCTTCAGTACAGAACAGTGATGTAACCTCCCGCTGCAAATTTGGATCACTCATGGAATGGATGTGATGAGTACTCTCTTTTGCTTTGGGCCCTGCTGTGACCCCTACTGAAAACAACCCTGAGACAAGAGCCCCTTGCCACTACCGCAGCTCTTTCTGGAGTCATTTTGTGCCACGCATCATCTTTTCTCTATAAGCTTGCTGCCAATAAGGCTGTGATTCGGACAGTACAAAAGTTCTTCCTACTCCTTTGCAGCTGAGATGTACTCCAAGGAACGAAGTAACATGACATATGTACTAGGAACTCAGCAGCACTGGACTCACTCAGGGGCTGAGGAGAAAGAAAGGGTGGTTCCAAGCCTCCTTTCCACCCCTCTTTGGGGTGCCCATGTTCCTACACCTGATGCCTGTTCCCACTGCACTTGATTTTTTCCTTGGAGGTAAGCAGAGGATTTGAGCAGCAAAGGATCAAACAAGGGACCTCACACTGGGACAGCTTGTGCTAAAAATCAACCTGAAGCAGCCAGAGCTAGTCCATACCTATGTCTAGAATTTCTTAGTGCAGGGTTAAAGGTGTATTAAGCCTTCCTGGAGATTATCTTCATAAGGGACCTACTGTCTTCCAGCAACCCATGAGGTGTTTGACAGAGGAGCTTGTGCTCTTCACTGTCAGTGGTACCACACAGCCCAGAAAACAAGATAAATGGAAACAGGCAGAAACCTTTGCTATCTCTTCTGGCCTCTCTGAGAGCAGAGATGCCTTTAAGGAAAGCCATCAACACTCGGGCATGGTTTCAAACTTCGGGCTTTCCCTCATCTACTGTTCTGTTTGCCATCCCCCTTCCCTTCATTCAAGATATGCACAGAGCCTGTCAGGAAAGGGTTAAGTGCTGCTTACCCCAGCCAGCTTTGCGTATTTAAAGTGAGTAAAGGTTTAATTACCAAATGATGACAGTGTCATATGGTTTTGGTGATGGCGCGTGGCATTCGATGAATGCAGAAGAGGGGAGGATGTGAGAAAGACACTGAGTGGCAGTGGGGAAGCGAGGAAGCTAAAAATGCCAAAGACAGTAAAACATCTGTAATTTGCAATTCGCTAGTGTTCGCTGATTGCTCATGGATTAAAGATTAAAATCTATTCTCTGGCAGATGGGGGAGAGAGAGAGAGGAAATTCTTACGAGCATGTTTTGCATCTGCATTTCATTCTGCTCCTCTTTACAATAATCACGGATGAGGAAATAAACCCAGATCTGGGCTGGCAGGAGGCGGGGAAACCACACAATATAGGCAGGACTCAGCATGCTTCTCCTGATCGGAAAATGCCAAGCAGAGAGGGGAAGAAACCGACATTAGGATTGCGCTTCTCGGTGCCGGGGATTCTGTTTGGCTGCACTAGGATGAACATTCCCGTGA
Source organism: Apteryx mantelli (assembly GCF_036417845.1). NCBI lineage: Eukaryota > Metazoa > Chordata > Aves > Apterygiformes > Apterygidae > Apteryx > Apteryx mantelli. The sequence goes on from NC_089984.1 coordinate 22,532,774, forward strand.
GGCTTGGAAGTGCCAAGAGCCAGTGCTCTTTCTTCTGGTCACCCCAATTCTGTGCTGGGGGTTTCTTTGATGGGAAGGGGACGTTAGCCATCTGTCCTGTCTCAAGGGATGGCTGAGTCTGGCTACAGTGTCCATGACGTGATGTTAATGCTTGCAGGCAAACAATACAAGTAGAAATAATGTTTGCAAGTATAAATCATTTTTATAACTTTAGCTAATCAGAATCTGTCCCTTTTATGGGCATGATGAGCTCTCTCTCTCTCTCTTTCTTTTTCTCCATCTCTCTTGTTCTGTCTCACACAGGGTTTCTCAAGTGTGCAGGACATTAAAAGAAAAATGGATAATAAAACTGCAAATGCAGGGCCCGCTCCTGAGAGGTGCTGGGTACTCACAACTCTCGTTGGCTTTACTGGAGCCAGCTCTCGGGGGGAAGCCCATGATTTGAAAAGTACAAGGCAACCTTAGGACCCATACATGCTGGCAGTCCTGCAGAGGTTGGAGAGCAGTGAAACAAACTGTGTGATCTCCTGAGTGTGAAGTGACTACCAGCAGACCTATTTGGTCTATGGAAATTCTACTTTTTGGAAGAAATAAGGATCACATCAAATGCTTAGAGTAGAGGAAATGGGCTCAGAGCTCCTGGGCTCTACTCCTGGCCCTAGCACAGTTCTCAGGGCGATTGGGGCCAAGAAAAGCAACTTCTCCATGCTTCAATATAACTCAGTATAGGTGAGGAACTATAACTCATTTCTGCTCCAGCTGAATTCTGCTTTCCGCAGTACTGGTTTAGCTCCACCCAAACTAACGGGTTGTTTGTGTGGGAGTAAAACTTGGCTGAATGTTTATGGAGTCCTTAGAGAGACGACGTTGCAAAAAGGCAAAGTTGCTAAAACCTGTCAGTGAGAACAGTCATTCTACAAACAGCATGCATTGCAGTAACGCTTTCCTACATGAGTGTACTTATACACAAGCTCATTCTCATATGCCCACCTCCATCCTCATGCACAGACAGAGACATCTTCACAGACACCCCCAAATCCCAGTTGTTACACACACATGCAATAAAAATATGCGCTCCTGCCATGCAAATATTACCATGAGTTTGGGTGCATGGAAATGAGCAGGGGAACATGCTGAATGGAACCTAAATTGGGCCAGGCCCAATTTAAATGGATATTTGCTGTGAAATTGGGAAAGTGGTCTAAATGTCCCTGGGGTCACTGGATTTATAGGGTGAGACTGTCCCAGCTATACTTCTTAGACCTGCAAGGCTGAGCAAAAGTATGTTAGCCGAGAATCAGGGCTGTTCACATTTGCTGCCAGGTTTGCAAAGAGGATATTCCTAGCTGGCATTTGCCAAAGAGTTTAAGTGAGCGAGGTGCTTAGTGGCCACCCTGCCTAACTTCCTTTGGCTTGAAGAAACAGAAACATGGGCAGTTAGACTGTGGCTGCATCTGCACTGTTCTGCTGCTGTGCTTGCTCCATCTGGCTTCTGGAGTGTGTCCAGGCCAGAGCAGCCTGTTTGTGTGCAGGGTGAGAGAACCCCTCTTTACCTCCTCACTGTCCTTACTGGAGGGTGTGTAGTACATGCGCTCTGGAGAGCCCTGCTGCTGGGTACACCCTGGCCTACAGCAGCTGGTGCCTGCAACACCTACCACACAACACCTGTCACACAGTGTCCCCACAGAGTTGTGCCCTAATCCAGGACTCCCATGCGTGGCAGACCTCTTCAGCTCCCACTCCCAGGCCAGACACCCATGGCACAATAGGTGCCAGCCAGGGAGGGGTCCTTGGCAGACCCTCATGAGGGCAGGTCTGTGCTCATGGCCATGATTTATGCCAGAGCCTGTTCCTTTCATCCCCCAATAATGAGCAGAGTCCTCCAGTTGCACCTATGCCCACCTTCACAGAAACAGTGGCCTAAGGCACCTATGCTGACATTCCCAGCCAAAAACTGTGCTCAGGGCTGCTAGGTGAGCCTAAATTGTGCCTATGAACAAGTAACATCAGAGCCCAGATCAGCACTGGCCAGTTGCAGTGATAACCTGGGTGCTCAGTGTATTTGGATGGTGCCATTTTTTTTCCTAAGTTGTGTCTGGCTCAATCAACTGTGCCGTTTTGCAAAACTACTTGTGCTAGCCATGGCTAGCCTGCACAACCCCCATCAGGAGTGTTCATGGACCCTGTTATCAGCACCCTGCTCTGCCCACCAAGCACAGACATTGCGGGACTGCACTCTGGCTGGTGAGGGCTTCATGTCCGCCAGAAGTTACCCCATATCAACCCACAGCAACCAGATCACTTCACAGTGAGTGCCTGGATCTTTGCAAAGTGTGAGGACACACACTGATGGGAAGTGAGGTTTCAGTCAGGGCCCTAAGGCCTATTAGTGCAATTAATTGGCCTGACAAGTCTCACCTGGGACCTCCACCCACACACCCTTTGCCCATTGGTCTGGGGTTTTCATTCCTTGTTTAACCTATGTTTAGGTGTATGTGTCTTCAGCCCTGTCTCTTGGAAGGACCTCAATCCTATCTATAGCTCTATCTCATGCTGCTCCCAACTAGACTCCCTGGAAGGACCCTGAGCCTGTTCACCAGCTTGTCTTGCCTGGGAATGTTGATGGATGCTGTTATCAGCACCCTGTTCTGGTTATCCTGTGTAAATACTGTGGAACTGCACTCTGTTTGGTAAGAAGGTTGCCCATGCCCTGACCCTAATTTTTATGGGAGATGGTAGACAAGCTTCCCTCAGGCAATTCCCAGAAGAAATATATCTTACAATCCAGGTCACATGACAGCCCCCATCTTCCTGTGGCAGCCCCTTTCCAGCCCACTCCAAGAACAGCTGTGTGCTTTTTCTTTTCATTTCTCTCAGCCCTAACCCCAGTATTTCTGGGGTGCAATGGACAAAGCGCTGCAGCTGTTGCACAAGAGTAAGATTTTTCCCAGCCTTGGATGCTGCCACGATGCATCATCTGATAGAAATCTTTTGTCTGGGGAAAGGATTGGTAAGTGTTTGGGCGTTGTCTAAATCTTTACAAAAATGAGTTTTATGTTTAGGTTTGATAAATGAGAAGGCCTCTGCTTTCTCTCATCTTGTACGAAGGAATGTGTCAGAGGGAGAAAACAACATGCACAGGAGGAGAGACCGGTTTCTTTGGGGGAAAAAAGGAAACAGCATTTGATTAAAAAGAGTAAAGTGATCTCTTTGAATTGGGTCGCTGCTGTCGGACCATTGGGAAAGCGGTGTCTCTGTTTGCAAGTGATCTGTTTCACCAAGCGAAAAAGATGAGGCTGAGCAGAAGAAAAGCTGAAGAAAGATCAATGGGAGGAGGGGGACAGCATGGCAGATTTAATTAATTACTGCATATTAAAATGTTTGTTTACAGTAACAAACAGCTACAAGAGGTCTGATGTTAATTAATTTACAGCATTTTTCACCAGTCCCTTTGCCGTCGCTAGCAGTCAAGGAAGTAACACTGTGGCAGGTAAGATAATGTCTCCTTGGATTTACAGCAGCCTTTGTGAGGCGAGCTGGGAAGGCAGCAGAACTCTGACTGGCTGCTTAGCCATGGCACGGGATTCAGGGGGTCTTGTCCCAGCCAGAGAAAGACACATAACTTGCCAGCCTGGGGCTCGTGGAATGTGCGTGGTGCCCCTGGCTTAGCTTGGAGGCTGAGCGGTGTAGTGTGGGGTGCTTGGATAGGAAAGCCAGGCCCTGGGAAATGGGGGCTTGATGCCCTCTTGGTTACACTGCAAGGGCAGGCATGCTGTGATGTTGCAGCCTGATGCTAAAAGTCCACTGCTTTTGTGGTTCCTGCAGCTCCAAAGAGATCTGGGCATCTTTCCTCTGGGGTCATGGTGGTCAGGACTGTGTATTGTGATCTTTCCAGGGCTGGTGTGCAGAGGATCACTTTCTCTTCCACATGTGACATAGTATAGGAGTGCCATGTGTCCTACCCCAAAGGTGGATGTGTTCAGTCTGTATGGGCATACAGCAATTCTGTTCCAAGCTGGCATCATTTAGGTATTGATGGGCTGATATTGGGAGGGGGGGGACCTAGAATGGAGTCTGGCACTTGGAAGGAACAGTCTGTAAAAGGATGCAGGGTATTTAGGCCCTGATCCCAAGCCTTTTCCTTTTAACAAATCAAAGTTCAGGCCCCAGGGAAAGCTGCATATGTGCTCCTCCAGCCCTGCATGGCTTCTCTGCTTGCTTGCCTTATGCTCTGACCTCCCATTCTCCAGATGGTTTTGGAGGGCACAGGGCAGGTGGTGTTTTTGTACTGCTGTGCTGAAATTGTGGTACAGTTGGGGCTAGATGCCTTCAAAGTCAATGAGAAGGTCTACATGAGCTGAGCAGATGGGTCAGGTCCTAAGAGCAAGGTGTGAGCCCTGCAGACAGAGGGAAAACCCTGAGGTTATTCATAAAGCTCTGTCTATTGCACTGAAACAGCTGGAGTGCTTAGCAGAGGTCTAAGAAGCTCTTTCACACACTGCATAATGTGCTTATGGATGGGCAGGTAATTAAGCATGGAGAGAGCAAGGCTGAGCTTAAAACCTCTGATCCTGGTTTCACTGGTGTTAACACTAGCAAAGAAGCAGTAGAGGAGGTCTGGATTTCACACCTAGCTGGTTTCTCAGAGCTGATAGAGCTGTGCTCTTCGTTTCTTTTGAGTGAGCCCTTTGTAAATGCAGCTGTCTGCTCCTCTTGGTAGCTCTTTACAATCATGGTGAAGATGGGTCAAATCTTATCCCATTCCTAGCAATGCTGAAGGCCTCCAGGCTGAATCCCCTTCTAGAGGAAATCAGCCTTGTTTCTGGAACTTCACTGAATCTCACTCGTGCCAGCTGTGGGAGACTGAGCCTCTCTCTCCCAGCTGCCTCCAGGGAAAAAATCTTCTCCCACATTTGGAAGGTCCTCATGTAGGTTTCTCTGGGTGGCTGCAGGTGGGCTTTGTCCTTATCTTCCTGTGAACCTTTGCAGTAATCCCATAATTGATCTTTGTAGTGGCTCTGATATTGGCCCTTGTCATTTTAATTGGTAGTTAATACTTGTAATTGGTCCTGACTGTATCCCTCTGACAATTAGCTGTCATCACTGTGCTTCAGTTCCAAGTCCTTGATACTGGGTGTTAAGAGGTCCTAACATTGGCTTGCTTAAACTGCCTTTTGCTGTTTGTAATTTGACCTGCTATAACTTTGGACATGAGCCACTCCACTTCACCCTGATCTTAACCATATCCCTGATCTCAACATTAACACTCAGTTGTTGTAATTCTGCCTTTTACTGACCTCTGCAATCAATCCCTGTAATAGAGGATCATAACAGTAATTGAATGGTAATCGGCAGAAGACAGCACTCTTTCCAGCAGGGAGATATGCTAGAACAGGGAGCCAGAAGGACTGGGTTAACTTTTCTTGTTTGTGAAACATTTGTATTGCCTGGCTGTTGTAAGAGTATGCAAGCAGTCTTAACCGGGTGGGTGCCTCTTTGCATCTCTGTCCTTTGTAGCACTGAATTTCTGCAACCCAAAGAAAGAATACTGAGTTTGTTGGTTTAAGAAATGACAAGGGGTTTCTAGGTGGTAAGTGTGGCAGGGTGAGAGTGAGTTCTTTTGTAAGTACCATGTTGTCTCAGAGATAAGCCTGCAAGGCAGCAAAACCTTTGCTGACGAATGATTTCTCAAACTGTTAACGGGCTGAACGTAGCTGAACATCTGGGGAAGACACCGGAGCAGCTGTTGCTGCTCTTTAACTTTCCTTCTGCTTTTCCTTTAACCAGAAAATTGCTGGCAAGAGGTGACAACTGGAAAAAAACAGTGGTTCTCAGGGCAGATGTATCCCTGCCCTGAATGGGGGAGTTGCACAGCCCTGTGAATGGGATTACACACACCGCAGAGGGATGTGTTTGCACCTGGTACTTCTAGTGAGACGAAGCCCTATAAGAGTCTGGTTGGCACATGCAGCTCTTGGTCCATCTGTAAATTCCTGTCTTCTGACCATTTGCTATTTCCATGGTTAATTCACTCTGCAGAAACAGGAGCAGATAACTTTAGTGACCTCAGATTTCTTATATAGGAATGGTAGGATCTTTTGAAGATGCATTACTGGAATAAAGATCTGAGCATGTTTCTTTTGTGGGGAATACTTATAAATGAGGAACCATCTTGCAGATAGTCCCTCCTTTACAGAACTGTGAACAGAAAGAAGTAAAGGCTAAACACATAACAGCTGGTACTTACTAGTGAAGAATGTCACCAGCATTGGTGGCAAAGCAGAACACAGAAAGCTACTTTATTACGGATGGTTTTAGCATAGTTCTCCTGATGCTGTCAAGTGAACAGAGGATTCAGGAACCCTGGCTTTAGTCCCACCTGCTGTGTGAGCTTGACTGAGCCATGACACCTCTCTGCATCATGTTTCCTATCTCTTCCTCTGTCTTGTCTGTTCATAGTGTGACAGATGTGGCATACAGGACCCTGATCTCAGTTCGGCTCCAAATCCTATTGTAGTATGTTTGTTACAATAGTTCTGTAATGCACCTACTAGGGACAGTGGAGTGATTCCATGCCATTTCTGACACATAGCTGACAAATCAGGTTAGAAGGTGTCTGAATATCTCTAGGTGTGAGCCATATACCCACCATTTTAGTAGGATAATCAAACACTGGAACAGGTTGCCCAGGGAGGCTGTGGAGTCTCCATCCTTGGAGATATTCAAAACCAGACTGGGAACAGCCTTGAGCAACCTGCTCTTGTTGACCCTGCTTGAGCAGGAGGTGTTGGACTAGACAGTCTCCACAGGTCCCTTCCAACCTCATCCATGCTGTACTTCTGTGGGGTGAAAGAGCCACAGAGGTGGAAAGAGATCCTAGAGGTCTTCAGGGCACTGTGGGACATGGCCCTGAGGCTGTCTCCTGAGAACCCACTTGAAATCTTTGATGGAAGCAGCTTGGCAGGGTTGTGCCACTGAGTTGTAGGTGGCTCTGGGACCTGTAGCATGGTCCAGGAAAGCTGCTTCAGAGACTCCTTTGGAATTACAATGGCTGCGAACAACCGTGGCTTTCCTCCCACGAGGGCTGCAGGTACTGTGCTGTCTGAAGGCCCAACAGCCTCTTGTCTTATGTTCTTTATTGGTTAGTTACTGTATATATGGGGAATGACTGTTGTGGATGTCTTTAGCAGAAGCTGCACTTTGGAAGACTTGGTTTGCTCCCTTTAACTAAAATAACCCAGTTAAATAGTGGTCTGGAACACAGAGGAGGTGTTAGGAGCCGCTGTGACCCTCACAAGGGTTCTGGTTGCCAGCTCTGCTACATAGCTCCCACACCTCTGTCTCAGAGCAGTGGTGTATTTATTTTCTTCCCCAGTGTGTGCTGGTACTTCACTTGCTTTCTTGACAGAGATAAATGACTTCTTTAGATCTGAATAATAAATAAGTGAAATAAATGTGTACATCGAGCTGGTAATTCTGACTCAAGTAGAGACACATTGAAAAACTGGCTGGAAAGTTTGTGTCAATTTTGGCTCACAAGGGTTTCAGTGACATTTTGTTACCTAGTCTTTGCTTTATGCTGTTTTTCTCTTCAGGCTTGTAGTTCACTCCAGGCTGATTTAGCACAAATAGGATTGAGGGCCAGCCCAGCCAATGGCTAATGTGCCATGCACTGAAGATGCAGCTGGAAACCAGAAATGGGCAGAAAGGGCAGCCTGAAGGCTGGACTTGTGAGGCTTTTTTTAGGTAAAAGAGGTAGAAACCTTTCTCTGTAAGATGTCAAACTCAATTGGACACTGGGAGTTAAGGCCTAAAGAAAAATACGATCTTATATGAACGTGCCATATAATTATGAGACTTGGCAGAGTTTTCATCACCTAAGATTGTATCCAGAATATCCCTAGTTTCAGTCTTTTCTTTGCAAATTGTTGAAGCAGGTGCTGTATGTCATTACTGATCAGTGCAGAACTCAGTGGAGTGGGGACTCTGGCCTTTGTAGGAGCCTCCAGGCGCATGGATCACACTTTGTAATGAATAACAGCATATGGACACAGGGTGATCTCGGACAGGGCCTGATTGCTCTCTCCTGCCAGTTTCATGTCTGTGGGGCTTTTATATGAAGTCGATGGAACTGCACTATTTGTGTTAGTGAAGTGTCTGGTGCATTGATTTCAGGAAGGTTCCCCCTGATTTGCACCACTGAAAGGTTGTTCATAGATGAAGCAAGTGCATATGTACATGTTTGATGTAGACCTGTGCCTTCCCTGCAAGTGCTTTTTGCAGAGCAACTTGCCAGTATATTATTTTACCTGTAAAGCCAGGTAATTCTTCGGTGAAGAGCAAAGAAAAAGTTATCTCACAAAGGGAATACATTGCCTCTCTTGATAGAGGCAGCCTGTATAAATCTGTAATAATTGTATCAATAATAATAATTATTAGGTAATCTCCTGATCAGCATTCTAGCTGCATGGGCAGTTCCTATGCATTTTGATAGCCTTGTGGCCAGTAAGAAAGTGTTAAAAATGATGTAAGCTTTTAGCATTTGTGAACTTGCCCAATAAACTTGATGGAGTGAAGATAATCTTTTTTTGTTCTGTGCTGAGCTGAGAAATATTCTGGCACTCTGGACACCTGCCATCTTCCCCCTACTGGCTTTTTTATTTCCTGCTGTGAATCTGCAGTATCTTCTGCAGTGGCAGCAGCTGGCAGGACTCAGGTACCTTTATCTCCCTGACAGCTTTCAGTATTTGTACAGCACCTTGCACCACACAGCCCAAGTTCCTGTGTGGGGTCCTTGGTGCTCCAGCAGTGAATGTGATAAATACTAAGATCTGTCAACAATGAACAACATGACCCTGTAAATCATTAACAGCTAGAGCAAGTGTTTTCTCTTTGGAAAATAGTCACTCTCATGTCTATATTATTCTTTCATCTCTTTATTTTCTTTCCCATACCAATATTGGACAGCAGCCAAACAAATCCACAGGGTAAATACACTGGAGCAGATCCACAGTCTGAGTAGAGGTGCTGGAGTGTCAGTAGAACCACACTGATTTATGTGGTTGCAGTACAGCCCCCTTGTCCTTAGGACTGCCTCCTGTAATGCTAAACTGGGTGTAATTCCTGTAATCACTCAGTAGGCATATTTCTGAGAATGAGATCTGAGCCAAGAGCAGAAATCTAATTCAGGATCTCAGACGATCTTTCTTTCTTCTAACTGGTGGCCTTGGGCTCAGAGTGACTGACTCACACAAGGAAATGAGTATGACCTGTACGTTGTTACTGCTATGTGTGCACGTAAGGGCAATTGAGTTGGTTGATATCTGATGAAATCACTGATGACTTTTTGTTGACCTCTGATGGAAAGGTCACATGTGAGACCAGGAGATTTTTTTTCTGCACGGTGGTCTGTCGTAAACAATAGCACCTCATTTCAACATGCTGGCTCTGCAGGAAACTGAATGACAGTCCAGCATTTCCAAGCCTGCCTGTCTTAAAGTTGGGCTCTGAACCTTTAGTTAGCATAAATCAGCGTAGCTCCCTGGGAATCAGGCAAGTTTTACTTATCTCCACCAGCTGGTTCTTAAATCCAAGGGTAGGCATTGTATACTGTGGGATGTCCAGGTCTTTTTTCCACTTCTTGAATGGGCATGCTACTTGCACCAATTCTTGAGCAGAGGGCATTCTTGGTAGTAAAGGATGTATGTTTGGAAGTCAGACATTCGTTTTCAAGACTTAAAAATGTTGGTCAGATAGTGACACACACAGAATCTCTTGCAGGTCACTGGAGCTTATGTATATATTTGCCTGCAATTTACACTAGTTAGTAGTGAGCGAAGAGAGAATTGGTTTACATGGTATCTGGGTCATCCCCAAATACAACTGCTGATACTTAGGAAAAATCAGTGAATGGTGAGAGAGATGGATTAGAGGAAGCCTGAACTCCTTTCCATCTGGTTGTCCAAAATGGGGACTGTGTGCAGACTTGAAGGCTATGGATCACACTATGGTAAATAAGCAAGGGTTAGAAACATCAGCCGCCTGAAGCATGGGGTTGGTGATGAGCCAGAGAACCCCACAGAGCAGAATATATAACCTGCAGCCTGTGGTCCATCATGTTGTTATCTTTCTTCACCAGTGAGCAGTCCTGCCTGCTGTCTTTGCTCTTCCTGTGACTGACCTGCCTTTCACTTGGAAACTTTGTAGTGCTGATAGCGGTTTTATTTCAGGAACAGCCCTACCAATACTGCTGGGATAATTCCCATTGACCTCAGTGGAGCCTAATCCCAGTTCTACTGCTGCTCTACTATGGCCCAGGGCCCAGTTCTCCAGACTTCTGTCTGTGTTATGTGACTGAGTTAGGGACGCTTGCCTCATTTCTGAATGAGGCTGCTGTCCTGCCTTTGCCTAGTCTTCTCCCTGTAATCACTATGGTTAGGGTGAGGAAGGGCACTGACATGCTGATGGTGACTAAGAGGGCTTAGGGCGAGTCTGCAGTTGTCGAAAAGGATTAGGCTCTGTTGGTTTCACAGATGCTGTAGTCATTGGTGTCAGCAGAGGATTTGGCTAACTCTTAGGCGTTTTGGGCTGCATCATCAGATGTTACAAGCAGGCGAAGCAGCGTATGTGGCTTACCACCACCTAAGAACTGGCCCTAACCCCATGCTACTTGTCTGCACCTCCCTTGCTCTCTGCCTAGGACAGATTGGCAGGACTGGATGTGGCTTCCCTTCCTAGCTGGACACTGTGTAGGGTGAGCAGTCACAAAGCTCAAATGGTGAAATGCGTTTTGAAGAGTCAGTGAACGGCTCTGAAAGCCCCCCTTTCACATCCTGCACTAACAAACAGAGCTCCTTGTGCCATCAAAGGAAGATTGATAAGTCCTCTGGTATTTCATATTCAATATTCTGAATATTGAGAGTTGTTGGTTTCCCATGAGGCACTGACCTTGCTGCTTTTTTCCCCCTCCATCTCTAGAGGGCTTGATGAAAGACTTGGGGGAGGTGGGAGAAAGTAAAAGGAAAGAAAGATGTGGGGCAGAGGAAAGGAGAAAAATGACAGAGGACCTCCTTCCTTTTTTTGACTTCATCAATGAGCTTCTCATTTCAGAGCCTGGCAAATGGAATTGTTCCTGTTCAGCCATGATGAATGATCATGTTTTCTACCCACCCCTCCTGCCTCTGCCCTCCAGCAGGACCACTGAAAGGGATTTCAAAATTAAAATAAATTTTCCTGTTTTTATGGATACTGGTACCTGTGATCTGTTTCAGTTGAGAAGTTTTGAGAGGTCAGAATCAGCAGAGTGAGAGAGAAAAGTAAAGGGAGCTCAAACCAACCTGAAGCAGACTTTCTTCAATTTGCCATGAAGAGACAATCCAGATATCTGTCTATCCAGATAACTGGGGGTTGCTTAAAGAATGAGAATCAGAACAAAACAGTTTCCCGTCTTGCTTCTCCCCTCCCTACTCCTTTTCCTTTCATAACATGGGGAAGGGAGGAAGTGGGCCACTGGAGCAGTATGTGGATACCCAGAGAGATAATGCTAGGTAGATCTGTACTAGGTGGGAATCATCCTAGCTCTGCTCACTTCAGAGGGGCTAGCCCAGATCAGTTTTTTGCTCCAGCTGTTTAAAAGCTGAGTGAAACACCCCAGATACTGTTTTGTAATACGGGTTTCTGTCCTGTTACGCCTTGAGAGGAAGCAGCCTATACTTCCTGTTGTAGGATGTTAATGTCTCAGCTGGTGTTGCCCTATATGGCCTCTGTCTCATCAAATCCACATCGGCCAGAAGATGGATCAAAAAGCCCCATAGAGCACTGCTCTGTCTCATCTACTGCCTCAGCAGAGCAGATGAGATTGGCCTAAATTCCAGCTAGTCCTGGAGCAGGTGGGCAGGTTTTAAACTTCCCAAAGGAAACATGCAGTGTAGCAGTGAAATTCAGGCTGGCTGCATCTGGCCATGGGGTTGTCCTGGTTTGTGTTGCACTCCTGGTTTCATAGTATATCAGTAAAGGGATGCTGCAACACTGATATCTCTTACGGGCTTGTCTTACCAGATGTTGCCTGTCTTCCACAATAACCCCCTAAAGGTCCCGTGCAGATACTAGCAGCCCAGAGTGCAAGCCCATGACCAGGCATCAGTAGGGAAATAAGCAGCTGTGGTAATGACACATCTCAGAGCAGGACGCTTTCTGTTGGCAGAGCAACTTCCTCTGTTGGAGTTTGCAGTGCCACAACTCAAATGTTTCACCGTGCAGGAGAATGTCTCTCCCATACTGCTCAGAACAGCAGTTCTTGCTGAGTAGTCTTGTAGATGAGACACAATTGGCTTCCTTTGTAGTAGGTTGGGGCAGCCTATTCCCCTTAGCATGGAGGAAATTTATCGTTGCCCAGGGAAGGGGGTAGATTGCAGGCTCTTGTGTGGGGAAAAAACTGTTTCTCTGGGCTATGGCACAAGTGCAGACATTCTTTGCTATGCCCCTGGTAATTCACCATCTCTCAAGGGCTGCACTGAGCTTATTTAACAAAGGTCAGCTAAATTCTCTAGTATCCTGCTGTGAAAGCAGGATTAGCTGTAATCTTATTTATCCTTGGTGTCCAGCTACATGACTGTTCACTTCAAACTACCATGCTGGCGTGAGCCCAAAACTGGTGTGGCTCTGGAGGACGCAGTCTTGAAGTGTTACTTGTATCAACAGCTTGTGAGAGGGTGTAGCAATGCAGAGAGAATCTGATTTCCCTTCTCACTTTCTCTGCCTTGATTTTTTTTTTTTTTTTCCCCGTGGCTGAGACCCCTTAGGCTTTGACAGAGTTGTTCATGGTTTGCATCAGTTTGAATGCTTATAGTCAATTTGGGGCAATTCAGAGCTTAAAGAAAAGGACTTGTTATCAGAGGCACTAGAAACAGCTATGTCTCACTGTGTCTGCATGTGGTTCTGGCTGAAGGATGCTCCATGGGTTGAGTTTGTCTGTTATGAGTATTTCCATTGCTGCTCTTCATGACCTAGTGGCTCCAGTTTCAGCTGGGGGTCTGGGTGTCAGGTGCTGTATGAAGTATGATAGGTGACAGCTGCTCTGAAGACTGTGCAGTCTAAATGGACGTGGCTGCCAAGTTTGCAAGGATGGTATCCTGGTTTTCTCAAGCTGAGGGCTGTGGTCTGTTACAGCCTCCTCCTGCTCACTTCTATGAGCTCTTTGATCTACCTGTCTCTGTCTTTTTCTTTAGTTGTCCTGTTGAATCAGTGTATCCCTGCTGGGGTCTCCCCTGTCCCACCAAGGAATAGGATGTGCTTCTAGCTTGTGGTGCACAAGCCCTGCTGCCCCCAGGATTTTGCAGTGTAAGCAGCCTGTTAGGAGTTCCTGAGGCATTCAGCTGGTCTGCAGTCATACCAGCAGTAGGAGCATTTCCAAACACCACCTGGCTGGCCAGTAGGAGTGTTGTGAATGCCCCACAGCTGACTGGGCATAGGTGACCACCAAAACCCTGAAGAGTTTTCGTGACTCACCCAGAATGTGGCCAGGGAGTTTGCAGCAGAACTAAACTCCAGATCTTCAGAGATCAGCAGCAGCGTGTCAAGCACAAGGTTGCCCTTCCCTTAATGTCAATGGGTGAAACTACTGACTACAGCTGACTAAGTGGCTTGTGGAGCAGACACAGAAAGCAGAAGGGGCCAAGTGGGTCAGGACAAAATGGAGGGGCTAGAGAGGGCTGAGACAAAACTTCACAGTCCCTTGATGCACTCAAGGCCGGAGCAGTTCCATCCTTCTCAGACCTCTACCTGCAGCTTCCAGTGAGTGTAGCTGGAGCTGTCAGTTCTGCTGATATGAATTAAAAACAGCATGGCAAGTGGCATTTTCTAGCTGCAGTAATTGTCTCTTGAGGAGGAAACAAGCAGCTGCCTTTTGCACAGCTCTGATCAGCTGCCTCAGAGAGGGAGGGCAATTGTAACTTCACTGTTGGGTTTCCTTTTGCTGATGTGACATGATACTCAAAGCAAATGAGACTGGGCCCCAGGGAAGCTTGATCCTGGCACAGCTAAGAGCTGGATGGGGAGACAAGCTCCCCTTCTGCCTTCAGGGTGAGTTCTAGCTCTGACCACCTCCAAAGTTAGATTTCAGCCAAGTACTTTCTGCGGATTCTTGCTGCTGTCAACCCTTCTATTTCTCTGCACCTGCTTTTCCATCCTGCCTCTGTATAGGTGACTTGTGTTATGTAAGGACTTGTTTTCAAGCACTGACCCTTCTAAGGGTGTGGGTTATCTGATGGTGCCGGTTGTATGATAACATGATAGTCTGTTTTTACCATGATGAAAGCTGGGCCCTGTGTAATCCATACAGCAGTTGTTTCTGGGCTATTGACTCATCAGAGTCATGATATCTCCTGCCTACCATCTCTCATACCTCCTTCAAAAGATCACCTGCTTTGAGAAACATTTCCCTAGGTGGGTGAGGGAGAAGAAGAAAATGGTGCTCTGGATGGTACAACACAAAGCCCACTACCTGTAACACTTACTGGTCTAATCTTTGGCCAGGGTGGACATAGACTGAAGCAGAGATTGATTTAAAAGGAAGGCATCATACCCTGTGCTCACATCTTCCTAAGTACTTGTTCAGGCTGACTTTTATTTGGGGAAAGACATCACAACCCAGGAATGGGAAGGAACTGCCTGTGTTTCTGAATCCAGTCTCCTACAGTGACAGTGTCAGTTTGTGGGACAGATGTGTAGCCCAGAAGGGGCTGTGGAAGACCCAGTCCCTATGTCCTGACTGCTCACAGACCCTCTCCCAACCACCTGTGAAGTCTATTGTGCATCAGGTTTGAAGCCACAGTGATCTCCAGGAAGAGAGCATGGGAGATCAAAGGTTAGGTCAGGGATATATTGGGTAAAATCACCCTGATGGTCTCAGGCCAAATTTCACCCCACAAAGGAAAGTGAAAAAGCTCCCCTTTCCCTGCCAAGCTGACCTAAAAAATGTAAATAGCATGTGGACATATATCACCACCAGCTCCGTCCTTTCTGTCTCTTCCAGATCTCTATGCTGGTACAAGCAACTCCAGGCCTGGGCAGAGAACCAGCACATTGCAAGAGCAGTGGGGACTTTAAGGAAAGGAATGTTCAGGTCTTGTACTACCCTTCTGTGTGTAAATGGGCTTTCCTGTATGATGAATTAAGCGTCTGTTTCATGGCTCAAGTTGGGATTCCTCCTGCAAGCCCCTGTACTGTGTCTTTATCTGTCCAACAGCAGACAAAGAAAAGGAAATGCTCACAAGCACTGGGAAGGAGGGGAACCAAAGGAGAAATGAATGAGTGACAGGGAGCCAGGAGGATGGGAGGTAGAAGGATTTTTTTTTTTCCCTTCCCCTTTTTTATTCTTCCTGTGCTCTGCCTGTTCCCGTCAAAGCCACTGGAAATTGTTACCGACAGATCGAGTGTCTTCCAGTTTCTGTGTCAGGGAGTTTTGCCGATTCCATGAACCATGCAAAAGAGGGGTCAGACAGAGAACGAGAGAGCAAGAGAATGACCAATTCAGCCGAGCTCTGGCTTTATCACTGATCTGGTTGGGTTCACTGGGTTTTAACTCCATGAGCCAGTCAGGCTTAGAAACTCACACCTTTGTTATCACCTTTCAAGAGGAGGGAGCAGGGCAGTGTGAATTCTCTGGGGTTGTCATGAAAGGCAGGCCAGGGATCATCTCCTGTAACAGAATGCCTTGCCCTCACCTTCCACAGTGTGCCAGACACTTGGATGCTCTCTGTCAAGACTGATCACTATTTATTACTGTGTAGATCCGAGTGGGGACAAAGACAGATTGGAGGAGGTTTTGGGTCCTGCCCAGCCCTACCATCATAACTTAGGGTAGGGTGGCTCACAAAGTGATCAAATCCTGCCAGCACCAAGTGCCACTGCTATTTGGGTCCAGGTCAGAAATGACCTCTAAGGTCTTGGGACCACCTCTGGTTCTGCTGTGTGTTCCCATGGTGTGAATAGAGTCTGTATCTGCACATCTCTAAAAGCACAGGCCACCTCCCACCTGCCTGCTATTCCTGTAACTGCCTTGCGCATTGCCTGCACGAAGCTTTTCTCGGCCTGTTTGGCCTAGTGCTCTTATGCCTGGTGCCCTCAGACATCCAAGGTCCCTGAGCACAAAAGGACGCAATCCAGGCTGTGCACAGTCAGGGATGGGCATTGGGGTGGTAGTAGCTGATGGTATGACCTAATCCAAGGAGTCTTATGTTCACCACTGTGCTACCTGCATGTGATGCTCATACTGGACCCAACAGGATTGTCAGTTTTGCTAAAGGTGGCAACTGGAAGATGAGCCACTGGGAGGATCAGACTAAGCAGACAGCCAAGACTGGTGTAAAAGGTTGAGGAAAATTCTGTTGGAGACTTCACTGAATCCTTTTCTGTGTCCAAAAATCAGGAGCAGGAAGTCTCCTGTGAGATGCCTTGGCTATTTCTGCTCCTTCTAGAAGCTGGAACCCGGTAGCTGCTAGAAATGAAGTGTCATGTGGGGAAGATGTTACTGCAACTAACAGTCACTGTGTTGGGTGCTTAGGCCTGACTGAGCTCAACCGAGGGCTTGGGGAATCTTTACTTGGTTGTAACCAAGTCTCTGCAGGTCCAGATTAGTTCATTAAAGTTGGATATTTTGCTCCTGCTCACTGCTAAAGCTTTGCTCTGACATGTTACCAGCAACATTACTGTTGAATGTGCAGGCCCTGAAAAAGACATTTCTGCCTTCAGAAGTGTGTTCCTGTATCATTACAGCTATCTACAGAGTGGACGTACAGAAGCCTAGGTAGCATCACTCAGTGGAGGAGAGGTGCTGTAAGCAACAGGGACATTAGCATCCTCTTCCTTTCTTAGTTGACAGGGACCACTAGGCTGTTCCGGTGCTTCTGTTTCCCTCTCTAAAATGGGCCTGCTGTGACCCATCTGCCCCAGAGATGCTCTGAGAGCTGTTTTTCTACTGCTGCAGTTGATAGGGGTACCAGTTCAGGAAGAATGTCTGCAAGGGACCCCCAAGGTGCACACTGAAGTCCAACCATGTGAGACCTCCCCACCACTGCAGTGCTCAGCATAACTATTTAGCTAGCTGAGCAGGAAGGCAGAACAATCAGCCAGTGCCAACTCTGGAGACAGCAAGATTAGGGAACGACATGCACATTTTAGTGGTGGCTTTGGCAACGACAGTGCTGAATGCAGAGATTCCAAATGACGTGTACAAATAGCAGCTGGGCTAGTGTTTCTCAGCAAGCCAATGGGAACCTGGTTTCCTGCTGATCACTGGCCTGTGCTATTCCCTCACCCTGCAGAGAGACCAAGATGCTGGTTGGGTGGAAATAAGTTTTGGGGGGGGGGGGGGAGTCAGTTGCTTCAGCAAAAGGTTCCTGGAGTTTGGAAAGTGGAGGGAGATTGAGGGGGATGTCAGCTGGCCATGCCCTCACTGCCAACAGAAGGTATAGAGGGATGTCAGGTGGCTTTCTGTATGGGTGTGTGTTGGAGCTGTGTGGAGGTTGCTCCTTCCTAGGCCCAGGCACATTGTAAGTTCTGTACAAACACAGGACAAAAAGCTTTCCATTACCCAAGAACTAACAATCTAAGTTGGGACAGGGCTACTGACAGAGGTGTCATCAAATGAGTAGGAGAAACATGAGTTTTGGCCTCCTGGGCTCTAAGTAGCTGTTTGCTAGAGCTGAACAACTTGAGATCACCTTATGCAAAGTGGGACAGTCTTTGGGGTCTCAGCTCCCTCCCTCAGGGCAGCTATATGTAAAGGATACAGGAACCAAGGTGGGGCGATGGTGAAGCTCCTAACAGGGTCATATGGATCTGATCTACAGCACAGGGGAATGGTGATGCCCTAGTTTGATAGCTGGGTTTTTTTTTATCTCAGATCAACAGCAGAGTTTGGAAGAAATCCCAAATCACCTGACTCTGAAGCTGCTCATCCTGCTTCAGGTTCATCTGCCTTGGCTATTAGTTTCAGTGGTGGCTGGGTGAGGGTGTCTTGGACCAGGATCCCTGTCAGGGAACTGTAGCTCTGTGCTCTCCTAGTCTGTGTGACCTGATCAGAAGTAATAGCATTACATGAGAGGGAGTTGGCCTTAAGTACCAACAGAAAGGTGATATTCATTCAGGAAGCATTCAGTTCCACTATGATTGTCTCTGTATTTCTTGTGTATTCTTCTCCTGTGGTGATGCTCTTGCTGTTCTCACAGTTACCCAAAAATTTCAGATAGACATGACTTCAGAAATGTGGGCTTGAAGTGTTAGAAGATATTGGTGAGCAATATAGTGAGGAAAGAGAAGGAGCCTTCAGTGGGAGTCACTCAAGCTTGGGTACTGAAGGTGGCTCTCAAGGCTGGTGTCTTCTGAGAGTTTTGGACCATGAGCAACAACCATGTTGTCCCTGGAAAAGGTATGTCCGGATGGCCTGGAGTCTCCACTGGCCAAAACCAGCCCTGATAGGGCTGGAAGGAGTGTGTAGGCAGTACTCATGAAGAGAAGAGGGAGAGACCTGTGGTGTGGTACTCATAAGCCAGAGGAACTTTTATTATACTGACATTACAATTAGCAAAGGGTGTGTTGGTGCTGAAAGTGGGGGGGGGGGGAGGGGAGAGTCATGGAGGGGAAAGAGCTGGCGGTGATGGGAAGGAAGGGAGGGTGCCCTGACCTCTCCTCATAGCCCTGACTGTGTCCCCATCTGAAGGTCTGGCATATCCACTCTCACTACTTAATGATAGTGACATTACCCATCCGCCCAGCATCGCGGGGCTTTTGTCTTCATTCAGGCAGAAATGAAGTTCTCCTGGGCGCACTTATCAATCACTGCAAAGCTCCAGCTGTTCCGGAGCCTTTGGATCGACTTCAACAGCCGTGCTTACAAATTGTCTCTGAATAGCACCGAGCTGAGACCCCCTTTTTTGTCATTGTCTTCCGACAAATGTTTTTTTTCGGCAGCCTTTCGCAGACGTTGCCGGCTGCCTTCTGCCGCGGTGATTGAAAACAGGCCTGTTTTGCATTCTCCTGCCGGAGTCCTGGGTTCAGGGAGCTGTCCCTGAGTGCCACTCCAGCGAGTGCCGTGCCAAAGACAATTACATGCATAGTTTTGCTGATTGCATTAAAATCATTAGAATGAAAGATTCTGAAATCGTACATTAAGGGGGGAAATTAGAAAAAGCTTCAGAGACAGACACCAGCGTCCCCAAAGTGAGGGCAATACAATTAGCTCAAATTGTGTTACATACACACAGACTAGGAGTAGCTCCTGTAACAAATGACCTTATTATTGCTGCTCCCTCTCTCCCTCCGTTCCTTTTTCTCTCCTTCACTCCTCTTTATCATTCCCGCTTCCTTTTTCTGTCCTCTGAAACTTCTTCTTTGGTCAGGACCTCCATTATCCTGCTTGTTCTTCCATTCCCCTTGCTTTGCTCCCCTTCTTTTGTCTTGAGGAGTGCCTGGGAAAGGTCATGGGATCCTTGGAGTATAGTACTTTGCTTTCAGAGCTGCTTTGCAGGCCATTTAAGAGTAAGTGAGCAAGCACAACCCCAAAAGTTAACTTTCAGCTGAGCAAGCAGTTTTGCTCTCCTGGGGAACAGGGAAGTATGTGACTTTGTACCTGCACCAGTCATTGAGATCAAAGCATTCAACTGTACAGCTGTACTCCGTATCCAGTGCCAGGAGAAAGACTAGCAGCTCTAGCTTGAGGTGGGAGAGGTTCCTCCAAACCACAAAGACCAGTGCAGCAGGAGACAGGAAAGATTAATTCAAGAGGGGAGAACAAATTTCCTTCGGTGTGAATTCCAGGTTGTTGAAAACAATGGCATTACACCAGGGCAGTATTTGGCATACAGGGCCCCTTTGTCATCCTGTAGCCATGCTAGCAGAAAGTGGTCAGCCACCTAGTAGTGCCTTCCAGTTCACTGCCATGGTACTCATGGCCAGTTGGAGCTAAGAGGAGGATTGGACTCTCAGAGGTTTGTTTGAAAGTATGTGTTCAGTCTCTGAGGAAAAGCGGAGGAAAGGGGATTACTGAAAATACTGCTGAAGGAGGGAACTGGAAGGAAGAGGAGGACTTTCAAGGAAATAGCAGAGCTCAGGTTGTAGCTTAAGAAAAGCTCCAAGGTCTTGGGGTCAGGGAGACACCTGACAAAAGCTCAGGGAACTGAAGAGACTGCGTTGTGGAAGAAGAGTGGGAAATTCATGAGATGCTGGAGCCTGGACCTGCCCCAAAGAGTGTTTGTCAACCTGTCTAGACAATGCCAAGAAGCAGATGAGGAGTGTGGTCCTCCTTTATGTGAGAATGGATTCACAGGCGTGTTAGATGAATTGTCCAGGATCACCCTGGGAACCTGTGTCAGTCAGGGACCGACATACATTTTCCTCAGCCTGTGGTCAATATCTTAATTGGAAACCAGTTATGTGTCTCTCTGCACTGTGGCACTGTACACTGTATTAGCTGCACTGCTGGGACTTGGCGTAGATATGGTACAGGCTGTGATAGAGCTTTCATTTTTAGTGCAACAGCTAGCAGCAACCTGCACCAGCTATGCCAGCCCATCAGCTTGCCATGCTTTACTCCTGGTGCTTCTGGTCACTAAGGACCGTATGATTTCTATGCTCTGCTATAATATTATTGACTGTAGTCCTTGTGTTTGTGCCCTCTTGCTGCTCCCCAGAGCCTGAATACACTACACAGCCTTTGGTGAAATGCACGCTGAGGAACTGATAACAATGGCATAGACATGGCAGTGAGGCAGTACCATGGGTACAGGCTTTGCCTGGGGTTTCAGCTTAGCTATTCTCACTACTCAGTGACATCATGGCCTATATTCAGATTTCTGTGCCATGTTCCTGTCAAGTGGCGCTGGGTTCTCAGAGAGGCCTACATCAATAGGCCACCCTGGGCTAAGGAGTCAGAGCATGTTCAAGTAGCATGTATATGCCTGACTTTAGGTTCCAGTTCTGTGCTCTGAGATGTATGATATAGACTTCTCTCTCTGTTTACACTCTTTGCACTTAAAATGTAGGTGTTTGCTATTATTAAGGTCAGTATAATATAAGTATATGGGAAGAGCAATACTGGGTTAGACCAAAGCCTGCCTAGCCCAGGATCTTGTTCCTGATGGGAGCCACGGGGCCAGACATAGGAAAAAATTGTAAGGAAGGGGCAAACAGCTATGATACTTCTCTGGTGTACTTCCCTGCTTCCAGCGATCTGTAACTCAGGGATTCCAGAGCCAAAGGTGGTATCTTTGTGTTACTAATATTAATAATACTCATTCAAAGCACTGTACATTGACAAGCCACTATACAAGCATCACATAAGAAGACACACTGGCTTCCATCAAGAGGTTACAGTCTTGGATTGGACATGGCGAAGAGGAAAATAGGATGCCTACTTGTATGAGGGATTATGAGGAAGAGGAAGCAATAAGTTGGTGTGATAAGGGGGCAGGGGCCACAGCAAGTATAAAAGACAAGACAGCGGGAATGAAGATAAGAGTGGAAAAGAGGTAAAGCAGGGGTTTTAGCAACAGTGCAGTGGGTGCAAGATTAGGTTGCTCCCCAATATGAATCAAAAGCTTGGAGTGTGTGAGACAAGTAGAGGATTCCAGGAGGGTAGAGGAGAGAGGAATGAGAAGGAGAATGGATTTGACATGGGCTACCAGCACAGAGTGGAGATGACTGGGTAAGAGGTGAAGAAACTAGGCAGGAGAGTTAAGATGATCTGCTGCAAACAAAGAGGAAAGGAGGTGCTGGGTTTAGAGGCTTTAAGGGAGAGAGGGGCATATATTCTAGGGAAAAGGAAATGGATGTTGGATAGACTAGCAGAGATACAGCAATATGAGGAGAGTGAGGTGAGGTTTGCTGAGAAGTCCAAAAGAGATCCAGAGATGCTGAGCTGTGGAGCCCAAAGATGACTGAACAACAGCTGAAGAGAAGTGGGGTTTGGGATTGGGAAGTGGGAATAGGAATGAACAGATCTTTAAGGGTACATCAGCAGCCAAGGACTCCTCCCAACAGGGGCAATGATCTGACCACAGGCATCTGGCCTATCTGGGGATTTCTGCTGCCTTTGTCTCAAGTTAACTCTCAGGAGAAGCAACCAAGATATATTGGAATATGTTTCAGTTGCTGCTATTCCTTTTAAACAACCTTCTTCCTTACTTTCCCCCTTATCTTCTCCTATGGCCAGTTCTCCTCTTTCTTCTGAGCAACTGTTTGGCTATAAGGGGCACTGTGAGATTTTGGCATTGCAAATGCCCACGGACACCTTTGCTGCTGGAGGTAAAGACTAACTTTGGCTTTTTCAGAGAGCAGTGAGGGATGTATCCATACCAGCCTCTCCCTGCAGATTCAAGATACTCATGTGTGAAGTCTACCTTTTGTAGATGGTATGCCTAAAACTGGGTAGGTTATGGGATTTAGCCTCCCACATGGAGCAACAGAGGTATATAGATGTAAGGTCACACTTGATGCTGAGATATTAACTTGCTGGCCACATTAATATTCAGCAAGTGACATAGCAGGACTTAGAGCAGTACCATTAGAGGTGGCTCTTTGAATCTTCTCTACTGTCTGGCCTATGTCTTCTCTCTACTCTTATCACCATGTGCTCCAAATTTAGAGATCCTATCTTGCTCTCATTCAGTGCAAACAGATTTCACAGGCTTTTCTGAGGTTATATCCACCTTTCTGCAGGATTCCTTCTCTCTATCAACATGAGAGAAGATCCGAGAAGATCTTCTCAGCCTGTCTGAATACTCCTCTACTCTGCCAGAGATCCCACTCCTGCTTTTGGTGCAGCTTATGAATATGGCCTTTTTCTTGTTTGCTTAGAAGTGAGGGGAACATTTTGAAGAGTATAGTCTGGAGTGCACTAGTGTCAACAAGAGCCTGATTTGATCAACTTCAACAGGCTTTGGATCAGGCCTTTAATGACTGTTTGCATGTGGGCTGGTGTGAATAGGCTGAGAAAGGATGTGGCTTATGGCAGGATCACTGCGGAGAAAGGATGGTGCTTTACTGGGGGTGGAAAATGGAATTGTCACCGTGGAATGAATGAATTGTACAGTTTCTCTTTTGTAACCCAGGGAATAATTAAGATAGATGGGTAGATGAATTAGCTGTCCTGCAAGGTCAAAAGTGGATTGCCTTATTACTCTATTATTTCACTGTTGTGGAACTATCACCACTAACGCCTTTTTCATGATATTTTGTACATCGCACCAAAAAAAAAAAAAAAAGAAAGAAGGGGGGGAGATACAAATTGATCGTTTGCTGGTGAAATCAGTCTTCGTCATCGCCAGCAGTGCTTGGATTAATGGGATTGAAGGCTGCTGGAGGTTCAGCCAGAGAGACGGGCGGAAAAACAAGAGAAATTGGTTTGCACCCCTGGGAATGGAATTGATGTGACTTGCACGGAGCTGCTGCAGCAGTGGTGGCTGCTGTGCTGTGATGCTAGTTTTAAAAAAAAATGGGAGATGGGAGAACAAAATAAATCCCTAGCTGGAATACTGGGTCTTTACAAACATAGATGGTAATCTGCTGGGACCTTTTGGAGGTCCAGAAGAGTACATTTGCTGTAAGCCTTTAGGGAACAATAGTGCACACTCCTTTGTGAAACACAGCTGCTTTACGGTCTTCTTCCACCATTCCTGTGGGGCTTTAATGATACAGTTTGGGATGAGCACTGGAGACTGAACATTACTTCCATTACTGGCAAATACTCTCCAATCTACATACCTGGCCATGGAAATCTTTTAAATGGGTAAAGACCATCATGTGGACATAATGAGAGTGGAGGAGAGGAAAGCAATGATAAACATGGCTTGTAGAATGAGAGGAGTGGGGACATACCAGTTCATTGCATCTTTGAGCTGAGGGTCAGAGAAAGAAGCATATGAGAAAGGAAAACCTGTACTTACTGCCTTCTCATCTGCAATGCCAAGAGGTGGCTCAGAAAAGCTTGCTTTTTTTGAGTTTTTTTCGGGCTTCTAGAAGATAAAGACTTGGATAGATCTGAGCTCCTGGAGGGGAGACACCTCATTTTGTTTAAGTCCCACTTTTGCCTGGTTATATCTGATCTCATCTTCCCCAGGCACTGTGAGCGGCAGCAGAAGGAATCTGCATCTTTGTGCAGTCAGTGTCAAGGGACTTCCCCTGCTCCATGCATTCTCTTCTGTGCTCACAAAGTGGTACTCTGAGTCAGTCAGTGATGGCTGATCAGTGCAGGTTGGATGCAGCACAAAACTCTTTAAGTGCTGAAGTTAAGGCTATACTCAGCTGCCCTTAAGCAGAAGGTGACATAGTGTTTATCTGAACAGCTTAAAAGCAGAGTTATAAAAAATAGATTTCCAAATGTGGGGCTGGATCTGATGAAGAGGTTCGTAGCTCTGGATGAAATCAAGTCATGCATTCTTTGTGAGAGCTAGAAATCTGGCAGATTGCTTCCTCAGTCAGAAATATTTGCCTTTTATCCTGCTCCCCTTTGGTCAATGCTGATGCCAGCTATAAGGAAAATCAACTGTGAGATTCAGAAGAGTTTTGTGAAACCTAGGTTATTTCTGAAACCTTTTGCATGTGGTTGAAGACTCAAAATAACTGTTCTGTCCACAAGGAGTCAAACCAGGATAGGAGTTGAGTTCCAACTCATGACTGGCTCCAGGAGCATTTCCTATAGATGAGATTGCTCACAATGTAATACTGTGCAGGGCAACCTCCTTTTCTCTTTACCTCGTCTCCTTTCCTGGGCTACACTCTTGATTGTGAGAGATGGTGGTGTAAAGCTGCCTATCTACTCGAGGCCATTTATATAAGTCCTCTGCACTTGGGGAGCCTTCCCTTACTGACTGTTAAATCAACTTTTTCCTGTTTTACAAATCCAGAATAGCATAAAACTAGAATTAAGATTGAGGTTAAGAATTAAGGTTTAATACAGCTGTGAGATGTCTCTGTTCATCTCAAAGGCACATTAATTCTGAAGTCTAAAGAAGGCAATTTTGATCTCACCTTGAACAACTAGTGGATGAAGTTTGGGACTGGGACAGGGCTTTGGTGGAAAGCCTGTACTTCCCACTCAGACTGGTTGTGGGACATCATGAGCTCTCTCTTTCCTTTGTGTAACACCATAGCTAGAGCATCACTGACAAGAGGACAAAAACTGGACAGAGGAAGCATTTAAAAGAGAGTTCAGAAAGGGGGGTGTGCATCCCGAACTCTTCTCAGCATCTTCTTCTCTACTTTTTTCTGTGCTCAGTGCCCAGGTAGAAAAGACTGGGTGGCAGGTGGGAGATCTGGGAAAATCCTTTTCCAGTACTGTGAACAGTACAGAAGCACAAGCTTGATGCAAAACATTACGGTGTCTGCATCAGGCAACTGGCTCTGAAGATAGTCAGGGTGAGCTGAGCCTATCTACTCGCAGGAAGAACAGCTGTCACACAGGGCCACTGATATATCCTCCTCTCAGATCTGCACAGTGGATCTTGCCTTCTGCTTTCCTTATGCGACATCCTTGCGTGTTTGAGCGGGCAGGTCCTTCTCGCAGAACTGTACTCCGTGCAGGCCCGAGGGAAGCATGCTCTTCGGGCTGTGAGTTGCTGTGCTGGGTAAGGAAATACTTTAACCCCTGTGCACCTTAGACTAACTCCTTGCCATTGTTGTTAATTGGATTTGCGTGTTGGATTTGCCAGAACATCCAGTACTCTTGGTTTGACCTAAACCATGTTTTCTTTCCCCCCAGTGTAACAGTTCAGGCAAAGTGCTTAAGCAGTTATATGCTACAGCTATAGCTTGTAGTTATAAATATAGCTTATAGCTACCTATAAAGTGTGTTTCAAGCTGGGTGCTGCGGTGCTGGGAGGCTGAAATGACTTGTTGGAGCAAGGAATTGTTCAAAACAGTGCATGCTGGGATATAGGGTAGCACAGGAAATGTGAAGGTCCTCAGCCAAGATGGATGAACGTTCCTGGGGCTTCCTGTGGTGCCCCTGTGCTTTTGCCTCCTGAGGAGACATCAGGGCATGAGAATGTGTCAGACACAGCTCCAGATTTTGCCCTTTGGATAGATCCTGATGCGCTTTGCATTTTTCACTGGACAGCTCAGACAACACTCCACAGATTACAGTAGCCATTTGGCTGAAAAAGTACATATTAAAAAAAGAATAAGAGAGTCCAGTGGAAGGAGGCCCTGGGGGTCAAATGCTTCACACTGTGAATCCTCAAGACTTAGTGAAACCACTGAGAAAAGCCTGCCCCACAGTGTGAGGCTGAGCCCTGCCTTGGGGAGCTTGGCCCTTGTGATCAGACATTAGGAGGCATGTAAATGTGATGGATGGGCAGGTGTGTAACATCTGCCAGGAGTGAGCAACCAGCAGGAAAGTCTCTGTCCCCAGCACTGCAAGTCCATGGGACCGTGATGTGACCAGGACAAGCTGCTGCCATGAGCTTCTGTTTGCTGGTTGCTGGACAGAAAGAACAGAGTATCTCCTTCAAGAGCAGCCTTTGCTGCGGCTATTTGCAAGAACTTGGCTGCATGTGGAGAATTCCTCATCTTTGATATCCCTATCTCTGCCCTTTTTAGGTGATGAGAGGAGGCAGCTGGTTTGTCTCCCAAATGGGGATATGGCACGTATTGGCATCGTATGGGTCTGTGAGTCCCTTTCAGTTGCAATTATGAAGGCCAGAGGAATGGTTTTGAGACAGCTATGTGAGCATTTCACACATGTAACAATAAAAGGATAACCCTCCACTGGTGGTTTTGACTCTTGGTGGTTGTTCTGACGTATGATGCCTTCTTTTGCCTCTCACCACTGGCTACTCTGTGCCTCTGTCACCAGCCCTTCCCTGATGTTGAGCCAGGCAGAGTGGACAGAGACCCAGCTACACCAATTTTTGAAGGAGTTATTTGCTGAAAACTACTTTTTTGACCTAAAGCAAAAATATAGGAAGAGTCAAAATACTTCCTTTTAACATTTAGAAAGTAAAATAACCTTTCATTTTTCCTGTTACATTGGATATTTTGAGACTGAATTTGCTTAAATGCAATTTTAAAATGTTATAGAGAGAAAATGTAAAACCAAAATACAAGGACTAGTTTGGAGTGAAACAGTACATTTTGGTTGCTCTGGAATACTTTCTTTTTTCATTTTGCCAGATGAAGTTTGATCCTTCTTTCTTCTCTCCCCCCCTCCCTCCCCCCCTTTCTTTGGTAAATGTGTGGTTTTAAAGGTGAAATATTTGGGAGAGACAGCAGGAATAGTTCTGAATGAATCTAATGTGTTTTTATACCTTCCTGGCCTCTTAGCTGTTAAAAGTTCATTATTGGGAATCCATACTTTTTTTAAACCATACCTGTGAGGAAGAAAGTTTCTTTGAAACTGAGACTCTTACTGTTTCAGTTTAATGTAATCAGGTACTTTCTACCTCTGGTGTAAATCAGTGCATTTACACCATGACTAATTTTTCTTCTTTAAAACAAGCCCTGAGTTTTGTCATTCCAGGCTCTCTTCCTCCTACAACATTTGCCACCTTAATGCATGTCTGAATTTGACCCATTGGTAGTGGTTGTGGTAGCAGCTATTATTGTTGTTGTTATTGTTATGGTCCCACAAAATCAAGGGATATTAATTAAGTTAAAATAACATGAGTGGAATAAAGTGAACAGAAAATATGTGGAAAATACAGTTCTGAACTCACAGCTGCACCTTTGAAAGCTGAAGTAGGCACTTTATCTGCTAGGTTACAGTCTCTGGTTATCATCTGTAGGAAATTAAAGGTATTATTTTTACCACCGGAGGGCTCCCATATTTTTCCATTAATGCAACAGAAACATATTGAGAATGACTAATACTCAGGTGATAAAAGCATGAAGTTCAGACAAAGTATGTTCTCTAGTTCACAGCAAGATCTGTATGCACAAGACATTTGAGAGAAATGAGAGTAACTGTGAGAACAGTGTTTGTTTGACAAAAAGGACAGGACAGACCACATGATGAACAGACTCTTATTTGGTGGTGATATCAGCAAATCAGTATTAATAATACGGAGGTTTGCCATTGGATGTAAAACTCCAGATCCTTAGTTGGGGGGGAGGGGAGCAAATTAGCAGAGCTTTGTGAGAATAACGTCAAGACGCCAGTTTGCGAGAGCTGAGGATGTGGCCCAGAGAGGACATTTCATCCTTCACAGAAGCAAAGTTTAACCTGCTGAAATCCTGTTTGTAGTGAAGCATATTGCTTGTGTTTGGGTGTACACATATGAGTTTCACCCGTCAGAAAGAGGTAGTGGATTAAATGACGTTTGGTTTACATCATTCCTTCCTCTTACTGAGCAACTTACTATAATAGCTATTACTCACGCTCTGGTAAAAGAATCTGGGCAGATTGCTCATGTTCAGAAACAAGTTTTTTGCTGACCAGGTTACACAGTCCTGGGAAGTATCCATGTAGATTTCTGTGTCATATACCTGCTACATGCAATAAATTTGGTTGATGTAAGATGAACATGCAGGGCCAAGGGCACCATCAACAAATGCCAATGGATCCCATAAAATTCTACCAGCAAAGATTTTGGTCCTGTTAGAGCAGCACAACCAGATTTTGTAAATTCATCTGGGGGAAGGAAGGTATAAGAAAGCTCATCTGTGATGGTTCATGTCTGTGCTATTCTGGAAGTGGAGAGTTGGAGAGAGAATACGTTGTTCAAGAAAGGGTCTGGGAGAGCAGTACAAAGGCACTATTGTCACCGAGGAAGGGATTTCACTGGGGAAGGTGGGGCACTGAGGTGGGTGGTCCTCCTCCCCCATGTAGCTCTGCCTCTAATTCTGGAGTGGTGGCATCACCAGAAGACAATCCAGAGGGACGCTCTAAGCCATTGTCAGAAATCACTTGCTTAAAACATTTTTTCTTTCTGAAGGAAATGTAGATATGGAACAACCTGAAAAATGTTAGTATCAGATTTGAATGCATTTTCTCAGGAAAAAAGTTCTGAACAAGTCTAAACATTGTATTTTCTCTTACTTTGTAATAAAATGCCTGTATTTCTTAATGGAAAGTACTGTTCCATGGAGAAGTGTACTTTAATGCTTAACATCAAAAAACTCAAGACGAAAACAAAATATTTCCTTTTAAGTCAAGAGAAAGGCTTCTACTGATGCAAATACAGACATATATATTACAGCCTTTTGGCCTGGCCATTTTGGAAATATTTTAGGACACTAAGGAAGGAAATCACCATAAATTACCCTTCTCCTCCTATTTTTTTGCAACTGATACTGAAGCAAATATTAAGTCATGTGCATGTCTCAGCCCCTGATCTTCTTAGTCCTGTCTTGCCACTGGTCTAATATTTGTCCATGAACATATCTGTCCACTTCACTGTGACTTGGTTTCTTTAATTTGAATGCAATTATCATAAAAAAATAAGGCTGGAAGAAGCATCATGAGATCATCTAGTCCATCTCCCTACCTTAAGGCAAGATCATCTTTATCCATACCACTCCAGATGGTTATTTTCTAAACTATTCTCAAAAACTTCCAGTTATGCAGACATCACAGCTGCCCTACACCAATCTACTCCAGTGCTTCATCAGCCTCAGCACTAGAAACTTTGTCCTTGTGCCTAGTCTGGATATTGCTGCAGTTTAAGCCCTTTCTTTTCCTCTCCACTGAGGACATGGAGAAGGGATTATTCCCTTCCATTTTGCACAGCCTTTTACCTACTAAGAATATGTCTGTCCTCAGGCTTCTCTTCTCTAGACTGAACAGCTCCAGTTCTTTCCAGGTCTTGCTTTCCACATCTTGGATCATTCTTACCTCTTTTCACCGATAACTCTTGCTGGCCAACATCCCTCTTGAATGCTCGCATTCAGACCTGTATGTAATATTCCAGCTGAGGCCTCAGCAATGAGGGAGAAGTCTGACATGCCTGGTGGGTGGTGCGTTCTCCTCTTTAAACCATCCATGAGAGTGTTTTTCTTTTTCAGAGCAACCTTACACTGGTGACTCCTATTCAGTGTGATGTTTTTTTCCTGCAGAATTTCTGCCTCACCTGCTGTTCCTGATCCCATATTTGTATCCTATATTGTTCCTGCCCAAGTGAGGCAACTTACTTGTGCCCATACTCTTTTGCATCCAGGGGAGTGTTAAGTAACTTTTTGAGATGGAAATTGAAGACAACTCCACCTGTCAGGTGCAATTTAAATAGGGAGCAATTGTCCCCCTGAGAGCTAGGTCACACCACACTGGTGAATGCTGCTGGTCTTTCCAATATGTGGTAAGGATTACAACTGCAAATAAGCAAAGATTTGAGCTTAGGACTGGGCTGAGCAGCACTCAACTAAAATTCCCTAGGGTTCAGTCTCTACTGAGAATGGACTCAGCACTTGAATGCAGCAATGCCATTTCTTACTGCACTGGATGGTCTTTGTAGGTCTCTTATACAAAAATCAACCTGATACAAGTCCGCTCTGCTAATAAAAGCATAGAAGGTTACAGAACAAGGTGGTTTGTCTGTAGGCCAGGTAGCATGATTAACAGCAGGCATTTAATTGATTCTGATGTCTTCAATGATCAGCACCGGAATGGATTGTTGCCTCCCAGACCAGATTTACTGTTGACAACATACCATGTCATACCACTAAACTGGCTTGAAGGTGATTTCTGGCCAGCACAATATCATGCAACTGCATTGCAATGACATTTTGTGACAAAAAAATCAATGGCATGTTTTAGCTCACCAGCCACATAGCTAGCGATGTGTCCTGAAAGGTGGCCCTTTCCAATGGAGCAACCCTGAAACTGGTGAAGGAGGTCATTGTACCTGTGCCTCAGTTGTGGGGGAATGAATCAGATAGCTTTAATTTCATTTCATGAGTCATTTTTCATCTTAGTAAAGAAGGGAAATGTTGAGAAACAGCAACAACCTTTTGTGTAAAAAAATCCCTTACACTTTGCCAGAAGCTTATTTTTGCCTGTTTTTGGTGTTTTCATTACCTTTAAAAAATCTTTTCTCTCCCTTTCTGTCTCTTTTTGTAAGAGAAGGCTGAAGTCTAGAGGACGGGTTTTTTTTGCATAGTTGTTCCTCTTCTTTTTACAGTGAAACAAAGTTTTAGTTTGGGGAATTTTATTATGTTTTGGTTGGAACACTTCCCTAGGATTGACTTTTTTTTTTTTTTAAATAGCATACATCAAAACTGTCACCCAGAACATATTTGTATCAGCCTTGATGAACATGATTGCTAGTAAATCCTACTCCCAGTATTGCTTGCAGCTGCATATACACCAAATACTCAGTACTCAACCCTTTGTCTTTGCTGAGTGACTGATACCCCAAGACTTACTCCTCATGTCAGCTTTCCTGCTAATTGCATTTGACTGAAAGTGGGGGCAATAGGCTCAAGCCTTGGATATAGTCTAGGAGTTCAGCAGTATAGCAAACAAACTGAACTTCTTTGATTGAAAGCCCCACTGGAGGTTAATGTAGGCTTGTGGCTGTTCAGATCGTTACTATATGTTTATCACTGCAGGTTTGCCTGTTCAGTCATGCCATCTGCTTTGGCCAGGCCCCAGCCACATCAGTGTGTTTCTTTCTTGGGGCTTCTGCCTACTGTGAATGGCGCAGGGATGAGGGACTGTATCAGTGCCTGGTCAGCATGCACTGCCTGAGGAGATGGGTTAGGAGAGGGGCAGATATAAGGAGACTGGTTTATGGTGGTACTCAGACACTCTGTAAGAAGGTCAGGTGATAGCAAAGGGCACTAAAAACATCTCAATGGTTTTGGTGGAATGAACCAAAAAAAAAAGTCATTTTTGGGGCAATCCAAGGCTTCACATTTAACTCCCCAAACCCATCTTTTGTTTTAGCCCTTTTTTCTAATGTTGATCCCTTTTTACACAAAAGAAATGTAATTTTGACTCAGAGGCAAGAAGTAATGTTTGTAAGACATTGACCTCAAGTCTCAGCATTTTCAGATCCTTTCTCCCAGTATTTTCCAGCTGAAACAGTCTGTTAAATTGACTGGCTGGTTCTGGAATTTTCTCTTTTTTCTTAAATATCACCCAGTGAGGAAATGGGAATGGGAGGAAACTGCTTCACTGAATCCAACAGAAGAGAAATCAAGGTGCTTTACAGCCACTTAGTTTTCTAGTCACTATTCAGAGTAACTCACTGTTGTCGTTCACTGTCCACCAGCTTTTGTTACATGGGACTTGGGTCCTTGGGTCTTTTTGACTCTTTTGGTGTGTGTGTAGGGAGGGAGGAGTCTAAAAAGCATGTGAAGGTCCTGTGCTGAATAATATTCAGTCCTCTTCCCTGGCTTCCCAAGTTCCCATGGCCAGTTTACTACTAGGGAAGTCTGTCTGGATGGGGCTTATGGGCCCTTGATTGGCAGTGACTGACAGCTGAAGTGGCAGGTTGACTTCAATGCAAATCCAATTTCTCCTGCTTTATTAGTGCTTCTTGAGTACTATTTTGTAATGGTGAAGCTGGTGTGATTTACTGAGTGAATTTACACTTCAGTGATGTGGCAAGAGCTATGGTAATGACTGAAAGCCAGCTTAGATGAACAGCAGTCCTGCTATCGCTTACCACTGTGACACCCTCCTGCCTGGCTAAAATTGACACGGAGTCCAGAATGCGTTAGCTCCAACTGAAAGGGCTCTGGGCTCCAATTTCTTCTCTCGGGATTATGACTCTGTGGGCTGCCCGAGTGGGCGTTTGTACCGGTGACGTAAGGCTGGTAACTGCGTGTCCTGGTTGACCGCCTTGGGTGGAGTCTTGGGGCTCCGTTTCTCCACTTCTCTCTGCAGTGTTGCTGAGCTGGGATCATCGCTTATTATTAGAGGAAAAAAGAAGGGCAAGTGAGCTACTCCTTCCTACTTCCCCCTTTTCCCACTACTGTTGTCTTAATAAATCAGCTGACCATTTTGGGTTTGGGTTTTTCGACCACATTTTCAAGTGTTTATTGAAAACAAAAATTGAAAAATATTTTGAATAAAAACTTTTAGTTTCTGAAGGCTTATTAATATTAAGCCTCTTATGTTAAATGTGTTTCTTTTTTATCTTAAGGCATTTACTAAACACTTTTTTTTTTTTTTTTTTTTAACCAATGCATTTTCAAAACGTCAATTTTTCTACCGGTTCCTGTGTGCATTAGCCTAGCTGTCCAGGGACAGTGTGAAGCAGGTAATGGGGAGGACTAGACTGGCTGGAATTCTTTTTGTGAATCTTTTCTCCTTGAAACAGAGCATAATTTCACTGAAATCAAAATGTCTGGTGGGAGCATAGGAATGCCTACAACAGTATCATGGGAACTTCCTGACTGGAAGTTACCCTGCTTCATCTAAACCAGACGGAAAGCAAGTGACATAGTAAAGTCAATAAACTTGTGCTGTAGGCACCGTGTGGCAAGAAGCAGAGTCAAACTGAAGTCCTGGCACTGAGTAATTCAGAAAATGAACGAGGCCATACACTTCCTCCGTCTCAAGGGGGCACTTTAACCAGCACAGAGGTAAAGTCATGTCCATTAGACCTGTTCCAGGCTGTGACTGGGTAGGTAG
Source organism: Apteryx mantelli (assembly GCF_036417845.1). Classification (NCBI taxonomy): domain Eukaryota; kingdom Metazoa; phylum Chordata; class Aves; order Apterygiformes; family Apterygidae; genus Apteryx; species Apteryx mantelli. The sequence goes on from NC_089984.1 coordinate 22,566,342, forward strand.
GCCCAAGCAGAGGCTGAACTCTCTCCCTTGTATAGGACCCTTGTCTCCTACCCAGGCTGGTGGCCTTACTTGGGATGGGGTTAGAACCGGGCCTCAACACAGGACTGGCTACCTGTGTTGCTGCTGCACTGCTCATGAAAAAGTTACACAAGCCAAACTGAACCCCAGATTTTGAATCCACTGCTGTTGATTGGGCTGTGGCTGGGTTGAATGTGTCTCCAAGACTTTGATATTGGAAAGGAGTATTGCTCTAGTCTGTTTTGTTTTTTTTTCCCCGCGTGTGGAATATTTTGCCTGGGTGAAATAACAGTTAGCAACTTGCATGTGTCTTAGATCATTAGAGGCTGCATTTCTGTAACTGAGTACTTAAGTGAATGTTAGTTTTAAAGCTCTCACTAAGTGCAAAGTACCTCCCAGTCAAAGAAAAAATGCGAAGAGCCAGAACAAACACAGATGTGATGTCTGTTCAAATGCCTCTTTAAAAGTCCAGGGGTGCCACTTTGCCCTACCTCCTGAAAAAAGTCATAGGAGTTTGCTGTGTCTTCTGCACACACCTGCATGATGCTGCAGAACTCCCTTTGTTAAGGAAACAGGGTTTCCCTGAAGGATTTGTGCATGCTGGGTGGGTTGTGAGCAGCCACCACACACATGAAAAGAAAACATAGCTTTCTGCCTCTGACACAGACTGCTTGAGAGGCTTGGGCTGCCATTCGAGAGGCAGTTATATGTTTATTTGGTTTGAACACCCTCAGCCTGTTCATGCAGGCAAATGGCTGATTCGTGAGCTGCTGTCTTTTTGTTTCCACAGTATTTGGGTTGCACAGCATAGGGGTTAATATTTTCAGGAAAGGCCGGCATTAGTTGTGACTCCAGCCATGACTAAGTAAGCATTGTAAGTAAGCTAACCCCAGGGGTACCAGAAAAGAAAGATCTCCATGAATCTACAGTCTCCAGCCCTAAAGTTTCCTCCTTTTGAGACTTGAATTTTGTCCTGCTGGCCATTCACCCCCTCCTCCTCAGTCTTCACAATGCCCCATCTCTCTTTCTCATCCACATTTACTCTCCCCTTCTTCATGTCAGATCAGCCTTGGCTTATGTTTAGACAAGTTCCGTTAAGGCTGGCACATCCTATCTTTTCCTCAAGACAGGTTCTTATTTTCAGGTCCACATCCATCTGTATCAATGTGTCCCCATATATTTCTCTCACAGAAATGGGGTCCCACTTCTATAGGTTATGGTACAGCAAGGCAGGCCCTCCTCAGAGAGCTCTCCAGCCAAACAAGCTCCATGGGTGCAGTGGCAAGAAGTAGAGCCCAGCTCCCCTGTCATCTGGGCCAGTGCCTTACTTGCTTGCTGTGTGATTCCCAGTTCCTCCTCTTCTGGTAAGCTTTTTTGCTCTCCAGACTTCCTTAAGATATGATCACCCTGTTTCATCTCCCCATGGTCTCCTTAAGCCCTTTGTTTTTTATTCCAGGACACTTGCACTGCATTCTCCTGTTCTTTCTTCCTTTATTACCTCTTGCTGCAAAGTCCTTGCCTCACCTAATTGCATTATGGCTTTGATCCATCTGTATTCTTTCTCTGGGAACATTCCAGCATGCTTCTCTCCTCCCTTTCTAGGACTGAGGCTTCATCTCTTTTGTAACTTTTCATGAGCTTTGCACAGCAGACATGAGTGGAATTTCAGCCTTTCCTGACCCCCACCTGTCCTACGGTTGCATTTGGGGCTACCCAGTGGGCTGATATATCTGTTCCATGTGATTGTTACATTCTTTTGACTTCCCCTTTAGTGTCTTAGGCAAAGTTATTTGGGTCATTAGTGTGGTGACTTAGCTTAGCATTTTTGTCTAGCTACCTTCTTCTCTGTTGCTGTTATATCTTCTTTACCCCACAAATCTGGATGGAAAGGGGGCAGGACATTGCCTGGGGAGGTGACTGAGAAGCACTGATGTTTGGCCTTTGAGTTATGGTGGTGAAGGCCACTTCACCATTCCTCTCCACAAATGTGAGCCAGGCGGTCTTGGCAGGTCCTCTTGTTTGGTTTCATTTGTTTGCCTTTTGTGTTTTTTTTTTTTGTAAAAAGCCAGCAGTAGCAGCAGCAGCAGCTGTACAGCAATGGCACAGCCGCTCTATTCCTGGCCAAGAACCCTGTGAAATTAATCCACATCTCGCTGAAATCCTACCCCGCTTTCGGGTCACTGCCTCGTTCCGGCACCGCGGAAGGCAGGGATCCCGCGATGATTTATTACCAGCCCCAACGCACATATTATTATGAAATGAGTTTATTACACTCTAAATCTCCTGTTAATGTGCTACTGTTTTAATCCCTTTATCCAATTTTCAGTCTCTCAGGCTTGGCTGCTGTTCACTTGCACAAAACTCTCCATTCTGAAGGTTTTATTGTACGATATCCATATCCATTTATCCTGCTTTAAGGCTGCAGCACTGAGGCTCTGGTGAGGAGGGGGAGCATGAAAAAGGGATGGGAAAGGCAGGAGTGGATGGGCCACGGGATGCATGGGGGGAGAGGAAGAGAACAGTCTGGCTCAGCCTGTAAGAGTATAAAAAGGAGTTGAAGTGGGTAGAAGAAGAAAGTGGGGGAAAAGAGAAGCAGAGCTGATTTTAAGGGCAGCAGTAAGGGTAGATACCAAGTCAAGGAATGATGGAACAAAGTGAAGGTACTTTAGTAAATCATATAATAAGTGAGTAAGAGAGTAAAGGGGCCTTAGCCTCTGCTTTAAGACCACCATGAATCAAACAGCTCTACAAGTGGAAAAAAGAGAGGGTAGAAACAGAGCAAAGACAGAAATTAAAGGGAAAGGGCAAAAGGAAGGGTGTGTAGAGGATGAGAGAGGAGAAGCATGAGGCTAAGTGGGGAGGTGTGAGGGGAGGAGACCTGCGGGGAAAGGGCTGTTTGAGAACAAGGGTGTAAAGAGCATGCTCTGGGATGCACAACTTAAAGGCTTTGGCAGGGAATGAGTGGACAGAGCAGTAAAAGGAAATCACAGTCCTCAGCTCCCCAGTGGTGACCAGGTCTCTGTGGCAGTGGCCAAGGTCAGAGCCCCAGTGCAGATGGAGGAAAGTGCATCATGGGAGTTTGTGTGGGTCAACTCAGCATGGCCATGGGGAGATGCCCCACAAGTATCAACATTTCTCTGGTATGCCCGTGTACACAGTCTTTCTCCTCTCCAGCCTGCAGACTTGTGACCGTCCCAACCAGCAGTTTGGAGGAGGTCTGCTGAAGGGATAAGGCGATTCTTGGCCTTTCAGATGGTGGCTGGAGGGAGCCTGCTCTGCAGTGTGGTGGCAATGTGAGCTGAGAGCCCACAAAGCACTCCAGCCAGAGAGGGACATGGGGCAGCAGACCTGAGATGAGAAAATGGTCCCAGAACCGTTTCCCCACAGCTCCCCAGACACAGCCTGCTGCTTCCCCTCACTGTGTGTCAAGTAGTGCAAGTGCTACTTTCATTTACTCCTGCTGAGGATCCAGTCTAGGGCCATAGCCCCTACTTAATGAAAAACGGTAGCCTGGTCCATGCTGTTGGTTCAGGCTACATATGCACGAAAATAAAGAAGTTGCCCCTAAGCCATAAAGCCACACTGCATCTCCCAACCAGTGGTGGGATACTTAGAGATGGTGGCTCACAGGTACCTTCCAGAATGAGGCAGGACACCTGGGTCCCATGCCAAGATCTGTTGTTGTTTTGCTGTAGTGCCGATGTAATTTCAACATTTCCAGGTATCCAGCTACAAGATGAGCACAGTGACCGTGACCCATCCGATTGTGTTGTAGGTAGGAAGAAGGAGGCTGATGCATATGGGCTGGTACTTTATAGCCACCAATTGTGGGTTGCAAGAACTCATGGGAGACTGCTGTTGTGTGGGAATTTTTGTACCTAACACCCTTGGTTGCATTAAAACCCACAGCTGTGGAGCATAGTGTTGAGTGTCTACCCTAGAATGTTCCCCTGCTGTTTTATGGCCTCTTGTTGTACAGATCTATAATATAATATGCACTCGCCACTAGATATTTGTGTAAAAATTTGTATTATATCCTACACAGCAGAATGCATAGCAGAGTGCAAGGTCATTCAGCTGCAGTGAAACTCCTTGTTTCTAATGAAGTGCAAATCTTTATGACCCCCCCCCCCCCCATTCCCAGCTTTACTGTAATTACAAAACAAAGAATAAAATGTATGCACAAAGCTTGTAAATCTAGATTTAGGTGGAGGGGGCATAACTAAATAAAACTCCCCAAAACTTCTTTGGGAGGAGTGGAAAAATCCCCAAACTTTAAGCCAGAATAGAGAGGCAAAGAGATTTGCTTAAAATAGCACAAGCTCTTGTGATGGAACTGCTGAGTAGCTAATGTCCTTGGCTTTTTTAGCTAGCCAGTTATTTAAAATAGCTCCTGCCCATAGTGTTTGCTTTATGGTGTTCTTCTCCTTCCTTCCACCTATTCTCTTTCATTTTCTCCAGAGAGATATTTTACCAGCTCTTGCCACTGAAGGTAGGAAAGACAGAGATTAAATGAGATGCCTAGGAGGCTAACATTTTTTGGTTCAGGAGAGGGATTCAGAAGCTGAAGAGGCTTGTTGTAGTTCACCCCATGCTGGAGAAATGAACTTGCCAGCACATCTGCTGCACACACAAGATTGGCTGAGGAAAGGGAGTGCAAAGTAGGAGTTAGAGCAGATCTCAGAAGGTCTGTCAGTCTGGGTTGGTTCTAGTCCCAGCCCTCTTTCCAGTTGCTCATGTCCTAGAACCAGTCATAGTCCCTCTCTTTGCCTCAGTTTCCCTTCTGTATAAGGTAGTAATAAGCTTGATGGGGGTAGGGAGCGGACTCGGTTGATTACTGAAGCTTTTGAAGAGGAGGAGGTCTACTGATCTCCAATATTTATTTGGATCTTGTAACCAACGTTGGCATTAGGTCTTTAATAGGCAGCAAAAGCCTTCCACTGACCTTGACGAGGGTTTCTGCCTGGACCTGCCCTGTTTCATGTCAGACTGATGGGTTGGGATGGATGAAGAACTGGAGAAAGCCCCCAGCAGGAGGCCAGTGCCTTGGCTCTCAGCCAGCCTGGCTGAAGCCAGCGACCATGCTCCAGCAATGCTGCGAGGTCAGGATTTCACCAGGCCCCTGACTGCTCTCACTGCGACATCCAGCTGGCTTCCTGGTGGCCCCGCTCCTAGTTCTGCCATTCAGCCCAGCAGGTAGCCCTACCTCTCTAGCCTTCTCTGCCCCCCTCTTCCTCACCCCTTCTGCTTCCCCCTCCAACACCTCACCCTGCCTTGCTGTCTGCCCTGCTCCTCCAACTCTCTCCTGTATTCTCCCTCTCCTCCCACACCCCAGTCCTCCTTTTCTCCCCCTCTTCCTATGACTCCAGCTCTTACTTCCTTTTTGTCTCACATGCTCCCCCTCTCCCGGTCTCCCTCTACCCTCCCACATCCTTATAGCCTTCCCCCCCACACACTCCCGCGCTCTCCCTCTCATGTCGAGGACTTGCCTCTACTCTCTGACACAGAAGCCTGTATCACTTCCAAGGCTCCTGCTGTCAGCTGGGGAATAGATAAAGATAAATGATATTATGTTAAATTCCACTTAATGACAAATTTTTAATTTTCTGAACATGGTCATTTTCTGGCTAGTGAATCAAGTGTAGGGAGCTAATTACATGAAGATCTGAACAAAAATAACTCCTAATTTTCAAGGATAATGGAAGAGAAATGTTGGAGATTAATGGCACTATTTATCTTTTTTAAATTTCTATCTTTCTCTGTGATAGCACTGCTCCCCAAGGAAAATATTCATAAAATGAAATTGAAGTCGTAACTTAATAGGTTATTAAAATTTTTGAGTGCATATCACTTTCCTTCCGCCGCACTGTAAATTTAAATTGAAGTTTGCGGCTCCTCGAGTCACCAGCGGAGTTTTTTTTATGATGGCACAATAGAGGGAAACATGCATCTTTGTCAGGAGGTATTTGCTATTCTAATTTTATGGCAGGCCGGATTATCAGAAAGGAATGTCAGAGCACGGGGAAGCTGACAACACTACAGCCTTCAGCCATGTGTTTCCATTAACGCCCAAAGCCGTCCAGGGGTTTCTCTGGACTGTTATTTTCCATTTCAGTCTTTTATCTTGATTTAAAGTGAGGGCGCCGAAAATTCAGCTCCTGTCATTTTTCTCACTCTCTCTCTTTTTCTCACTTTCTCCCTTCCCACTCCTTTTTTCTTTTTTTCTTTCTCTGCTGCTGCTCACTGCCTCTCTTCCATCTTTTTTTTTAATTCTCCCCCCTTCTCTGTGTGTCCCCACCATGTCTGTGGTCCTTTGGGTGTAAAGCTCCAGAGCGAGATAGCTGGGTAGGGGGGAGGGAGGGATATTCTTCCTCACTTTTCTAGGAAAGGGCTGCCTTAAGGCTCCTTCTAGGAGCACAGCACGGAGGGGTTCCTAGCCAATGCCCTGAACCACGGTTTTAGTCAACTGTAAATTTGATGCCTGGCTTGCCTGTGTCAGATGCCAGTGCCAGGTCAGCTTGGATAAGGTGCTTTATGGTGTCAAATCCTGCTACCTCAGCAGGAGGCAGCTGGATCTCTGGACATGGGCAGCGTAAGAGGGAATGAGACCAATATTCAATTCTTGGCTTTTCCACTGGCTTACTGGGTAGCCTCAGTCACCTCACCTCATTCCAATTTCCTTTCCCTGACAGTCTGTTTTGCACTTTGGGACAGGGCCTTTTACTTTATACCTGCCCTGGGGTTTCTGAGTGCTTGTGATGCACTAATAGCAGCATGGGATTGATGCCCTGGGCTTTCCTCCCCTAAGAGCCCCTTGCACTGGGCGATTGGTGATACTTGCATCTACCACGGGTCAGTTGGCCAAAGCCCTGAGCCTCATTTCCCAGGCACTGCTTTACCCTATTGTAAAATGAGAGACTCTTCAGTGGGGTTGCAATACACTGAATATGGGGCTGCTCAAAAATGAGCAACTCTGTTGCTGCATGTTGTCTCCTTAGAAGTGTCCCAAGCCAGTGTGCAGCAGGCTTGGCCTATTCCTCTTTCACTCTATCCCTTTCTTCTCTTTTTCCAGCAAGAACACATTCACCTCTGAGGCTCTGAAGATTTTAAACCAGGGACAGCATGAAGCCAAGACTCCTCTTAAATGTAGGTTCAGCTCTCCCTGAATCACCATCCCAATACAATTCCTCTTGGATAAAGCAGGTGACCCTGGGCGCAGACGGCAGGGATCCATTTCACTCTGGGCTTCTTCAAACTGAAAAGGGGGCAAGGTGTTCCTGCTGCCCCTGATCTCTGTGCGCACAGGACCTTTCATGCTCTCTGTGCAGGTGGGAAGGGTTTTTTTTTTGGGGGGGGGGGCAGGATTTGTTCAGCATTTCTAGAACCAATGCCACTAAACTACAAAACAAAACAAAACCTCACGGGCTTTAATGTAATGTTCTTATTGGTTTTATTGCCTTCTGGGGTTGTTGAATGTGTACAGGTCCCATTGTCAAGTTTTCTTCCACTAAAGGCAGCTAAATCTCTGCCCTTTAACACCTCCAACTCCATATTCTTATCTCCTAAAAGCCCATGCTCCAGATGCTGGAGTTTGAAGAGAAGCAGCATGTATCGAAAAGCCCAGGATAAAGCTAGGAAAGTACAGTGTTTTTGGCATCCACAGCTAGCACCCAGTTTTTGCCAAGGTTTAAGGGGATTGTGAGAGCAGTATCCTCTTTACAGGCCTAGCTCAGGTCTCAGGGCTGTGTGTGCCAGGGAGATAGGGTATTGGGCCCAGTATAGAAGTGCTGCCAAGGAGTGAAAGATGCCAGCATCTCTGGAGGTGCCTGTCTGGCCAAACTAGAGGGCACACAGCAACTGGATTTTCTACTTGGATCTGGTCATGCAGCTTCCTCGCAAACTGTTCCCTTGAAGGAAGCTCGACACATATCAGGCCATCTTGGAAAATGTTGTACCCTGGAGACACGATCTCTAATGGAACCAGTGTCTGTTGGACAGATGTCACCCTCTTCCCTGGTGCCCAGCCTGCATGGGGCTATCTGTCAGCTCCTCTTCCCTGACCCCTTTCTATTCCCTCAGCAGACAGTGACATGCAGCCCGTGCTTTCCTTACCAGATCTAATGCCCTCATGTTCTCTGTCCAGTCTGAAGAGACAGATTTGGTGGGAGTGTGAATGTACCAATTCCTGCTGGTCCTCCCTGCTCTTAGCCAGAAAACAGATAAGGTGTTTGGAGACCCCCAGCAAGTAAGTTGCTGCAAAAGAGCAAAGGATTTTTTGGAGTCCTACCAGAAGCCAGAAGGCTGGGGGCTTGGAACAGCTGGCAGCAAAGGACATGCTTCCTCTCTGCCCTCTGAAACCAGCGAGGTCCTGACACTGCTCCAAGCTGCCTTGTGTGCTCCATTAATTCAAGGCAAGAGAAAAGGCTCTGGGTTTAAAGTATTTTCTCACCAGCCTCACCTCAGTGCCCAAGAGAGCTCTTATCTCCTGGCTGCATAAGGAGTGCACCAGTCCTGCAGTCTAGAAGATGCACAGTGGAGCTGTGTGTCTGCAGGCTGGGGAAACTGGGACATTAGTGTGTTTGATCCCACTCACCCCAGTAAGAACCAGAGAGCGGGGTTTTGAGGAGGAGGATAGCTGGAGAGCATTCCCACAGACCCTGAGTTCTGCCAGAAAAAGAGGGAATAGGGGAGACTTTAGCAGGGCCTATTCTTTTCCTGTGCTGCAATGTGATGGATATGTGCCTAGTACCAAAGGCCTGAAGTTTGTCATAGGGGAGAGTGGTGATTTGCGGTGTGCAGATGGGGTGTTCTGTGGACCTTTCTGGACTGAATGTCTATTCTGTGATGCCTATCAATGGTTTGCATGTGATGAGCTTCTTTTCTTATGTTCCCTTGTTCCTGAGCTGGCGGCTTATGGTTTACCAAGGAAGACAGGCTGCTTAGTGCTGAGGGGACCCTGGTTAGCCTGTCTCCTATTCTCAGGCACATCTCTGAGAGGTTTTGTAAATGGCTGCCAGACTTTCTCTGTGCCTCAGTTTCCCCACTTGTGGGATGAGGTTAAAGCGTGTTTGCCAGAAGCAGCTGAGGCTTTACCTCATGATCCCTGTGTGACATTCAGAGCCCTGCAGACCATGATGGATACAACAAAAAATAAACTTAGACCTTCAGCATAACAGTCTCTCCTCCTTTCCCTCACCCCCACCTTCCTCACTGATACAAGCAGCTTTGGAAAACACAGGTCCTTAAGGGACGAAGAAGGAAATAAATGCTTTTACATTTTTTCAGCTTCTCTTGTTTTCCTTGCCCATAAGGAATCTGTGTAACAAATGAAACACGACTGCTAGCTGTATGACTGATCTATTTGTATAATTCTATCTATGGACTCAGACCCCAGAAGACACATCCAAGGAGGGAGGGGGCAGGTGGGAGGGAAGCTATTTATCCCTGATAGAAACTTTTGTATTGGTGTTGATGACAGCTCTTTGCCAAAGTGCAGGGAAGGCTGGGACTTGACTGCTGGAGATGCAAAACCTCGTGGGGAACAGCACAGTGGCAGAATGGAAATGGAACACGTAGGAACGAATGTTTTTGGGTCCCTGGGAAAGCACCAGTGGATAAGATGCTGTGCTAGGCTGCCATGGGAAGATGCTGGTAGGAAAGGGTCTCCCAGGTCAGGAGGGCCAGGATGTCCCTGCTGGTGTAAATCAAAACACTTCCATTGTACCTACAGTGTAAATCAGCAGTGCTCCCTTTGTCATCACCTGACCAGCCAGTCATTGCCTAGGCAGCACTGGCTGGCTTTCAGAGCCTTCCTCTTATGGCTCTTCCTCTCGCTGCCTTCCTCCCCTCCCCTCCCCTCTTCTACTTGATTTGCTCTTATTAAATTGATACACTAATATGAGCTGGCTGGGCCATAGTAAACCAGCCCCGACCCTGGAAGGGAGAGGAGCATCCTACCTCCCTTTGCCAGACAACGAGGCCAGTCAGCCCTCAGTAATTGAGCTTTAATAGACTCTGAGAGGGGTGTAGCTCTCCAAGGACCAGCCTCAGCTGGCAGCCCAGGGGGAAAGGGGCCTATTGAAAACGACTTTCGTGACGGCGGGGAATGGTCCTTGCTCTGTGCCGACAGGAGGGGCAGAAGAGGAATTATCAACAGGAAATACATAGAGTCTCAGCCAGTGCTCCTGCATAAGTGAGCTGGAAAACCTGCGTGTGGGCTTACCCTGCATCAGGACAGGAAATAACCCCTAGCCCAGAGGCATTTTTCAGGGATTTTGTCTGAGCAAAATTTGAGGTCTCTCAGTCGGGAAATGTGCTGGCATTATTCTGGCTTGGTTTCTGGGCCCCTGTCCTCCTCCTCTCGTTTATTGTGTGCTTGCCATGTGCTCTGATCCCTTAGGCCTACTTCCCTCCATCCCCTGGCACATTCTGACCAAGGACATTGTTTATCTGTTCACTGTAAGGATATTCTTAGAAGTACTCTCATCCCAGTAAGAGAATAAATCCTTCCCAAAGGCTGAACTTCATGCCATGGGACTGTTTCCCTGATAGGTAGGTAAGAAATTCTCATACTGGAGATGTGGAGGAGGCACAGAAGATGGAAAAGCCAGACTCCAGCACTGCCAACCTCTCCCAGTTGAACTCATTATTTGACTGAGAGAAGAATGTGTGTGGCCTTTCTCTTGTGTCTTTGCAAGATAGTCTGAGAATGTTTTTAAAAAAGGAAACCCCCCAATCCAAATGCACCTGGCAGCTGTTCTTGTTTTCTGATAGAGCTGGAGGCAAAGTGGTGAAGCTGAGCTGCGACTGGAGCCCAGGAGTCCCGACTCCTTTCTGTTCTTTGCCCCCAGCAAAGGGTGATGCTCTCCCATGAACATTGTGCCCTCTCTCTGCAGGCTCTTTCATTAGAAGGATAAAGTTTCTCCATGCAAGTGTCAGCAAGATCCAGACAAGTGACACAGATTTACCTCATTGCTAAGATTGGTTGTCTCTCAAGTTTATGAATTCTTCTCAGATGAGTTAGCAGGTGATTTCCAGACGTGAATCTTACTCATTAGACATGGCTGTTGTTATCAGATTTCACATGATGTTCCATGCATCAAGAGCAGCTTCTATGGGGCTTTTATGAATTAGCACATGTATAAGGCATGTTGCATTAACAGCACCACATGTATAATCACGCATACCACTATGCTTTCATGTCCCTGTCATGTGAGTTCACCCTAATTTGCAGGAGTGCTGGCTGCTGTCTTCACATATACTCTGCAAAAGTGTTTTTATTGGTTGAGAGATTGCATGCACTTTCCAGCTCATCTAGTTTGCGTCTTTCACCTGAAAGCACATCCACTCCTGAGTGACTTCCACAAACCATCGCAGGTCTGGGTTCAGGTTGGAGAAGGGGAAGATGTGTGAGTATTTGAACAGCAATGAAATGAAAGAGAAAGGGGGAATTATTTAGGCTGGATCATATGGGTGATGAGATGAAATAAGTACATAAATTAAGAATACTTAGCACATACTATCTACAGTCCTTAAAATGTCTCATATAGACGGAAATTAAATCCAGGCAGGAAATGATCTTTTTTTCTTCTACAAGAGTTTGTGAACTGCAGTTACTCTTGCTCTAAAATGGGATAAGATGTCAAAATACGTAATGCTTTCACAAAGGAATAATTTGATTCTCATTGTGACCCCATCTCCCACTTCCCATAGCCCAGTCCCAAAATTTTGAATCGGATCAAACAAAATATTTTGTTCCCAGTGCAACATTTTAAATCCCTTTTTAAAACTAAACAGTCTTTAACTTAAAAATGAAAAGTCATTTTCAACCATAAAGCAAATGTTTTTATTTAGAAAATGTTAGAACTGGATGTTGTCTTGATTCCACAGGTTTTGGGGGTTCTTTTCTTTTTCTCTCCAAAATTGCTTCAGGGAGAGAGAGCTGTTAAAACTGACCCCTCCTTTTGGTTTTAATGAATTGACACTTTGGGAAGTAAGAGGCTTTCACAGAAAGTTGCACATGGCTCTAATGGAAAAACATTCATGTTACTTAGTATTGCCAGCTCTGGAGGTTTTTTTTTTTCCCCACACCATCCCAGAATCCTGTGGCCAGATGACCTGTGAGCTTTCAAGTCAGGAAAAGAAAGAAACCTGTTTCTAAATCTTGCAGCTGTGGAGAAAAACTTGAAAACAGGAGTCCCAGAAACGGAGCTCTCAGAAGGCATGTGAATCCTCCTGCTTGTGCCCCCTATCTTTCTTAAAAGTCTCATGATTTTTTAAACCAGTCTCATGATTTTGGAAAGGGGAGATGGTCTGATTCATCATTAAGTGCTTAGTTTTAACAATACTGCATTATTCCCAGATAGCAGATGGGGAAATGGAGAAATGTGGTGAATTGCCAGCAGCAGAGCCAGAAATAGAACCCAGATGTCCTGGTCTTGTGTTGAAGCTCCCCAGTCTCTCCAGGAGGGGAATGAGCAGGCTGCTTTCAGGGGGAGCTTCCTCCCAGGGAAAGCACAGCCCTGAAGGGTACCGTGAATCCTCCCGCCCTATTGAGGGGCTGCAAAACACCGGCCGCAGTCCCTCAGGCACAGCCCTGCCCTGGGGAGAAGAGGAGGCAGAGTGGCCCAGCGGGTCCCCGCCAGCTTTGTTTTCTGTGCCGCGCGATCCTACGCGTGGCTCTGCCGTTTAATCACACGGAGCAGGCAGGTCAGCTCATGTGTGCCTTTTCCACCTCAGTGCATGTACCACACAGGTCAGCTCACGTGTGGTTTAGCGTGGCTGTGGGAAGCTGCCGGCTCCTGTGTTTAGCTGCCTTCAGGCCTAGCTAAGCTGAGGCAGTGTCTGGCTCCCCAGCCACAATCTCTCGTTAGAAAGAAATTAAAAGCCACTCAATTTTGGCTAATATCCCTCTGTAGGCCTTTAACTCCACCTGTGACTAACCCATTCATAATAGCTCTGTTTTAGTGGCTTGGGTTGATGCGTCCTCGATTAATTTGGGAGGAGAGCGGCAGGGCCATATCTCTTTGTCTCCCCCTCTCTTACTCCCTGTCCTGCAGTCTGTCTTCTCCCACTATTTCATCTGTGCCATCGTTTCTCCATTTGTTCGCTCTGTCTCCCCCTCCTCCCACCTTTTCCCCCCCCTCACTTTTTGGCATTTTCTTCCCCAACTCCTGTTTGTGTCTTTCTTTCCCCTTTGTTCTCATGTTCTTTAACCTTCCTTCTCTGTTTCTTTCCTCCTCCTGTTTCCTTGGCTGGCATTGCCTCCTCTTCCTTTCCCAGCTTTCTCTTCCCTTCTTCCCTGTTCCTTCTCTCCCTCATTTGAGCCCCTTTTCCCACTCTTGCCCCCTGCATCTCTCCTCTCCCCCGACTCTCCAGCTCCCACCTCTTTCTCCTTTCCCAGGTTTCAGATGCTCACACAATTTCTCTCCCTCTTTGTTTCAGGCACCTCCACCCTGCTCCCCACTCTCAATTATTATTAATGATAAAGGCTAAAACATCACATCAGTAATTTCTGAGTGAGTTTTGCAATGAAGCTGGGGCCTTATCAGCCCCTCCCGAGTGCCACAAATTTTACTTTTGCAATTTCACGCCTTTGGTTATTATCACGCTGCTTCGTCCCTGCTCTGCCTCACGCTTTCCCTCCCCCCCTCCTCTGGAGAGAGTACTTAAACTTGTTTTCATTCCCTTATTCTTTATTTTTTTAATGTCCACTCTCTCTGGAGCCAGTAATGTTCTTCCTCTTTTTTCCTCTCCCATTTTCTGTTAATTCTGTGCCATCTGCCTTAGCATCTGTTAAAAATAAAATTTCCCTCACAATGAGAAGCCCTCCCTGCCTTGCTTCCGTCCCCTCCTCCCCCAGCCGCGGCCCCCCCACTTTTCCTACCAGGGTTGTCAGAGACTGCTGCTGTCCCTCTTGGGGTGTCTCTTCCTCCCTCGGCCCAGCTCCCTGCCTGCCTTCCCAGGCTGGCTCAGCAGCATCTGTTTGGTGTCGAGGTGGGTACGGGAGAAGGGCTGAGGCCTGAGGAGTGGTGAAGGGGTTGTGTGTGGCTGCATTGCCCCCACTCCACATGTGCATGCACGTGTGTGTGTGTGTGTGTGTGTGTGTGTGTGTGTGTGTGTTCATAGGTCTCTTGCATGTGAGTATTTCTGCAAGGCTGAACACGGTAACACTAATGCTGGTGTGGTGAATCAGCGCTGGATGGACGGTGAGGTGTCCCTCAGGGAGTGGCAAGCGGTGGGCACTCGAAGGACCATGTGTTCCTTGGATGGGACAGGGTTTGGCTGATGTGTGATGCACCAACTCTTTGCCATCCACACTCAGAGGGTGAAGGCTATTTTGAGCAGAGCTTTGGTTAGATGTGGATTTGGCCATTGTGGAGCAGACCTACTAGCAAGCTGGTTGACATGAAGACAATTTTGTGGTTCAGAAAAAAAGGAGAATTCTTTCAGAGTTATTTCCTTTTACAGACAAGTTTTGAATAAGAAGAGGGCCAGGTCTCTGGACTTTCCAGAAGCCTCGCAGAAAAGCCTCTAGGTTTTTCCATGGAGGTCTTAGCTGTGGGTTGGACCTGCACATGAAACTTCCCTCTGGCACAGAGCCTTGGAGGGGTTTTGGTTGGTATTTCCCCTGTACAAGTTTGTGAGGAATAGGGAGGTAGAGACTCTGTTCCCCGTTAGAAATTTCTTTTGTGATTTTAAGTCTGGTGGCTTCCTTGCCATAGAAAGAAATCGGATCCCTCACAGACTCTGTGGGACTCATGTGCCAGGCTTTGGGAAGTGCCTCCATTCAATACTCTGTTGTTCCTGATCCAAGTCAGGCCAGAGTTTGAGCTACTGTCTCTAATACCCTGCTCACCCTGACTCTGTGCTGACCTAGGACATGTCCTGGTTTCAGTATCAGGCCCATGAAACACAGCAACAATATTTGCAAAACTGCTAACAACTGATCCCTACTCACAAGTTGTTTCCTGAGGCTTCACTTCCCCAGGGCCTTCAGGTTCTCCTTTCCTGTGATACAGGTGAAGCTTTTAAAACAACATGACTTAGTGTCCTTTCTGCTGACTCTTATGACCTGGTCGTGATCTGTGAGATAGGGACTCGGGACTTTCTCAAGACAAATGAAGGGCCGAAGTATGAGATGGATACATGTCATTTGTGCATGCCAGGCAAGGTATGCTTAAGTACTGCCGTGATGGGTTTATGTGCCTCTGTGTGTGTTTATAGTTGTGTCTGTGTTTCTGTGGCAAGGACTTGCGCACAGATGTTTGGGGTATGCATATGTGCCATCAGGTATATCTGTATGTCCAGCTGTAGATGCCTTCAGCAATGAAGTGATGTCTTTGCAGATCTGGATGTGTGTGTATTTATCTCTGAATCTGCAAATGGCCAGTAGGTGTGTCTGTGTGTGTAAGCATGGGTGTTTGCTGTGTGCATGTCTGAACGTGTGTCTGTAGCAGGTGCTTCGGTGGGAGTGCACGTGAGCGTGGCTCCCTTGGCAGGTGTCTTTGGATGCCAGTGCATATGGCAAAGGAGGGTGCAGGGCCACCTGCCTCTCTCAGCACATGCCTGTTCTGAGCCCAGAGGGTGTGAGCGAGGAAAGTGCGTGCAGGGGGAGAACCCAGAGAGTTTACGCGGAGCAAATCCCACCCTCTGTCTCCCCGCAGCGCCTCCATTAACAGCCACATTCAAGGGGCTCAGAAGCAGCATGATTCTGCTCCAGCACAATAACCTCTGCGGCTTTGATAACAACAAGCCCCCTTAAGCCCTCTTCCTCCCCCCGACTCCCCTTTTTCTCTCCTGCTCCCTTTGAGCCCTGCCGACAATAGGCAGGCCTGCTGCAGCGCTCCCCACAGCCAGAGCAGTCACACAAAGCGGCCGAGAGCTTACAGGAATTCTTTGGCAAGCTGCTGGTTGCTGCGGAGAAGAAGAAGGGCCCTTCATACTCGGAAGCTGTCTCATTGCCCCTGGCCCTATTCTCTTCCCGTGTTTGATAGACACTGAGCCACGGTAATCTCTCTCTGCCCCGAGGGGAACAACAGCTTTTGTGAAACAGATTTTTACAAACTGTTTTGACCCCACATCCCCAGCTCCCTCCCAGCTCCCCCCTTCCCTCCCCTCCAGTTCACTGGCTGTATCAGTGTCACATAATTAAATCAGCTTTCCTGTTTGCCTCTGCTTCCTGCTAATTGTTTGCTCACAGCTAGGATTAGCAAGTCAGGGTTATTTTTCACATATCCTCACACAGGTTTTTCTGCTGCAGGAGGCCACTTCATGGTTCTTGGCCTCCTTGCTAGCCTGCTCCTGATGCACAATGGACAAAGCTCTGTGGGCCTGGGTGACGCAGGGAACCTTCTGGGCTTCCCAGGACGCTGCCTGGCAGTTAGTTCTGCAGGCTGGAGAGGGGAGAGAAGGGTCAATATCAATATTTTGCTCCCTGCCTTTTGAAAGCAGGCTGAAATTTTTCTATAAGGAGAAGCAGTTTGAGAGTAGGGGTGACCCTATTTGTCACTGGGTAGACCCAACACCTATTCTACAGATCAAGTTGCAGCTCAGGGATTCGTCAAATGAGGAGCTTCTCAAATGGAGGCTTGTGATAATCCCTTTGGGAACTGCTCAGCCACACCATTTTAATGGCATTAGCATGAGGGGTAAGCCTAAAGCAAATACTCGGTGTCACTATTGCAAGTGCATCTCAGTATAAGAAGTTATCTCCCATTAGCTAAGCCCGCATAGCTGCTCAGGAGCCCCACTTGCAGCCTGCCTCAGCTAGAAGGCAAAATGAACTAGCTTACACCATCTTCATGGGGGCACTACACTCTGCAATTCAGAGAGGCTGAAGGAGGGTCGCAGAGCCCAGCTAATGGATTGTGACTGGTTAAGGCATAGTTACATCATCATTTCTGAGCCTGGGGCTATGTCTTTGAGATTGATCGAAATATTTGAATCAAACATTTTTTTTTGGAAGGAGGAAAAATAATTCTTTGATTAAGCTACTGTGTGCAGAAAGTGCCTGTTTGCATCAAGCAGTTGGAAAATTTCACCCTGATTTTCAGGAGGAGGGAGCAGAATAAGTATGGCATCATACGCTCTGCCCTGTTGTGCGGGACTGCTGCTGGTGTGGCCTTGGTTTTTCAAGTGTCCATTTAACTGTTTTTTTTTTTTTTTCTGAACAGGGAGAAATTTGTACTGAAATCCCTCAAATATTGATGAAAAGTTTTCATATGGATAACCACAACATTCTATTTTTCACTGACATTTTTCAGGGTTGGAAACCTCTTTCCTGATGCTTCCTACCAATTAGTTCCTGACTCCTTGAAGGCATTGGTAAGAATCTAAAGTAGCTTTAGATACAAATTTAATTGCTATCTCCTTTTCACTCCATGCTGGATAGACCCCCGAATTTCTAGCTGGGCATCTGTGGGCTCTTGTCTAGCTGATAGAGTGGTTTTGCAAATATGGCTGAAAATTTTTCCCTGGGAGCCCACATGTTAATAATAATAAAATAATAATAATAATAATAATAATAATAATAATAATAATGATAAAAATATCAGTCTCATGTCCTTCAAAAAATATCTTTAGGTGCTTCACACTGGAAGCTTTACCCACAGAGGAAAGCTTTCATGCAGACAGACCTTTTGATTTTTCACTACAGCTGCTCTCCAGCTCCAGATTGCTTGGGTGAGTACTATTCATCTGACTGGGCCCTTGGTATTCCCCAGCCACTTGCAAGGAAATGCCCAACCTTTCCCACTTTGCCACATTTTCTGTTGTCTGCCTGCTTTCCATGTTCTTATGCCCCTGTCAATGGAGTAGGAATTCTGTCTCTGTTAGTTTCCAGGTAGGAAAACAGATTTAATAGGAAGGGCTAAAATAAGAAGATAGCTAACAAACCAAGCCCTCTGTGATAGAGAATGACAGATTACTTTTTTACAAGGCTCCCAACACTGCCCCACATTGAAAATGTACCACTCAGAAGTAGTTTGTGAAGGCTCAGCTGAAGCTTTGCTTACTCCCTGGATACAGAGAAGGGTGTGCCTTTCCCCTGGCTCACTGGAAAGCATGCTGGGACCCAGGAACAAAATTGGTCTTCTGGTCTTCCCCTTCTCTGGCCAGAGAATGTTCTCCTGCTCTAGACATCTATGAATGTGGTCCTGTGTACATCAGCTGCCAAGACAACTCAGCTGCGATGCTGGGCCCTAAAGCCTGACCATCATTCCCTGTCTAATTGTAAGTTGGTCAGGTCCTGGTGTTTGTTAAAGATCTGCTGTTCCTTTCCTAGTTTAGATTCCCCCATCCAACTTTCCTGCTAGTACAGTGCTAGGTGGAGCCTTGAGTTAAGGAATCTGCTTTGGGTGGTTGTGAATTAATTGGCTAATTATTAGGCTGCCTGATGGTTTAGTTGATGAATCAGTGGTTGCTGGTAGCTTCATCGTATGGGTAAAGCATCATTCATGTGTTTCCCAGGGAAAGGAATGAATACAGCACTGGAAACCAGGGATCTCTTCTAGCTCTTCCTTTGCCCTGACTGGGTTTTGTAGCCTTGGACAAAACTCTTTGCCTCAGTTTCCCTAGTTGTAAAATGGAAGTAATCATTCATAGCTCATGGGATGTTATGGCCATTCAATAGCTCCCACTTGTTAAGGGTTATTTGAAAATGTAAAATGCAGTTGTCTGGTTGCCCAAATAGCAAGATGGTTTTCTGGTAGGCGGGATGGCTAGCAAATTGGTGAGTTGCTTAACTAGCTTGATTAATGACCTAGTGCCATTTACAACAGGGACAAAATGATGTTATGACATTCCCTTTCAGCAACATGGAGCTAGGTATTTTTTCCTGAGATAACAAGTGATAGGAACACCTTTATTTAATATAATAAATTTAGATCAAAAATCAGTGCCAGATTAAACTATAATTTAGAGTTCTATTTCTGAATCAGTTGCCATTCAGATTTAAATGGTTCTTCTGAACAGATTTCAGCCCAAGTGAGGGAGCCTGATTAAATAATGGACTATGCAAGATTTTGCACCATAAAGAGCTGTGTGACAGACAGGCCAGGATGGCAGTTTCTTCTGCTGAGGCATCTGGCCCGTTCCCCCAAAGATACAGGGAAGTTCAGGTCTCAGAGTCTGAATCCGGCCACCTCCTCAGGTCTATGTGAGCGGGGTGGGGGCAGAGCAGCGCGGACACATTTCTTGTCCCAGCGGATCAGGGACGAGCGCCCACGACTGTCAGGGTTGTGCGCGCCCGCCGTGCACGCTCAGCCCTGCCTCGGCGGGCAGCAGCCCGGCGCCCGGCCCCGGAGCGGCGGCGGGAGCGCTCCCCGGCGGGGCGAGCCCGGGGGCCGGAGCCGGGAGCGGGGCGAGCCCGGGGGCCGGAGCCGGGAGCGGGGCGAGCCCGAGGGCCGGAGCCCGGCGGAGCCGGAGCCGGAGCCGGAGCCGGGGCGGCGGGAGCGGGGCTCGCTGTCCGCGGTGCTGAACGCGGACACGGCTCCCGCCCGCCCCGGGCCTCCCTCCTGTGCTGCGGAGCGTGGCTTGAGGAGCAAGCGGAGGGTGATTGTATGGGAGGAGAGGAGAGGTATCCTCTTAGTTTTCTAGTGGTCTGTAACGTTAAAACGTAAAGGGCCCAGCGACTGCAAATAGGCAACCGGGATCCAAACAAAATCAGGTTAGAATTCAGGGGATCCCCGGGCTCTGAACTGGAGTTTTCACCCATCCCTACATTTTGTGTGCAAAGTAATCCCAGGACTTTTCATCAGCTCCACAAGCCACTGCTTCTTCAATCAGTACAAATCTCTTGAGTTACAGTGGAGGCTGAAAGTGCCAGCTGTTGTTAGGATCTGCCCAAACTTCTCATTATCAGCCCCTATTTTCTGTTGCTTATGATTTTGTCAAATATTAACCATGTGATCTCAAATATTGCACAAAAAATCTTATTTGTTCAGCTGAAGTTCTGCATTTATTAACTAATTTACATCTTTGGAGAAAATATCAAACATTTTCAAGTATGTTATGTTGGTTGTTTCTCTGAAAAGAACTAGCATCCCACACTCTGGATCAGGATGCTGAAATTTCATAAGGACTGAGCTTTGTGTCCATGATCAAAGATAGACCTGGAAGGAATGTCAGGAGATCTCTAGCCTGTACCTCTGCTCCCAAGAAAAGATCGCAGTTACTTAAGCCATTCTGATAGGTGTTTATCTAATCTGTCCTTAGAAACCTCCAGTGAAGTCATCCCCCTCTATGCAGGCAAATCTATTGCAGCACTTACTACTCTTACGTTCTTCTCAATGTCCAAACTAAATTTTAAATTGTTGCAGGTTAAGCTCTTCTTCTTCTTTCTTTATCTATCAGTGACATGGAAAGCAACTTACTCCTTCCCTCTTTCACCTATTAGTAAACTTCTGTCACGTCTCTCCTCTATTTTCTTTCAACTAAACAATCCCAGTTCTTTAGGTCTTCCCTCCCAGCTCATCTTCACAGATGTCTGACCATTTTTGTCCTGCTCCTCAGGACTTAAGAGTCCTGAGTAGATTTGCATCTTACTTAGATTGCCTCATATGGAAAGTAGCCCACCAGAGGAGGCATTTCTGGGACAGACTACAGTGGGAAGAATAATTCACATGTGTTGCAAAGGACACTGCTGTTCATAATCCCAGTGTGGTAGCTGTTTGTTTTTTTTTTCTCTCTGAAAAGCTTGACATTGTTGACTCATAGATGTGATTCATCATCACTCCAAGATACTTTTCTGCAAATCTGCTGCCTCCTAAATTGTGTTTGCATAGCCAATTATTCTTGACAGTGTGGTGCCTATTTTTTTCTTTTGGTTTGAGGCTTTTTTTTTGGGGGGGGGGGGGAAGAGGGAATGTAATTTCCTACATTTTAAAAAGCAAGCTAAGAATGTCTTCTTCCCTGCTTCTCCAGCAGAAAACTAAAGAGTCACAATAGTATTAAGAGAGTATTTTTTCTTCATGTTGCAGCTAGCATTACTCTGGAGAAGATCTGCTGACTTCTGCCAGGTCCATATGTCTCTATTCCTTATAGACAAGCCTTTCGTTACAAGCATTTTAAATAGGATTCCTGTCTTCTTCACCGCTTCACCTGGATATGCTCAAGAGCAGAGCAGAGTGAAAGAGTCTCATCTATAAGACCTCTGCCTTTTTACTTACAGAAGCTGAGATGTGTGCAGTGAGTGAGTCAGGGTCTGGCTGGTGAAGAAATGCTGATTTCATGGTTATGGAAGGGGGAGTTCCAAAGAGATGTTGGATGAATGGCTTTGCCCTAATAATAACTCACTCATTTTTAGGGTCATGCTTTCTCCTGCTTCAGCTTGAGGTGTAGGTCTGATTCATAGATGTCACTGCTGAATACAATGGGAACTGTGCTGGGTGTACATGGTGGGCTCAGTGCACTGAAAACATTAAGGGTGTCCAAAATGAATCAGATACTTCTGGACCTTCATTCCTGTATGGATCAGTTTCCTGTCTCTAAAATGGAAATAACAAGTCTCATTTTTGGAAGATAAGTGGGTTCAAGTCAGTAAAGCACTCCACCACTCTTGTGATGAACACCAGAAAAAGAGCACAGGAGAAAGAAATGAATGGTTTTGTCTTCAGAGCAAGGTTTGAACAGTAAGTGTATTGCCTAGCACCAGAGAACAAAGAGAAAATTAAATAAGGGCAGAGCCACTTATGGGAATACCATCCATCCTGGACCCTAGATTAAGGAGTCATTTCCTTGGAAATATAGTTGAGATTGTGTAACTGAAGCTGATAATGTGATGCACTGTATGTGCAGGGGCTTTAATGCTACAAGGCAGTTTTAATTCTGGCATTGCATCCTTTCAGTTCCTTGGCTTTGCACTTCAGACAGGATGTGTTAATGCTGTATGCAGCAGTGTGTGTGTGTGTGTGCATGCACGCATAATGGAGGAGACATTGCACTTAGTTGCCAAAATAACTAGTTTGGACTCCACTGTGAAATGATGCTTCCCCTCTCCTATCATGGGAATATCTGGGGAATGAGGAAAAAATATCAGGAAGCCCTATGTGGTTTATTATTTTTTTAAATTTTGATGGTAAAAAAGGTGAGCTGAAATGTACCTTTTGAATAACAAAAAAGGGAAGTGTTTTAGTGCTCGTCATCCTCCTTCCTTTCCCTTCCATCTTCCAGTTCTGAAGCCCATTTAGAGCTGATTTGATACATTCACATAGTGTAAATGACCCACTGTCAGAGAAAAACTTCTCATTTTCCCCTATTCCTGGAAATCAGCTCCACTGTGGAATCCTGCTGGTGGCCATGAGTTACTGGATGATGTGTCACAAGCTTGGTGGAGTCTGTTTCTCACCCAGGATGGGAAATGTCTTTTTTCTAGATCCAGCCTGAGGGAATACATTTATCTCATGAGCCCTTTGTTAGCTAAGCGACAAGAGTTTGGTCTGGTGGGATCCTCTGCAATATGTTGAAAACTGCTGAAGCTAAGTGTGGTATGTGCAGTGTGGTTTGACTGCTGTCAGCACTGAGGGGAAATCAGGAAGAGAGATGGGAGCAAAATGAAAGGGGAAGGCAAAGAGAGAGGATTCAGGGACAACTGAGAAAAGAAGATGAGGAAGAAAAGGAGCAGAAGTACAGCTGACACATGGGCCAGGTCCTTAGCGATAGTATTGGCTAATTTGAATGCTCACCATTGCACAGGGAGCCTCCATCAAGCTCCTTCCTGTTTTCAGGAGGAATAGACAATACAGGACAAGAAGGAGGTCTCTGCAGCCCAGTAGCACCAGAACAGGAAAGGGATGGCATATATTGCTTCTCATGTTTCACAGATGCCCATGTGATCTCCCAGAATGCCAACAACAAGCTTGCCTGCTTGCTGGAATCAACACGGCAGCATGTTTGATGGAGGCAGGTTCTTCCCTGAGGGGCAGTAATGCTTGAAAAGGTGAGCCATACCAGGCCAACACAGTGGAGGGAGCTAGGAGTGTGCAGAAATGCTCTTACCACTTGAGAGGGGAACTTACATCCTCATTCATCTAGGTCTTACCAATAACCAAACTGTATTTTCAACTTGTAATTGCTGTTGTTTTGTGCACTGGGAGTGACCACACAGTAAGCTACCTTCATCTTCCACAGGTTCTTTCCTCAGCTATGCTCATCCCGGTACCATCTGCCCGTTCTTTATTTTTAGTGTTAGTTTTCTCTGCCTCTGTCCAGTTGAGTTTATAGTAGCTAAAGTGTTTGCCTGTGCAAGCAGGCATTTAAAAATAGCCTTCATAATGCTCTAAAATGTTTCTAGTGAACATTTTTCCTTTTTGATTGTGTTTATTGGCTATACAATGCATAATAGGAAATATTGATTGTGATGATCTGCATGACTCCCTGATGAACAGAGATGGTTGAAAAACATCAAAGAAAAGCAGAAATGATGTTTATTTGCTGTCTTCTTGGAAATATTCCCACTTTCCCAGCAATTCTGCTCATGAAGACTGGCCATGTATCATACCACCCTGCTGAATGGGCAGGAGGAAGCTATTTCATTGCTGTGAGATGGTTACATCTCCCAGCATTTGCCTGTTGCAAGAGACTCTCTTCCCTACATAGCCCTGAAAGAGAGTTGATCCTAACCACAAAGAAACCAAGACAATGTTTCCAATGTATTAACATCAAGAGGTCTGTTCCTTGAAATGCCCCAGGACGTTCCATCTCCACTCAAAGAATTCTTGGTGACCTATATTCAATATTAGAGTTATAATCATGGTTAAGGCTCTTTTAAAAACCATGGAAACCTTCCAGGAGCTTGGTCTGCTGTGCTGGAGGGTTACCTGAGATTAGGTCCTGTTTTTGAACAAGAAGGTCTTTATTCCAGGAGAAGCATTTTTTATGTCTTCTTCTTCCAGTAAAATGTAACCCTTGTCTGGTAACAGGAACTGTTGATGAAGGTGGACACGTTGCTTTGGTACCTACGGTGAAGAAGGGAGGCTGGATAGTGGTTTGTGTAGTTTAGAAAGCCAAGATTTTTTTCAGTTGGCAGCCACAGACATATGGTAAGAGATCATGTTTTCCAGAACAAGCTGGAGAGAAAGCAGGCTTTTAAAAACCTCTCAGGGAGATGACTTCTTCCTGTGCCTACAAATATGGCCACTTCCAGCTTTCCATTTGGATCCTAGAGCTGCAAAATGGCATTTGTCCACCAGAGGGCACGTGGGCCATTTTCTCCTCCGAAGCACAAAAAAAGGGAAACAGAAAGGTTTCCCAAGCACATCCCCTTCCAAAATGGGACCTTGCACTGACTCCCTCAGCCTTTGTCATTGCAGCTGGGATGCTAAGGCAAGGTGCATGGGCAACTGAGCTGGCAGCAGTGGGGCTGATGTGACTCTGTGTCACCACTGCAGAGCCATCACAGTGTGATGAGGAGTTCTGCCTGTATGAAGAGTTAAATGTAAGTCTCTATGGTTCCATGACTTCATGGTTACCTAGACTTGCATTTCAGTCCCCTGCATGTGTGTGCATGTGTATATGCATGTGTGTGAGAGATACATGCACCTGCCCATGTACACACCTACATTTTTTCATACCAGTATCTGTATCCACACAGGCCCACTCTATAGCTTGCAAAGTAAATTAGACTTAAATTACTCTTTGGAAACAAAATAAATCAAATAGCATAATAGTACCATCTTTTTATCTCATTTGTTCCCATACAATTAGTAGTTTTACTGCCATGTTGTGACAGGTGACTGTGTTTGACCTTTGCCGCTTGGGTGGTTGGCTGGTGCTCAAACTAATGAAGACCCTTAATGGATTGGCTTTTGTGAGGCTGTGAGCGGTGGGGTTAAAGAGAAAATGGTGCCTTAGACAGAGTCCAGAGAAGATCCTTCAATTAAACCTGAAGTCTATTAGCAAAGAAATATTGAGGAGGTTGAGAGTTAGCAATGATTTAACCAGCAAGTCTTCCTCGTGAGTCGTTAAAATTAAGAAAAAAAAATCTCCCTGGTTATTTATTGTTGAGCGTATGTTTGGACTCTTGTCCTCTTGGGTGAGAAGGTGGGAGCAGAGCTGTTGGCTCAGAGAGGCTGGGGCTGCAGGACCCTAGTCCTGAGTTTGTTAGCCCCTCTCTTCCCACACTGCTGAACTTGCCTTGGACAACAGATTGAGGAAAAATGAAGCAATAGCAGGAACAAATGGAGAGTGATGCTAGGAGGATAAAACTAGATCTTTGGGATAAATAAGACTTTTTGGAACTTAATTGTTTTTCATGATGTAAATAAATTACAATGAAAGAAAGAGGGAACCAGGCAGCTTCTGGGCAACGCGGAGCTGTAGAGCATGAATAATAAACAGAAGAGGAGGAAGGCTGATAGGGAGGCTGGTTCAGGGCAGGTGGGGCTGGACAGAACAGCACAGGAGGGGTAGAATGAGGAGTGTTAGTGCAGAGAGCCAAGGGATGGCTGAGCTGTGTGAGCACTGGAAGGGCCAGGCCTGACTGGAGCAAAGGGCCACTGTGGCTGTTCTCCTGCTGTGTTAGATGCTTCAGCAAAACTCCTGCATGTGGCAGATATGACCTGCCTCCTGCTCCATGCGATCTCATCCTGCCCCCCAAAGGCTAATGAGCTGGTCTCTGCCCCTTTTCATTAGCCCCACTATCAGAATCTGAGCATTTCCCATTCCTCACAGATAGGCTTCCTTCCTTTTCTTTTCAAGATGTGCTGAACTTTCAGTGTTAGCATCATCCTGCAGCAAAGTCTCTGTGATCTTGAGCAGAGCTGGGACTGCCGCTGCCCCTCACTGGTCCTTTGATCAAAAACATTGTCTCCCAGGTGAGACAGGCAGGAGATGAGAAAGATCTGATGAGCAAAAGCATGAAGCCAGTTGTGCTGTGTGGAGAGACCTGCCTTCCCACAAGTCAGTCAACCTCTAGCTGCTGTTGGGATGTCCCACAAATTGCTGGCATAGCTGAGTCTTTCCTCACTGCACACTTGCCCTGCCTCCAAATACAACATAGTTAACCTCAAAGAATTAAGCATGTCAGCCAAGCAGAAAAAGGCCAAAACTGGGCATGGAGGGCAGGGAATAGTACCCTGGCTCCTGACATGCCTTATTCACACTAGCCCATGCTGTGGGCTGGTTCAGCATCCTGGTGTCTAGCTCTTCTCTTCCTTGCCTACTCCTTTGTAGAAAGACTAGATAGGATGCAAGCAGTCTGCTCCCAGAAAATATATTTGCTCTCTGCTTCTCCCTTTTTGTGCTGGGGGTACTTTTTTGAATATGCAATATTTTTTACAGTTCTTTCTGCCCCTGCTGCTTCTTCTTGGTTCAAAGGTCTTTCCTGATGGAGCCACAGGTGACTGGATAGGAGGTCAAAACTGAACTTGATATTCACCATCACTAGGATGACAGTAGGCTTTTGGAGCAGAAGCAGGGGTTCTTGAAGGGAACAAACGATCATGTTTTTAATGTACATTTTCCAGCTAGTGGAAAGTAAAGGAAAAAAGTCAGGAAGCCTCACTGGGGAGGAAACTAGACTCACTTTAGAGCCTCTTGCTCTGCCTCAGGATTGTGAGGGCACCAAAGTTGGAGAGAACTAGGCCCAAGCTGCTTGCTTTTTACACAGAGGCAGTCTGGTCTGTGACCCTTTCTGGCTATAGGAAGAGGAGCAATTTCACTCCACTTCAGCTCAGTCATCTCATAGCTTTGAAACATGTCTCAAGCGTAGTACCCAGCTGTTCTTCTTCCTGAGTCATCCCATGGCAACACACTCAGACAGGGCTCTCAAACCGAACACCCCACTACAAGGAACCTCTAGAACCATGGCAGGCTCTAAGAGCTGGACTGCTGGACTGAACGCCTTGAGTCAAGCTCTAGCTTCCATTCCTTCTTCTGTTTATTTATCCATCCATCTATCTATCTATCTGTTGGTTTGTTTGTCTTTACTCCTTCTTTCCCATGGAGTGATTCCTTTCTTTTACTCACACAGTCCCTCTCTCTCTTTTTTTTTTTTCTCTCACTCTTAGACATGTGCCTCTCCCCCTCCCGCCTCCCCCTACTTTGGGGATAATTTAACATGTTACACACTAACTTTCCAGTAATGGCACTCTGGCTTTTTGAAATTCTGCTTCCCTGTTTTATGGCTGGGCCTCTAATGGTTATCTCGCAGCCCTGCCTCTGGCAATCATGTAAGGAATAAATAGAAGCTGACACAGTAATTTACTTAAATCTTCTCCACACTTTTGCAGCATTTTCCTCCAGAGGATACCCCCGAAACAACAATTATTTGAAATGTCACGCGTTCCTGCCCCTAGGCTACCGACAAATGAACATTAAATCTATTAACAACAAAAAAAATTAAATGTTTACTTTTCCACGAAGGTAAAGGAGAAGCTGGAGAGAGGGAGGGATGTCTCCAATAAATTTTTTCTCAATAATAAAGAGGTGTAGTTAATGTTCTCTCTAAGCAGAGCCAGTTTGCAGCCCATATCCTATGAGGACAGAGATGTGATGCCACAGTACTGCCACACAGCCTTACCAGGGCAGCTTCAATAGCCTTGTTTTTCCAGGCCAGGGAGCTCAGTTTTACATCGGTATTTTTGCAGATTAAATAAAATGTTCAGTGGGCCAGAAGCTGCCATGAAACAGGGTGGTCCCAGCTCTCAGCCTGTCTGGTGGCTAGTATGTGCTATGGGAATTGGAGGGGTGGGAGATGAAATGTTACCCCCTTGGCAAGGGAAGGTTAAGGGTATATCTCATATTTTACAGAAAAGAAAACTGAGCCTTAGGAAGCTCTATGCCAACATCTTGTAGAAAGCCTAAGCTGGAGATAAACACAGCTCCTCCTCATTTCTGGTCTACATTCCTGCCCCTTTGCTCAGCTTTGGTGAGTATACATAAGCAATACTGGGGGTAGGACCATGTGAAGGTGAACTCAGCCCCTCATCTGGTCCTGATGGAACATGGTGGGAATATGGAAAATCATTTAATTTGCTGTGGATGAAACATCCCGTGGGGATCTGGGCAAACCAGACTTAAGGGCCAGGCTTACAGCACAGGAAGCATTTTCCTGTTCTGCAGATGGGGAAATTGAGGTCCAGAGCAGGTTACAGACTCACCAAAATATAGTGCCAGAGACAGAAGGTAGTGTCCCAGCTCTATCCTGATAGCTTCGTTCTCTCTAGAAAAGACTGTCCCTGTGCTTGAACTTTCCAGCTTATGGCCACTTTGGAAAAGAAAACTTTCCCTGTCCATGGATTTACCAGAAGAATCTCTTGGGGAGCCGTTGTGGTTATATGACCAGGAAGCCCTTTGGCTTTGAAGTTCTCTGTCCATCCCAGTTTAGCAAATTGTTGGAATTTAAAGAAACCAAAAGGACCTGCATGTCTTTCAGTAATGAACTTGTAAATAAAAGTTTGTCATCTGATGCTGAGTGCTGTAGACCTGATAGAGCTAGAAACCAGTAGAAAAATCTGCTCTTCTGTTCTTCCTTTTCCCCTTTTTTTTCAGCAAGGGGAGCTTGGGTATAGATCTCAAATACCTTGCAGGGTGGCTTTTTCTAACATGCCACAGGAACCATTCATTGGTATGGAGTGTGAGCAGAGACCCTATTATCTACCCCTTGAAGCAGATGTTAATCTGGCCAGGTCTCCCATCCCATTCACTTGTGTAAAGTGGCCCAAGCACTTTAAGCTTTGCCATCCCTGCTGTTCCCTGCCCCTGCAAGTATATCAGGATATGTCTTTTTTTTCCCAATAGGCTGGGACCCCGCCTCATGGCTCTGTCTCTGACTCCAGTGGAGGAGAAACCCAGTAGATCTACTGCATTCCAGTCCCAGAAGAGCTTGCTGTCACAGTTCTAGTCTGTTTCTTCATTGCTCTTCTCTTGTGTACATGGTCCCAGTCCAAGCAAAGCTGTCCCTTATGGTTGGTGGTAGGTGGGTGCTCAGTCAGGCATCTGCAGTGCTAGGTGATTCTTGAACTGAGATCACCTTGTATCAGTGAGAGACAGTGCTCCTGGGCTGGCGTCTTCCTGGGACAATGCCCTCCAGGGTACCTCCTGGCCTCCTAACACGCAGGACTGTGCCCTCACAGGGTAGTTTATACAGCCAGGGCACTGAGTACTAGGATGGGGTTTCTGAGTGCCACAATCCCCCTTGACCTTTTGTTACTACCTGCTGTGATTCTGTGGGGGACATGAGGGAGGATCCATCTTCCAAGTGTGTGATGTGTGTGCGTGTGTGTGTGCGTGCAGGGGGTGAGTTTTGTTCTTTACCAACAATATTGCTGATATCAAAAGGTGCTATGGAAGAGGAAACTCTCACCCAAGGAATCAGACTTTAGACCTGGGAGAACAGCTGCTTTGGGCTATTCTCAGGCTTGCTGCAAATTTTTTTACTCATTGTCTTGCACTGCTGTAACTTTGCATGGAGAGCCTGTCCCTTCTGATCCACAGAGAGGGGCTTCTGGGGCTTTTCTGGGTGTTTCCCATTTACTTTCTGAAGCAATCCATCCCTTTGACGGAAAGGGTTGTCTTCTTCCCTACTTCAGATCCAGTTAAGCATCTGAGGATTAATGATGCATGAAGAGCAAGGTAGATGTGTTACATCCATGATCAGACAGCCCCACAACATATATACTCTGTACTGGAAACAGAGGTACTGATGTATAGAGCACAAGGCTGTGACCTGGTCTTAACACAGACTTCCTCAAGATGCACTATAGATTCTGGAGTATGTACTGCAAGTGAAGTCCATCACAGTAATGTAACATTGATTTAAGTAGTTTCACTGCCTGCCAAAAGTATAAGCACCAAACACATTCATGAGTTATCCTAACTCATATAAACACAGTTATGCGGTCTGATAAATTGGGATGGACTCTTAGATAGTATGTATTTATCGATACGGATTAGTGTCTCCTATTATAAATTTCAGGGCCTCAAATACCCATTAGCCTATCGCTAAAAAAAAAAAAGGGGGAGGAAAAAGAGGGAAAGTGAGAAGAGGTTCACCAAAATGACTTGCATTAAGTTTTATTATTCTTCATGTAATGTCTCCACTTTGATCTCTTCTCTGCCCAGATTCAGATCTCAGCTCCTGATTTACACCCAGGAAGGTATGCAGGGAAGCTGGGTGCCTGCACTTAACATTTTTTTAGCTTTGTAGCGCACTCTCGCACTCTCAATTCCGGATAATGCTGGATCGCTTTTATCCAGCCCCTCCTCTTGCCCTTTCAAGTGAAAAGAAGGCTCCTGTGCTCCCCCATCAAAGTTAAAGGAAGGCTTTAGAGAGGAAGGCTCAGCACGCCGGGGCTCTTGAGCCTGTGTTTAATCTCGTTTCCCGTTCCTGTGTGCCTCTGTTGCTTCCCTGCCAGTTTCTTTGTTGCTGAGTTTCTCATTTCCTTTTATTTGTGTGTGCGGGAGGTTGCCAGGCTCACAGGAATGCAGCTGAAGTCATCTTGGGGAGACGTGTTTTGGGCCTCCGCCCTGGGTTCTACATGACCTGCCTCACCCCTCCGCTTAACCACCCGGGGCCAGCTGGGGCAGACTTGCCTGGCTGCACAAGGGATGCGAGAGAGGCAGGGGCAGCAAGAAAGAAAGGTACCCGCCTTCCTGCTGCAGGTGGTGTGTGCAAGGTGTTTATGCGTCCAACACTACGCAGGGTGCGGAGGAGGATGGAGGTCGGAGGGAAAGGGATTAAGAGAGGCTCCTTGACCTTTGGGGTCACAGCTGCTGTCTTGCTTGGAGAAGGAGAGAAGAACAACGTGCAGTCTTTTGCAGGGGAGGGGGACCTGATCCGTCTCAGTTCCTGCCTAACCTCAGCTGACCTCAGCACAGTGCCCAGACTCCTGGTCATGTCTGCCCTGCTCCACTGAGTGACGCTGGGCTGAAGGTGTGGCCTCTGGCTTTATGCTGGGATTTGCTCCCAGGAATAATATGCTGAATTAGGTTCCAGAGGGAGCGAGCTTCAATCATGCTGGTCCACTGGGGGCTGTGACTGTTGCTCCAGAGCTGGATATGGGGGCTCTGAGGATATGCATTGGTCTTAACGAGCATCAACAGCAATTCAGTTTATGTTTATGCTATTTGCCATTCCTTCAACATCATGGTATTCAGCTGTGGAGGACCCATCTCTCAGGAAAACTGTAAAGAGGAGGTCCTAGGTGGAATGGGACATGGCTGGAGCATATGTTCAGTGATGCACTTTGTCTCAGCCTTCCTTATATCTTGCCCCTTCCACCAGAAAAAAGAGGCAGGTGGTATTGCCAAGATCTTCACCCTTCCTGGACCATTTGGAGCTAGTATAGCACAGGGATTGTAATTCACTTTTTCCTGAAGCAGTCTCAGGGAGCCGTAACTCTGACAGTATCCTGTAAAACCACTCAGTGTTAGTCTATCTGGTAGGCTGAAGAAACCAAGGAACAGGGAAAAGGATGAGACTATGCTCAAAGCTGGACAACTTCTCAACTGCCACCATTGTTTGAAGTTGCTCCACAGCCTCAAGAACTTCCATAAACTTTCTGGGGTGAAAATCTGCTGGTCCAGCTCTTGATGCTAGAGATGGACCTTGAGCCAGTAAAGGAATAATCTCTTCTAGGCCTCTTCATCCTTGCCGAGTTTCACTTGAGTCCTTGGTAGAGCTTGGCATAGATTTTGTTAGCACCCTGAGTGCACTAATAGGCCTTAATGGCCCTGACCAGCCTCACCTTGGGTCTTCACCCACACCCTCTGCCCAGGGGCCCAGGAGCCCCATTTCAGCTCAGCCTAGGGCTTTATTACTGTTTGAGCCACGTTGGAGGAGGGCTGATTTCCAGCTGAGCTGCAGCTATGCCTGTGCCTGGCCCTGGAGCCTGTTGATCTAGACTGTGACCCATGGACTGACCTCTTGGTTTCCCTTTACACCTGCCTTGTCACCATGAACTTGCCCAATGATCTGAATTCTTGGTTGAACCTGGCTGTTATCTCTGGGTCTGCTGTGCTGACCTTCCTCAGGTACTGTGGGACTGGCCCCTGGCTGGTGAGGCCCCTGCCCTGCCAAGAGGTTATTGCGCTTGGCTTCTGGCTCCCCATCCCTTAGGAAACAGCTGGCTTGTGCTGCTCCCTGACAGATTTGGAGAGCAGCTGCCCCCCCAGATGCTGAAAGATTCCTGAGCTGGAATGTTGGATATGACTAGTAAGATACATTGCAAGGAGCCTGTGTAACTGCATCACAGGGAGTGTGTAACAGAGTGAAACAGGGAGTTCCTCACCAGAGGAGACTTCCCAGTGTGAAGGAGAGTGAAGCCCTGGGATAGTTTTGCTTGGGATGGGTGTGGAGTGTATAAAATTGGTGACTTGTAAGAACAGCCCTACAGTAATCAGGCTCAGTCTTGGTGGAAGCTGTCCTGCTGTGAAGCAGGGAGAACAGCTAGATTTTGGTGTCATATTCACAGTGCCTGTGAGCAACAGTGACAACCGGAGTCCTGTCCTGGCATCGTCTGGGCGCTCCAGCAAGAAGCATGCTCCCTTTTGATTGTTTCAAAGGCCTGGTTGGGGAACCAAGGGTCATGGTCTTGCAGTGCCTCAGTATTTCCATGTTGTTCTCGTTTGGCCTGCATTCTCCTGGTTTCCTTTGTATCAGACAAGTTCTGTGGGTGAAAGGTGCTTTTGCCAAATGGTGTTTATGCAGTGACTCTCTAAGGATGTTTCTATCACAATGATTCAGGAGACAAGTCTGGAGAGGGATGTCAGGCCAGACTAATGACTAAACCATGGGCTGGATCAGGTCCATTGAAATGTTGCTTGTTTGTTTTGATGGGTGTTTCTTTTCTGTTGCAACTTTTACTTCTTCCTTCTTTACTGGAAATCTAACAATTCACTGAAAAGTTATTTTTGAACTGGGAAAAACAACCTTTGGAAAAAGGGGAGAGGGGAAGTCTTGGCAATTTCAGAATCATGAAACTGACCAGGAGAATTGCTTGGAATTAGTTTCAAACCCATATAGATAAACCCACACCATATAGACAGGTAAATAGATCCTTCACCCCCCCCCCTTGTTTAAATATATCTATACATTTAGGGATCAGCATACGTATTTCTAATATTCTTTTCCCTGCCTTCTGATTTCTGGCCCTTACAAAAGCAATGGGTGCCACTAATAGATTATTTTAGCTGGTCCTGCCCTGTAATGGAGGGATGTGTTATCTGGATTGCCAAAGCCCGAACAAACCTGTTCTCTGTGACTGTGAATTGCTACTCTGTGGTACTGCATGGACTAGAGCCATTAGGCTCACGGACCCTCTGGCTACTAGCCACTATGTCACTGCACTGATAGCTGCCAAATCTCCCTGTGGCTTTGTTC
Organism: Apteryx mantelli; assembly: GCF_036417845.1. Lineage (NCBI taxonomy): Eukaryota > Metazoa > Chordata > Aves > Apterygiformes > Apterygidae > Apteryx > Apteryx mantelli. The sequence continues at coordinate 22,599,679 of NC_089984.1, forward strand.
AAGGAGCACTTGTGTTGCCATTGTCTCTGCTCTCTCTGGACAGGCCCATGGGGTTGTGTAACTCTCTCTGAGGTTGTGTAGTATCTACCTGGGATTAATTGTTTTGGCCTTGCATCTAGAACAGTCTGTCAATGTGCAACCCTGAAACTCGTGCAGGAGACCCAGAGACTGCATCACATTTCAAGGGGAAGACTGGCTTGTAAATATAATCCAGTGAGCAGGGAAGAGTGTCACATGCAGTAAATACCTTCTACCCTTTCCTTTGCTGTGGAGATGCTATTTCATTCAAGTGGTTTAAATGTCTCCACAAAGAAGCTTTCACACTTGCATTTTTCCAGTCTCCCAGCAGGTCAGTTTCTTCCTTGACTGTTCCTGAACTATTTTTATAGAGGATTCTTCCAAAATTTCTGGAGTTCTTTTTTTTTTTTTTTTAATGGAAAATGTGTTTTCTTCTTAACTAAGATACCAGGAAGAAAGCTTCTGGTAAACTCAGTGTTTTATCCTTGTATTAGGAAAACCAGTTTTAATAAAGCTTTTTTCATTGAGAAGTTTCAGCTTTTGCAAAATTCATTTTCTGTTTTGTTATTTTATCAACACAATCTTTTTCTTCCTGGTTTTCTTCACTAGAATAAAGTGATATAGGATGGAAGGGCAGAAGGAAAATACATCTTATAACTACTCTGATTCTCTCCTGCTGCTGCCTGGCATCCATGCATACTGTGAATTGCAAGAGAAAAGCCAGCTATGGGAGTGATCTGCTGAGAGTTTCAGATTCTCTCTGTTCTTCTCTTCCAGTCCATTAGGCCAGAAAGAGAATGACAGTCAACAAGTTTTCTTTCATCTGGAAGTGTAGTCCAGGGATTTCTCCAGATTTTCACCCCAGCTTTCAGTCTCTCTGCTGGACCTCCATTCTGACTTTCAGAACTGATGTTTGCTCTTATTAATACCTGCCTTGCATTCATTAAGGACAAAGTTGGATCAGGCCTCAACACAGGTCAGGTTCCTACTCATGCTGGTTACTGATGTCTGGACACAACATGGTTCTTATCTGTGACATAACTATTCCATGGAAAAGGAAGGGGTTTCTGCAGGGATTTGGCCTAGGCCTACTCCTAATCAATACTTGAATTAGTGATCTTGATAATGAAGTGGAAACTAACCAGATAAAATCTCTAGGAGGCAGTGAGCTGGAAGAAAATTGCAAATCCTGTGGAGGAGATGGTTGTATTTCAACAATTTTTATATGCTGGAGAAGTAGCCTAAAATCAGGCAGGTGAATATTGGGTGAATGCAAAGGCTCAGTATTACTCTAAGTAATGGAGTAATTGGTACTCTGCATAGGAGGTTCTGGGAGTGAGGGTGGATCACAAACTGAGTCAGTAATGTTGTACTCTCTCAGAAGAAATATTTGGTTCTGGAATATATCAATGCCGGGGCAGTGTCAAGGCACAAAATGTCGTTGCACCCCTCTAGTTTATTGTGCTGGAGTTTTTCTATAGTTCTGAATGCCACAGCTCCAGGGCAATGTTGATCAGTTGGAAAGAGTCAATAGGAAAAGACCAAGGAAGGAACATAGAGCTGGAAACCAGGGTCTATGAGGAAGGATTAAAGGAATCACTTTCTGGAAATGCAGGAGAGAAAATTATGGGTGGAAAATACTCAGTTTCCCAGTGTGTCAATAGATGATATAAAGAGGCTGGTGAACAATAATTTTCTGTGCTTGCCCAGTGATGAGCAAAAATAAACAGGCATACCTATAGTAGAAACAGTAGAAAACCTTTGCTAACTTAGAGCATGGAAGCAGTACCAGCAATTACCCATGTAGCTACTGGGATCTTGGCTGGAGATGTTTCAGAACATACACTGGGCAAGGAAGGTCTGGATGCATTTGTCTCAGCAGGGTTGTTGCATTGCTTTTTCCTGGCCTACATTTCTGTGTTCCTCCCCATCCTTGTCATCTGCCTGACTGCTGACAGGACAGTAGGAACTCCAGAGGGAATTTGTATCTTCCCTTCTTTTGTGGCAGAAAGTAAGATTTCTCTAGGGGCACTTGGGACTGGGTAGTTTGGATGCCTGCTTGTTTGAAGACTCCCTGTCAGAAAGCTTCCCATTTTTAGAGCTAAAATGTGATACAGTCTTCATGGCAGACTGTGAGAGCCACCTGGGTTGGAAAGGGGACCAGGGTGGGCATTCTGCCACCAAGCTGGAGAGGATTATATTAGTGAGGCTTTTGGGCTCTGAGTCCAGCTGGAGTTTCACTTGTTTGTTTGGTGCTTAACCAGGCCCATCTTTTTTCATGGCCACCAACTTCAAATGAATAGTCATTTTGCAACACATCTTCATGCCTTTTCTATTCAGGCACCTTTCAGGCAAAACACTAGGCTGGGTGCCCTCTTGCAGCTGAGAACCTGATCCCCTGGGGCTGTCCTGGATGTTGCTGATTGATCACTGCTGATTGTTACCACAGGGGTCTTAGAGCACATGAATCTTTTGGACCCTCTTACCAGCTCACAAGCATGTTCCTGGGGGCTTCTGTATGCTTCAGTTCCCCTGTTCCCTATATGATTGCTCACATTCAAAGGCTTTGACTTCCTGGCAATTGTTTAAAACTGCAATTTTTGCAGCACTGAGCACAGGCTGGCCCTGTTCCTGCCTGTACTCACCGCATGCTGATATAATAGAGAGGAGGATACATGCTATCTAATAGGGATGCTAACTGAGCAGGAACTTATGATTCCTTATAGCTAGGACGTGATTTTGTTTTCCCCTACAGAAAAAATTGTCAGTGAGAAGAAAAGACTGAGGATTTTTCCTTTTTCCAGTGGGAAAAACTCAGTATCAATGAAAACATATAGTACAGATATGTATTTCTCACAGCTGAAGGCAAAACAATGCTAACTAGATAAAGTTTTCTCAGCTGATGCAAAGTGCTTTAAAGTTTCCTGGTTGGAAGGTGCTTGAATATCAAACAGCTTATTACACAGTGTAACAGAGATCACAGCTCCTCTTTGGTGCTGGAAGCATTAAGGATTAAACTGGGACCTCCTAGGGGAGGGAACCCAGGAGACAGGTGTCCTCTGCGGAGATGGGTAGTGCAGCAAGCATGTGACTTTTCACCAACCACTGGTTCCTCTGTTCCAGCCCATGCCACTGGCAGCTCAGTGCTTTCCCCCTTTCTCTGCAACCCTGGCATGTGCATGGCTTGTTAGCAGCAGCCTGGCAATTAGAAGAGCTTGCTATGGCAGCAGCTGCTTTTCCAGAGCTGTCCCATGTGCAATACAGTGTGGGGGCTGTTTGCCAAGGTGAGGCGCTCCCTGCAACTAGCTGTGATGGAGCCTGTGGGGAGAGGGGGTTGGTCTTCATCAACTGCAACCAGCTGGAGCAAACTTTGCCTCCTTGCAAAGTGCTTCCACCTTGCACTCCTGCCTGCTTACCCAGTCACCCTGCTCCCTGATGTATATGCAGCCAAATACCGGGGAGCAGATGGAGGAAGAGCCATCTGGCTTCCACCAAGCTCGTTCCCAGATTGGAGCAGGAGGAGCTGCTGGGACAAAGGATGGCATTGCCTGGAAGTGCCTGGGCTAGGGAGTTCATGAGTACTGTAGGAGTCTTGAGCTTTGCTTTTGCCAAGCTCTTCTGCTTCCTGGCAGTGACTTCTTAAGCTGCAGCATTCACTTGTTCCTTAATAGCAGAGCCATAGGCTCCAGAAGCTCCCTCTGGTCATGGGATTCTTGCTGGACTCATGCAAATCACAACCGTTTTCCCCAACTCCTCAGCCCATGCTGCTGGCCTTGTGGCATGACCATATGGGCCACACTCATGGTCAGGAGGCCCTGGTTTTCTTCGGCATGTGTGGCACAGCTGGGCCCTGTGGTGCTGGTTGAGATTTTCCTGGCTCAGGTTCTGCTTCATTCCATGCTAGCTCCACAGAGCCTGGCTGAGTGGGGCTAGTCACAAGGGAACAGGGACTGGCAGAGATGAATAGAGGATGTGAACGGTTCCCTTGGTGCCCTTTTCCCTGAGTCTTGTTTCCCTCTCAGCAGGGGGAAGCAGTCTCTGCGTGGTCCTGTGCCGATTGCATGGGGGAAAGTCATTAAAAAGAATTAAAAAGGAGAGAAAGAAAGAGGGCGGGGAAAAACCTCAACAGCCCCAAACAGCTACAGACTCAAACAAAAGAATGACAGGATGTTCCTGCTCAAAGTGCAGGGCCACCTTTGCCCGGCAGCAAAGGACAGCAGTGTTCCAGTGATTTACTGGGAGAGGGGGAGGAAGGCCTTGGCTGTATTTGCTGGGGCAGCAGTGAGATGATGTGGAGGGGGACTGATTGGGGATGCTGTTACCTGATTATTTGGACAGGCAAAAAAGACATCCATCTGCTAAAATAGGCAATGGCTCAGTATCCCTGCTTCTGAGGAGGGAGTAGTGTGTAAGATACCCTTCCCCAGGGAGACAGTGTCTCTCCTCCCCCTTGCTCTGAGGAAGTAACACCTCTGTCAGCAATGAATATGCCCATCTCCTGATGTGCTACTGCTCCAGCCAGGGAGCAAAAAAGTGGGACGGGGCCCTGGGTTCCTCCTGAACTCCAGGGAGGGTTTGAGCTCCAAGTGCATGGGGGTGAATCTGGGAAGGTTTGGATTATAACCCAGACTCAGTACCATAGGAGCTTTCCTAAAACAGTTGCCTAAAGTTTGCGTCTGTCTTAAGATGCAGAAATATGGGCTCTTTCAGATGCCAGCCACTCATTTGGTCTAAATCATGACCAAATATCAGCAGTCATCTTGAAAAGACTTGATCTTTGAAGTCTGTATGAATGCTTGCTGCTTGGAGTCCAGAAGACACTATGGAGGCTTGTCCCAGGATCCTTCCGATCTTCCCTTCCCTCAGCTTCTACTTCTCACACCAGCTTGTGCCTAATTGTATATGTCTTCTAGGACTAGGAGCAAGGCAAAAACTTTAAGACGTCGGTGAAGGCACTTACTGCAGTCAGACCAGCCTGGAGGCTGGTAACAGAGATGGTAATGGGGCAGTCTGCATGTCAGAGCAGAGTTTCTGAAGAGTGGCTGTGTAGCATCCTTCTGAAGCCTTGTGAGTGAAATCTCTGTGCTGGTGCACTGGGGATCCAGGCCTGGTGTGCTGCTGGGGACCAGCAGTTACAGCGAAGCAGCAGAGCTTTTGGCAGGGCAGTGCCAGGGGTTTGGGCACGTGAGGCTTTCTGCTGAGCTGTTGGTTTTGCCCTGAGATGTATAGGAGGTTACAGAAGACTTCCCATGTTTGTCCAGGTACTTTTACAGGCTGACTGTATGGCCAGTGAGCCCAGAGGAAGAGGTTGCAGGGCAATTATGTTGGAATGGTTTCATTTGGCTAAGTCCTCTTTCCCTGGGGGTGTGGCAGGATTTGGGGCCATGAACATTATGGTGTATTTAGGTGTTCCTCTGCCATCTTCTGGTTTTGGGAAGGCACCCAGGAAACTGTCATACTAACTGTGCAAGTCCATCAAAGGTTACCATGTAGTCATTCCAGATATTTGATGACAGTGGAAAGATCTTGCAGGGACCAAAGCAAAGACTCCTGATCTTTGTGGGCACCTTGCCATTCACTGACCTGGATTTGGGACAGTCCCTGGTTCAAGTTGCTTCTCAAATCAGCCTAGAAACAGCACCATTTCCACTGGCTTTACCTCTGCTTCAAATGGGTTGGATTTCCTCACCCAAATACTGGCCCCAGGAAAGTTCCTGGACTGTTTTCCCATTAGTCTGTGCCAGAGCAAGGGTTCCACTGAGGCAGTTTGCAGCTGCAGACGTTCCTGTGTATTGGTTACTGAGGCTTAGGCTGCAACTGTTATTGTAATCCTGAAATCCAGCAGGGTGGCTCCCCGTGAACGTCATGGATATGCTCATTTACATCTCACCTGGCATACCACAAGCTGAGGCAGGACCTGAAGGGGTTCTGCTAACGCCAGGGGCGGTTTGGATCATATACTGAAATAGCTTTAGCTGCTGCGCAAAGTACGCTTGTCCACTGGCAGTGCTTTTAATAGCTTGCATTGTTTTATTTACATGTGTGTTCTGGCACCTGCTGTATATTAACCTGTGTCTTTCCATTTTTGTGCCTAACTGTGCCTCTGGAGGTTTATCTCTATGCAGTATCTGTGTGAAATTGTACCACTTTGATGCATTCACAATCAATATCCAAATCAGTGGCTGATCCTGTGAAAATGTATAGTCCCTAGACATAGGTCAGGTGAGTGTATTTTTGTGGTGTGTTTCTGGGATATTTTGTGGTCAGGTGTTGCACTGTTAAGTTGTGCAGTGCATGCTCCCTCCCTAGGGGTTTTTCTTCGGGGTGTTTTGAGGCATTTGCTCTAAGCGTCACCATGGGGACAAGCAGGGGGAAGGAACACAATTTGTATTTGAGTGTTGTGTGATTGTACTCTCACAGCACCTCAGAGTGAAGGTGCATGATGAACTACATACCTCTGCCCTGTATGTCTCTCTATGACAATAATATGTATATACATATGCACTCACACATGCAGGCACACACCCTCCAGGCTCCAGCGCGTGTAGGAGAGTGTGTGTGTGTGTGTGAATGCTATTTAAATAAAAAAGAAAGGAAGTGAATCAGGGTCGTTTCCATTTTAATTGTAAAACAGATAAGCACTAAACACTTTGAAAAAGTAAATGACTTGAGAATAATTACTATCTATTACTCTGCGTCCCAGGGGGGCAGTTGGAGGAGCCCAGATGGCTACAAAAATGGGATTTAGCAGAAAATTGAAGACATTATTCACCGTAACACATTATCAATTACCTTCATATCAATTACAATAACCTTACATTAGAAGAAGGGCCAGGAGACTATCTTCAGCCCCCAGCCTGAATAGTAATTGCACTACCCCTATGGATGGTGTGTGTGTTAGAGGGTGGGGGGCACCACAGGGTTGTGCAGGGGTTCTGGCAGCTCCCACTGCTCATGGGGGAGATAATAATAATGGCTCAGGGTCGCTTTCCCTCCCCTGCCTACAGTCACCTCATGGAAGGTTTTTCTCTGTCCTGTTTGTGTGGTCTAATGGCTCGAAGGGTGGCTGACGTGGTTCCTTCCAAGAAATTCTGCTTGGCTTGCCATTTGGGAAGTTCAGAGTCTTTGTACAGAGACTGCTGTTTTGCACCAGTGTCCTCTACTCTCTTGTTTCCTCTCAGCTATTTTGGTCAACCTTCTCATTTTCTTAATGGGGGCTAATATGCAATACAGGTCCTCTTCAGTAGGACCTGGGTTTCTTGGTGTAGTGTCCTGCTCCCTCCCACCCACTGCAGGAGCTGGGAGCTGCTCCCTCTGCCAGTCCCAGATGGGGGACCAGCTCATGTTTCCTGTAAACACTCATTGTGTGTGTTAGTCACACAAGACCTTAGAGATGGAACAACCAGAGGTAATAAGTCTCTCTTCCCCATCCCCCCTTCTGCAGAGACAGTGGAAGGTGTCTTAGGGAGGAGCAATACCAAGGCTGCTTCAGCAGGCTGGTAGCGTGAAGGTAGCTCTAAGGACATCTTGTTGCCTGTGGCTGTCTCTTGTTGCCAGCTGGGGTAGCCCTCAGACCTGGTGGTAGGTCAGTGCTGCTGACTGTGGTTGGATAATGCCTTGGCTTGACATGGTGTCATTTTGAAACTCCACCTCCTGGATAGTGCTTGATCCAGCTTGCCCAAGTATTTACACATGCACCATCCAGATCTGGCTGTCATGGCCTCATTCTCTGCTGCTATCCAAACAGGTTTCAATGCCACAGCATCCTGGCCTGTGCACAAATGTGTGTATGGGAGACAAGCGTTTGGACACATCAGGGCACTTATGAGTTAAACTGTTGGTGATACTCCCTCCAGCCTCCCCCCCTTTTCCAAATATGCAGTGGAGTGTCCAGTGGGTTAGTGCACAGAGAGGACTAATTGCTATTAAAAGGCTTTAATCTGGGAGATTAGTGCTGGCTCCAGGCGCTGTTTGCACACGAAGGAGATGTTTCCAATGAGATGAACTAGAATTTGTCCCTGCTGTTTTGTTGATAGAAAATCATCTTCCCCTTGGTTTTTCTCTTTATCTCTGTCTCTTGCTTTCTCTCTCTCTGATCATTTGCTTTTGCCTCTTCCTCCAAGTTGAACTAAGAGCTTTATTGTTTTTAGAGTAGCAGTCCGCTCTGACCTCTGGGGTGTGTTGTCTTTGGACATGCATGTAACCAGAATCCCCTCCTCCAAAGAGTCTTTCAGGAAATGGATCTTGATCAAGAGAAGTAATGATAATCTATTTTCCTTTTGATTGATGTTGAGCCTCATGTGGGTGAATGAGGTGCCTGCAGAATCCTTCCTGTAACATGAGACAGGCCAGTCCTCTTCCCCAGGGCAAAGGCTAAACTTGATCCAGTGGGAGTAAGAAAGTGATGTTGCAGCCTTCTAACAGCTTGAAGCTCCCTGTGGAGAAAATTAGTGGGAGGAAATCAAATTATTACATATGGGAAGGTGTGGAACATTTCTGGACTACCAGCAGGACCCAGCGGAATGTCACCATTAACTTGATGAGCACAGGATCAAGGTTAATAGAAACAAATCTGATAACATGCCAGACATGGGCCCAGAAAGCTTGTCCCAAAAGCAGACATATTTGACCTGAGAGCACAGAAATCTTTGTTCTATGCTTACTGAAGGATCCAAAACCAGAGGTACTTACTCTAGGTTCACTGTTGTCAGAAATCCAAGTGTGCCTCTCAGGTCTGGCTATTTAGGCAGATAATCCCTGTTGCCCCTGGTGTCCAGCTGGGATTTTCACAGCATCCTAAGGGAGTTAAGTGCCCAGTTCCCATTGAAAAGCTTAAAAGAATAAATGGGCAGTGTCTACACTTGACTTGAGTGGAAGGAGCTGAAGACTTTGTATACATAAGACATGTATGTGTGAAATCTAGAGAAGAGGAAGGCTCAGGCAGAAGCACAAAGTCACATGGGCATTCTGGTCTTGAGGGTGGTCAGAAAAAAAGTCATGAAAGAGCTGAATGATAAGTAGGAGTGAGTATTCTCAAGTCAATGAATAATGACACCTGAAGGCCAAGAATCAAGGGGACAGTTGGATGGGGAGAATAGGTTCAGGACCTGGATCCACTGTTCCACAAGGACAGGGTTTTCCAAAGAGGATGTTTGTTCACAAAATGCCGTGTGCCCTTCCTCCTTCTACAATCTGAACACTGTGGGCTTTGCTCTTTTTCAGAATGCTGCCAGTAACTTCCATGAGATCGTACCCATAATTATTTTCGCTGTAAACAGGAATTCTCAGAGGTGGAAATCAGGCACTGGGAGCAGAAAGGGGAAATTAAGTCACCTCTGTATCCCTGGGGGCAGTTTGTCTCTCCAAAGGGGAGTGGAGCCTGTTGTTTGACAAGTGTGTTTGTTTTCATGTTTTTTTTTAAACATCTGAATCAGTTATAAAGTGTCACAGTATGGGTCCTGTTAGGGAGGCTCTAAAGTGGGCTGGAATTTTGGATGAAGATTTTTTTTCTCCCTCCTTCCCTCTCTCTTTCAACCTGCCTGAAAATTCAAATTGTTATTGTTAGGCAGCAGGAGGCCAGACCTACTGCTTGTGTAAATTGCTCTGGTTCCATCATTTGCCCTTGTTTCATCAAGTTTGCAGATGATGCTGATGTAACCAACATGAGGATCTGGCCTTTAGCGTGTGTTTGTCCCATCTGCTGTCCAGCATGTTAATTTTCACAGAAAACACAAACTTGCACGGACTGTGATTTTGAGGAGGAAACCTTTACCTTTTCAAGAGCCAACTGTGACGCCTCAGGGGCCAGAGTCTGAGAGGCAGTTGATGCCAATACCAGGAGGACTTAGAAACTTAGGTCCTGGCACTTTTTGGCTTGTGATCCAATATTGGCACGGCTACGGGGAGGGAAATGCGTCTTAGACTTCTGCATTGACACGGAGCTGATGTTAAAGATTTTCCTGGAGCAACATCCTTATGTGGAAGGGGACAGACTTGTGAAAAAGGACTGAGCTGAAACGAGCCTTAAAAAAAATCCTTGATGGGATTAGAAATAGATGGGCAGGTAGCATGTTTACATTGCAGTTGTCAGCCAAAATAAAATACTGATTTCCTTCAAAAAAAAGGAAAGCAATCAAAAAATTTCATTTGAAAGCAATGAAACCCTCAAATGCTAGCCCTATGGGTGGAAAAGGCACATTTTTATAAGAATCATACAATCTGAGGCTGGCAGACCTGTTTCACAAATAACTGCTACTTTATTAGAAATTCAACTTATTTTTTGAAAACAAAATTTTGCAAAAATTTTCGTGCTGACCCTTATCTGCACCCAGGAAACCTCCTCCTTTCCCTGGGCTACTGTGAACCAAAAATTTTGCAGGTCTTTAATCTTTCTCTTTTCCTCTGGATTGCGTTTCCTACACTGAGTCCTGCTGACAAAGTCAAACATAGTTTGAAAGTGTTTCCTGCAGAGTTGTCATTTTCTGGGAGCAAGATCAAGTCACTTGCACTCCTTGAGGTGAATGTCTTCTCCAGACTCTTCGTAGTCCTCTCCATTACAAAACCTCCCATCTTGACCTTGCAATGAACTGCCATGGACTGCTGTGGCCCGGTGATCCATCTGTTGGACAGGATTTAACTCCCTTATAATGGCAACAAATGCAAGAGGTAGGGGAGAGGGTGTCTGTTTCTTCAGCTGATCCTCTCTCTCTCCTATTTCAATAGGAGCGGAAGCATGTCAGGCTATGGCTCAAGTGGTTCTTCTTCCCAACATTCGGTGCTGCAAACTTTTACAAGTATTAATAGCCAGACTTCTAAAGATGTCTAGTGAGTGGAAGTCTTGTGTTTGGGGTGCCGCGTTGGAGATATTTGAGATTTTTGAAATGTCCAGGCCCAATTTGCTTTAAAAAAAAAAAAAATCTAAATTACATTCAAAACCATTCAGAAGAGCAGGTTCAATCACATATGACTCTTGCACAGAAGTATCCCTCTCAAACATGGGAGAGCAGAAGGGAGGAGCACTTGTGCTGATATTTAGAGAAAGCGAGAGTGAATGGTGCACAGCCAGGCTGGAGACAAGAGACTTAGAAGGGGCATGTGGGAGAACAGGACTATTGCAGGAGGAGGATTCAAAAAAACCAAAAAGAAAACTGACAGACATTGGAATTGGAAATCTGTGAAAACTCCATGGTCACAGGGCAGCAGGGAGCTCACTCAGCAATCAATCCCTTTTCTCTGAGCTGGAGCTGTCCAAGGATGGAGTTTGCCTCTTCTAGCCTGCCAGTGGCTTTAGAAATTTTGAGGAAAACCTAAATTAAGCCTGGCCCCTGATGGGTATTCTGCATTCCCAAATCCAATTAGCCAATCATGACTTTTCACTTAACTGCCTTGACTTTAATTGGATCAAAGTAACAACAGGAAGGATAGAAAATTACAGGAATTTAAGTAGCATGCAGGGTGGAGCCTTGTTTGCAAGCATCATCTACAGCATTTCTTTCTTAAAACCAAGACCTGTGTACCTCCAGCTATAAACTTCTTTTAGCTGGCAAATCTCAGCTCCTGCCAAGGCACATTTCAGGCCTTAAAGTGAGGGCAAGCACTTGCAACAGTAAATCCACAGACTGTCACACCAGAGAGGAGCTTAACATTCAACTGTGATCATCTTTATCTCTAGCATAGGTTGTAGAATTTAAGCTACAAGGCATCCACATGGAAAGTTATAGCAGCTGTAGTGGCCCAGCCTGCTGCTTCCCTGCGTGTGTGTGTAGGACTGGCCAAACTTTGTATCAACTGTTGTGGGGTAGCTGTTATCCCACTTTCCGCTCCCCCAAACCAGATTTGGTCAGCTTGGGGTGAGGAGGACAAAAACAACCACGTGATGCTCTAGGCAGCAAAATTTGACTGTGTGATATCTTCTTTGCCCTTAGCAGTATGAAGGGACTTCTGAATAGGTGAAAGGCCCATGAATGGCCTTCAGGTCTTTAAAGTTAAGTGTGGGCATATAGTTATGCAGAATCGAGGCCTTTAGGCAGCAACTTTCTTCTGGACTGTCCCTCCGTGTAGGGGCTGCACTGAAACGCAGTAACCTGGAAGTGCATATTCCTGGACATGTTACTGGACATGGGATAACATCAGCAGATGAGCTTTAGAAGCAAAATCTTGATATCAAGATGATAGTGACATCCCTTTATCACCAGCACAAAACTTGGCACTGACAAAAGATTTAGCAATGTCACTAATAATCTACAAACTTCCTTAAAACCAATGTGTCATCAGTTTGCTCACTGTGGTGCGGGAAAGAGTGGACATAGCGGGCATGTCCAAAAAATTTCTTTTTTCCAGTGAAATTTGAAAGGAGCTTTTGGAGATCAAAACATACACAAAAGGCTTTCAGGTTAGTAATTTCTTTTCTTCTGCATTTTCTTGGTCGGAGTTGGTGATGAGCGGCATATGATAAAGGCAGCACTCAGCAAAACTTAGGAAAAAAAGGGTGTGGGGGGGAGGCAACTCTTTTACTGATTTCTATACAATATAAGAGACCTCTTTTGTCAAAGCAAATTTCATCATACTGCAGGCTATACTCCATACGCTGACACCAGTTCAAATCCGAGGGATGCCTTGCAGCCTCAATGAATGTGGATCTGGACTTACACAATGGGAACCAGATTTTTGCCCACTGGGACCTGTCAGTGAATGCAAGGTGTGAGGTAGTCCTTATCTAGCTTGCACACAAGGGACCCTGCTGCAAATCAGGAATGACTTCACTAAAGCCAGTGGAGCTGAACCACCTTAAATGAGCAGAATGAGGCCTACGCATTATCCCAGGCTAGTGTGATCTCTTTAACAGGCCCTAATGAATTCGGCTACAGCATGGAGCTATTAATCCCAGTGGAAAGAGCAGCTCACCATTACTTGACCTGTGAATCAAGAGTTTGCTATTAATGCACCAAGCTGCTGTCCTAATGCAGAAGCCTCTATGGCTCCAGGCCCAGAGGGAAATGAGCATCACCCTAGACCAAGTCAAAATTCCAGCAAGGCTCTTTCAGGGCTTACAGGTCCAGGTAAGCAGAAGGGCTAGCAACAAGGGAAGAAAGGCCGGTGTAATATATGACACACGGGGCCCTGAAATTGTTTATGATGCAAATATATTTAAAAGCACTGCATTGCCTCCTCTGGGAAAAGGAGCTTAAAATTGAAGTCTAATGATAACAAATGATTGTTAATGAGTTGTCTAAACATAATAGATGGAAAGAATTAAAAGCCTAGAATAAACAGGGTTTCATTAAAGCACAATAAAGAAACAACACAAATTTCATATCTTAAAACAAATGGGCCCTTGTGATCTGGGAGTGGAGGGTGCTGAGCTGGGGTGGGAGGATGCCTGGGCTGGGAAGGTAAGTGCTGGCCAGGCCTCTTTGCTCGCCTCTTGGGGCAGTCTCCCTGGGAGCAGGGCTGGAGCCTGCAGGCAGGGGAAGGACAAGCTTCGCAGTTGCCGGTTGGGCCCCACTTCTCCACGGCGCAGGAGCACACGAGGAATTCACCTTTCCACCAGCACTCTTCATGCGCTTAAAAGCAGGCGCTTGCTCAAGTGTCCTGCTTAAGCAGCTCTCAGTGCTGTCAGCAGTCTCGGATGGAGAGGGAGGCGGGTTTTGTTCAGAGGTGTTTATGGCCAGGTTAACCCTGGCACTGGAAGCCTCCGTAACAACAACTTGGGCAGTTCACATAGCCCTTCTTTTAAAGGGAGCAGCAGCAAATCTCAGCTTCAGGGTCTATTCCTAAGCGAGCCTGCAATGGGCACTAAGAAAGGCAAGTTCAATCAACTGTACACAGTCTACAGAGTGTGTGGGGTTTTTTTTTAAGCCCTGCAAAGGCTGATTTTTAAGAACCCACAGACAAAATTAAAGTTGAAAATCACTGCCCTAGAAAAGTGTACTACTGAGAATGTGGAATTTTGTGGATTATTCACAAATGGTTCATCAGTGTTGGGTGCCAAGAGCACACAGAATATTTCATCTCAGTGTGTGTCGGATAGCATATTGTGGATAGATTTTAGACCAAGACTTTATTAAGGATGTGTAAAGAGATGATCAATAATTCCTTGGTGGGTTTATTTCCTAGACTGTCTGCATTTGAGGTGGTGACATTATTTATGTGTGGTAGGAAAGTCTGAAATTTCAAAGTTGTTTTCAGGGTTAGAACAGACCCTCTGTTTCAGTTTTCATTTTAAGTTATTCTCCAGACATTTGCAGAAGTATTCTGCCAGCTTCTATTAGACTTTGGGTGTCTGATTTAGTTTTCATAATTTTTCCTTAAAAGGAAATAAGGGGCAAAAGAGGGGGGGGAAAGGGTAAAAATGTAGCAAAAAACCCCTGTCAATAGTTCTTAAGGAAATGTTGCCCCCCCCCCTTTTTTTTCTCTCTCAAAAGGGCCCTTTTCTTACGGGGGGAAAAAAACCTTCAAAATATTTTTAATTTCTCTTCTTGGAGATCTTGTTTGCATTTTAGGAAGGATTGCAGGTTCAGCAGTGTGTATGTGAGAACGGGAGGTTTTGGTGTGGTGACACGTCTGTGTTTCAGCGTGTGTTCATGTCCGAGTGTAATGTACTTGTCTTTATTGGTGTGCTTTATGATGGATGAATTGCAGATCTGACAGGTTCTTTCTGTGTGTTTGTAAAGCTGTACTGGGCTTGGCACTACCAGGCCCCCATCCTGACAGACACCCAGAAACATTCCTACCCTTCAGGCAGGGCCAGCTCCTGCTCCCTTTGCTCATGTTAATTTGCACTTCACCCTGTGATCGGTTTGTCTGAAGCTTCTGGGAATGCTCATGAGGTACAATACAAATGCAGGACAAACAAGGCTTGAAAAATCCAGGCAAGAATTAGAGCTGTGCGGTGTTTCTTCATGGAAAAAAGTGGCTTTTTAGTGACACAGAGTGTCTCTCTCTTTTTCTGGGGGGGGGGTCAAAAATGCACAATTTGGAGATTTCAGTTGAAACTGAGAAATCACGTTTTCAGTATAGAGGGGTTTTTTTTTGTTTTGTTTTGGGTTTTTTTTTTGAGAGAGAGAGAGAGAGAGAGAGAGAGAGAAACCTGGAAAAAACATCCCTCCTCATCCTCTCCAAATTAATGAAAACCAAAGTTACCATTTAAATTAGTTTTTGCACAGGAAAAAGAATATTGCTTAACATTTTTACTAATAACAATCGTCACTATCATTGTTGTGATCATTTTTTTTTGTTAGTATTAGTAATACACTTAATTGCTTGTGTACTCAGGCTTTATGTAGCACAGTCTATCTTTCTGAGGGCATTTGGGTGTATGTCTGGGGCATGTGAGAATTTAGGATCCTGTTGTGCCTGTGACATTGACAGTGCTAGATACAGCTGTGTGAAGATGCTGAAAGACGGTATGAAACTCTACATGTGCAGTTCAGTGCAAACACAGCTAATGTGGGGGGAAAGCACATCTGTGTGTGGGCATGTTGTTTCTCCTTAGCAGAGAGGGTAGCAAGGAGAAGGTCTGGAGGTGGCAATTCTGCTCCATGGCAACTGTTGCTGTTTCTTTCTAGAACAGCAAAAGAAGAAATAAAACTTCCGAACATTTTTTGCATAGCCCAATGACTTTGAAATGCAGACTGACAGTTCATATCTGAGCCTCAAATATTTCAGTAAGTATTCTCAGTAAATACTTGGTCCAAATGGATCCAGCTCCCCCAAAAGCTCAGTTTTAATAAAGTTTACTATGATCAAATGAAATGATACTAAAACTTTTCAGGTGGCTCTAGTGAGGGAGATATGAATGGCAGCTTGAGGCCTGCTCTGAGGAGTCTGAATTGCCTAGCATCACGGACAAGCAAAATTCACCCTGTGGTTATTTACACAGGAATGTATGAATCCAGCTGGATGTCTATGTTTAGTAAGACTGCATCCACCGGAGTGTGTCTTGCTCTGAGTGGCAGGTGTGTCATGCCTCAAATGTCTGCACTTGTGTATGCTTAATCAGATTGCGTGAATTTGTCTATCTGGGTGTATCAATGTTGTGTTGTGCTTACTGCAGTGAGGGTGCAAGTAGAGTTGTTGGTTTAATGGGTGGTGTGCAGGTCTGCGAGAAGTGTCCCTGCTCGGTCTCCCTGGCTATGGTCACAACTGCAAGGAAAGTTATAAGGCTCAGTTAGGCAACAGTAGCCCTGTCAGTAAATCATTGTGCAGTTCAGGCTTTTTTTTCCCACATTGGACTCCACAGAGAATCAGACAGACTGTGCTGAGCTGGTCCCATCTGCACCCAACCTGGACAGCAGCTTTATCTTGCCTTGTAAAACTGCAGAGCTCTGTGACAAAAGAGTTAATCTCTGCCTTTGTTTCTCTTCCTCTCTCTCTCCTCTCTTGCAGCGGGACTGAAAGGCAAGATGAGAGCAGATCCATCAGTGTCAGCTGCTTTCAGCACATCAGCACTTTTGGGGGGTTTATTGGGGACTAGCCCATCAGCAGTGCTTCCAAACTGCACACAGGCTGTGGACAGGCCCCTCCTCCTGTGAAGCAGCCGGGCTGCCCAGGGAGCAACGCCAGGGCCCCGAGTGCTCCTGTCCAGTGGCCGGGTGATAAATGACTATGTGAGGCATCTCTGTGGCTAGCAAAGTCCAGAGGGTAGGCCCAGCCAAGCTCCCAGGGAGGCAGCAATGAAACCATATTAATTTCTGGCCGTGTGTCCATGTGTGTCTGTACTGTCTGAAATAGTACCCTTGACACTCACACATGCTTCTCTTCCAGAGTAACGCAGAAGGGGGATAAAGAGAAAGAGGGAAAACAATTTGATTGACAGGTTAATGAAGCAGTTCATAATATTGATGTATATTATAACCATAGAAACAGCTTGTAAATACCCAGTTGCTTTACACATATAAGCACATTGCCCTGTATAGAATATAGGAATAGCTCTGTGTGTGTGTGTATATTATATACATATATATGTGCCTGTTTATGAAATGTATGTGCATGTGTATATGTATACCATAAAGATATGGGAATGCAATATCAATGATGTGCAGCAAAACTAAAGAATAAATGGGAGGTGGAAAGATCAAGCTTCATTAGCCTCGCAGCAATGCATATCCTCTGCCTTTTATTTTACTCCTAGGGTTGGAAGTGGAGGGACTTAGGAACACACATCCCACTGATTTGTGCTCCTAAGGCGTTTTGGTACTCTTGAAAATGCCACTTGTTTGTTTGTTTTAATCTCGGGGTCTCAGGCAGAGCAGCCTCAGCTCATTGCCACAAGGCTGGGAAGTCATGTTTGCTCCATTTGAAACTTGATCAGAAAACAGAGTGAGGAAAGTGGAGTGGAGGTGGAGTTTGGACCCAGATCTAATCCTCTGTCTTGACTAATTCCTCATCACATTGGTCTGTCACCCTTTGAAAAGCTAAATGTGTCTGTTACTAGGCAGATATTTCGATCTCTTTGTTTGCCTCTGTATTGTATATATCCGTGGGAATCTCCCGATGTACTCTGGACTGGGGCAGTGACTTACACAACAATCCTTTCTCTCTTTTGTGGTACCTATTAACAAATATAAATAGCGACATACTGAGCTCTTGTGGATGGACAACAACTCCAGGAGCTGAAAAAGCAAGTTCAACATGACTAAGGACCTTTATTTCATGACTCTGCTTTTACTAGTAAGCCTCAATGTTACAGTAAGATATTTCCCTTGAGTTCTTTTCCTAGCTTGTCTTAGAGAAAAAGATTAAGAGATTTTATACACACATGAATGTTAATTACCAGTTCCCAATAAAAGACGTGGTATTTTTGCTTTTTAGTTTGTGGTTTTTTCCTTAGAGCCTTTGCTTCCAGAGTGAAGTGATTTCCTGAGGATCTTCCAATCTTTAGATAAATTTCTAAGCATCATGATTGTGGATGAAAAAAACAAAGATTCAACTGTACCGGAAAGGATCAGAACCAGAAGGTTAATAGAAAAAGCTCAACCTACACAATGGAAAGCTGACTTTATGATGTTGAAGCTTGGCTCAGACTTGAACACTTGGGAAAATCCTCTGTAAATTCCCCCTCGGAGTATACCATTAAGTTCCTGGCCTCAGGACCTTTGGCAATAGTTGTGCTGGTTGTTTTCTTCTTTGATGTGAACTCCAAGATAAAAACACTTAAGAGGTGGGATGTGTTAAGAGACTGATGTGACGTGCGTGGCACCATAAAAGGAGGATAGATACACATGTGTTATCTCGGGCAATGTGCAAATGATCATACCTGTGAGTCTCCAGCCATACATGCTTGTGATGTTAGTACAGCACCAAGGGTTCCTCTTATTACAAGGCAACTAGTGCTATCTCTGTCTTGGTCTAGCTCTTGACTCGAGCTCTTGATAAGCTTGTGGTCTGAGATGCTTACAGGAGAAACAGTCAAGCTGAGCATTTCTGTGTTCATCTTACAGCTGCAGAACTGAGGTGACTTGTTCCTGCTCACATACAAAGGTGAACGCAGAGCTGGGAATGGGATGCAGATCTCCAACGTGGTAAGCCCATTTTTTAATCTTTCCATCTAGACTGGTCAATTATACTAAAGCCACACTGGCTGAACATTACCCCTTTTCAGTTTGATGAAAACACCTTGTTTCCTGCCATTTCTGTGCTGCCGTTCCCACTTATCTTTGGCAAAGTCATCTGAGTTTGTAGCTCTGTTGCAAGCAAGTTATTTGCCTTGAGACATACACTGGATTGTATGTACCTGCTCCCTCCTGAGATACGGCAGTTCTTGGAATGAGTCTTTGGCCATTTTTTGCATCCAGATACTCAGCTTTCTGTGAATGCTCAGGAAAAAGAACATTCTTTTTAAAATGTGAAATGTTATTTCTGCCTCTTTCTAGCAGTATTAGTGATAATTATTTCTAGTAGTATAAATGAGCGCACTCAAAAACATCCACCCCGTTTGCAGCCCACTGAAACTATTGGAAAAACTCCCATGGGCTTCCTACATTTCTTGGATTGGATCTTCAAAACACAGCTCTCCCTAGAGAGTAACACTTAGAAATAAGTCTGAGGAGCAAGCCACATACTAGGAAAGGATTGATGCCAAAGCTTTTTACAGAGTTATGCAGCCCCCACAACACTACTCTACTACTGTCATTTCACTATTAGAGAGTGATCATGCAGGTTCCAGTGGCCAGACCCTTTTAATGGGGGACAGAGGTGTGTGGGAGTGAGAACCTCTGAATTGTGGCTGGGAAGGCATGATGGGCAAATCAGTTCTGGCTCTGGAACGGACCACATTTCATAGTCAGGATCTTCTAGTGAGGAACCTTTTCCCATCAGAAATTTGGATGTGTTATAAGCAGCTGAACTGTTGCTTTGCTTCCCCCACCATTGTGGTTTGTGGTTCACAGCTTGCTGGGCCCTTACCTTCCAGACCGCAGTTACATACTACATCACCTGGTTTGCTTGCAAGTCTGGGGAGGTGCATGCAGAATTTTCCCCTGCATTTTATTTCTGTCCCTGTGAGACTTAATTTTTTGAAAATGCCCTTTGCACAGAAGCAAATAGCTGCATATCTTGTTTTCTTTAGGAGGATTGTAGCTCTGTAACTGGGGATCTTCTGTTTTCAAGTGGTGTTTGGACCACTGGCTATGAATGGCATCCAGTCCAGCATCCCCCTGTCCTTCTCTAAGATCCCCTCTTCCTCTGTCCCCTAGGTGTAGGATGTACAGTTGCTTTCTGCAAGCATTTTTAACCCCTCTCCATATGATGGAGGAGAATAAGCTGGCTTAAGCCATTATGGAAGGAGACTGGGGTGGATAGAAATCAGATTTGTAGGCTAGAGAATTAGTGTTCTTGCATCAGGGATTTGCCCTAAATTCTCCATGAGGGAGGACTGTTGGATTTGAGCAGGCTGATGCTGTTCATGCAATTCTCTCCTCTGCCCCAGAGACCAGAGAAGGAGGAGGGAGTGTTGGGGAGCAATTATTTTTGTATGGGAGCAGTGGGTTGAGGGATGGGAGCTAGCAAGGTCTCTCTGCCTTCAGTGGCAAGGGAGAGAGGGCTGCACACAGCAGCTCAGCTGCCTTCTACCATCCAGGCCAGCCAGCCAGATCCGGGAGGCCTTCCCAATCAGCAGAGCAAGCTCAGCTTTGCTGCAGTCAGCACTGCTGAGAGCAGAGGCTGGGGATGGGTGAATCCAAATATCCGGATCGCATGGATATTGGCTGGAAATGTTCCACCATATCCGGGTTGCTGCCTTTGCGTGATATTCATGCTTGTCAGAAAATTAATTATTCCATTCACCAGGCTCCCTGAGCAGGAGGATTACCTCTCAATACCTGGAGCTCCTCCTGGGGGTGGTGTGTGTGTATGTGAGTGCATAAGTCTGTCTGCATGCCCGCTTACTGAGGGAACGTATGCGTTGTGGCCATAGAGATGTACAGACGGCAAGAGACTGTGTATAGCTGTAGGCACAGGAAAGGAGTTGCACGGGTGATGCAGAAATAAGGAAGATGCCTTGCTCAGTGTGTGTGTGTGTGTGTGTGTGTGTGCATGCAAGAGAATGCCCTTGGGGATACTGAGTGGTTTTGGATACCAGAGAGAAGAATACTTTCCTCCAGGAGAGGTGAGCTGTGTGCAGGCAGTGGAGGGTCCATGGTGCCAGGTACATGACAATATATTCCTTATCCTTGCCTTTATGTGTGTGCAGAGCATACAACACTCATGCAAAAAAGCGCATTGGGCACACAGGTCTTGTGGTGTTTCAAAACAAAACCTTCCCATCCCTACCTAAAAGCTTTCTTCAGATCCTTTAAGTCACAGGAGGCCTTATCCTATGCGAGGCAATATAGTTTGTGTATGTGGTGGGGTCAGGGAGTTTTCCAGCCACAGCAGTGAGGAATGATTTCTCCTGAAAAGCAAAGCTACTTAATTGTAGCTTGAATCTGAGAGCTCTCTGATTGGCTCTGCTAGGCAGCACAGCGCTGAGTTTCAGGCTCGGGGTATTTTTGGAAATTTGTATTATTAATTGAAACCTTATTAATAGCAAACACAGGATGACATTTTACATGGTTTAGTTATGTTCTGTGAGTCATTGATACAACGCAGCCTCAGCCACAAGGCAAGGAAGCTCCTGCTGTAACTGATAATAGAGAAGCAATAACCAGCTCAATTCCCACTAACAGGTCCTGGGGCGACAGAGACAGCCCTTGCAAATGTCTGATCATCTCCTCTCTGATGGTCGCTCATCCTGGGGTTAAGGGAAGTCTCAGAGGAAAGGAGTCACTGAGCTAATAAATCAAAATGCTAGTTCATTTCCAATGGGCTGATGGGCTGTGAACTTTGGCTCTTCCAAATGTCTGGCATCTCCCTTAAAAATAAGAAGGCCTTGAGGTGAGGGAACCACAAAAAACACACTGGGAAGGCAGTAGCCCCATGTCTAAAGAAAGAGATATGATATTACTCTAGATATGTTGCTTTAGATACCAAAACTCTGGGAGCACTGGGCAATGGCTGGATTTGCTAGCAGAAGGCTTGAAGTCCCATTCAGCCACATTTGAGATGTAGGTCAAGTCTGGGTCTGGCTTATATGGCAGTGGGGGAAGTATGTGTGTGTGAAAGACAATTGGCTATTGCTCTTAATACCCTGCAAAAGTCCTCCTTTTCCTCTGCCCAGCTCCATGGGTGGGCAGTGCCATGAAGCTGAAAATCAAAATGAGACTCCCAGTGGAAAAAAAGAAAGAAAAAAAAAACAGAACAAGTATGTTAAGTTCTTAGCATATTTTTAAACAAAGAAGCATTGTTCAGTCATTTTACAGACAAGGCTGCTGTGGTCCCACCTAGTCCATGTGAGCACCATCATCTTCAAATAGATTTCTGTAGGCCATGGATGAAGACCAAGAGTCTTTCCTGTTGCAGCTAGGGCTGGTTATAAGGATGGGCAAAGCAGGCATACTGTTTAGGAGAGGCACTCTTGCAAGCCACAGCCATGGACCTGTAGCCTGTTTTGTCTAGATCTGTGGAGAAATACAAGCTTCTGCAACAAAACTAAATGTCTCCATTGACACTCCTGGTTCCTCCCCCCTGCCCACACACACACGCCACTGCTATGTGCACACCCTGTCCTCTCCTGCTGAACTGCCTGAGTCCTCCCGAGGAGGCATGGTGGCATCCCCTTGAGCTCAGTGTTGCTATTGGTGGCATCTGCTCTTGCTGCTCAGGATCCTTGGGGAGGCCTACACCCCTCACAAGCTCTGTTTTGGCCCTCAGAAAGGGTGTGAGAGCTCAGACTTCCCCTGCCAAGGCCTGGCCATAGGTGAGGGAATTCACCTTCTGGAGTGGACAGAGCAAGGGAGGTGGTGGTGGGAAACAGGTCTGTAGAGACAGCAACACTTCTGCACAGGAGAGGGCTCAGCTGTGGGTGCCAACTGGACTGTCCCTTGTCTGTGACAGCCAGGAGAAGCTTATAGGGGCTCAGCATCTGTGCAGACTGATGGGAGCTTTCCCTGAGGACCTCCACTGCTCTTCCAAATTCGGGGGTCTGTGGGACACAGTCTGTCACCCATAGGCAGTGCTACAGTCCCCCTCTGCAATCATCAACTTCATTGTTGGCTGGAGCTGGGTACAAATGAGGTCCTCTCTGCAACTGTTGTGCGATGTGCTGGGAAATGTGGACAGGAGAGCTCTTCTGCACTCCCTTGCCCAGCAGCAGTAGTATTTCCACAAAGGCATTGCAGGCACTGGGAGGAAATTACAGGCCAGACTCTTAAAACTCTTCCACCCTGGTTTAGCAAGAGCCCCACAGCTGTGGATTATCTGATGCCAGCAAAATAAACCAGATGGACAAAATGGATGGAGAGAGGCCAAGCTGGGATGGAAAGCACGGAGCGCCCTTCTGTCTTAATGGGCTTCTGGAAGATGAAGTACTGCAAGCTGAACAGACCCTTCAGCTGCAAAGCTCCCCCTGTTGAGGTGGTGGGAAATGAGATCTAATTTTTTTTTTTCCTGGGCTTCAGCTGTGGCTGCTAGGATCTCCTCTAATGCAACATGGAGAGGGGTTGTGGCCTGGGTGCCTGCTGGAAGATGGGATGTTTCCAGGCTGCATTATAAAGCAAAATCTAGACTTGCAGCTGTAAAGAGCAGTGGGCTTGGGAGAAAAAAATCCAGCAGTCATACTGAGAGGGATCATAGACCACATACATCCTAGAGAATTTAACTGCAGGTGCCAGTTCCTGTTAGCAGCAAGTTGCAGGAAGATGGAGCCCACTCAGTCTGCAAAGGCAGTGATGGGGCAGTGCTGCTGGGCAAAATGTGCTGCTTTTGCAAAGGGCCAGGCCTGATTGTTCTTTCAGCCACTGCATCACCATAATTTGCTATCTGGCTGATGGCAAACTGCCTAAAATTGATTGGACTCCCACTGTGCTAGGTGCTGTATATACAAGTCTGAGATACATATCCAACAAAGAACTTTCCCCCATGATGAGCAGGACATCATTTTACAGATGGGTTGTCACAAAAGGCTGTGAGAGTGCCGCGGGTGATTCAGACCACTTGTTGTCCAGGGTTCCCAGAATCTAGCTTCCTCCAGAGCCCCAGCTATGGCAACCTACACTTGTGTCTACATCTCCCTATTGGCACTTTGGGCACCCAAACTCTGTGGCCCTGAACAGCAAGTGATCTGAATGGCTCACTGATCTGAGTTTGGGGGCTACAGCAGGTGCTCTAGAACTTCGTATGAAGATAAGATGCACCTACAATGACAGACGGTATCTATGTCAGTGCTGAGAACTTAACTTGGCTCTGTCCTAGTCTTGTGCCTTAACTCCAAGATTGTCTTTCCTCCCAGCACACCAGCTAGGATTTTTCAAAAGGTAGGGACAGAGTGTCCAGCTCTACAGAACTGCCCACAGGATGCACCAGGGTACCTTGAGCTGGGGTATTCCAGCTTTGCTAAGCAGTGTGTCTCTCATCACCATGAAACATGAGTTGCCATACCCATCTCCAAAAAAAAAACCCCAAATCACTTGAACCTCAGTCCAGTGCGCTTTCAAGCCAGGCCAAGCTGCTTGTGAGTCTGTTTTGGAAGTAATTACTGGACATCCACTACCCTCAATGTGCTGGAAAATCACCCCTGCTGGGAACAGGTACTGTCCAGATACATTACACTGTGTTTATGAGGTTCAGTGTGGAGGAGCGGATAAAGCGCGTGCTTGCCAGAGTGTTTATGGCTGTGGGGAAGCATGCCCTTTCTAGGTGTGATCGCCACCTCTGCCATTTGTCCTTTTCTTGCTATTTTTCCATCCCAAAGCAGCCCGGATTGGTTATAGCCCACACATTACAGTGGCCAACCTGCAAAGAGAGAGCCAGAAAAAGTTAATGTGGAGTTCTGGTCTACTCCCAGGATGCATTTGGGCTGCAGCCCATAATGATATGTATAATTGCAAAGGCCTGCCAAAAAAAGCAGGCTGGATTTAATTGAGTCAACACACTGCTATTAATAATAAAATGGCAGAGACTTTGCTATTAATCACTTGTGCTGGCTTTATCACAGGCAGTCTCGGCTATCTGGCTACCAAACAAGACCTTTAAAAAAAATGGTGCAGTGGAAAACTTACTAGTGGGAATACACCTGCTAACAAAATAAACCTTGTAAACAAAATGCTCCTTGCAGAGGAACATACTTTCTGAAGGGGCAGCCTCTTTGGGCGGCAAATGGGAGTATGTCAAATGTCTGTGTCCTGCAGCAAAGTCCTCCTGTTATAAGAGCAGATCAGCTGGTGGATGTACTTGGCAAATGGTGCATCTTTGGAAAAGGTTATGCTTGATAAAGGACTTTGTTTGGGGTGGAAATTCAGGGAGAAATGAATCCTCCAAAGACAGAAATGTAACTGCTGCAGGAATATAAAACAGCCCAGAGAGGAATGCATCTGTTACTAGGAAATGTAAAGCACTGTATCTGCTAAGGTACTGAACAGAAAGAGAAATGCAAAATAAATAACCTACCTGACACTTAAATTGCCATCTTCCTTATGGAGGGCTGGATAAACTGCAGTGTGTGTGGGTGGATGTGGAGCTTTGCACCCCAAAGTGCATGCTGCCAGCACGGCACATGTAATTATTGAAAGAGGAGGTGCTGATCTGCACCTGTGGCCACTGAGGTCCAGCAGTGCCCTCCTTCCAGTGACCTGGCTTGGCTGCACGACGTGGGTGGAAGGGCTGGAACAAGGCTCCAGCCCTTCCCATGCATGCACCATATTTGCTCACATCAGCTGCTCCGGGTACCTTGCGGCCCTCCTGATGGACTGCACCCCACTGCCTGGGAGAAAGCCACGGACTGGCACTGTTTCTTATGGCTGTGCAGTAAGAGCATGCTGCAGTTTCAAAAGACTCCCCTGGCTGAGGTTGTTATCATAGCAAACGTGGTAATGGCACTCTTCACTTTTGCTGCTGAGTTGATCTGCTTGCTATGACTATGTCTGGGAATGAATTGTGTTGCAAAAGGGTCTGAAATAGACTTGGAAACAGGGCTTCTGATCTGGGAACATGATGTCTCTGTAGGCAGAGCCAAAGAATATAGAGCAGGTAGGAAAACAAACAAAACAGATACATTATGTGGCTTTAAGTGTAAGACATTGTGAAGCTTAAGAAAATGAAGATGGAGAAAGATGCTTCTAGCAAACGCTTGGAAGGGGAGAATCCCCTTCTTTTCACATCTGGGAATACCAAAGGAATGGATCTTTTCTGCTCTTGCAAGTTTCCCTCCTGCACAAAGGGATACATTTTCTGTGCACCAATGCAAAAAACAAACAAACAAACAAAAAAAAGAACTATGTGCATCTTGCACCAAATAGTCAAACAGAATAAGTCATTTAACAGCATAAAAGGCCTCTTTTCTCCCTGCTATGAATTAGACAAGGTCCTTAAATGAGTGCACGGATTAGCCCTCAGAAAGAGAGAGAAAAAGAAAAGAAAGAAAGAAAACAACAACAAAATCCCAGAAAAAAAAATTATCCACTTCCTGCTGTTTTCCTTTTCTCCCCATAAAGTGAGTGTCTTATCCTCTGAGAAATACACTTCATTGTTAGAAATAGCCGAAATTGGCTTGCAACTAGTAAAGATGCCAAGAATTTGCACCTTGCTCTGTGACCTAAAGCAAAAATGACATGAACATTGACAAATTTGACAAGGAAATTTGTGCAAAAAACAACTTCTATTTGGCTAGCCAAGCAGCAAATATGTCGGATGATATGCTTTATTAAGCAATCCATTTTTCAGCAATAGCTGCACCATCTGCAAAGGTTAGTGTGCATCAGGCTTTCCACAGAATTTCATCTGCGTCTGCAGCTAGGTGCAACACACGACCACATTTTTCATGTACATACAATTTTGGATGCAAATAGAATACTTGATGAAAGAGGTGACCTTCCGGACTGACTTCCCCCATGCAGTAAAGTCACAGGCACAGAAGCAGCTGAGAGAAACGTATCTCTGCCTAGAGGGAGGGGGGAGCAGGAGAGAGGAAGGAGGGGGAAAGGGAGAAATAAGAAGAGGAGAAAACTTCAAGAAAAAGTGCTTCCCAAAGAAATGGTTTGGCACATCACATAGCAGAGATACCGCACTTGTACCAGCAAAGGGGAGTGGAAGCTATTCTGTTGTGTAGCTGCAGTTCTCTTCTGGATGACATCCATCTCTCCATCTTCCAGTTGTTCTCTTGTTATCTTGTGTCATTCCTGCTGCTATAATATATAAGCATCCTTAGCATTTCCCCCTGATCTTTTATTGGTCCCTCTTTCACGATTTGCCTTCCAGACATGTCATCTCTCAGGGATGGGCTATTTTCCCTTGTGCTACTCTGGCCCCTGCCTAAGGCTGCTACAGCTCCTTCCAAACATCCTTGGTTGTACAGGGAAGGATGTGGTTTC
The DNA here is from genome assembly GCF_036417845.1 of Apteryx mantelli. Lineage (NCBI taxonomy): Eukaryota > Metazoa > Chordata > Aves > Apterygiformes > Apterygidae > Apteryx > Apteryx mantelli. The sequence continues at coordinate 22,626,597 of NC_089984.1, forward strand.
TAAACCCAAAGAGTTGTTGCTTTCACACATTAGTTGGACATATCCATTATTTCCCCTTTTTCTTTGTTTCTTTTTTGAGGCATTGTGGTCCTGCCTCTGTGTTTTCCCAAATCCTTTTCTACTAGATGGACACAGTCCTTTTGCGTCCTGCTTGCCCTACATTAGGTGGAATCAACTCTGCTCTAGTCCCCAGTCTTCTTCCCCAAGTGTATGCTGTATACACGACTCCCTACGCCTCATTGATGGTTGCTGGTTATAAATTCATGTTCTCAATCCCTACTTGGCTTAGCTGAAGTTGGATGCTGTCCCAGTGTCTTGCAACTGTCCCTGGTCCAGTGGAAAGTTTAATCTGCCAGTTCATGGCGTGTCGTCCTATGGGGAGAGCTCAGTTCAGTGCAGCTCCACACTGCACACAGAGAAGCTCATTAGCAGGACATGGTAGTGTCTGATGACACTGTGGTCCAAGAAGGCCTCATTAGGCACAAAATGTTTTCTGCAGCTCTCTGAGATTTCCTAGTAACTTAAGGAATTCAGACATAGTTACCACAGGGACACAGATGAAATGGGGGGGGCAAAGATGCACTCTCCAAGGGCTATGTCCCATCTGTGTCTTTTGGAGGAGCAGTTTTTGGGCAAAGCCTTCAATTCTTTTTAAGTAGCCTTGGATCCTCGCTACAAAGATGCAGATGGGATCGGCTAGGCCTGGCAGACACACTCTCCCCTGGTTGGCTACTAAGTGATGAATGTTAAACTTAACAAGGGGGCTTACAGATTTACGTAAGGGTTTTACTGCCTGCCAGATATAAATGATAGAGCAGCTTTGATCTTTAGGGGGATCAGTGCTGGAAGTGATTTAAACTAAAGTTAATAAAACTGCTTAAAACTGTACTCTGCAATCCCACAGGCCGAAGAAGCTCTAGTGGTCACTTGACTGCTCTAAGTAAAAATTGTTCACATTTATGAGGGAGATCAAATCCCACTGGTGTTAATTGTGTTTCCAGCTGAATAATAAACAGCATCTTCCAATAGTCCTACAAGTCCTTCCCTACATACCTTGTGGATCCTACAGTCTGCTTGAGCCACCAGTTTTTTTATCTCCAGATGCCAAAAATGGCAGAGCTCTTGGTATTTCCATGGGTTTTTCTCATTCTCTGTCCATTTCATGTTCTCCAATCCAGGTCTGATCCCATTACTATTTTGTAAAATGTTGCTTGCTAATGTTGATGCTTTTTTATTTTGCCATCAAGTGGGACTTTTGTTTTGTTTTGTCTCAGGACTTTGCTGGATAGCAGTGACAAGTAAATGCCATAAACATTAAAATTTCATTGGCTCTGTGTTGGGTTTTGCCACCAATGACCTTTTGAAAGGGGACATCACTAAAGCATGTTTACAATTTTTATGAGTGGTCCTGTTACGTGTTTGCCCATCCCAGTGTGTCCTAAGAAATTCCCACATCAAGGTGAAAATTCTCATTTTTAATGAAGGGCCTAGTTTCTATCTCCTAGGAATTTCAGCTGCCTCGTAGAATATTATCCCAGATATTTCCATTGAGCATTTCCGTAATGTCCCAACGTGAAACAGCGTAAGCTGTAGTGCACATACCACCTCCTGGGCAGGCTTCTCAGGCACTGGTGTAAACAGCAGCTGTGTAACCTGCACTGGTTCAGGTAAAGAAGCAGCTCTTTTGTGACAGTCACAGAGAAGTTGCTGGGTTTTACTGGCATCCCTGTATCAGCCCAGCCCGTTAGGCTTACAAGGGAGATCAAATTCTGTCAGTTAACAGTGTCCGCAACTATATAACAAACAGCATCCTCCAGGATTCCCGTGAGTCCTTCCCTGCATGCCAGGGGTTCACACCATCAGCCTGAGTCACCAGGCTCTTCCTCTGCAGCCACAAAAAAAATGGCAGAGATCCTGCTATTGCCACAGGTTTTTCTTATTCTCCAGCCATTTCCTAGAAACCCTTAAACTAGTACCAGAATGCATGCTATATCTGCTTCGTAACAAAACAAGTAGTGTTTCGGTTGGCCTCTAGAAATCAATGATTGGCAGCCACTGAAATTGAATTAGCAGTAACTCACCACTGGTAAAAAGAAATACTTTTTTTGTTCTTTATTTCAGCCGAGTGCACTGTTAGCCCATGAAACTCCTCAGCACAACAATTTGATGAGGCCGTGATCTTGGAAAGATACAAAAAGAGATGGGCTATTTCAGATGGATCACAAGGAAAGCCTGAATTATAAAGGTACAAACAAGTCTGGGATGGGATTTGCTGTGCAGAAGGAGCCAGCTGAAAACTGCCAGTGATTGGGAGGAAGTTGCATGAAAATCTTGTTACTTGTGCCTTGTTATATAATTACCTCTTGCAGAGTTTTTTGGTTTTTTTTTTTTCTGAATTGCAGTCACTGTTGGAGACAGGTTATGGGCTTAGCCAGACCACTGGTTGGACAGCCTGGTATTTCCTGCATTCTTATTTCCATGGATCCTCTAATATCACTGCCTCCTCTCTTTGTCCTGCGATTGTGTCTTGCTGCAAGGATGTTACTATGTCTGAGATTGTTGTATGATTTCTACAGACAGCTCCTAGTGATATTTTCAGAGACTCCTGGTAAACGCCTCACACTCCCGTAGCATTTTCTAAATCCCCTGGGGACTGAGGGTCATCTCTCACTTTATGTGGTATAAATTGATAATGACACAATGAAATCCATCATGATGAAATGGCTCCATTTTGGTTAAAATGAGAGGAGAATTTAGATCTGTTTTTTTGTTGCGGTGTCCCATAAACTGTCCTTACACCACTGTGTTGCTTTGGCAAAGATCTCCAACAGTATTTTGAAGTCTCCTTTCCCATTCCATAAACTTGCCACTAGATTCAGTAAACTCTGTTTTCAGATGTTTCCTATGTGTCTCCAGGCAGTTTCTTCATGCTCGGTCTTGTAGAAGCCTGTCTGTTCCCTGTGGCTGTATTTTTGTGGGGCCACAACTGTTGTCTTAGAGAAGGAGGGAGGTGACTCACATAATAGAAGAACCACTGTGGCTGGAGTTCACTCCTCACCCACCTATATGGGTGTGTGAAGAGTCACTCTGGGCAGAATAACTAGATTCATGTCATCTGGTTGTGGCTCCTAATTTCTGACTTTCACTGCCCTGTCTCCTCTGACTAAGGACTAGTCTCCAGTAGTCTCCCTACTTGCTTGAAAAAGATGCCTTACATCCCTGGAGTCCAGGAGAATCAGGCACATCATACCCTAAGACTCCTTTGAACCTGAGCCTCTGTTCTCAGTTCATTTTTTGCTCCCTGGTATCTTTCCCATAGCGCAACGTGAAGTCAGAGCACTAAAGTATTCAGACAGGATAAATCAATGGGTGTCTGCTGATTTACACCATTGAAAGATTAGGCCCAGGTCGGGTAGAGAGCACAGCACTCTCCAACAAGGGAGTCTCTTTAAAAGAAACCACAAGCAGGTATTTCAGCCCAGTTAGCTGGGCATTCAATTATGGCTTTTGCTACAGAGTAGAACCAGTTTTTCCAAAGGATACCGGTAGCAGCCTCTTAAAAAAGGAGTTGTGGCCCCTCCCCGGTGACCTTTCCTTGTCAAATGCTACATGCTGTGATGTTCCTACACAATAGAGAACACTCTGGTCTCTGTGTACTTGGCAAAGGAAGAAATGGCTTTTTTAATCTCATTGCATGAATTATTGGCAAAACGTTTGAAGTGGCTCCAAGATTTCTCTCTGACTGACTTGCATTTTCTCAGGAGATTTGTGTAGTTTGGGAGTTTGGAACGTGTAACTGAGTAACTCAGAGAAAGCATTTGCTACCTTTTGAAAGGCTGCTGTGTCCTTGCAGAAAACCACTTCATCTGCTGCATCAGTATTGCTTCGCAGAGGACAAGGCTTGCTGGATGTGACATGCCAAGTCCCCTCGAAGAATATCTACCCCTCTGCTGCCCTGGCTGGCCCCTTGGTGCAGGTATTACCTAGTGGCAGTGCCTCCTGCTGACACTGCTGGGACACTGCCCTTAGCCAAGCTCTGTACATGGGAGCAGTGCTCTGCTGTGCCAGGTCCTGGACAAACACAAAGTGAGAGCCCATCTTGGCCTGAATAGCTCACTGTCTGCAGAGACGGGGCATGAAAATGCAGACAGTAGCCTCGGGCCGTGTATCAAGGAAAAGCCAGAGCTGCGATTAGGCCCTGCGTTCCTGCAGCTCCAACCCTGTTAACCCAAGGAAGGGTGAGGACCACCTTGCATTGATAGCCCAACCTTTCCTCTCTGCTCCCCTCCCCTGCTGCCGTGGCTCTGCCATGGGCCAGGTGCTGCTCCCAGGTACTCCATAGCACAACACATCTGTCCCCAATGCTGGAGCGTCTCTCTGGACTCCTGCTGACCATGGTGAGAGACGGAGTGTGACCTCCCGGGGATGGCCACCTTCCCTCTTTCAGTGCAAGGCTGCTTTTTGCAAGATCAA